>NC_062550.1:11486540-12120848 GCF_016906955.1 Phacochoerus africanus | reverse complement strand
CCCTGAAAGAGCTCAGGGCAGTGATCAGGAGTGAGGCTGTCTGTGCTCTGGGAAAAGGGGCAGACAGATCTTCGGATAGTTAGATATTTTCAGGAAATGATTTTATGAGCCTAATTCTTGCATCTCCTCGTATCTAGAAAAACAGTAAAATCATTAACAGTGATATCGGCTCGGGACATTAAGGAAAAACACTATTAAAAGTCAAAATGGAGGAGTTCCCATCATGGCTCAGTGGTTAATGAATCCAACTAGGAACCATGAGGTTGCAGGTTCCATCCCTGGCCTTGCTCAGTGGGTTAAGGATCCGGTGTTGCTGTGAGCTGTGGTATAGGTTGCAGATGCGGCTCGGATCCCTCGTTCCTGTGGCTCTGGGCGTGGGCTAGCGGCTACAACTCCGATTCGACCCCTAGCCTGGGAACCTCCATATGCCACGGGAGCAGCCCAAGAAAATGGCAAAAAGACAAAAAAAAAAGTCAAAATGGAGTCGCCATGGTTCAGACCACAGCTACTAAGTAATGCTAAGTGCTGCTGTACATACAGCCCAGGGAACTACATCTAGTCACTTGTGATGGAACATGATGAAGGTAATGTGAGAAAAAGAATGTATATATATATACATTTATATATGACTGAGTCATTTTGCTGTACAGCAGAAATTGACAGAATATTGTAAATTGACTATAATAGAAAAATAAAAATATTTTAAAATTTTTGAAAAACCACAGTAATGCTGGAGTTCCCATCAGGGCTCAGCGGAAACGAATCCGCATAGGAACAATGAGGTGGTGGGTTCAATCCCAGGCCTCGCTCAGTGGGTTAAGGATCCAGGGTTGCCGTGAGCTGTGGTGTAGGTCACAGACACGGCTCGGATCTGGCATTGCTATGGCTCCGGTGTAGGCCAGCAGCAACAGCTCTGATTAGAGCCCTAGTCTGGGAACCTCCATATGCCGTGGATGCAGCCCTAAAAGGACAAAAGACAAAAGGAAATAAAACAAAACAAAACCCAAAATAATGCTAAGTGGCATTATGACTGTTGATTTCAGACAAGTCCTTGTATTGCTGGGAACTTGAGTTTTCTGAGCTGTGTCAGATCCGGGCTGCCAATAGCCATTCTTAAAGCAATATTGGCTGACAGCCGTTGCTGCAACCTCATGGTTTCAAGGTATCCTCTTGCAATTATTAATTTTTAAGACAATGAAATTGCTTTAGATCAGACATTAGCAGAAAAAAAAAAAAAAAAAGGAGCTGTGTACTGGCCAATGGCTCCTGTTGTGTCTCTGTTAATACCACATCGGAAATGCAAACCTACTTAGATAAAAGGAGACAATTGGCTACCTGGCTACAGGTCTCCCCAAAGTGAGAGTTCCAGACTGGGTTTCTGGCTAATTCTCCTGAATTCCTCAGGGAATGAGGACTTCCTAACAGTATCAATGTGGTAAAACTAGAGATCTCAACTCCTTCTAGACATTTCCATGCTGGAGCTATTTTTCTGGGGTTACAGGAAAGGAGAGTCCCCTTGAGGCAGGAGATAGATGGGCTCCAACTAGCCTCTTATTTACACTTCTTGGGGCAGGAGAGAGGTGGATTCCAAGATAAACCTTTACAATCAGCCACCAATCTATGCTTCGACACAGAAATAACAGGCAACAGGCATAAGGCAAATAACTGGTACTTGTCTTCTGTAAACTGTTCAACAATTGTAACGACAGGGTCAAAAGAGAGGCTGAGCCCTGCCTGGACAGAACAAAGAAGTCCCGTACTCCCTACCCTCAGGATCAGGGAGAAGCCAACGACGCATGTGCAGAGAGACCTGCGTCAGAAAAGGAGACGTGCCAGGCCATAATAAGTCTGGATAACCTCCTCGCTGTGCTATGCTTTCGATCCATCTTGGCCAAAAGATGTGCATGCAGATCAGGGGAGGGCCCTAGACCTGGTCAGGTGTGAAACATAAAACAAGGTAACTGGCCAAAGGAAGCCAAAGACCCAGAAGCACCGTCCTATATAAGTAAGTGAAATCACCTCCCTGTCACACTCCTCATTCAGGGAGACACCTGCACCCTCACTTCTCCTTGGGGTGTGTATTACGGCTTTATTTCTGCCTTAGGTAAATAGACTAAGACTGTATTTCTGTGCTCTCCCACACATTGGAACTGTTTCTAATAAATTTATACCTATTTTTACAGTCTTTGACGCCTTGAAATATTCTTGCTTTCAACAAGGCACAAGAATCAGGGCAATTCTGCTTCTAGCTTCTGGCACGTCTAGTGGATAGGATTCCTGGTTTTCACCCAGGCTGCCCAGGTTCAGTTCCTGAGCAGAGAATAAAGATCTTGCTTCAAGCCAGCACTCATTGCCGTCTCCCCCAAATCACGCTCATCGACTAGTTCCCACAGGGTGGTGGCAGCTCCATGTCACAGCCCCACCTCTCTTTACCCCAAGTGGCCCCAAATCCCCTCCGAAAAGGGTACAGTTCAGGTCTCCGCATGTTAACCTCTAAGACGTGAGGTGGGGAGGAGAGGGTATGGAAGGCTGGGACCACATGCCTGAGTGAGGCAGGACCGGGTGGTCCCCAAGACAAAACAGCTGGGAAGCAGCTGCCATAGGCTCCCATTTTTGGATTAGAACGGCCCCGGGCATGAAGGAAGATCATCCGAAGCTCTTGGCTGAGTCCCAGCATTGAAGAGGAGGAGAAGACAGAGCACCCGGGTTCTGGTTTCCAAATTCAGGGTGGCGTCAGCCAGGGGAGGGGCCTGGGTGTAGGGGAAGGGCGGGAAGCTGGGGCTGGGCCTTGATGGGTCAGCTACACAAGGCTGCACAAGAAGAGGCACCACAGAATAGAAACAGGATCCCAAGGGTTTCCTTGAAACTTGGGCAGGTGGATACTCCAGCTTTGACCCCCCACGATGCCACTCTTGCTCCAAAGATTGTCACTCCATGTGTTATTCTGAGGCCCCTACTTACCCTGTTCCCCAAGGATAGAGCCACTACTAAGAGTAAAAATTGGCTGCCTGTTTGCCCTGCTGGTTCTCAGTCTGGTCTGTGGTCTTATTCCCACCTGCTTCAGATGGTCCCAGGCTGAGACAGTCACAGGTACAGCCCTGCGACAGCTTTGTCTCCATAACCTAAGTCTGACTTCAGCCCTGTCACCCCCTCCTGATATCTTGCCCTGATTCTCACCATCCCCAGTCTTGTGACATTGGGTGCTGCCTGTGGCCGTGTAGTCACCTTTGTCTGTCTTCTCATTGCCAACTGGATTGTAATTCTTGCTTTTTATTAGGTCGTCACCGCCGGATCCTCAGTCTCCTGGGCTGCACTTCTGCAGGCGTCTTCCTGGGTGCAGGGTTCATGCATGTGATTGCAGAAGCCTTGGAGGGAAATGAGTCAGAGATCCAGAGGTTGGTGATACAGGTGAGCAGCAGACTTGCTGAGCTGCAGGCCTGTGAGGCCAGAATGATGAACAGAACTAGGGGAAGAAAGGGGAGAAGGTAATGACGCCAACGACATGGGTAGAAGGACAAGGAAGATGACGGCTCTTGGAATGATGGAAACAGATCAGATTGAGGAGAGCTCCCATTGCGGCTCATCGGGTTAAGAACCCAACTAGTATCTATGAAGATGCTGGTTTGATCCCTGGCCTCGATCAGTGGATTAAGGATCCGGTGTTGCTGTGAGCTGCAGCCTAGGTCTCAGACGCGGCTGGGATCCCGAGTTGCTGTGGCTGTGGTGTAAGCCAGGCAGCTGCAGCTCCGATTCGACCCCTAGCCTGGGAATTTCCATATGCTATGGGACAGCCCTAAAAAGACCAAAAAAACAAACAAACAAACAAAAAAAAACAAAAACCAAAACAAAAAACTGGTTATCTGGAAGTGAAGAGGAGCAGGAGGGCTGTCATGTAGCCCCTGACCCGTGAGATGGAGGAATATGCCAGACCTAGCGGAGCAATGGGAAAAGAGGAGATATAGCCCATAAGCTCAACCACTCACCAGTGTGCCTCTTCTCATATTTTCAGTGTGGAAGCCCGAGTGGCCTTGACATGGTCAAGGTCTCCTGAGAGTCATTCCCGTCTCAGCCTGTCCCCTGTCCGTCCCACTCCCCTCCCCATTAGCTGAGATACCCCTGCCTCCTCACAAACCCAGCTCATGGAGGGTTCAGTGAGAAGACAAGCCTGAGAAAAAAACAAATAAAAATATCTGACGCGGGAAATAAGTTCCCCGTAGCACCTCCCTGAGTTGTTTTCTCTGCAGCATTAAATGCACTCAGAGTGACAATTGAATTTCTGCACTGAGCACCTAGCACCGTGGTATTGCTTTCACATATATTCTTTTCCCAACCCTGCCAGGTAGATAGCATCCCCGTGGTTAAGTCTAGGAAAGCGAATTCAGAAAAGTTAAATCACTTTATCACCTAGCTAACCAGGTTGCAAACCCATGTGTCTGTGATTCTAAGAAACTCAAGGTGTAAATTATCTTCTTTTCCTTTCCTTTCCCTCCCTGTCTTATGTTAGCGTCTCGGAAGAAAGCAGAGGGCACACTGGATAAGTGAGGCAAGTTTAACAAAGGGGGTTTATCGAACAATGCGGGAGGGTTTATTTTATTTATTTACTGCTTTTTAGGGCCACACCCGTGGCATATGGAGGTTCCCAGGCTAGGGGTCCAATCAGAGCTGCAGCTGCCAGCCTACACCACAGCCACAGCAATGTGGGATCTGAGCCGTGTCTGCGACCTACACCACAGCTCAAGGCAATGCCGGATCCTTAACCCTCCGAGCAAGGCCAGGGATCGAACCCGCAACCTCATGGTTACTAGTCGATGCCCTTCCACTGTGCTACAATGGGAACTCCCATCCCCCGCCCCCCCCCATGACAGGAGTCTTTAGCTTCCCCTTTAACCGCCTCCGCTTTTAGCCTTCCTTCCAACAGACGTTTCTGTTTCCTTTCCCAAGATCCTTACCCACCAGGACAGGAAGCATCTTTAGTTTGAACCATATTGTATTTGGGAGCTGGAAGAAAGCTAGAGAATGCTGCATAGAGAGAACATTGGGATCAGGAATGAGAACAATCTTGGAGTTCCCGTCGTGGCGCAGTGGTTAACGAATCCGACTAGGAACCATGAGGTTGCGGGTTCCATCCCTGGCCTTGCTCAGTGGGTTAAGGATCCGGCATTGCCATGAGCTGTGGTGTAGGTCGCAGATGCGGCTCGGATCCAGCGTTGCTGTGGCTCTGGCGTAGGCTGGCAGCTGCAGCTCCAATTGGACCCCTAGCCTGGGAACCTCCATATGCCACGGGTGCGGCCCTGGAAAAGGCAAAAGGACAAAAAAAAAAAAAGGAATAAGAACAATCTTGATCATTTTCAAAAGCTATGAATCCCCAGCGAGAAACCAGAGGGCTCAAAGGCAGCAGCCAATGAAGGTGATTTCTGAATGAGTTTGTAAAGGGGAAGAATGAAATAAGCCAGGCATGAGAACCCAGAAGGGCAGGACAGGAGGGAGAGCTGAGTGAGCTGGGGCATGGTGACTAGAAGCCAGATTCAGGACTGAAGCTTGATTTGCCTGGAGAGATAGGTTGTAACTGAAGAAAATGCGAATCATGAGAATTGAAAGATAAAAATGGGAGTGAAGATTCGCAGGTTGGGAAAATGGGTAAAAGGAGGAAGCTAGTTGGAACAGAGCAAGAGAATTTTTTTTTTTTTTTGTCTTTTCTAGGGCCACTCCCGCAGCATATGGAGGTTCCCAGGCTAGGGGTCTAATCGGAGCTATAGCTCCCAAGCCTATGCCAGAGCCACAGCAACAAGGGATCCGAGCCGCATCTGCGACCTACACCACAGCTCACAGCAACACCGGATCCTTAACCCACTGAGTGAGGCCAGGGATTAAAGCCGAAATTTCACAGTTCCTAGTCGGATTCGTTAACCACTGAGCCACGACGGGAACTCCCTGTCCAAGAGAATTTATGTGGAACAGTTTTCAAGTCTTCTCAACTCCTGGGCCCTTTTCCCACCCCTCATTCTTCATCCCATTCATGTATTTTTTTATTTATTTAAACAAAGGGGGAAAAACCCCCGCACCAACAAAAACAATGAGCCCTCCGACAGCCCTCCCATTTTCCCAGCTTTCCGTTTTTGTAGAATAAGCAATGCCTTGGAGCGCACCACCTTCCTTTGCTTACAAGCTAAAGGTTGGGTTTGGCTGTTGCAGTTATAAGGTAATAGTTTGTGAAGAAAGGGACATGGGGGAACAGCATCAAAGAGAAACTGGGGGTGTTGCCGCTGTGGCTCAGTGGTTAATGAACCTGTCTAGCATCCCCGAAGGCATCTAGTATCCCATGTGGCTGTGGCTGTGGTGCAGGCCAGCGGCTGCAGCTCCGATTTGACCCCTAGCCTGGGAACCTCCATATGCTGCGGGTGCGCCCCCCCCCCCACAACACCACCAAAAAAAAAAACCCAGATGATTTTAAAAATTTATTCAGAATGCCATTTGCAGCAACACAGATGAATCTAGAGATTATCATACTAAATGAAGTAATTTAGAAACAGAAAGGCAAATACCTTCCTCTTTCTAAAGTATGATATCAGTTATATGTGGAATCTAAAATATGGCACAAATGAACATATCTATGATACAGACTCGCAGATACAGAGAACAGACTTGAGGTTGCCAAGGGGGAGAGGCAGTAAAGGACGGAAGGATTGGGAGTTTGGGATTAGCAGGTGCAAACTATGGTATAGAAGACGGATAAAGAGCAAGTCCTACTGTATAGCACAGGGAGCTATATTCAATACCCTGTGATTAAACTGTAATGGGAAAGAATATGAAAAAGCATCTATATATGTGAGTAACGGAATTACTTTGCTGTACAGCAGAAACTAACACATCATAAATCAACTACATGTCAGCAAAGTAAAAAATTTTTTTTAATTTATCTATTTAGAAGTTCCCGTGATGGCTCAGTGGAAATGAATCTGACTAGCACCCATGAGGACACAAGCTCGATCCCCGGCCTTGTTCAGTGGGTTAAGGATCCAGCGTTGCAGTGAGCTGTGGGGTAGTTCGCAGATGTGGCTCGGATGCCACATTGCTGTGGCTCTGGCATAGGCCAGCACCTACAGGTCTGATTTAACCCCTGGCCTGGGAACCTCCATATGCCAAAGGTGTGGCCCTAAAAGAGACAAAAGACAAATTTTTTTTTATTTATTTAAAATTCAAAGATGATAATAGACCCACGGAATGTCATTAAGTGAAGGACGCTTATCTTCGTCCTTCAGTTTTACGATGGGGAAACTGAGGTCCCAGAGAGACAACTGAGCCTACTGAACTGGGCAGAAGGAAATCTGCAGATCACGAGGTCTTGTCAAGACTCCCCCGCTGCTAGAGTTCCCGTCGTGGCGCAGTGGTTAACGGATCCTACTAGGAACCATGAGGTTGCGGGTTCGGTCCCTGCCCTTGCTCAGTGGGTTAAGGATCCGGCGTTGCCGTGAGCTGTGGTGTAGGTTGCAGACGCGGCTCGGATCCCCCGTTGCTGTGGCTCTGGCGTAGGCCGGTGGCTACAGCTCCGATTCGACCCCTGGCCTGGGAACCTCCATATGCCGCTGGAGCGGCCCAAGAAAAGGCAAAAAGACAAAAAAAAAAAAAAAAGACTCCGCCGCTGCTCCAGCAGTTCCTACGCTGCTGGAGGCAGTGAGTGGCCGAGTGACTCGCTCTAGGTCTTTTGCTAAGGTACCGGGTGAATGTCTGTCATTGCAGAGCTCATTTACTAACTGCCCTGCATGGTTGGCGCTGGAGTTATCTGCGCTGTTAAGAGCGCAGGAGGAAGGGAGGAGTCCGGGCAAAGCCCCGCGGGCGGTCCCCACCCGGGAGACCTTCTGGGCGTCAGCGCACGTGGCCAGGCTCCGCCCGTCCTGCTGAGCAATCTTTTCCAGAGCACGTCCTGCTGAGTCACGGTCCCTGGCAACTTTTCGCTTAATCATGGTCCCAAGGTCCATTTTCGCTGAGTCACGGTCTCCAGCTGCTCCAGGTCGAATCCCTTGGGGCAAAGTCCCGGCTGGCTGCCGGGAGGGCAAGGACAGCAACTCCCTGGAGTCCGCACGTCCCGGCTGACGCAGAGTCCAGCACAGCGAGCCCTGCTCCCCTCCTCCCTCCCGCGGCTTCTCAGCCTGTTGCCCTTCAGGCCACTCTGTTTTAGGGAACGAGTATGTCTCAGCGGCCAGGCGCTGGGCTGAGGGCTTCACCCTTTAGATCGCAGAGCCCAGCGGGGTGGGCCTGATGATCCCTTTAAAGAAATGCAGCTCTAGTCCAAGGCTGGGTCCTCTGCTAAGCAGCGGGCCGGAGCATCCCCAAACGACAAGGTCGTGAAACCCTGAGGCTGCAGAGGGCAAAGCAGCAGGACGACTAAATACGCAATTGCAGCGTCTGAGTTAGAACCTGGACTGAGGAAAAGGGCTCTAAAGGACCTTTGGAGGCAGTTGGTGAAATTTGAATATAGTGAATGTGTATGAAAGTCAAATTTCCTGATATTTATAACTGTATCACAGGTTACAAGAGACTGTCTTCCAAGTAGGATACATGCTAAAGAATCTGAAGGGAGTTCCTGTGGCGCCGCTGAAGCAAATCTGACTGGCACCCATGAGGATGTGGGTTCCATCCCTGGTCTCACTCAGTAGGTCTGCAATCCCTCCTGGCTGTGGCTGTGGTATAGGCTGGCAGCTGTAGCTCCGATTTGACCCCTGGCCCGGGGAACCTCCATTATGCTGCGGGTGCGACCCTAAAATGAAAAAAAAAAAAAAAAAGAATTTTGGGGTAAAGAGGCATGGTGTCTGTAACTTACTCTCAAATGAGAAGCCAGGGGAAAAATTAAATAAATATATTTGGGCGTTCCTGTCGTGAAGCAGTGGTTAGCAAATCCAACTAGGAACCACGAGGTTGCAAGTTCAATCCCTAGCCTCGCTCAGTGGGTTAAGGATCCAGCATTGCTGTGAGCTGTGGTGTATGTCGCAGACACAGTTCAGATCCTGCGTTGCTGTGGCTCTGGCATAGGCCAGTAGATATAGCTCTGGTTCAACCCCTAGCCTGGGAACCTCCATATGCCACAAGTGCGGCCCTAGAAAAGACCAAAAAAAAAAAAAAAGACAAAAAAATAAATAATATAAAAAATAAATAAAAATAGGGAGTTCCTGTGGTGGCGCAGTGGTTAACGAATCTAACTAGGAACCATGAGGTTGCGGGTTCGGCCCCTGCCCTTGCTCAGTGGGTTAACGATCCGGTGTTGCCGTGAGCTGTGGTGTAGGTTGCAGACGTGGCTCGGATCCCGCGTTGCTGTGGCTCTGGCCTAGGCCGGTGGCTACAGCTCCGATTCGACCCCTGGCCTGGGAACCTCCATATGCCATGGGAGCAGCCCAAGAAATAGCAAAAAGACCAAAAAATAAAAAATAAATAAATAAATAAAAATAAATATATTCGATGGAGAGAGAGAGAGGGAATGGATGACAAAACAAATATGACAAAATACCTAACAACTGGTGATTTTAGGTGAAGACATGCAGGAATTCTCTGTACTATTCCTGAAACTTGTACATATCTGGAATTATTTCAAAGATTACTTCTGAAAAAAAAAAAAGAAGAAGAAGAATGTGTCTCTTAAAACTCCTAATTGAGAGCAAGGTTTGTCAGTTGTTAGTGACCCCACCCTACTCAGAACCATGCAGAAGCTTCCAGATACGAAAAAGTCTTTGGGGGAATAGGGAAAGGGGAACTGGACGTTCCACTCAGACCAAACCATAGCTAACACTCACTTGCAGGCTTCCTCTGGGCCAGGGCTGTTCTGAGTGTCTTACTCATATAATAAACTGATTTAATCCGAGCCACATCCGCTTGAGCTGATGCTGCTATGACTCCTCATTTTGTCAGACAGGGAAATAAAAGCTTAGTGGGCTGGAAGTGTGCATAGGTGCTATGTCGAGAATCCCAGATTCGACTGCAGGCCTTCTGCTTAGAGTTCATTGCTTTGATCAGTCTACAGGACCTAGAAGTGCTGTGATCAGGTTGAACTAAGTCCAACCAAGTTTTGAAGCTGTAATCGGGCTCCATATTGGCCAAACTCTCCAGCAATCTGAGCTCCCAAATACTGGACTGCTGCCTGGTCCGGCTGTAGGTTGCTCTTTCTCCATCCTTCAGTGCTTCAGGCCCAGGGTCTCTAGACAGCTGATTGTTGGAGAACTTGAGCTTGCTTGAGGGCCAGACACACCTAGCCTCAAGTCCCCAGTGAGCTTCGTGACCATAGGCAGGAAATTTAACCCTGCTAAGCCTCATTCATTATCTATGGAGTCACTGCCTGCCTGGTGCCAGGCTCTGGGCATAGGAAGGTGAAACTGTCATGATCCATCAGGGTGGGGGCCATGGGGCACAGGGACCTCAGTGGGGGGACCCCATAAGGTATAGGGAAGAACTTCAAGGAATGTCTGCTGAGTCTGTTTCACAGCTTTATTTATTTATTTATTTATTTATTTATTTATTTATTTTACAGCTGCATGTGGGGTACATAGAAATTCCCAGGCTAGGGGTTGAATTGGAGCTGCAGCCACAGCAACGCCAGATCCTTAATACACAGAGAGAGGCCAGAGATTGCACCCGCATCCTCATGGATCCTAGTCAGGTTCTTAACCCTCTGAGCCACAACGGGAACTCCCTGTTTTGCAACTTTATTGAGATGTAACTGACAAACAATAACCTCTACGTATTTAAAGTATGCAAATTGATGAATTTTGGCATAAGGATACCATGAAACCATCTCCACCATCAAGATAATGAACGTATCATTATCTTCTTCGTGGTTCTTTGTAATCCCCCCTCCAATGAGACAACCACTGACCTGAATATATTAGTTTGCATTTCCTGGAATTTTATATTTTTCTCTATATATTTCATACTAAGTTACACATAATTTTATATAAATGGAATTATACAAGACGTATTCTTGGTGGTGGTGGGTGGGGAATCTGGTGGCTCTTTCTCAGCATAATCATTTTTTTTTTTTCTTTTCAGGGCTGCACCTGCAGCATTTGGACGTTCCCAGGCTAGGGGTCCAATCAGAGCTGCAGCTGCTGGCCTACACCACAGCCACAGCAATGCCAGATCTGAGCCATGGCAATGCTGGATCCTTAACCCACTGGGCAAGGCCAAGGATCAAATCTGCATCCTCATGGATACTAGTCAGGTTCTGAACCCGCTAAGCCACAACAGGAACTCCAGCATAGTCATGCTGAGATGGATTCACGTTGTGTGGATCTGTGGTTCATTCCATCCTGTTCTACTGCTGAGTCTCCAGTGTACGTATATAACCACGATTTGCCTATCACTTCACCTGTTGAGGGACATATGGGTTATTTCCAGTTTGGGACGATTGCAAATAAAGCCTCTGTGATCAGGCATGTACCAGGGTGGACATATGCTTCATTTCTCATAGGTAAATACCTAGGAGAGGAATGACTGGGTTGAGTGGTAGGTGTATGTTCAGCCTCTTAAGAAACTGCCAGGAGTTCCTGTTGTGGCTGCAGTGGAAACGAATCCAACTAGGAACCATGAGGTGGCGGGTTCGAGCCCTGGCCTCACTCAGTGGGTTCAGGATCCAGCATTGCTGTGAGCTGTGGTGTAGGTTGCAGATGCGGCTCAGATCCCATGTTGCAGTGGCTATGGCAGGCCAGCTGCAGCTCTGATTGGACCCCTAGCCTGGGAACTTTCACATGCTGCAGGTGCAGCCCTAAAAAAGAAAAAAACACAAAAAAATTTTTTTAATGAAAAATGTATGAAGTTCCCACTATGGCACAGTGTGGGTTAATGATCTGGGTTGTCTCTGTGGAGGTGTTGGTTCAATCCCAGGCACAGTGTTGTGGGCTACGGATCCAGCGTTGCTGCAGCTGTGGCATAGGACACAGCTCCAGCTTGGATTAGATCCCTGGCCTGGGAATTTCCATATGTGGGTGCTGCCATAAAAAAAAAGGGCTTGTTTTTCTTTCTTTTTATTGAATCGTATATGTCCTTTACATTTCTAGAGACAAGTCCTTTGTTGGATATATCTTTCGAATGTTTTCTTCTAGTCTCTGACTTGCTTTTTTTTCTTTGTCACAGTATCTTTTAAAGAGCAAAAGTTTTATCCTGCTGTGTAGCACAGGGAACTATTCTAGTCACTTATGATGGAGCATGATAATGTGAGAAAAAAATGTATACATGTATGTGTAACTGGGTCATCTTACTGTACAGTAGAAAATTGACAGAATGCTATAAACCAGCTATAATGGAAAAAAAATCATTACATTAAAACACAAAAAAAATTAGAGCAAAAGTTTTAAATTTTAATAAAGTTCCAGTGAGAGTTCCCTGGTAGCTCAGGGGTTTAAGGATCCATCATTGTCACTGCTGTGCCTTGGGGTGTGGGTTCAATCCCTGGCCTGGGGAACAGTCACATGCCATGGGTGAGGCCAAAAAAAAAAAAAAAGTCCCATTGGTTGTTTTTTGTTCTTTAATATTTTGTGCTTGGGGGGATCTGTATTTGAGAAGTCTTTGCCAAATCTGAGGTCAATAAAGCCTTTCTTTTGTGATTTATTCTGTATGTTTCATAGGTTTTGTTCTTTCATGTAGATCTATATTCGATTTCTGGGGTGAGTCTTTTTGGTTGCTGTTGTCTTTTTGGGCCACATTTGAGGCATGTGGAAATTCCTGGGCCAGGGATCAAACCCACGCCACAGCAGCAACACCACCAAGTCCTTAGCCACTAGGCAACCTGGGAACCCCTGGGCTGAGTCTTGAGAGGTGACTAGCCTGGCAAAGGGGCACAAGAGGACACCCTACGAAGGAGGGACCACCTGAGCAAAAGGCCCAGAGGGATGCCTCCCTCAGTAATTCAGAGGGAGGGATGTATTCCTGAGCCTGGAGAGCAGGGCATGAGGGAGCAAGAGAGGAGAGATCCCTGCCACCGGAGACGTGCCTGGGCCAAGGGACAGAGGGCCCGGGGTGCCAGGTTAAAGAGCTTGTACTTTATCCCAAGGGCCATGTGGAGCTAGCCATGTGTGCAGGTGTGCCAGAGATGCAGAAACCTCAAAACCTCAGTTGCCTTAGAAAAATCAGGGGCAAGGGCGGAGTAACGGAGGTGGAGATAAGGAATGAAAAGTGTTCCATCTGTTCTACTCTTTGGTGGCGGGAACACCCAGCCCTCCCAGGAGAGTCATGATAATTAACCGTATCAAATGCTAACATTTCCTGGTGACTGCTGTACTGCTATGGGAAGCTTCTTTTCTTTCCTTTCCTTTCCTTTCCTTTCCTTTCCTTTCCTTTCCTTTCCTTTCCTTCCTTTCCTTTCCTTTCCTTTCCTTTCCTTTCCTTTCTTTCCTTCCTTTTCTTTTCTTTTCTCTTCTCTTCCCTTCTCTTCTTCTCTTCTCTTCTCTTCTCTCCTCTCTTCTCCCCTCCCCTCCCCTCCCCTTTTTTCATTTATTTTCATTTCATTTTAGGGCCCCACCCACGGCATATGGATGTTCGAATGGGAGCTACAGCTACCAGCCGACACCATGGCCACAGAAATGGATCTGAGCCTCATCTGCAACCTACACCACAGCTCTCAGCAACGCCGGATCCTTAACCCACTGAGCAAAGCTGGGGATCGAACCTCCCTCCTGGGGAGCTCATCTTTCTCTCTCTCTTGCTTTCTTACTTTTTTAATTTTTAATTTTAATTTTAATTTTTTGTTTTGGCTGTTCCTGCAGCAAGCAAAAGTTCCTGAACCAGGGATTGAATCCATGCCACAACAGTGACAATGCCAGGAGTTCCCGCTGTGGCTCAGTGGGTTAAGAATTTAACTAATAACCATGAGGATGTGAGTTCAATCCCCGGCCTCGCTCAGTGGGTTAAGGATCTGGCATTGCTGTGCGCTTCGGTGTAGGTGGCAGATGCAGCTCAGATCTGGCGTTGCTGTAGCTGTGGCTTAGGCTGGCAGCTACAGCTCTGATTCAATCCCTAGCCTGGGAACTTCCATGTGCCACAGGTGTGGCCCTAAAAAGACATAAATAACATAAATAAATAAACAGTGCCAAATCTCCAACTGCTAGACCACCAGGGAACTCCAATTTTATTTTAACTTTTTATTGAGGTATAGTTACTATAAAATGTTGTGTTAGTTTCAAGTGTACAGCAAAGTGATTCAGTCATATGTATATACGAGGAGCTCTTTTATTAGCAGTGTTACATGTGCAGCAAACGTTTTTCTTTTTCTTTTTTACCTTTTATGAATTTTTCTATTCTTCTGTTTAACAGTTGCGTGAAAAAAAGGGTGACCTCTATATAGTACTCATACAATGAATACCCACCCACCCACTCACATACACTTAAAGTACAGTAGTGTTTTGTTTTGTTTTTGTTTTTTTTTTTGTCTTTTTGCCATTTCTAGGGCAGTTCCTACAGCATATGGAGGTTCCCAGGCTAGGGGTCTAATCAGAGCTGTAGCTGCCAGCCTACACCAGAGCCACAGCAATGCAGGATCCGAGCTGTAAACCTACACCACAGCTCACAGCAACGCCGGATCCTTAACCCACTGAGCAAGGCCAGGATCAAACCCTCAACCTCATGGTTCCTAGTCGGATTCGTTAACCACTGCGCCACAACAGGAACTCTAGTACAGTAGTCTTCTGTAAGAGCAATTGGGATTGGAAACAAATTCTTCTGAGCTATAAAATTAAGCTATAGAATTCTAGTGAGTTTGGAGGTCCCACTGTGGCTCAGCGGAAATGAATCTGACTAGTATTCCTGAGGATGCAGGTTCAATCCCTGGCCTCGCTCGGTGGGTTGGGGATGTGGCGTTGCGCTGAGCTGTGGTGTAGGTCGCAGACACAGCTGGGATCTGGTGTGGCTGTGGCTGTGGCGTAGGCCAGTGGCTACAGCTGTGATTGGACCCCTAGCCTGGGAACCTCCATATGCTGCCAGTGCGGCCCTAACACACACACACACAGAATTCTAGAGTTTTTTGGCACACATGCCTGAAATGCTACAATTCTTTCCTGTAAAATATAGATCCTCCTATCTTACATATAGGCAGATACGATTCTACCTTGCTGTTGTAAGATATCCGTATCTTACATGTAGATAATTTCCATTAAACACTGGTTTTTATGAATAGCTTCCATGAATGACAGTATATTCAATGGTTAAAATCATAATATTTGGAATTACACTGCTTGAGCCCAAATTCCAGCTCCAAGGTCTTTCTATGGTATGACCTCGAGAAAGTCACTTTATATGCTTACTTCAGTTTCCCTATTTGTAAAATAGTGATGAGAGTGTTATTTATATGATCGTTAAACTTAAATTTCTTAAAACCATGCATGAGAAACAAAACATTTAGCAACTGTTACATAAGTTTAGCAATTAAGATTTCCTTTCAATCCTGTTGGCTTTAGCCTATGGACTTTTTTTTTTTTTTTCTTTCTTGGTCTTTTTAGGGCTGCACCCATGGCATATGGAAGTTCCCAGGCTAGGGGTCGAGAATCAGAGCTGCAGCTAAAGGCGTACACCACAGTTCACAGCAAGGCTGGATCCTTAACCCACTGAGTGAGGCCAGGGTTTGAACCTGTGTCCTCATGGACACTAGTTGGGTTCTTTATTGCTGAGCCACAGTGGGAGCTCCCAGCCAACGGATTTTAAAAGCAAACGTTTTTTGGCCTCTGTCGGTGGGATCTCCAGCTCGTTTACGGGGTCTCTTGCAACCCAGAAAAGGTCGGTGTTTTGCAGACCAGATGGAGGACGGTTTTCAGGATTTGGGCTTGTCTTGTCTGCCCGGTGGAGAGGAAGGCTGTGCTCTGCTCTGCTGTACATCCCCGCTGCTCCCCCACGCCCTCCCCGCACTGGCCCTGCTGGGTCAAGGGCAAGTCTTCTTGCATCTGTGTGGGGCATGGGTATGCTCTGGACACACCGAGTGACTTTCTTTAACTGGGATGCCCCTTGCTTGGAGACACCCAAGTGGGACCCCCGGCTTCTCCTGGAATCCTGGTCCAGCTGATGCAAGAGACTCCCCTTGTTTCCCCAGCCTCAGCGGGGCAGGGTGGGGGGGAGGTTGGCTTCTTGCCTCCTTTTCTCCCTTTTTAGAGTCCTCGGAGCTGCAGTCCAGGCCCCTCCCTGCAGCCCAAACCACTTCTGTTTTCCAGGCGGGGCGGGTGGCGCCTTCGGAATGCTGAGTCTTGGTTTCCACATTCCCCAGGAGCCGCCGCATTTTTGCTGTGTCATGATTGGGAGGGGGGACTGGGCGAGACAGGAAAGGCAGATTTTGCTGAGTCACGAGCTGCTTCCTCAGCCTTCCGCTGGGTGCTTGGGGAAAGGGGGGGGCTTTCACCGCAGGCTGGAGGAAGTGAAACTTCTAGAAAACGGCAGAAGCTTCCCATTTAACGCTGAAATGTTTGCATCCTGTTTGCAAAGCCCTGTCCCGTACATGTCAAAATGGATTTGTCCAAAACCGAGCTGCCCAGCATCAGCGTCCCCCATCACAGTAAACTCTGCTTTGCAGTAAACTGGCAATTCCCTCTTCCCAGTGGGTTGAACCAAAGTCTTTGGCTGGTGTTCGCCTTCACTGCTTCTCTGTCTCACCTCTCATTTCCTATTCTTCTGAAATTTGGGTGGCGCTGCCTTTAAAATCTGAATGTCCTGGGCCGCTTCTCACCCAGCCTGTCCAAGCCACCATCCCTTCTCCCAGGACTTTTCTGAACACATTAGGGCCATGAGGATAATCCAGGATCATCTGCTCTTCCCAGGATCCTTAACCCAATCCCATCTGCAAAGTCCTTTTTGGCCTGTAAAGTACCATACTCAGAGGTTCTGGGGCTTAGGATGGGGGCGGGGGGGGGGGGGGCATTATTCAGCCTCTACCACAGGAGGAGAAAGAATGCCACTGGAATGCTTCCAGTTGCCTGAGGACAGGGAAGGGGAAGTCAGGAAGCTGAATCAGCAGGAGGAAGGGCCACAAGCTCAAGGCTGGGACAGAGTCACCAGCTCAACTCAGACCTGGGACTCCTATGCCCTCAGGGTCGGGGGAGAGGGGAAGGGTCTCTTTTCACCAGGTCAAGGGCTCCCAGGGAAGAACTGGAATGAGGAGAGAGCCTGGTTGGGGAGCCTGAAGCCTGGGTCACTGAAAGCTCTGTGTCCTGTGGGACAGAGCCTGGGGAAGTCACTCCCCTCTTGGGTACCTCTGTTCCCCCATGTTAAGCACGAAGGAGTCAGATCACATGAGTTTTACCTTCTGGATTTTTTTGTTTGTTTGTTTTGGGGGGGCCGCACTTTGTGGCATATAGAGGGGTCCCAGGCTAGTGGTTGAATCGGAGCTGTAGACCTGGAATTTCTGAAGGGACAGGCTCTTGATCAGCTCAGGAGAAGCATTCAGACCTTCATACTCTCATTCTCTAAACTCCTGGAGGACAAACTGGCCCCCCCCTTGTAAGAGAGTGGGTGGTATGGGGGTCAGGAGTATGGGCTCTGGCTTCAAAGTGCCATGGTTTGGATCTTGGCTCTGCTCTCACTAGCTGTGTGACTTGGGGAAAACTACTTAACCTCTCTGTGCCTTTGTGTGGACAAAATGGAGATGAGAAAAAGACGGGGCTGTAGTACGCAATTTTGCACATGAAGGCTGTGCACCCAGGAAATGTTCAATATGTTTGGTTTGGATCGAAATTTGTAACTGTAGCTTGATTTCGGCCCTTTCTGGCAGCGAAACAATATTATCATTATCGTGTTAATCAGAAAGAGATCTTGTGACGTCTACTCATTCATTCATTCCTTTATTCAGTATTGGTCCTTCTAGGCTCTGGATATCTACCAAACAGAGCCCCTGGCCTCCTGGGAACTTACATTCTAAGGGGCAGCTCTGTCTAGCCATCCTTTCTACAAAGTTCTGGGCAGCTCTTTTTAGAAACGCAGCAGCTCCAGTTCTACCTCTGACCTCTGGGACTCCTGTGAACAAGTAAATGCCACCTGCTGTAGAACAGGCCTTCCAGGTACAACCTTGGAGGTGACTTCTGGGCTGTAGTGGGGATAGCCATGTTCCTTTGGCTTGGCTTGCCCTCTGCATTCTTTCTCTCTCTCTCTCTTTTTTTTTTTTTGGCTTTTTAGGGCCGCACCTCCAGCACGCTGCTTCATTCTAAGAGATAACATCTCACCTTGAACTTTTGAAGTCTTTTGTGCCGGACTGCCTGGGTTCAAACCCTTATCTTCACCCCTGGCTCTGTTTCCTCACTTGTAACATGGGACCGATGACAGTACCACCCTTAAGGAGGTATTATGAGGACCACATGAGTTAACACATATAACATACCTGTAATACAGGATAGGGTCTGGCCCACAGCAAGTGCTCAGTGAATAGGAGCTATTAGAATTATCATTGTTCACGGAAGCAGAAGGGGGATATAAGTTTTACACCGAGAGCTAAACTCCTTGGCCTCGTCCTTCTAAAGTCCTTCTAAGGATGCTCAGCAACCCCCAAGTCTCTGGATGGATTTGGTGAGACTCGGGTAAGTGATCCTGGAAGAGGATGGATCACGGGCTCCGACCTTGGGCTGGATGGACATGCCGACGGCCTGGAGCTGCCTGGTGTTCCCAGACTGTCTCCAAGGATCAGAGACCCCTATATGTGTGCGGCTGGGAGGGGTTGTCTCAGCCATTGCGGTCCCCAGTGGGGACTCCATGCCTGACGGGCCGTCCTCAAGCCTGAGTGCACATTCCTTCAGAAGTGGGCACTCGATACCTTGGTTCCAAACAACAGCCTTATCGTGAGCCAAAGTCACCTTTTTTGATTAATCGAGAATCCAGAATTTCAGCATTGGAAAGGGGCTTTAAGAATCATCCAGTCTGGGAGTTCCCATCGCGGCTCAGTGGTTAACAAATCCGACTAGGAACCATGAAGTTGCAGGTTCAGTCCCTGCCCTTGCTCAGTGGGTTAAGGATCCGGCATTGCCGTGAGCTGTGGTGTAGGTCGCAGACATGGCTCGGATCCTGCGTTGCTGTGGCTCTGGCGTAGGCCGGTGGCTGCAGCTCCAATTCGACCCCTAGCCTGGGAACCTCCATGTGCCGCAGGTGTGGCCCAAGAAAATGGCAAAAAGATGAAAAAAAAAAAAGAATCATCCAGTCTGGGAGTTGCCATCATGGCTCGGCAGTTAACAAACCCGACTAGTATCCCTGAGGACACAGGTTCCATCCCTGGCCTCGCTCAGTGGATTAAGGATCCAGCATTGCCATGAACTGTGGTGTAGGTCAAAGATGTGGCTCAGACCCTGAGTTGCTGTGGCTGTGGTGTAGGCCAGCAGCGGCAGCTCCTATTCAGTCCCCAGCCTGGGACCTTCCATATGCCAGGGGTGCGGCTCTAAAAAGACAAAAAAAGACAAAAAAAAAAAAAATCCGGCCTGTTTGTTTTGTCATTTAGGCTCCCCTAGTAGTAACCTGCTTTCTCCTAGTCCTGAGTGATCAGTCTCATGCAGAATTAATTCGATAGTTGATCAGAGGGCCAGCTGTGCTCAGGCCCAGAGCAGGCACCAAGGATGAGCTGTATCAGATCTAATGAGCTCCGGAAGAACGTCCTATGCAGGTAAGCCAGGGAGTCATCTTGGATAACCAGCATCTCTGTCCAGCTGGGGACAAGAGGGCCTGGAGGAGGCAGGCAGGGACCTGGACTTCCCCTGGGTGTCAGGTCCCGATGTCCTGCTTTATGTGTGACCTTGGGCAAGCCCCTGCACTCTCCCCAGAACCTCAGTTTCCCTGCCTGTAAAGTGGTACTGCTCTACCCCACAGCATAGTTGTTGGGATGGACCTTGAACGCAGTACAGTCTCTAGCACATAGTAGGTGCTCAAGTAAAAAGAAAAAAAGAAACCCTAAAAGGACATTTAAAGATAGTGCGAGCGCAGGGGCTGCCAGCTGAGGGTCCAGGAAGGAGGATCCCAGAACGGGGGAGACGACTGCAGGCAGGGTTTGGGGTGCAGAAGTCCCTGAGGTCGCCCCAGCCTCCCGCTCAGAGAAGCGCTGCCTCCCAGATCTGTGGCACCATTCAGATCCGTGGGGGTGCTCAAGTCCCATCGCTGGGTGGGAGGCTCTGGGAGGGACAAAATCACACTACTGCTCAGATTCCTAAAGTATCTTTTGTTTTGTTTTTAATGTCCTGTTTTAAACAGCTCTGTTTTCCAAGGGTCATATGACCGCTCCTCCTCCACCCCCGCAGGCCAGGGGCGGGTGGGGCGCGGGCCGCCGTGGGTGTTGCAACGTCGGGCCACAAAGTGGGAGATCAGCTGTCGGGCGGCGGCCACGTGACCCGCCCCGGGGATAAATGGACCGCGCGGCCAGCGCTCGGCACCGTCGCCCTCCCGCCTCCTCGACCCCGTCGTGAGCTGTCGGAGCAGCCAGCCCCGGAGCCCTCCCCGAGCGCCGCGCCGCCGCAGCATGGAGCACTCACAGCCCAACAGGCAAGCGCGGGGCAGCCGCTGCCCTCCCGCCGCCGAGCTCCCGAGGCTGAGCCGGGAAGCAGGAAGCGACCTCGCTGAGCGGCCAGTCACTTGGGCTTTAGCGTGCGGAGGCGCTGGGTTCCGATCTTGCCCCGTGGGGTGGTTGGAGGGATGAAAGGCGACTTTACAGCCTGGCGCCCTGGCTCAGGATGGGCGACCCGGCGGGAATGTTACTATGCGATCCAGCTTAGTTTGGGGCTTTGGACGTGTGAGTGTGTTTGGAGGTGGCCGTGGGCGTAATCCGGGATCCTGGGGCTGCCTGAGCCTGGGTGAGAGAGCCTGGTCTTTCTACTATACTAGGGCCGCCTCCTGGCCACATCCACCTCTCTCGCTAGCTGCTGAATGCCTGAATGCCTATCGGAGTTCGGGTCCCCATTTGCTGATGAGGATGGCACACACAGTTGAGGGAGGCAGGAAGGCCACCGTTTTCTGGCTAACTGGGATTTGCACCCTGGTCTGTCTAATGCCAAGTCTGGCTCCTTCCCTTTTTCCAAGAATTTGATCACAGTAGAGCAGGGGATGGGGTTCCTGGAAGGGGTGCTGCTGGAGGGAAAGGAGAAATGACATTTCTGTGGGAGGTGGATAGGGACAAATGGCAGAAATACTCCCAGAAAGGGCTTTTTTTTTTTTTTTGAGTAAAGCTAGCTTTATTTAGGCTTTTAAACTCAAACACTTGTGATGAGCCTAACTTTAAAAAGGATCATGAGATTTATACCTGAAACTTCAACACAGGTAGAGAATTAAATCATGGGTCTAAGTGCCAATCAAAGCAATTACAGTGTTGAATATGAGTGTTCACCCTGCCCCCTGCTGCTGCTTCCTGGGCTGTGCTGCCTCCTTCTCTCCTCCACTGTGAATAACTGGTACCAGGATTTTCCTAGTTTTGTTGGGGTTTTTTTTGTTTTGTTTTGTTTTTCCTTGCCCCGCCTGTGGCATGTTAAAGTTCCAGGGCCAGGAATCTAACCCGCACAACAGCAGCAACCTGAGTCACAGCAGTGACAACCCTGGATCCTTAACCTGCTGAGCCACCAGGGAACTCCCCAGGATTTCTCTCTTGGTTTGGGGGAAATTACATAGTATTTTAATGACTGACAAGTGCGGATGGGCTTGCAACTTAAGGCAGTTGAAGGAAGCTGTGTATTAGGTGGGAGTCTGGATTTCAGCAGAGGAGCCTGATGCAAGCCGAAATCTCTTGAAGGGCTGTGGACAGTACCCTCAGAAGCACCAGCGTTGGGAAGAACCCTGCTCATAGCCACTCTCTTGCTCACTGCCCTCCTCCCCTCTACAGCATGCCCCAGGATTTGTCAGAGGCCCTGAAGGAGGCCACCAAGGAGGTGCACGTCCAGGCTGAGAATGCCGAGTTCATGAAGAACTTTCAGAAGGGCGAGGTCACCCGAGAAGGCTTTAAGGTATGTGTCGTGGTGGTTCCAGCCATGACGGAGGGTAGTATGATGGATGTGGGTGTGAGGCTAAGGCTAGTGGTTTAAGTGGGGAGGGGAACCAGGGATGCTGAGGGGCCAGATGAGCATATTTGAGGGCATCATTTTACAGATCATGCCATTGAGGCACAGAGAGGGAAGGTGACTTACCCAAGGTAACACAGCAAATTCACAGCCGTCTATGGGGTGTTCTGGAGGGCCTGGGGCAGTAGTGCCATTAACTGACCACCCAGTCCGTACGTGGCATTTTACACACTTGGTTTCTAATCTGTGCCTCAACCTTGGTAGGGAAGATGAGGAAGGAAAGGCTCAGAGAAGTTAAGTAACTAACAGAAGGTCACACAGCCAGTAAGTAAATGAGGAAGGCCAAACACAAACCAAGGCAGAGCTTGTGCTTCTGACCTAATTCTCTGCCTCTGAAGGCAAATGGCGCGTATGGGTTCATCCATTTCCTAAGAGTAAGACTGTGGGCACCTCGTGTGACCGCTTGAAGGTACCTTGTCCTGATTCGTGAAATGAGATTTGCCACCTGCAGGGTTTTCTTAAGTGTCCACTCTATGGGAGGCACTGATTTTGCAATTTCTCAGCACAGTTGTGAAATTCATGCAAATGGAAGAAACGCACATGACCAAGAACCAGGCAGGTGCAGGGCGTGAGAAAAGGCTTGTTCCGGTTGGACGGTGGGGGTGAGGAGTGGTAGTCCACCACGCCTGACACCCCCGCCTTTGGCTCAGTGGACCCTTCCCCACACTTCCAACATGAGAGGCCCCTCATGTTGAAGGGAGATCGAATGTGCCATTTTAGGGAGTTGGGGCCCCGGGCTATGTTCGGTGGGTGCTGGGTCTAGTCCTTGCTTCCCCATTCCCCTCCCCACCCTCACCTAAAGCTTCCCAGTTGCAGCGGTGTGGCTGAGGGCAGTGGGAGTGGGGCATTGGCTGCTGGAGTGCCCCATCTCCAGCCGCCATAGACTTTGACTCTCACTTCTCAGCCCCTGAGTTCAAAGTCAGCACAAAGATCCATGAGAGGACACAGGGCTTGCTCAGACTCTGCTGATGGAGGCAGCACGCATGACATCTCAGCCTCTGATATGAGTGCTCTGTGCCTGGCTGCACCCAGCGCTTTGCCTGTGGCCCTGCTCGACGCGCACACCAGCCCCATTGAAGCATGTGGTCAGCTGACCCGTCTTTGCAGGGCGGGGACGCGAGGTTTGAGACCTCACATGGCCCACTCAGACCGCACGTGGCCCAGAGAGGGCCCGTGGCTTGCCTACGGTCACAGAGCTGAGGCCTGGCTGAGCCGAGTCAGAACCAGGTCGGTCACGGTCGAAAGCCCAGGCTGCCTGGCGGTCCACCCCGGTGATAAATGGGGCTGCGATGACGGTTTATGGCCCAGAAATCACCTGGAAACCTCAGCCAGAACATCTAAACTTTGTTCTCCTTCGAACTGCAGAATTAATGTGTAACGGGAGTTCCCTAAGCCAAAGGGCCCTGGGCCTGCCCCCCTGCCCACCTTCCGAGGTGGTGGGGTTCAGTGGGGGCCTCTGGGAAGGAGGATCGCCCCCTGCAGACGGCCACCCAGAGGTCAGAGGCTGGGGATGCCTGGCATCTCCTTTCATTGGGTTTCTGCCTTGCTCCTGGGCTCGGCTCCCCTTTCATTTCTTACCAGCTGTGTGACCTCCATGGCTCGTACCCTCTCTGAGCCTCACTTTCATTTTCTGTACAAGGGGGATAGTGATTCCTTTGTGGGCCTTTCCCAGGGATTAAGTGAGGCTGCATGGCCTTGTGTCCAGGGTGATAACGACAGTTTCAGGCTCAGAAAGTACATCATGGGATTTTTCTCCTGTGACCCTCCCTCTGGCTGCCATGGGGGGAGGTTTGGAGGGGCAAGTAGGAGGTGGGAGCCCAGCCTGGGGAGGTGAGGAGGGTCTCTCTAAAGGCAGTAGTGCAGAGGGGGCTGAATGAGGGTTTTTTTTTTTTTTTTTTTTTTTAAATAATGGCTGCACCTGCAGCCTATGGAACCTTCCGGGCCAGAGACTGAATCCAAGCCGCAGTTGCAGCAACGCTGGATCCTTTAAGGAACTTTGCCAGGCCAGGGATTGAACCCGTACCTCTGCAGCGACCTGAGCCACTGCAATCAGATTGTTAACCCACTGAGGCCCAGCGAGAGCTCCCTGGATGTTGGGGGTGGGGGGGGTGCATTCTCTTTAAAAAAATTTTTTATTATAGTTGACTTACAATGTTCTGTCAATTTCTGCTGTACAGCAAAGTGACCCAGTTAAACATACATATATGTGGGTATATATATGTATGTGTATGTATATATACGCATACATTCTTTTCTTCTTATCTTTAATCATGTTCTGTCACAGTGAGCAGATATAGTTCCCTGTGCCGCACAGTAGGACCTCATTGCTTATCCCTTCTAAATGTGATCGTTTGCATCCACTAACCCCAAACTCCCTGTCCATCCCACTCCAGCCCTACCTCCCCCTTGGCCACCCCAAGTCTGTTCTCTCTGTCTGTGAGTCTGTTTCTGTTCTGAAGATAGGTTCATTGGTGCCAGATTTTAGAGTGCAGATAGAAGTGGTATCGTATGGTACTTGTCTTTTTTTTTCTGACTTAACCTCACTTAGGATGGGAATCTCCAGTTCCGTCCATCATGCTGCAAATGGCATTATTTTGTTCTTTTTCTTTTTTTATTTGTGTGTGTGTGTGTGTGTGTGTCTTTCGAGGGCCGTACCCACAGCATATGGAGGTTCCCAGGCTAGGGGGGTGAATCAGAACTGCAGCCCTTGGCCTACGCCACAGCCATGCCAAATCCAAGTTGCCTCTGTGACCTACCCCACAGCTCACGGCAATGCTGGATCCTTAACCCACTGAGAGAGGCCAGGGATTGAACCTGCATCTTCATGGATATCAGTCAGATTCATTTCCACTGAGCCACGACAGGAACGCCTTTTTTGTTCTTTTTTTAAGGCTGCGTAGTATTCCACTGTGTCTCTGTCCCACATCTTCTCATACCGACCTGCTCACTCTGGTTGCAGCTGGTGATGGCGTCCTTGTACCACATCTACGATGCCCTGGAGGAGGAGATTGAGCACAACAAGGAGAACCCGGTCTACACGCCCCTCTACTTCCCGGAAGAGCTGCACCGCCGGGCCGCCCTGGAGCAGGACATGGCCTTCTGGTATGGGCCCCGCTGGCAGGAGGCCATCCCCTACACGCAGGCCACCAAGCGCTACGTGCGGCGACTGCAGCAGGTGGGGCGCTTCGAGCCCGAGCTGCTGGTGGCCCATGCCTACACCCGCTACATGGGTGACCTGTCTGGGGGCCAGGTCCTCAAGAAGATCGCTCAGAAGGCCCTGGACCTGCCCAGCTCCGGGGAGGGCCTGGCCTTCTTCACTTTCCCCAATGTCGCCAACGCCACCAAGTTCAAGCAGCTGTACCGCTCCCGAATGAACACTCTGGAGATGACCCCCGAGGTCAAGCAGAGGGTCCTCGAGGAAGCCAAGACCGCCTTCCTGCTCAACATTCAGGTGAGGGTCTGGACGCCCAGCCGCTGCTCCAGGAATATTCCTCGTAGAGCAGGGGAGGGGACCGAGGGTCACGGGTAAGGGCTTAGGGGTCTGTGCTGTGGTTCTGCCACTTACCGGCTGGGTGATCGTGGGCAGATCCCCTAATCGCCCTTTGCTTCAGTTTCCCCATGTGCAAAATGGGGATGGAATGCTTCCTACCTCGGGGTTGTCATGAGGGTTAAGAGAGTTTGAAATAACAGAGTCCCCATGGCAGGGCCTGGCCCAGGGTCAGCCCCTCTAACATGAGCTACTGTTCCTACGGGGCGTGCGTGTCACCGTTGCAGAACTCTGTGACAGCATACAAGTTGTCTGAGCGCTTGTGCGCAGCCAGGTTGGCACAGCCGAGGTCACAGGTGCCGCAGAGGTGGCCTCTGGGCCTCTCAGCCCAGCCAGCGGCAGGAGGCATCTTTCTACGAGCACCCCAGATCCCGGGGGCTGTGGGCTTCGAGCAAGGCCCTGCCTTGAAGGATGACTTCCTGGACAGGGTCAGGGGCGGGAGGGTTCCCAGTGGCGGTGAGGTTCCTTCTAACCCAAAAGTTGTAGAACCCCATCTCCCCCCTCCTCTACCTGGAGGCCCTGTGAGGACAGCCTCCTTATGCCCAGCCTGGGGCCTCAGAAGAGACTGGTCAGGACTCTTTTTTTTTTTTTAATTTTAGTTTTTTTTTAAATTATAGTTGATTTACAGTGTTCTGTCAATTTCTGCTGTACAGTAAAGTGGCCCAGTTACACATACATATATACATTTTTTTTTCTCATGTTATCTTTCATCATGTTCCAGCACGAGTGATTAGACACAGTTGCCTGTGCTATAAGGCAGAATCTCATGGTTTATCCACTCCAAATGCTACAGTTTGCATCTACTAACCCCAAACTCCCAGTCCATCCCAGTCCCTCCCCCTCCCTCTTGGCAGCCACAGTTCTGTTCTCCATGTCCATGAATCTGTTTCTTTTCTATAGATAGGTGCATTTATGCCATATTTTAGATTCCAGGTATAAGTGATATCATATGGTATTTATGCCATATTTTAGATTCCAGATATAAGTGATATCATATGGGTATTTATGCCATATTTTAGATTCCAGGTATAAGTGATATCATACGGTATTTATCTTTCTCTTTCTGCCTTACTTAGTATGATAATCTCTAGTTCCTTCCATGCTGCTGGAAATGGCATTATTTTGTTCTTTTTTATGGCTGAGTAGTATTCCACTGTATCTCTGTTCCGCATCTTCTTCATCCATTCATCTGTCAATGGACATGTAGGTTGTTTCCATGTCTTGGCTATTGGGAAGAGTGCTGCAGTGAACATAGGGGTGCCTGTATCTTCTTCTTTTTTCTTTTTTTTAAATTATTTAAAACATTTTAAAAACCATAGTTGGTTTACAATAGTCAGTCCATTTCGGCTATGCAAGCAAAGTGACCCAGCTGTATATGTATCTATACATTCTTTTTTTTTTTTTTTTCCCCACGTTATCCTCCACTATACCCACAAGTGTCTGGGTATAGTTCCCTGTGCCCTATCTTTTTCAATGAACGTTTTGTCTGGTTACATGCCCAGGAGTGGGATTGCTGGATCATATGGTAGTTCTATATTCAGTTCTCTCAGGTACCTCCATACGGTTCCCGCAGTGGTTGTAGCCCGTTTATACTCCCACCAACCGTGTAGGAGGTCGGAGCACTTGTTAATGGAGCAGTGCCCTTCCCTTGCATTCCCCTAAAAAAAAAAAAAAATCACCCACGAAATCTGGTCCTCCAGAAAAATCTGTGACTGTCAGAGAGGTGTTGGAGGAAGAGTGGGAGGCTCGGAGCCTGTGCCCCTTTGGAGGCTGGCTCTCGCCCCCCGACCTCTGGGTTAGCCTGGGCCCTGGGGCTTCATCTCTGGGAGCTGCAGCTTCCTCATCTGTAAAGGCTGGCTAACGAACATACCATCACACACTCACCAAGGGCAAATCTCACCAAGAGAGGTGAGTGAGGACGGGGGGCTGCAGAGTGTATACACTAGGGGACCACTCGTGAAACAGCACTTGCCAGGGGGACCCAGGACGGCTCTTATTGGGGAGCATCTGGGGAGGAGCAGGCAGGCGAGTCAGATGGACTTGTGCCATCTGGTGACAGGCACACGGATGTCAGTAGTTCCTCTACGATTTTTTTTGTTCTAATGTTTTATCACCCAGCCTTAAGCCTACCTTCAGCCAGCCTGGCACCGCCTCTCACGGGGACATACCGCTTTTGTCTTGCAGCTGTTTGAGGAGGTGCAGGAGCTGCTGACCCAGGACACTAAGGACCAGAGACCCCCGCAGGCATCCGACGTCCGCAAGAGGGCCGGCAGCCGGGTGCAAGGTGAGGGCCTCCAGGGGGTGCTGTTTCCCCCGGGCTCTGTGGGAGGGCACATGGCCCAGTTGGCTGGCTCTAGCATCTCTGGACTCTTCTGTTCCCGTGTGTTAAATGAGCAGTTGTTTGGGGGTAGGCAGAGGGCCTGGGGCCAGCCTTCAGGGGATGACTTTGGGCAAGCCTCCATCTCCCCGACTCTAGAATCAGGGAAGTGGAGGAGTGAAGCTCAGACACCTGCTTAGCAGCCACCCTAGGCCTTTGTTCCTGGTCCCACCCTTGCACACCCACCCTGCGGCTTTCTCAGGTGTGCCAACACCACGTGGACCCCTCTGCTGGCAAGACTGAGCCCAGGAGTGTTGAAATGTGGCCGGTCCTGATGGGATTGGCTCCTGGTGGGGGTGAGGGGACTGGCTGTACACACCAGTTTTCAAAGCGTGGCTCCCCTGGGCACCCCTGGAGGGTACTTCCTCACAGTGTGTCTGAAAATGGAAGAATGGACAGCTTGGAGCAGTAGTAAGCTCGCTGTCTTTGGAGGTATCCAAGCATTGGCTAGAGGGCTGCTCATCGGCATGGAGCTGGGACTGTCGCAGACACTGCTGCGGCCCCTCTGCTTTATTTTTCTGTGACCTCTGGCCTCCCAGTGTTGACAGTGTCCCCTTTTCTCTTTCAGACTCCACTCCCGTGACAACCCCCAGGGGGAAGCCGCAGCTCAGCGTCCTCTCCCAGGTGCCGCTCATCCGATGGGTCCTGACACTCAGCTTTCTGGTGGCAACGGTCGCCATGGGGCTTTATGCCATGTGAATGCAACCCTGTGAATGCAACCGTGCTGGCTCCTGGGGGCCGTGAACTCTGCCTGGAGAGGGACGGTCTCTTGACTGGCTTCCTTGTTGGGCATGTGGGGGTCGGGGGAGGCTCTGAGGGCCCCCGCCCTCTCCCTGCGTCCCTCCCTCTCGCTGGAAAAAAGGAGTCTGTGGCATCTTTCCCAACCAAGAGCACATGCAGCCAGTGCCCTGAACTTCAGAGAGGGACAAGGGGTCCAGCATGGCCCCCTCGCACCCTCCCCGTCCCGTTCCTGCAGCAGAGCCCAGAGGATGGAGCCAGCCAGAAGCCGCAGCTGTTTCTGAGCCTCCAAACACCGCGGGTCCGCGGTCTCCCTTTTGACGTGCCTTGACTGCCTTCCTGTGGGCCGTGGCAATTTTTATAGAACTGTGCAAAGATGTTGTGTCTCGTGTTTCTGTCTTGTTTTTGTTGGAGCCACTCTTCGTTCCCGGCTCAGCCTGAACTGTGGTATTTTGTTGTGTTCTGTTTTTATAGCAAGGTGGGGTGAGGGGTGGGGAGGGAGCTGTTTTAACAGCACTGTGGCCTTGGTCACTAACTTTTATGTGAAGTAATAAAGTACACGGCCTGATAGTACCTCGAAGTGTTTTTTCTTGGGTTCTGTTTCCCTTGGGGAGCTGACCTTGTCCTTACTCATTTTTTGAAAGCCCAGTGGGGAGGAGGGGTGAAGGGGGTGACAGGAGCTGGTTTGGGGTGTCTTGCTCTATTCCGAGGATGTGGAGGGCAGGTCTTTGTGATGAGACTCGGCTTTACTGAGGATGGGATTCCCTGTTAGGCTGAGATGAGCAGATTTCGGAATAAAATTTGTGTCCTGTCCAAGTGACTCTTAGAGACTGAGCTAAGATCCCTGGTTCAGATGCCTGCTTCTTCACTTTGTAGCCCTGCCTTTGAGGTTAGTAAGTAGCCTTTCTGGAGCTCAGTTCTGTCACCTTGGTGAGACTCAGCTCACCTGCCTGTCTAAGAAGCAAAGGAGATGCGTGTAACAGGCACACCACTAACTCCTATCATGAAACCGGGGAGATCCGTGTTCTGTGATTCTTGCTAAGTGCTGTGCTAGTCACCCCACCGTTGTCATCTCATTTGATCCTTGGGAGAAGAGCTGTGAAGAATGTTACAGCTCTCTGAGGCTCAGGAAGGATTTAAACCAGGTCTGGCCAGCTCCAAACCCAGAGCTTTCCCACTGCAATCTCCTGAAAGCCACTGAAATGGGAAAAAATGCAGCCTCCCGATTTGGGGGCGTGAAAGGCCCTTGGTGAAGGTGTGTTTGGGAGAGCAGAGAGGGGACTAGGCGTTTCCTTCCAGGACTAGTTCATGAGGACTGGGAGCCAGGAGACCACTGTCACTAGTCCTGGCCTTGTCACTTAAGTCTGGAACCTTGGTCAAGTCCCTTCAAGTGTCCTTTAGTTCACTGGCAAAATAACAATACACCTGCCTCCCACAGCTGAGAGGTCGGTGGCATGGGAACACCCATCTGGATGGTGGCATCCGGATAGCCGGGTACCCTGGGCCCCACCCTGAGAAGTTCTAATTCTGGAAACTTGGGTGGGACTCTGGAATCGCTGTTTATGCAAAGCTTCCTGGGAGATCCCAGAGGAACCACTGTTTGTGAGATTATAGAGGCATTATACAAGCATAGGCATTCACCCTGGGCCCCATTTCCAGTGTTCTGTGACAAGGGGACCGATCTCATTGTTTGTAGTGACAAAGAAAGGAAGGAAGGGAGGGAGGGGAGAGAGAGAAACCATCTTGAATTCTACTAACAGGAAAATGGCTAATTTGTATTCTGTTCACACTGGAAAATTCAGGAGCTGCTATGTAGAATGCGTTAAAGCCATGTCTCCATGCAGAGGGAACTCCGTGAAGTTTCAAATGCATTTGATATAACTTTGAGCCCCTCTAGTCAGGATTTTATTTTACTTTATTTTATTCTAATCTATTCTATTCGATTTTTTGCCACCCTGTGTAAATTCCCAGGCCAGGGACTGAACCTAAGCCACAGGCAGTGATCTGAACTGCTGCAGTGACAATGCTGGACCCTTAACCCCATGTACCGCAAAGGAAGCCCAACAGATTCATATTTTATTTATTTATTTATTTTCTGGGTTTTTTTTGTCTTTTTTTTTTTTTTGCTATTTCTTGGGCAGCTCCCGCAGCATATGCAGGTTCCCAGGCTAGGGGTGGAATCGGAGCTGTAGCCACTGGCCTACGCCAGAGCCACAGCAACGCGGGATCCGAGCCGCGTCTGCAACCTACACCACAGCTCACGGCAACGCCGGATCGTTAACCCACTGAGCAAGGGCCGGGACCGAACCCGCAACCTCACGGTTCCTAGTCGGATTCGTTAACCACTGCGCCACGACGGGAACTCCCAGACTCATGTTTTAAACACGCCTCTTAAATATGAGCAAATGTAGCCAATGTAATGAACCGTCCTTTCCAACAGTTCACCACGGTGCCAGTGCGAATGGAAAAGAAGGGAGGACTGGTTACCAAATTCTTGTTGCCGCTTGAGAATCCATGGAGTTTTGCCAGATCTCCCCATTTTTCAAGTTAGTCTGGGAATCTGGTCATGAATGTTTGCAAATTTTAAGCAATGCCAAATAATGAAAACTCTTCCGCAATTAAAAAAACATCACCACTTGGGAGTTCCCCTTGTGGCTCTGCAGTAATGACCTGAATAGTATCCATGAGGATGCGGGTTCCATCCACGGCCTCCCTCAGTGGGTTAAGCAACCAGCGTTGCCCTAAGCTCTGGGCAGACGTAGCTGGGATACGTTGCTGTAGCTGTGGCTAGGCCCGCAGCTCCCAATGCACCCCTAGCCTAGGAACTTCCATATGCCCCACGTGCGGCCCTAAAAAAAAAAAAAAAACCAAAAACCAAAAAATTACCACTTGGGTCTAAGATAACATCCCTAGAGTCCCAAGCTTGAATTTTGGTTAAAGGAGACCAGAGGTGACTTAACTTCTGATTAATCTCCAACTTGTGGAAACGTGTGGACGGGGAGAGCAGGTGGGCCTTGCTGCCTCCAGCTGCTAGGGGGCAGCAGGCGCACATTGGCAAGCTTACTTCTCAGGGACCCACGGCTTCCTCCGCCCCTTAGCTCAGAAAAGGGTCATTTCCTCCCCAGACTTTTAAGAAGAGTACACAAAAGAGCCTAGCATCCCTTGTCCGGCCCCCTCGCCCGCCCCCGCCCCGGCCCGCCCCGGCCATCCGCCATCACTGCGCCGCTCTCAGCGGCATCCTCCGGATCAGTTTCGCGCCAAATTGTTTGGCAAGCAAAATGGAGCCCGGAAGGAGGCCAGGAGGCCTCCGCAGCCAATCCTCTTCGGCGGCCGGCCCTGGGGGGCGGGACCCGCGGGCGCAGAGCGGTCCAATCGCTGGTCGCGCAGCCCCGGCGAACCAATGAGGGCACAGCAGCCGCGGCGTCCAAACCGCAGCGTCTATTTTTTCCCGCGAAACTCAGCGGAGGACCGTGGGGGCTTGTGAATCTCTGGTTCCGGGAAGCGCGGGAAGGGAGAGGTGAGGCCCGCGGGGCTGGGGAGTGGGTAGTGGGGAGCTGGGCCTACGGGGGCGCAGTAGGGCCGGGCAGGGGTTTTTCCTGGGAGTACTGGGTCAGGGTCCGGGAGAGGAGCCGGCCTCGCTCGGCCCCGCGTTCGGACCTCGCCCGGCCCCGCGTTCGGACCTCGCCCGGCCCCGCGTTCCGAGCCGAGGACCCTGGTGTCGGAGGGCACACCCCTCCTTCCCCACAGCCTCCTCCAGCTTCTTGTGCCTGTTCCAGGTGCAGTCATGTCAGGCTTCGACGACCCCGGCATTTTCTACAGCGACAGCTTCGGCGGGGACAACGCGGCCGATGAGGGGCAGGCCCGCAAGTCGCAGCTGCAGAGGCGCTTCAAGGAGTTCCTGCGGCAGTACCGCGTGGGCACCGACCGCACCGGCTTCACCTTCAAGTACAGGTGCGAGCTGGGGCCGGGCGGGAGGGGGAGATGCGGTCCAGCCGTGCTTTGTCCGCTCCCTGGAACCCGCACCCCGGCGGATGTGGTTTTATGCTTTTCACATCTGACGTTAGCTTTGGAGTGAGTTACCTGGGTCCTTTGGTTCATTTTCCAGGGCTTGTTCTCTTTTATTTCTTACTGTCCTTCCACGGGATGTCCGTCATACCTCGTAAACCAAGTTGTTTGTGGGCGCAAAAGGTGAAGATGGCGGTTGTGATTCACTTCATTCATAGATTCATTCATTCCACTCAATCATCCAAACCCTCATAGGCCCATAAAATGCAGAGGACGTGAGTTTGCAGGTCCTGGCTTGGGTCTGATCCATCATTAGCTGAGTGCCTTCCCAGTGATGGTTTTTCCGGGCCTCAGTTTCTTCATCAGTGAGACGGGCATAGCCACTCCCGCCTCCCCTTATTCACCCACCAGTTGACATTGACCATCTAGACCCTGAGATGTAAAGATCAAACGATTCATACTGCTTACCTTCAAGAAGCTTCTAGGTCATGGGGTGAGGCATAGGGGCCCCAAAATAAATTGCAGGTGGTAATTGCCTCAAAGAAGAAGCCTGCAAGTGGTGTTAGGGGAGGTTGCCAGGGGAGCTGAAGTTTGAGGTGACCTTGCGCTGAGAGAAGGGTGTCAGGTGTGGAAGGCAGTTCAGCTAGGACAGCTGCAGGCAGGGCCTGAGAGCCGTGTGGCCTGTTACAGCCAGGGGCTCTGGGGCCAGGCTGGTGTTGTCCACGGCTCCTCACATAAGGCAGAAGGGATGCTGCCAGAAAGCAGGCTCTCTGTAGGTCATTGGTCCCCAAATGTGACACTGGTCCCATAGGATGCTCTGTAGAGTCTAGTGGTTGCTAAGACATAGTGTCTGTTGCCTTCAAGCTCCAAGTTTGAGCCGTTTGCCTCGTTTGTCTCCAAGAGAAGGTTCAAGGCTCTAAAGAGTCCAGTGAAAGGGCTGGTTTGCAGGGAGGGTCTTTTAGATACCTGTACGCAGAATTCTTTCTGTGAGCATTGAATCCTTCCTCTTGGGCCACGTCCACTGAGCTTTCTTTGGAGGATGCCTCTGTAGGCAGCGGAGGGTTAAGTAGCAGAGCCACCTGGAGCTAGCTGGGTGTTTGGGAAGCGGAGTGGCAGGGCAGTGGTGCGGGCAGACTCAGGGTGTGGGTGCATCCCAGCCAGCGTGGTCTCCTCTGTGCCCTTCCCTGCCCTCCGCCCCAGGGATGAACTCAAGCGGCATTATAACCTGGGGGAGTATTGGATCGAGGTGGAGATGGAGGACCTGGCCAGCTTCGACGAGGACCTGGCCGACTACCTGTACAAGCAGCCAGCTGAGCATTTGCAGCTGGTGAGTGAGGCCCCATCCCTGAAACCCAGGGCTGGCCCCTCTCTCGTCACTCACAGCCTGTCCCCTTCCTCCGCTCTAGCTGGAGGAAGCTGCCAAGGAGGTGGCTGATGAGGTGACCCGGCCCCGGCCCACTGGCGATGAGGTGCTCCAGGACATCCAGGTCATGCTCAAGTCGGATGCCAGCCCGTCCAGCATCCGGAGCCTGAAGGTGGGTCCACTCAGGCCAGTTGCAGGGGGACAGTGGCTGCTGCGTGTCCAGAGGGGCTGCAGAGACAGGCCCAGGTGCCAGCTGTGTGATGCTGAGCAACTCACTTAACTGTGCTGAGCCTGTTTCCGCCTCTGAAAAATTAGCTCACTGGACAAATGTTTGTTGAGGTCCTCCTGTGAGCAGGGCATGAGTTGCGTCCTGGAGAGAAAATGGTGAACTCCACGACTGGCTGTCTCCTGTCCTCACAGTTTCCGTCCACCCAGAGGAGACCGAGTAAACCCAGAAACATTATCCATTTATTTATTTACTTTTTTGTCTTTTCTAAAGCCGTACCCGCGGCATATGGAGGTTCTCAGGCTAGGGGTCTAATTGGAGCTGTAGCCGCAGGCCTACGCCACAGCTCATGGCAACGCTAGATCCTTAACCTTCTGAGTGAGGCCAGGGATCAAACCTACAACCTCATGGATTCTTTAACCACTGAGCCACAACAGGAACTCCAACAGTTACTTTAGATGATCTAAGAGCAATGAGAGCAATCAAGAGCATGCTCAGAAAATGTGGGGGCCCCTCTGGAAAAGACAGAGGAGGCTGCTTTGGGGAGTGGGCGGCTGAGTGGAGACCTGAGGGTGAGAACATTCCTGGGGGGAGAGGGGAGGGGCACAGCTAGTGCAGAGCCTGCGAGACGAGGGGCAGGCTGTGCTCCAGGCCGAGGGAAGGACGGCCCCTGTGGCGAGAGAGTGATGAGGCGGCAGGAGAGCTGGGTGCAGCCAGTCCGCCAGCCAGCCCTGTATCTGTTTTGTTCAACAAGTACTGAAAAGCAAGCAAACAAAGAAACAGAACAGGCAGGAGTCGAAGGCAGGAGAGCTTCCTGAGGAGGGAGTGAGGGCCTGATGGTGGTTCTTTCGTAAGCTTGTCATGAGAAGCCAGTGAAGGAATGTGTGTGGCTGAGCCTGGTGATCTCTGCACTGGGGCCCAGAGAGCGTGCCCTGCTCCGTGTCACTCACCAGAAGGCCATGCCCCGGTCTTCGCTGGAATCCCTGTGGCCTGCAGCTGGGCTGGGGTCCCTGTCAAGCCTTCCTTGGTTAGGACCTCGGCAGGCCTGTGCCAGAAGCAGGGCTGGGCTGTGAGCTCTCGAGGCCTCCGAGCCTGTCGGCTCCACCTCTGTTCCCAGCGCCAGGGGAACCCCCATGAGCTAGTGTGGAGCTAAACGGAGCATCCCACGTTTGCCTGTGTGCAGGTGCATTGGACTTGTTTTGTGGGGCAGCCGTTTGCTCAGAGAAGCAAACCTCAGCCTCACACGGGACAAGCTTCCAATCCTCAGACTCTTTGGAAAACCTGGGGAACGGCCTGCCTCGGTGCCAGGAGTTCTGTAATAGAGGAGGAGTCTTCTAGAAGGATTGCTGGTCAGGGGTAGCAGCCCCTGTCCTTTTCAACCCTGGGGTCTTGGGGGGCTGGGACTCCTGCAGCCTACCGATTGTTTTCCAGAAAACAAGACCTTTGGGGGTGTCAGCAGTTCTGATGTCCCCTGGGCCATGGCAGCCACACGTGTTGCTGGCCTCACCTATGGGGGGCCAGCCTCCTTCCTCCTTTTTCCCCTCCTGCTCCCCTCCCTCTCCCTCACTCCAGAGGGCTCTTCGGCTTGACTCTGTAGCCTACCTGTCTGTCCCAGGAAACTTCCTAGAAAGGGAAAGAAAAGGTGATGAAAGGAAGTTTTCTTGTTTTCTGCTTTTTTGGTATAAAGAAGTTGCACATATAAAAGCAGTGAGAATAGTGCAGTGAATCCTACCTACATCTGCCGAGATTTAGTGGGTGTTCCTATTTTGCCGGTGTTTGCTTTCTTCTTTTTTCTGCTAAAGCATTTTAAGTTAAGTTCCAGGCTTGGCACTTTATCCCTAAATACTTCAGGATACTCTAGAAAAGATGAGATTTGCATGCACGATCTCAGCTGCGCCGGCTCCCCGGAGCCCACCACCCTCCCTGTGGCTCTGTTACAGTCGGACACGATGTCGCACCTGGTGAAGATCCCGGGCATCGTCATCGCCGCCTCCGGGGTCCGCGCCAAGGCCACCCGCATCTCCATCCAGTGCCGCAGCTGCCGAAACACCCTCACCAACATCGCCATGCGCCCCGGCCTGGAGGGCTACGCCCTGCCCAGGAAGTGCAACACGTGAGTGGGCTTTGCGTGGCTCTGGGGGGGGGGGGCGTGGGGGTGACGGGGTGACCGCCGAGTGGAGATGTGAAGTGGGGGACTCGGCCTGCACCACCTGCAGCGGGAGAGCTGGGATGGGGACAGCGGTCCCCTCCAGGGAGCCCACACCACCTGTGCAGGGAGCCGGGTCGGGAGTCCATCTGGAGCCTTCGAAGGCACCCTGGCTTGCAGGGCCGGTCCAGCGCGTGCCCGGCCCCTTCGCCTACCCATGCCTGTGACTGCAGCTGGACTCCCTCCAGAGGCACAGCCTGAAGCCTCTTGGCTCAGAAAACCGAAAATGTTTCTCTCCAGCTCCTTACAGAAAACGATGGCTGACGCCTGATCTTAAGGACCCCACCCTTTCTGGCTGCTAGTCCTCCTCAGCTTCCTGACCTCAGGCCTCAGCCCCACCTTTTTTTTTTTTTGCTTTTTTGGGGGCCACATCCATGGCATACGGAAGTTCCCAGGCTAGGGGTCAAATCGGAGCTGCAGCTGGGGGCCTACACCACAGCCACAGCAACGTGGGACCCGATCCTTAACCGGCAACGCCGGATCCTTAACCCACTGAGTGAGGATGGATACTAGTCGGGTTCAGAACCCTCTGAGCCACAATGGGAACTCCTCAACCCCGATTTTTTCTACAGTCACTCCTTGGGGACCTCGGGCTTTGGATATCGTCCAGGGGCAGAGGACACTGGAACGTGTGTTTCCACTGACCTCCAGACCCAAACCTGGCTGCCTGCCAGACCTCCCTGCGTGGGTGTCTTGACGGGCATCACGGATTCACACATGCCCCGTGTCCCACCCTGCGGGATCCTGTCCCATCTCAGAAGCCCCCCTCCCGCAGTCCCCTACCTGTCCTCACACAGGAAGGCCATCTTCTCAGGTGTTCAGGCCCAGATCCTTGGTCTCATGATGTTTCTTTCCTTTTTGCCTCCAAACAGTCAGCAGGTGCTTCTGGCTCTGCTCTTAAGTTTGTACGTGGAGAATCAGAGGGTTTCTCACCACCTCCTATGCATCTGCTTGCTCCACATGGCTGTCATCCCTCACCTGGCGGTGCAGGAACCTCCTCAACCTCATCCGCCGTGTCTGCCCGCCCTCGTCCCCCAGTCCCTTCTCCCCCCACCCCCACAGCCAGGCGACCCTTCACACTGCCCGGGATTCAGCCATTTCCATCTCGCCCAAAGTCAAGTTCCATCTAGGCCAGCACAGCCCTCCACTGCGTGCTCCCGGCTCCCTGCCGCCTCCTGTCCTCTGCTGCCTCCACCCAGCCTTGCTGTCACCTGCCCATTTTTGGAACACACTCGGCATGCTCCTGTCCCCTGGCCTTTGAACTTGACCTCCCTTCCCTCGAGCTCCACAGTCCGTGCCCTCATTTCTTCCTTCAGCTCTTCTCCTCCAGTGTCGCCTCACAGGGCTGCCTCCCTGCCCCCGACTCAGGCTTGGGGTGCACATCCCCGCACTTGGGCACACTCATCTCCCTGATGGCACCTCTGTCTTTTTCCTGTCTTTTTAGGGCCGTACCCACAACATACGGAATTTCTTAGGTTAGGGGATCAGATCGGAACTACAGCTGCAGGCCACAGCCACGCAGGGTCCAAGCCTCGGCTGTGACCTACACCACAGCTCATGGCAAAGCTGGATCCTTAACCCACTGAGTGAGGCCAGGGATTGAACCTGCGTCCTTATGGATACTAGTCAGATTCATTTTTGCTGTTCCATGGTGGGAACCCCCACCTCTGTCTTATGTTACGTGGTTCTGTGCTGGAGCTCTGCAGCCTCCCCTGCGCCGAACTCGAGCTCTAAAACAGTGGGGACTTTTTGTTCTTGGCTGGGTCCCTGGCACCTCGAACAGCGCCCGGTGCATGGTTGGTGCTTGGCTGGAACGTTGGGAGAATGACTTGGTTATGCAGAGGAGCAGAGACACCTGGAGGCCCAAGCAGGGTCTCCAGGGGCCCAGACCCTCCCTGGGAGGTCCTGGGATTTGAGGGGGGTTTGGAAGGGTCGCTGGCTATCTGGCCCCTCTTCACCTGTGGGGACACCTGAGACTGCTGGGGGTCACTGGGGGTGCGACTTGTCTGTCTCCCAGCAAGTCACTGGACATGCTCGGTTGGGGCGGGAGCAGGTTTCCTCATGCCCGACGTGGGGCATGTCCCGCCTGGCCGCCCGCCTTAGGGCCTTTCTCAGCTTGTCCCAGAGATTCCTAGCTTGCTGCGGGCCAGTCCGGCCACCGACTCCTGCAGTGGACTCCCTGGGCGCGGGGCTCGCGGGCAGCTCTGGTGACCTGTCCTCCCCTCCCTGTCCAGGGATCAGGCCGGGCGCCCCAAGTGCCCGCTGGACCCGTACTTCATCATGCCCGACAAGTGCAAGTGTGTGGACTTCCAGACCCTGAAGTTGCAGGAGCTGCCGGACGCGGTGCCTCACGGCGAGATGCCCAGACACATGCAGCTCTACTGCGACAGGTGAGGTGGCAGCTGCAGGGGCGGGCTGAGTCGGGTGCTGCCTGCGGCCTGCCAAGTGCAGCGGGTAGCAGGGGCAGGGTGGCTGCTCATGGAACACTAGCCCTGTGCCTGCCACTTCCCGAAGTTTCCTCTCGCCTCGTCGCCCCATAATCTGAGGGGCCAGTCAGCCCCTATTTGCAGACGAGGACCTGTAACTGGCTCTGTGGGGGAGGAGCCGGGCTGGGGGCCTGTGTTCTGCCTGGGGAGTCTCTGCAGCCTCCTGAGAGCTGGGGGGCCTGAGGCGGCCCAGCTGGACACCCCGCTGCTGTGGAGCCCTTCCTAGCCTGACACCCGCCCAGACTTCCCGTTAAGATTCTTCCTTGGATTTTGTGGGAGATTGGAAAGGGGGAGAGGGTGCTGGGTGGGCCTGGTCCCCTCGTGGTGACCTGGGAGGAAGGCGTGGGGGTGTTGGCTGGGGCTCTTCACCTGGGCTCGCATACCGCAACGTCGCGTGCAGGTGGCCTGTGCTGCCCGTTTTCTGGAGGAGGGGATCCCTAGGGCTTCCTCAGCCACAGTGGAAGGGGTAGGAGGCCGACTCCTGAGCAAGTTAGAGGAGCTCACGGAGCCTCAGTCTCCTTACCAGGCAACTGGGGACAGTGATAGGCCTTTAACCTCTTGTCAGGCAGCTGATAGATTTAAGTTGGAAAATGTGTCAAGTGTTGAGCGTGATTCATTGGCACAGTTAAGTGTCGGTGTTTATTGGGTTACTTAAGTGGTCGGTGACCAGGTTATTCAAAGATGAAGAAGCGAGGTCAGGAGGAGAGGAGTCGTAGTACGTTGACAACAGCCATGACCACGGGTCCTTCAGGAGATGTGACTCTGGTGTTGAAGCACTTTTGGTCCTGTCACTTCACTTGATCCCACAAGAGCCTAGCAGGTCCGGGTACACCCCCCCACCCCAAGCTCAGACAGGGGCCATGACTTCTTTGAGGTCACACGGCTTCTATGTGGCAGAGGACAGATAAACGCCCCAGTGTCCTCTCCACGCTGCACTGACTGAGGGGCTCAGAGGCTTCTTTGCTTCAATATCTTGTTTTTAAAAGAAGAGGTAAAAGTCCAGAGGCAAAATGGCTGAGCCCATGGAGCCACGTAGAGGCAGAGGTGGGGAGCGGCACTTGCAGGGGGGCTGGGAGGGCGGGAGGAGGAAGGCTGCCTCCAGGGGGCCGGGCAGACCAGATGGAGATGCGGCGCCCGGGGGACAGGGGTGGACCCTCCAACTCCATCCAGCGCAACAAAGGAGCTCCTGAAGGCCGCCAAATGGTCAGGCTGCCACCATGACCAGAGATTGTCCCCTTCCTGGAAGCTGGGCTGTCCGGGCGAGGGGGCTGGGTTGGGGTGAGAGGGGTAGGGTCCTGGAGGCTCAGGGCCAGGAGCCAGCTCAGGTCGTGAGGCTTCTGGTCGAGATGCTAAGGTGGACAGCAGGTGCAACGGGGCAGGTGGAGCTGGGACTCCCTGTCCCCACCTGGCTCTCACCTCCTCCCTCCTCCCTCCCCATCCTCCTCAGGTACCTGTGTGACAAGGTCGTCCCTGGAAACAGGGTCACCATCATGGGCATCTACTCCATCAAGAAGTTTGGCCTGACCTCCAACAGGGGCCGCGACAGGGTGGGCGTGGGCATCCGGAGCGCCTACATCCGGGTCCTGGGCATCCAGGTGGACACGGATGGCTCTGGTGAGTGGGCTTCACCCTGGGCCGAGCCCCTGTCTTCCCTCCCCTGGGTTATTGGTGGGCTTCCTCCTGGTCCCCTGTCTCGACCCTTAGCCCCACACTCTCCCCCCCTGCGGCAGCCGGGGTGAGCCATGCTGTCATAACCAGACACCACATCAGCCCCCCAGCACCCCCAAGATGGAAGGTGTCTCTGTGGTCCCTCTAACTCCTCAGACGCCCCCCGCCCCCGGCCCCCACACTCCTCTTCCTCTCTCTCCCTAGACCCTGGACACAGGCCCAGCCTTGAGGGGGAGAACGGGGGTCACTGTCTCAGGCTGACACTTGTTGTCTGGCCCCGCCCTCCGGGAGGCCCTGCCCTCCGGGAGGCCCTGGCCAGGGTGGTGGCAAGTTCTCCTCCCGGCGCTCACCATCCTCCGTCTGCCCGCCAGGCCGCAGCTTTGCCGGGGCCGTGACCCCGCAGGAGGAGGAGGAGTTCCGGCGCCTGGCCGCCCTCCCCAACGTCTACGAGGTCGTCTCCAAGAGCATCGCCCCCTCCATCTTCGGGGGCACGGACATGAAGAAGGCCATCGCCTGCCTGCTCTTCGGGGGTTCCCGAAAGAGGTGGGGGTCCAGGCGCCCCCAGGTCTGGTGGAGGGGCGGGTGACGTGCCCCCTGGAGGACAGCTGCCAGGTGGTCAGGACTCGAATCTGCTTTCTGGTTGCCCACGGCCCTCAGCCCCAGGCCCTGCAGGAATGAGATGGGTGAAAACTAGCCCTCAGAGGACACCGTGTGTCCTTTGGAAACTCTGGAGGAGGCAGAGAGAGTAGTACTGTCGCCAGCAGCTGCCGGCTGCTGAGTGATTTGCGCATACCGGGCGTTCTGCGTTTGCAGCCGGGTCTGTCCCCAGGTTAGCCCTGTGAGGAAGCCGTGATCCAGCCTGTTTCATAAACAAGGAAATCGAGGCACCGAGGGCTAAAGGGCCATGAGCCTGCCCTTGTGTCCACACCACTGTATCAGGCACGACCCCCAGGCTCCCTCTCTCTCCTCCTTTCCCGCCGAGAGGGGTGGCTGTCAGGTGTCGAATGTGCCCCAGTCCAGCTCTAAGTGCCGTTTCCTTGGACCCCCGCCCAGGGAGGCAGGTCACCACAGGCAAGTGTGGGGGACACGGCTGGCTGTGAACTGGCCTTGAATGTGGCTCTCAGGCCAAAACCCTGCCTCCCTGACAGGTCTGGGTGGAGGGGTGGGGGATGAGGGTGGGTACTGACTGCCAGCTGCCGCTGTGACCAGCCTGGATCCCAGCCCTTGGATTCCCACCTTGCTTACACGGCCCCGCCCCCCACCGGCCTGTCCTCCCCCAGGCTCCCCGACGGCCTCACTCGCCGAGGAGACATCAACCTGCTGATGCTGGGGGACCCGGGGACGGCCAAGTCCCAGTTGCTGAAGTTTGTGGAGAAGTGCTCTCCCATCGGGGTGAGTGTCCAGGACCACCTGTGTCCGCCTCGGCTGCCCTGCAGGGAGGAAGGCTGTGGGCAGGGCCGCAGGGGACGGAGGAGGAAGGGGACCGGCCGAGTGCCGAGGTGTGGCTGGAGCTCTGGCCTGGAAGGGGTTTGCGTCACAGCCTGGCCGGTGGTGGGCTGTGGGCCTGGAGCAAGTCGCCTAATCTCTCTGAGCCTCGGTTTGTCTGTCCGTGAAGTCTTTCTTATTTTTTTTTAATTAAAAAAATTTTATTATTTTTTTTTTTTTTGCTTTTTAGGGCTGCACTTGCAGCATGTGGAAGTTCTCAGGCTAGGGGGAAAATCAGAGCTGCAGCTGCCAGCCTACGCCACAGCCAGAGCAACATGGGATCCAAATGAGCGAGGTCAGGAATTGAGTCCGCGTCCTCATGGATACTAGTCAGGCTCATTACCGCTGAGCCACAACGGGAACTCCCATCCGCTAAATCTTATCGTCGGTAGCAGTCGTGGGCGAGATCAAGGTGTAGGTGCTGCTCACAGTGCTTTTGTGTGCTTACTCGCTGCCTGCTCGTCTCAGCTCGGTGGTGGGTCCTGTTAGGCTGTTTTATGGATGAGGAACAGGTACAGAAGGCGCAGTATCTTGCCCAGGGTCCCACCGCTTGTAGGTGCCAGTGAGGGGCTTTGAACCCATGTCCAGCAAGCCAGGTGCCCTGTGTGGTGGCGAGCGGGTCTGGGGGGTCAGAGCAGGGCGCAGGCAACCCCGTGGTCCGCAGGGTAAGGCTGTGTGGGGGAGGCGTGGTCTCTGGTCAGACGCGAGGGGGGCCGAGCCGGGGCCCCTGCTGCCCGGGGGAGACACGTGGACCATGGGTGTGAACAGAAGTCGCGGCTGTGCATTTCCTCCTAAAAGGAGCTGGTGAGATCTTAGTAACCCGTCTAACCCGCTGTGGGAGGAATGTCCTTTCCACCTGTGGCTTCATATGAGAGAGCACGAAGGAGGTGCTTTGCACTCTGGCACAAGGCTGGAGACCCTGTGGGTTTTATACACCTCAGCACCTCTCGCGTTGGCTCTGCCACAGTTCAAGGGCTCCGTGGCAGCAGGTGGCTTACAGGTCCATACACAGGTGGCAAGGGACCTGGGCTGAGGGAAGCCTTTCCTGGGGGTCAGGAGTCCACACCAGCCCTGAGGCCCCCTGGAAGCGTGTCCCCTCTGGGCCCCCGTTTGCTCCTGTGAGTCCTGCCCTGGGGCTCAGGTGAGGGGTGGCTGTGAACACCCCTCAAGGGAGACCCTCCAGGCCAGGCTGGGGCTGGGGCGGCTTCCCCAGCAGCGGAGGCACTCGGAGATCTGTTTGCTCTGCAGCCAGCCGTGGTCTGTGACCTTGGGTGAGCCCCAGCTCCCGGGGCCCCTGGACTTAGTGATGCAGCGGAGGCTGGAGCTGGGTGGGGCCCTGACCCTCCTGTCCCCCTCCCCAGGTGTACACGTCTGGGAAGGGCAGCAGCGCGGCTGGCCTGACTGCCTCGGTGATGAGGGACCCCTCGTCCCGGAACTTCATCATGGAGGGCGGGGCCATGGTCCTGGCCGATGGCGGTGTCGTCTGTATCGATGAGTTTGACAAGGTGAGCCCGGCACGGTGAGGCGGTGGCACCTTTGTGGGCTAGGCATGCGGCCTTCTGGGCTTGGACAGCGGGAGCCACCTTTGACTTGCAGACTTGTATTCCGGCCTCAGCCCCGTCACGACAGGGAAGTAGCTGAACCTTTCTGAGCCCCAGTTTCTGCACCTGGAGAACAGGGGGCGGAGAGCCGAGCCCACACAGCTGTCCCGGGTCTCGAGGCGCCCCAGATCATGCCAGTGGCCTGGCACAAGGCTCAGGCTTCGGGAGGGGTGGCTGCTGTATGTTTCCCTGCAGCCACTGCTCTCCGACCCCTCGCCTGAGCCTGGTGGGCGCTTCTCTCCCCTCGTAGATGCGTGAAGACGACCGTGTGGCGATCCACGAGGCCATGGAGCAGCAGACCATCTCCATTGCCAAGGTGAGCGCCCTCCCTGGGAGCCCAGCCCCGCCGGGGGTGCCGGGGGCGCTGGGCTCCGGCTCTGTCCTCGGGCTGCCCTGTACCTGGCCCAGCCTGGTGGCCCTGGAATCGTGGGGTGGGGCGGGGTGGGGCGCACACCCGAGCCGGCCGCGACCCTGCGTTCTCAGCCCTCTGTCCCCTGCCGCCCCCGCTCTTCCCGCCCAGGCCGGCATCACCACCACCCTCAACTCGCGCTGCTCCGTCCTGGCCGCCGCCAACTCGGTGTTCGGCCGCTGGGATGAGACGAAGGGGGAGGACAACATCGACTTCATGCCCACCATCCTGTCGCGCTTCGACATGATCTTCATCGTCAAGGACGAGCACAACGCGGAGAGGGACGTGGTGCGTTGGGGCCCCGGCCCCTGCCAGGCCCACGGTGCCGGGCGGGGCGGCAGGCAGACAACAGCCCGGCCCGACGTCCTGGCTACCGAGGAGGCAGGATCGGGGGTCTGGGAGCACCGAACTAGGGGGCCCGAGTCCTGCTCTCCAGTGCACGATGTGCTGTGTGATTTGGGCTCAGTCATTCTCTGGGCGTCGGTCCCTTATGTGTGAAATGGTTGCAGGTGCTAGAAGCCCAGTTCTGGTTGGTCAGTTCCTGAGAGGAACTCAAGGGCTTATATGTTGTGGACAAGCCTGCAGGTGCGAGGCCCAGTGCGGTCCTGGCTCGGGGTTGTCAGGGAGCCTCTGCCTCTGCCACTCGGCTTGGACTTCCTGGTAGAGCCTTGTTTGCAGGCAGCCTTGCCCCTTGTGGGGACAGAGAGGGCCTGGTGTCTCCGGGATGTTGTCTTAGCAGCTGACAGCCCCCAAGGAAGGAGGGGCCTCCCCCTTTCCTCCCCTGTTCTGGCCCCAGCAGCGCTTCCCTCCCTGCCCGCTCCGCCTCTGGGTCGGGACCTGGCGCAGGAAGGCCCACGGGCTGATCAGGGTCCCTTCCCCCTCCCAGATGCTGGCCAAGCACGTCATCACTCTGCACGTGAGTGCGCTGACGCAGGCCCAGGCCGTGGAGGGCGAGATCGACCTGGCCAAGCTGAAGAAGTTCATCGCCTACTGCCGCGCGTGAGTCCGGGCCCCAGGCCCCGGGGGCGGGCTGGCCGGGCTCCCCTGGGGTGGGAGAGAGCTCCCCTCAGGAGGCCTGAGACGAAGCCCTCAGGGGTTTAGCTCTGCGCCTTCCCGACCCGGCACAGTCACTCTTTGGCTCGGCCTCAGGTTCCCCGTCTCCGTAACGAGGGTGGAGGATTTAGACGGTCTTGACTCTGACGTCCAGGGAGGCGTTGTGGACTCTGGGTCACGCCTGCTCCCACTGTGACCTTGAGCAAGTCGGTTGACCTCTGAGCTTTCCCAGGTTGTTGTGTCTGGGGTTTTGTAAAGATTGCACAAGACGATGAGTAAGTGCTTGGCACCGCCCGGCACCATGTAAACACTCAGTAAGTGGCAGCTGCAATCTTAATTACTGTTATTCTCACAGATTGCCCATTATCATGTCATACATGGAGTACTCTGTGCCAGATGTTAGTCTGAGTATTTTACATGTAAGTGAGTTTTACCCCTCCCCCAGAACCTAGGTTGTGTATTATTCCGTTTTACAGATGGGGAAGCTCAGGCAAAGCGAGTTTAAATAACTTGTCTAAGGTCACAGGCAGGAGGTGGAGCCGGGACTTGAAACCAGGTACCTGGCCGCAGAGGGCCGCACCCGTGGCATATGAAAGTTCCCAGGTTAAAGGTCAAATCAGAGCTGCCCACGCCACAGCTGCAGCAGCGCCAGATCCAAGCAGTGCCTATGACCTACACTGTAGCTCATGGCAACGCTGGATTCTTAACCCAATGAGTGAGGCCAAGGATAGATCCCTGATCCTCATGGATACTAGTCGGGTTCATGACCGTTGAGCCACAGTGGGAACTCCCAGAGGCTGCGCTTTTAGCTGCTGTATCAAGATTCTGGACACACACCGCCACTGCTCTTACTGGAGCTAAGACCCAAGTGTAGAGGGATTTGAGTGCCTTTCTGATGGGAGGTGAAGCACTGCGTTCGGGTGGGTCCCTACATCACCCGGGTGATGGGTGGTCGGGTGCCCAGCGGTCCCTGGGTCTGCGTCGTCACGGTTCTGAGCTCTCCGTGGCCCCATCTTGCAGGAAGTGTGGCCCCCGGCTGTCGGCCGAGGCCGCAGAGAAGCTCAAGAACCGGTACATCATCATGCGGAGCGGGGCCCGTCAACACGAGAGGGACAGCGACCGCCGCTCCAGCATCCCCATCACCGTGCGGTGAGCGGTGGCTGGGCCAGGGCTGGGCTGGGCGGATGGCCTCAATGTACAAGGCACGGTGTACCCAGCAAGTCTGGGTTAGGGTTAGGGTTAAGAGGCAGTGGTCAGGGCTGCCGGGCAGGGAGCGCTCCTTTGGGGGTGAAAACAGTGGCCTCCCTGATTTGTTTAAAGTAAGGGGAGTCTGGAGCCCTCTCTTCTGAATTCCATCTAGCACTCCCCATTGCAGGGGAGCCTGGGGGTGATGGAGGGTCCAGGCCTGGGGTCAGGAGACCTGTGCCTAGCCTCCAGCCCACCCACTGTGTGCCTGCAGGGAAATTGCTTTCCTTGTTTGGAGCTCAGCTTTCTTAGCTCTTAACCCTCCTCACTCACACAGAGTATAGCGATTAAGAGCTTGGACCTACCTGGTTTGAATCCTGCCTCCGGCACTGATTAGTTAGAAGTGGATGGGGCTGTATGTAAGGGAAAATCTAAAGTAGCTTGAGTTGGAAGTTTATTTCCCTCTCCTATAAAGACGTTTGAGGGCATGTAAGCCAGCACTGTATAATGACTCCTTAGTCCTCAGCAACTTGGGCACCTTCAGGTTCCCTTTATCCTCACTGTCCAAGATGCAACTCCAGCCATCACCTCCAAATTCCAGGTGGCAGGAGAGGAAGGAAAAGAAGGGCCCATCTTTTAAGGCCACTTCCTAAAGTTCCTATAAAGTGTTTGGACTTACAACTCGCTGGCCACATCTTAGTCACCCAGAGCACCTAGGTGCAAGAGAGGCTGGGGAATGTCTTTTGGCCGGGTGCCATGTACTGGAATAGAAATGAGTTTCCTCACTAAGGAAGATGGATCGCAGGGACAGCCAGCACTCTCCCCTGTAGCCTTACTACCCTGGGCAGGTACCTCCCTGAGGTTGGGGTGGGACGGGGGAGGGAGGATGGGCTGAGCTCACCCCGGCGGCCCGTTGCTCCCACACAGGCAGCTGGAGGCCATCGTGCGCATCGCCGAGGCCCTCAGCAAGATGAAGCTGCAGCCCTTCGCCACGGAGGCGGACGTGGAGGAGGCCCTGAGGCTCTTCCAAGTGTCCACGCTGGACGCCGCCTTGTCGGGCACCCTGTCAGGTGAGCAGGAGGCACCGGCTTGAAGTGGTCTCTGGGCTCCGTGGGCGGGACACATGCCGGAGGCCCGCAGTGCTTGGGCTGTTTCTCTGCATTTGCTGCCGTGTCTGCTTCCTCTGTGCGGAGGGAAGAGCTCCAGCAGGAGGTGCATTGGCGAGGAGGGATGGGGGTGCCCTCAGGTGGTCGGGGGTGGCCTCCCTGAGGAGGTGACAGGGAGCAGGGACTGGCGTGAGTGAGGACATGAGGCTCCCTGGAGGGTGGGTGTGGCCACTCCAGCCAGAGGAAAGGCCGAGTGGCCCAAGAACAGCAGGCTTGGCATGTTCAAGGGCCCGTATGGCTGGAGCCGGGGGGGTAGGTGGGGTCTGATCACCTTGCTCTCCCCTTGGTGAAGATGACTCAGTCTCTGCCCAGGCGAGGCTTCCTGTGTGAGGCATTTGCTGATGTGATGCTGTGATGCTCTCTGGGATGCTGAGGGCACAGAGGGCAGGTGTGTTTTGGGGCAGTGAAATTGGAGTTGGGCTTTGCAGGCTGTGTAGGAGTTTGCCATATGGACTTATTTCAACTCGGAGTGGCAAAGTCCCTCTCAATGGCTTCCCTCCCATGGCGCTACCCACTCCATAGCTGGGAGCTGAAACACCATGGTCTCTGCAGGCGTCGGGCAGCAGGGGTGACCACCTGGCAGCAGTAGATGGAAATCACGAGCCTCCTGCTCGCCGCCGCTGCTCCAGGCGCCTCACAGATGGGGTCTCGGGGGCAGCCTGCTCACTCCTGGGTTACTGCTGGGTCCCCTCCAGACTCCAGGAATCTTGCGGCTGCCCAGCCCTCCTCAGAGCCCTCTAGTGGCTGCTCCGCTCACCACAGTCAAGGGAGCACCTGTACCCCGGAGGGAGGGAGGTGGGCATATTTCCTTGGCACCTGCCGCTCCCTCTGCCTGCGGTGTCCTTCCGCCCTTGCTGCCTCACCCCTGACTCCAGGTCCCTGTCATCCTCTCCTCTGTGGGGCCCTGATCGTCCCCCAACACGCTCTTCCTCTTCCTCTCATTTTCTCTTCGGGGCCTGGCTTACTCTTCTTGGGTTCGAGGCCTCCGTCTCTCCAAGCCTCCTGCCACACCGCTGAGGCAAACTGAGGTCCCCGTCCCCCTCCTCCTGCCCATAGGGGTGGAGGGCTTCACCAGCCAGGAGGACCAGGAGTTGCTGAGCCGCATTGAGAAGCAGCTCAAGCGCCGCTTTGCCATCGGCTCCCAGGTGTCGGAGCACAGCATCATCCAGGACTTCACCAAGCAGGTGGGCCTGCCCTAGGGCCTGGTGGGGGGTGGGCGTGGGGCCCTGTGGGCTCCCCGGGGCCTGGTTCCCACCTACCCAGCCCCAGATCCTGTTGCTCAGCAGCTGGGATGGGGAAGGGGCAGCTCTTCCTCCCCTCTTGACCCTATGGCATTAGGGGGAGGGGGCAGGCCTTTGTGGGGTGCGGAGAGGCGCAGAGCCAAAGGGTGAGCCATCCAGCTCCCTGGGGACGTGCTCTTGACCCGATTGAGAGGGGCCGGGCCTTCCAGAAGCTAAGGGGAAGTTGTCTTTGAAATCAGGAGCTACCCCAGTTTCTGGCCTTTAGCTCTCTCTCCTGTACATTATCTCCTGATCCTTAGAGCGGTTTTCTGCAATAGGGGGTATCACATCCACTCTCGAGGTGAGCAGACCGAGACTTTGAGAAGTTTAGGGATGTCAGGAGCTTGGACAGATGGCCTGGAGTCAGATGGGCTCAACTGAATCTCAGCTCTACTGCGTAGTTGCTGTGCGGCTTGGAGCGAGTGACTTTAGCCTCTCCCCGCCTGTGACGTGGGGATGATCACAGCATCAGCTGCACTGGGCTGTTGGGGGGATGGGATGGGTTAAAGTGTGCGAAGACTTAGAACGGGGCCTGGCACGTAGGGGGCGCTCAGGACGAGTGAGCCCTTCTTAGGATCCAGGGGTGGGCTGTGAAGGCTGGAGGGTTCCCTGTGAGCAGGGGTGTTTGGGACCCCCTCGGAGACACACCCCTGCATCCCACCCTGTGTCCTGCAGAAGTACCCGGAGCACGCCATCCACAGGGTTCTGCAGCTCATGCTGCGGCGGGGCGAGCTCCAGCATCGCATGCAGCGCAAGGTCCTCTACCGCCTCAAGTGAGCTGCACCACCCGCCGCAGGAAGCCACCACTACCACCTCGAACCCTGTCCTGCACACTCTCGCTGCTAGGTACCTCCCTCGGCTGCTGGTCCAAGAAACGTGCTTTTGAAGTCACTGAAGTAATAAAGCCATGATGTGTTTGGATGTCCGTGGGCTTTGGCACAGGGTGGCCTGTCACCCCTATCTGACCCTCACGGCTGGGCGGGTCTTGGCAAAGACAGGCTTTGTAGCCTGCAGGCCTGGGTTTGTGACCCGCCTCTGCTGCTTGGGCTGCTGGGCGAGGCGCTCACCTTTGTGCTCAGGTTCTGCAGCGGCGGTGGGGTCCAGCCTGCTTCTCGCTGACGCTGGGGAGAATTTGAGTTCCCCAAGGTCTGGCGTGCACAGAGTGTCAGTTCTCACCTCTGCTCTTCTCCGGCCACTTCGTGTGCTGGCAAGAATCATGGTTTGCATCAGACTGGCTGGGTCCCCTGAACCTTTCTGTGCCTCAATCTGTAAATGGGGGAGACTTCATGCCTCCTTCGCGGGGTTGCATTTAACGGGAGTGAGCTGCTGGTAGTGGGTGTCCAGGAAGAGGCAGGCAGCATGGCGACACTGATGGCCTTTGGATCTGGGGCCACGGACTCCCACCGGGCCTTGAGCAAGAGAGGGGTGCTCTCTTGCTCACATTCGGTAGGCCCGGCCTCCCCTGCAGGCCACCCATAAGCTATGTGGCCTTGGGCGAGGCGCCTGACCCTTCTGGGCCTGAGGTTGTATTTTTTTTGTCTTTTTAGGGCCGCAACCATGGAGTATAGAGGTTCCCAGGCTAGGGGTAGAATCAGAGCTACAGCTGTCAGCCTACAGCACAGCCACAGCAACGCAGGATCCGAGCTGCATCTGTGACCTATACCACAGCTCACGGCAATGCCAGATCCTTAACCCACTGAAATGAGGCCAGGGATCAAACCCGCATCCTCATGGATACTAGTCGGGTTCATTACTACAGAGCCGTGATGGGAACTCCCTATACAGAAATTTTCTAGTGCTGCAGTCCCACTTGTTCGTTTTTTTGCTTTGGTATCAAAATCCAAAAAATTATCACCAAGACTGATGTCAGCGAGCTTACTGCCTGTTTTCTTCAAGGAATGTTATGATTTCAGGCCTCATGTGTAAACTCCTGAGTTAATGTTTTGTGTGTGGTCTGAGATGGTGGTTCTCCTTCATTCTTTTGCGTGAGGGCTACTCAGCTTTCCCAGCACCGTTTGTTGAAAGAGACTGTCCTTTCTCCATGGTAAATTCTTGGCTCCTTTGTTGTTTCTTTCTTTCTTTCTTTCTTTTTTTTTTTTTTTTAAGTTTATTGAAGTCTAGTTGTTTTACAAGGTTGTGATAACTTCTGCTGCACAACAAAGTGATTCAGTCGCACATCACACGTATTCACTCTCTTGCCACGTAGATGGTCACAGAGTACCGGGTGGACTTCCCTGTGCTGCACAGCAGGTGCCCCTTGGCCAGTACACCTCAGTGTGCATATGCCAATCCCAGACCGCCAGCCCCTTCCTCGCCCACCCCTTTGTTGTGAATTAATTGACCGTATCTAAGTATTTCTGGGCTCTATGCTGTTCCCATTGATCTGTATGCCCTGAGTCATAACCTTGGCATTTGAAAGTGCTAGTGACAGCAATATTGGAGAAAAGCAATATTGCCTGTTTTTTGGTCATTGTTTGGCCTAATACTGACGAGCCAGTAAGAGTTTTTTGTGGAGTTCCCATTGTGGCTCAGTGGTTAACGAATCCGACTAGGAACCATGAGGTTGTAGGTTCGATCCCTGGCCACACTCAATGGGTTAAGGATCCAGCATTGCCGTGAGCTGTGGTGTAGTTCGCAGGCGTGGCTCAGATCTCTCATTGCTGTGGCTGTGGTGTAGGCCAGCGGCTAGAGCTCCCATTAGTCCCCTAGCCTGGGAACCTCCATATGCTGAGAGTGCGGCCCTAGGGGCAAAAAAAAAAAAAGTTTTTTTGTTTGTTTTCTTGGCTGTGTCTGTGGCATATGGAAGTTCCTGGGGCCAGGGATCAAACCCATGCCAGAGCAGTGACCCCAGCCAGAGCAGTGACAACACCGGATCCTTAACCTTCTATGCCACAAGGGAACTCCTATAGTCTTTAAAAAGGTAGAATTCACAAAAATAAAAACATCATTGAAACAAAATATTTGACATTTCAAAATATATAAATGTAGGGAGTTCCTGTCATGATGCAGTGGTTAACAAGTCCAACTAGGAACCATGAGGTTTCAGGTTCGATCCCTGGCTTTGCTCAGTGGGTTAAGGATCCGGCGTTGCTATGAGCTGTGGTGTAGGTCGCAGACGCGGCTCGGATCCCGTGTTGCTGTGGCTCTGGCGTAGGCTGGCAGCAACAGCTCCGATTCAACCCCTAGCCTGGGAACCTCCATATGCCGCAGGAGTGGCCCTAGGAAAGGCAAAAAGACAAAAAGACAAAAAAAAAATATATATGTATATATATATATGTGTGTGTGTGTGTAAAACCTTACACAAAGCACAAAGGCACCAATATACATTAAACATTTTATTCTAATGAATTACTAAAGTGTTAAAAAAAATAACCACCATGCAAAAATGAGGACAAACATGAAAAACCCCAAATAAGGTGATTTGATCTTTCTGAGAACAGCAACAGGAAAACTTGGTGCCTTGGTATGGCCACTGCTGAGTCACAAGTGTATTTTTGTGCACCAGTTTCCAGCTGCTTAAATCTCTCTCTGCAGACACCGTTCCGGGAAATGGAGAGATGAGAGGCTAAATCTGCTTTTCTCTGACTCATTCCTGTTCAAAGCCCATTTCTGCTTTGATAAGTGGAGAACCTTTCACCCCGTCTTTGTTGTCTTGCTTGGATGCTGACCTTCCCGGGAGCCTCTGAGCATTTCCGGTCCCGCTTCACCTTTTCATCTTCTTCAGACAGAGACTCATCACTGGCTGTGACCATGTTCGTCACAGGACTGAGCCTCCTGTGCTTTTGTTTGGGGCGTGTTGGAGCCAGAGCGAGTGTTAACCTTGCACCCGAGAGCTGGGTTTGCATTTCTTGGAAGTGGAGAGGCGCTTCCTCCCAGGAGCGTGCTCCCTCATCTCACCCTCATCCAGTGAGGGTTGGTGCCCCAAGCCATGGAGACTGCAGACTGGTGATTTTCCAGCTCCCTCACCCCACATTTGAAGCTGGGATGCACTGGCTCTCTGAGCAGCCATGCCTGCTGTTACCTTACAGATGCAGAAACTGGGGCTCAGAGAGGCACGAGTCATAGTGGGGACGGGGTCAGGGTTCAGACCCATCCCGCCTCCCGCCGTGCTCTGAACCTGCCCACCACGCAGCCTCCTCTGCTCCATCCTCACTGGGCAGGTCCTGTGGTCACAGCCTGGTGGGGGTGCTGGTCTACAGGGCAGAACTGCTGGGCATAGTCTCTGTCCACTGGGGCAGATGGCACCCCTGTGACAGGCTGGGTGCTGAGAGGCCAAGTGGGGGAGAGGCTAGCTTGGCTGTGGCTGGTGGAGGTGGGTGTAGGGCTCTTGCTTAGAACTTGTAGGGCTGTGTTCCAGGTTGGGGAGCCCCAGGATTGTGGGGAGGAGCATCAGGCGGGGCAGAGCCTGGGGTCTTCATGAAATCTGAGGACAAGGACCCTACTCTGGGCTGGGTTTGAGTCCCACGCTCTTCCACAGATGTCTTCCTCCACTGGGCAGGTCCCTCAGTCTCCCCTCCCTTTTTCCATCTATAAAGAGGAGGTAGGTGACAATAGTCTGCTCTTGGGGTGGCTGAGGGCTCCCTGAGCTGACAGATGTCCCGTCAGGCCTGTGCCAGGCTCAGAGGAGATGATCAATTCCAGGAAGGGCTGGGCGTCTGTGGTTTTCTCTGCCTTCTGGCTTCTGCTTCTCTGTTTCCTCCTTTTTCTACCCAGATGACCCAGCGCCTCTCCTGGCGCCCCTGCTCCCCACCCATCCCTCGCTTCTCTGCATCTTTGAACTTTTGCTCCTGCTGAGAGAGCCACCCTGTACCCCACCTCAGTCCAAACTCTGGGAGAAAGTGCGCGAGGAGAGGGCAGATGAGCTGCTGTGAGGCAGTGCCTCTGCCCAGAGGTTTGGACACTGAGAGCGTTGCCAAAACAGTCTATCAGTCTGGCCTTTAATTCAATGGACATAAACTCGGTGTACATTCAAAATGTGTTATTTTAAGAATTGTTTGCCAAGTAGCAGCCTAAAACCCATTCTCTGTCTTTTAAGAAACAAAACCACAAACAATTGGATTTTAAAAAATTCAAGAGACAACCATTCTACCTATCAGCTCGTACCTTTGTCACTTTTCTCTTCCTAGGCTGCACCTTTGGCGTATAGAGGTTCCCAGGCTAAGGGTCAAATCGGGCTGTAGGTGCCGGCCTTCTCCACAGCCACAGCAACACGAGATCTGAGCCACATCTGTGACCTCCACTGCAGCTCACAGCAATGCCGGATCCTTAACCCACTGAGCGAAGCCAGGGATTGAACCCACTTCCTCACACACACTGTTTTAACCCACTGAGCTACAATGGCAATTTCCACCTATCAGATCCCAGCTCTGCCACTTTCTAGCTCGTGACCTTAGATCACTTACTGCACCTCTCTGAGCCTTGATTTCCCCACCTGTCAAATGGGGATAATAGTAGTGCCCATCTCAATGGGAAGGATGTGAAGGTCACGTGGGTTAATGTTTATGAAGTCTGGTACACAGGAGGTGTTCTGGATGTGGGCTAATATTCAGTTTGCAAAAAGCATAAACATTTCAAAGTGGGATCCAAGTTCATGGCACGTCCTATTTATAAGTCAAAAAGCAGGGCTAGGAGTTCCCATTGTGGCTCAGTGGGTTAACATGGTGGAGTTCCCGTCGTGGCTCAGTGGGTAATGAATCCAACTAAGAACCATGAGGTTGCAGGTTCAATCCCTGGCCTTGCTCAGTGGGTTAAGGATCCAGTGTTGCTGTGAGCTGTGGTGTAGGTTGCAGACGGCTCGGATCCCACGTTGCTGTGGCTCTGGCTTAGGCCAGTGGCAATAGCTCTGATTAGACCCCTAGTCTGGGAACCTCCATATGCCATGGGAGTGGCCCAAGAAAAGGCAAAAAGACAAAAAAACAAACAAACAAAAAGAAACACAACATAGCGTCCCTGAGGGTGCAGGTTCAATCCCTGGCCTTGCTCAGTGGATTAAGTATCCAGCACTGCCATAGCTGCAGGGTAGGTGGCAGATGCAGCCTGGATCTGGCATGGCTGTGGCTGTGGCATAGGCCAGCAGCTGCAGCTCTGATTCAGCCCCTAGCCTGGGAACTTCCATATGGTGCAGGTGTGGCCCTAAAAACAAAACAAAGCCAAACAAAAAAGATAGGCCTGAGGGTGTGGCAGCCTCTGGGGATGGTTGATGGGCCACCTCAACTGAGCACTTGGGACATCCTAGCCTGGTGCTGGGGGAGCTGTTACCACGGTGGAACTTGGCAAGGGCAGTGCATGATCTCCCACCCCCGCCGCCCACTTTCTGAGTCTTGAGCTGTTTTAGTGGGAGGTGGCTCAGCTCCCATTGGGAGTAGTAGACTGAGAATGAGAACCTTCCACCCAAACTCAGCACAAGGCTAGAAACATGGTCCTTTGGATTTAGGGCTGGTGTGTGTGTGAGTGTGTGTGTGTGTGTTGTGGTTTGCTGGGGCTGCCATAACAAAATCCACAAACTGGGCAGCTTAAACAGCAGACACTGATTTTCTCACAGTTCTGGAGGCCAGAAGTCCCAAGATCCAGGGCTTGGCAGGTTTGGTTTCTTCCGCATGTGGCTGCCTTCTAGCCGTTGCCTCCCACGGTCATCCTGCTGGCTGTGTGTCTGTGTCCTCTCGTTGCCGGGGTCTCATCTCAAACAGGCCCCTGAGGCTCTGGAGAGGATTTTGTCCTTGCTTCCAGCCTTGTCCTGGGGTCCAGAGGGGCTGTGAGGCCTGGGCCCAGGTCAGGCTTCCGAAGCTAGAGAGGCCTGGAAAAGCCAGAAGGCGCATGTGCCCCACTTACTCTCTGGGAAGCTGCCTCCCCGGTCAGTGCAAGGAGCAGGGTGGGTGGGCTGGGGGTGGCGGTACCGGCTTCTTAGCTGCAGTTGGGAGGGTGCTCTCAGCCAGATCCATCCCCCTAGAGAGCCCTGCAGGGTCTGGGCCAGGTGGCCAATGAAATCTTTGCCCGAGGAAGCAGAGAGGGAATCAGGAGGCGAGATGCACTCAGGCAGGTGAACCCCAACTCAGGCAGAAGCCGGGCAGAGAGGGAGGAAGAGCCCACTTCCTATATTGCTTGGAAAGCTTTCTCCTGTGCTGGACGGACTGCCCCAGCCCAACCCCTGCCCTGGGACTGAGGGCTGCTGGGAGGATTCAATGGGTTCATATATGCAAAACACTTAGAACAGCTCCTGGCACAGCGTCAGAGCTGATTAAACATTCATAGTAATACAGGAACCTGCATGCATTGGCTCCTGCTAACAGGTGGACTGCATTGTGTGGTAGTAAGCTCCCTGTCTCTGTAGGCAATCAAGCACCCATTGGAGGGTTTAGTCTTTCAGGTCTAGGGGTCTAGGAGACTCACTGGCTGCTAATCAGGGCTTACCATGTGTCAGGGACTCACACCCACGAATAACCCACGTTAACTATGTTTACTTTCGCTCTCCTGCCAGGTCCAAGGTAGGAACTCAGTAAATGCTGCTTGAACGAATGAGCAGCACTGCAAGGTTATTCTCCTCAACTCACAGATGAGAAATCGAGGCTCAGATTTTCAGGAAAAGACTGTCCAGGTGACAACCCTGGGTGGTTTTATTAGGAGACATTATGAGTGCCTTCTGGGAATTCTCACTCCTCTCCCGCCTTTTCTTTCTCACCCTCTCTCACCCTCTCATTCTCTTTTTTCTCATGGAACCAGCCCAGCCAGGTCTCTGAGCCACTTGACCCGCCTCACTCCACAGCCAGACTTCAGGATCCACGCCTGTCAGCAGCTCTGTCACCTCTGCCCCCTCTCTGGATCTCAGATTCCTTGTCTGTAACATGGGTAGGGCTTTTCTTGCATCCCAGATCGCCCTCTGTCCTGGCCAAACCAGAGCCGCCAGTCACCCTACAAATGGGGGAAATAACCCATCTCAAAGAGTTAGGATCCGAGTCTAATGGCACGTGTGAAGACCCTTGGTTCGGTACCCATCCGAGGCCCAACACTCCATCCATGGGAGATGCAAGTAGGGATCCTTCCTGGGTGCGAGAGGCGGGGGCAGACCACCTGAGCCAGGGCCCCAACACTGCCACATCCAGGTTGTGTGCCCCGAGTTCAGCTTATTTCCCTGGGCCCCCGTTTCCCACAGGTCAAGTCTTGCAGACTGAGCCGTGTGGGGAGGACGAAGTGAAACAGTGCGGGTAGAGCGCGGCATTTCGAGTGCAGGCACCCGCTTAGCAGGTGGTGTCTGTGGTTAATAGCGTGGTTACTAAGTTATTGTCAAGAGCTGCAGAATTTCGTTTTTGTTTTTGGCCACCCCATGGCATATGGAGATCCTGGGTCATGGGTCAGATCCAAGCTGCAGTCGTGACCTAAGCTGCAGCTGTGGCAATGTGGGACCCTTAACCCACTGTGCTGGGCTGGGGATCAAACCGGCTTTAATGCTTCCAAGACAACACCAATCCCGCTGTGCCCCAGGGGGAGCTCCAAGAGCTGCAGAATTTTGCCAAGTGCCGTGTGTTGGGTTGGGGGACCCAAAGCAGCCAATGTACTTCCCACCCTGTCCCCAGCCTTGGTCTTTTTTTTTTTTTTTTTTTTTTACGGTCACACCTGCAGCATATGGAGGTTCCCTGGCTAGGGATCAAATTGAAGCTGTAACCGCCACCCTATGCCACATCGGAGCCGCGTCTGCGACCTACACCACACAGCTCATGGCAATGCCTGATCCTTAACCCACTGAGCGAGGCCAGGGATTGAACCCACATCCTGATGGATACTAGTTGGGTTCATTACCGTTGAGTCACAATGGGAACTCCTGGTCCCTTTTTTTTTAAACCCCAAGTAATGGGAGATTTTTGACCAAAGTGAAGCCTCTGGTTCTCCCAGGGGTGTGGGGAGGACAGTGTCCAGGAGGGGGCGCCAGAGCACCAGCCACAGCAGCAGTATCCCTCTCCCTCCCTCTCTCCCCACTGGCCTTCTGTCCACAGCGGCTTCCCAGGGCCCTCCAGCCCCCTCTCTGGAAATCTGGAAACTCCCTGGCTTGGACTCAGCCTGGAGAATCCTCTAGGCTCTGGCGTATTCATCAGTCGCTTTGTTTAGACAAAGATGTCCCAGACCCTGGGGGGACACTTGATGTACTTTATCTCATTCAATCTTAAAATGTTCCAAGGGAAGAAGGTATCCTTGTCTCTGATTCCAGATGAGGAAACTGAGGCTCCAAGAGGTTAAGTCACAGCAATGGGTGCAGCCAGGGTTCAAACCCGGCGGCAAATCGCCCCTCATCTTTGCTAACTACCTCTGAGAATCCTAGTCTTAGAAGGACCTCACAATCTTAGAGGCTCAAAAGGCCTAGACACAGAGATTTTTGTTCAGCTCACATATATATTTGTTTAATTTTTCTCCCATTTAGCTAATATCTGGTTGAAAAAAAAAAAAAACAACCCTCCCCCTTCTCTGCAGGCTGTCCCCAGCCGTGCACTTCTCCTCCCTGGAGGGCACCACAGTTACCCTTTCTTGGGTCTCCTCCCAGATGTTAGATGTGTTTCTGGGTGACCTGGTCTCTGGGGCCCCAGCTGCTTTTAGCCCCCAGCTCTCAGGGTTCTGCTGGTTGTGGTCACAGCCCAGGTGAGTCAGAGGGTCTATCTTGGCTTCTGGACACCCCCAGTTTCAACCCCACTCATCCCTTTAGGAGGCGCTCTTGGCACTTAGAAGGGGGGTCCCCTCCAGTACAAAGGACGTGGATCCTGTGTTTTCTCTGCCTTCCCCCTGCAGGCGTCCACATCCCAGAAAGGCCCATCTGCTCCTGGTGGGGACCCACTTTCCGTTTGCTCCCATGGAGGGAAGAGGGACGTGCTCAGAGCCATGTGATGGGTGTTGGGGGCTGAGGCTAGACCTCCATCTCCATGAGGTTCCCTGCAAGATGGGGGCTTGGGCTGGTGGGTCTACTCTGGGAAGTTCTCTCAATGTCCACCTGGGATCTGGGCTGGAAGGCCAGCCTTACTGAGCCCTGTTATCTCCTCTTTCAGAAGCCCTTTTAAAAAGAGAGAGAGAGGAAAAGAAAGAAAGAAAAAGGGAGAAAGAAAGAGGGAGGGAGGAAGGAAAGAAAGATAAAAAGGATGGAAGGAAGGAAAGAAAGAAAAAGAAAGGAAGAAAGAAAGACAAGAAAAGGAGTTCCTGCTGTGGTGCAACAGGATAGGTGGCATTTTGAGAGCTCTGGGATGCAGGTTCGATCCCCAGCCCTGCACAGTGGGTTAAGGATCCAGCATTGCCGCAGCTGTGGCTTGGATCTGATTCCTTGTCTGGGAACTCCATATGCCATGTGGTGGCAAAAGAACAACAACAACAAAAAGCCCTCCTGCTCCCCAGGGCCAGGTCAGGAACCCCTCCAAGTGTTCCTCTCCTCTGTCACAGCTCCTCTGTCTCCTCTGTCTTGCTGGTTTGTAATTTTCTTCTGTTTATATGTTTCCCCATCAGAAGGTGTGTGTTCTAGGAGGACAGGGACCGTTTGAATTTCATGCTTCTTCCCATTGCTTAGCATAGAGTGGACTCTCCGTAAATGAGTCTGTTAACCCAATACTTTTCACCCACATCTAATGTTCCCCCCTTTTGTGGGCCCACTGAAAATTACACATCCTTGCCCCTTGAGTTAGTTATGTGGCATGTTCTGGCCAGTGAAATAGGAGTGGAAGTAACATGTCACTTCTGGGTGGAGACCTTCAAGAACTAGTGCATGGTTCTGTTTTCCTCCCCCTGAGCAGTGATGGGAAATTCCGGGTGGGTTCTTCAGCGAGGACAGCAGCGAGCATGGCCCTGCCCCCACCCTTCTCTGGACATGCTGCATGAGTGAGAAATAAACCTTAGTTGTTTTAAACCGAGATTTGGGGGCTATTTGTTATGCAGTTTAATCTTACCTAGGCTGACTGATACAGATCAGGAAAACAGGGATCATGATGGTATTTTTGTTCTTTATACCTTCCTGGGGAATTGTGATAATCAAAAGAGATGTATGTAGGAGTTCCCATTGTGGCTCAGCAGGTTAAGAACCTGACTAGTATCCATGGGGTTGTGGGTTCGATCCCTGGCCCCGCTTAGTGGGTTAAGGATCTGGCATTGCCGTGAGCTGTGGTGTAGGCTGGCAGCTGAAGCTCTGATTTGATCCTAGCCTGGGAACTTCCGAATGTGGCAGGTGCACTGCCCCACCCCCTGAAAAAAATGTATGTACAGGAAGTAGATTATGACTTTATCACTCACCCTCATGCCTGCTCCTACTTTATGCCTGGTAATGGGTCCGATCCCACTGAAAGAATATGTTCCTCCCCGCTGAATTCATTCATTCATGCATTCACATTGTGGAGATATTAATAGTGCCTCCAGTACAGGATTGTGATGAGGATTAAATGCATTGATGTGTGTAAGGTTCTTAGGAGAGCACGTGGCACATGGAAAAATACTATATAAGTGTTTCTATCATTAAGAATTTTTTTTAGTTCAAGAAAATTTACTCAGCATCCACTGTGATTCCTGGGACTAGAGTGAACAAAGCTTGTTTATTCCTGCCTTGGGGGGAGAAAGACCCAGAGTGGAATGTTGGGGTCAGAGCAAAGGTGCCCGGCCCGTGAGTGAGCACAGAGCTCTATGGGTTGATCCAAGAGGAAGGGGCCCTGCGTAGGCCTGGTGTGTGTGGATCAGGCTGGCCTTGTGCTTTGCGATGGAGCCAAGCGGGCTGGCTGGGGCTGGGGATGGCTGGCAGCAGTTCCACAAGCCCCCCCAGCCTGGGAGCCAGAGCACTGCTTTGCTTGTCCTGGTCACAGTCCCCACGTGCACCTTGCTCCTTGGCGGCAGCAGAACTGGGGGTTGGGAGAGGAAAGGAGGGACACCATCGAGCAGCTGCTTTAAATCTGCGGGCACCTTCCCCTCACCTTCCTGGGGGAGGAAGACAAGAGGCCAGCCTCCAGCACCAACCCCTAGCATCAGCAGAACAGCCCCCAGCCACCGTCTAGTCCCTGGCCCAAGCCACCTGCTCAGCCCTTAAGCCCTGTCCAACCTCGCCCGGGTCTGTGTGGGGGGGGGCCAGGGGCTGGAGGAGAGGGGAGGGAGTTTGGGGGTGGGAACAGGCTGGGCTGAGTGAACATGATGATGGCAGTCAGGAAACAAGGCCAGGGAATCAGGCACCAAAGAGAGAGGCAGAGGATAGAGGATGGAGGGGAGGGTAAGGGCTGCTGGGGCAGGTGCCTTGGGGGCAGGTGGTAGAGCCCAGGCCAAGCCTCTCTTTTGCTTCTATGCAATCAGATCCCGTTGGCAGGGAGAACTCTGACCATGGGGACCCAAGAGGACCTGGGCAATATCAGATCATTACCCCTGTGTTAAGTGGGGGAGACTGAGGCTCAGAGAGTGTGTGTAACTTTCTCATAGACACACAGCCAGTTAGGCGCTCACCCAGAGTCAGAACCCAGACCTCTAGGCTCTTAGTCCAGTGCCCCTGACATGATACCACACTCCTTTTGGGGCCTTGAGGCCTCTTGTTTTATTGAAAAAGCCTCATCTAAGGGAGGGGCCATGTTCCTGCCATCGCTGATGTGTGTGACCCTGCATCTGTTCTGTTCTCCCACCTCTGCCCCGCTCCCGCGGGGGAAAGGGCCCAGCTAAGTGCAGACTTAGCTCAGCTTTTGCTCCCACAGGGCCCAGGACTGGGCACGTTTGGGAGCTGGAAGCAGCCTCCCTTCCCCCACTTACCCACCTTCTTCTCAGAGGCAGAGTGGGTAGGGAGGGGGCTGTGGCAGGGCTCCCAGATGGCCTAGGTGACACTACCTCCAGGTGCGCGCCCTCTTGTGTCATCCCCCACTCTTATCATTTAGTGACTTGAGTGTAAAGAATATGGCATAAGTGATGGGATGTCACTTGTGAGATCTGGTTGTGAACGACGGCGGTGTGTGTCTGGGGTGCCCCCACCCTCTCTTTTCTCTCGTGCTTTCTGGGGGCCACTGCCATGTTGGGAGTGGCCAGCACCTGGGGCTGACCAACAGCCATGAGAGTGAGCGTGGCAGTGACCACCGCCCCAGATGACCCTTCAGATGAGACCGCAACCCTGGCTGGCACCCTGACCGCAACCTCATGAGAGACTGAGCCAGAGAACCCACTAAGCTGTGCCCAGATTCCTGATTCTAGAAACAACAATAAGTGTTGTTTTACTACTAAATTTTGGAAAAATTTGCTACACAGCCATGGACAACTTAATACAACCCACCACCACCTCCTGGAGCCATCCCACCTGTCCCCCCTTGTCACTCCCCTGAGACCTAAGGGAGCGTTCACAGTATCAAGTTCTAGTCCTCCACGTTTTATTGTCTGACCTTGACCTGACCTTGGGGAAGTCATTTCACCCTCTCTGGGTTCATTTTCCTCTTACTTAAATCCATTTGCCGACCAGTAATAACTTCCACAGGTGCACAGGTCTGTACAGTGGACAAGACCTTTCCCACCTACTCTCTCACCTTGACCTTCACAACACCCTGAAGATGTATTTGGGGCAGGTCATCCCATCCCCAAATGACAGAAGAGCACACTGACCCCCAAGGCAAGCGATGGAGGACACAGTGAGGAAACAGCGGAGCCCAGGGGAGCTCCCTGATCCCAGCTCCGGGCAGTGTGGGAAGTGGGGACAGCAATGATGATGAGGGTCAGCCTTTGTCTGGAACATGAGCCACACTGGCCACACTCTCCATGTGGCCTGCCTTCTGCGCTGCCGAAGCTGGAAAACTCCATAACCACGTGTCCTAGGTGCTCCTGCAGGTAGCGAGCTAACTGTAACATAAATCCAGCTGTAAGAGCTCTTGCACAGACTAGAATTTGGAACTGAGTTTTGTTGGGTGGGTGGGCGGGAGACTGAGCACAGAGCACTGGTTTCGCCATGTGGATCATGGTAGAGCGGGCCTGGTTCTGGAGCTGGTTCTGGAGCTGGTTCTGGAGTTGTGTGGGGGATTTCCCTCTTCAACAGCTTCCTGATGGAGACAGGAGCTGCAGCCCCTTTGGTGGCCCAGTTCTGTGGTGTGTTTTGGCCAGTTGTTCCTGGATGCTCGATCACTTAAGAAGCTTTAAAAAAACAAAACAAGGAGTTCCCGTCGTGGCGCGGTGGTTAACGAATCCGACTAGGAACCATGAGGTTGCGGGTTCCATCCCTGCCCTTGCTCAGTGGGTTAACGATCCGGTGTTGCCATGAGCTGTGGTGTAGGTTGCAGACGTGGCTTGGATCCCACGTTGCTGTGGCTCTGGCGTAGGCCGGTGGCTACAGCTCCGATTTGACCCCTAGCCTGGGAACTTCCATATGCCGCGGGTGCGGCCCAAAGAAATAGCAAAAAAAAAAAAAAAAAAAGAAAAGAAACAAAACAAAACTCCTTTTGATCAGACTAGCTAGACCAGAATCTGTTGTCTGTCACTGAAGCCTGGGAGAATATTTACATCTTCACCAGAGCATGCCGGTCAAGGTCACTGGACTTGGCCACCTCCTGCACCTTCCAGGAAAGCAAGAGCTTTTTTCTCTGGGTATCCATATATCAGCCCCAGGGGAACTCTCTGATTGGCTCTGCTGGGCCAGACCTTCTCTCTTGGACCAATCACAGTTGCCAGAGAGATGGGGTCAATGATTGGTGAGACCTGGCTCATTTCCTGCCCAGTGGACTGTGGGCAGGGCTGGTCCCCAGAAGAGTGGGATGAGAAAATTTGGGCATGCAAAAAGCATTAACTACCAAGTCTCTTTGAACTACCTCCCAGTGGGAGGCACTATTAACAAGTCCCATGGGAGCCATCTGTAATTAAGCCCAGAGGGCAGGAGATTATTACAGGAGTCCCAGAGTCCCTGCTGATGGGTGATCACGACGGTTTGCCACCCCATGCCACCCTGTGGGGACGCAGAACTACCACCATCTCTACCCCTGACAATGCTTTGGGTAGGGAGGGGGAAACAGGCTCAGAAGAAATGAGAAGCCCGGGAGGCCAGGAGGCAGGGAAGGGGATGGAGTTTGGATCCAAACCTCCCAATGCCTGCCCATTGCTGGACCTGGAGCCAGTGACTCGCTGGAGCCTCTGTCTCAGCCCCATTGCTCTCATCTGCACAGTGACAATGACGATGGCTTCAGTGAGACAGTGTGTGTGTGTGTGTGTGTAAGTGCCTACCCCAGGGCCTGGCCCGACTAGGCCCCCCCCCCACCCCATGCTGACAGTGACGGTGGTACTTGGTTTCTTCTGCCGAACAACTTTCCCGTTGCCATGGTGATTATACTCACGGGGAGTCGGGCTTATTTTAGAACTTGGTCCACACAGCCGTGGCTTTGTCCCCCAGCCCTCCTGCTGCAGCTTTCGTTTTGTGGGCCTGTCCCTGATGCCTGGGCCGGGAGGGGCAGGTGGAGGGAGAGGGGAGCTCCTCCGGGCCTCGACCTCTCTGCCTCTTCCTGCTGGCCTCCCCACTTGGCCTCTACTGGAGGGCCTGGGTTCGAGTCCATCTTCTGCCATGGGCCTGATGGGCGACCTCTGGGTGCTCTGTCTCCTTGAGAGCGAAAAGGGGATGATGTTTTTGCTGGGCTTCCCCACCCGGAAGGAAAATGTCTAGTGCTATGTGATCCAGAGGTCCACCGGGCCCCTGCGCTGGCAAATCCTTAGGGCAGCTCCTCCGACCTCCCCCGCCCCACCGGGACCCCAGGCTTTGCTTCCTGTGATGGGATCCAGCATCTGAAGCTCCCACGGTGTCACTTGGCTCCCTCTGTTATGTGTGACATCATAACAGATGAGATGTCACACACAAACCCCTCTCTCGTGTGTGACACAGCAGACTTTATGGAAGGTGGCGGGGAAGGCAGTGATGGTGGCTTGGCACTGAACCCAAACCCCCAGCTTCATGTTTTTCCTGAGAAGCCCCGTGTTCTTTTGGCAGTGCCCGCAGCATGTAAAAGCTCCCAGGCCAAGGACTGAACCTGTGCCATAGCAGTGAACCAGGCTGCTGCAGTGACAACGCCAGATCCCCAACTCCCTGTGCCACAAGGAAACTCCTGAAGCCCCAGGTTCTTATGGTCCCGTTGTCACTGCCCATCCAACCAGGCCCACCCACACGAGGTCCTGGCCTCATACCATCTCCCAGGTGTGGTCCAGAGAGGGAGCACCTTGCCCAAGGACACACAGCAAGTTAGTGGCAATTCCCCAGCTGTCCTTTCCCACTCTCCTCTCTTCCTATTCACCGCCTCAGGAGCAAGGGCCAGGGAGGGGAAGATATAAGACCCCTCAGGCAGAGGGGCCCAGACACAGACCATCGTCTCCTAGGCAACCCAACCCCATCACTGTCAGATGGAAGGGGTAGCAAACCTGACTAGTAACCATGAGGACGTGGGTTAGATTCCTGGCCTCGCTCAGTGGGTTAAGGATCCGGTGTTGCTGAGGGCTGTAGTGCAGGTCACAGATGCGGCTCAGATCCCACGTTGCTATGGCTGTGGTGTAGGCTGGCAGCTGCAGCTCTGATTCGACCCCTAGCCTGGGAACTTCCATATGCTGTAGGTGCGGCCCCAAAAAAGAAAAAAAAATAAAAAAAACCATAAAAGCCCCACAAATTTATTCTCTTACAGTTCTGGAGATGAGAAGTACTAAATCAGTCCCACACAGCTACAGTCAAGGTGTCAGCAGGGCTGATTTAGTATGTGTCTAGGAGAGCCTCTCTCCTCGTCTTTTCTGGCTCTGGAGGCCACTGGCACTCCTGGGCTCAGGTCCTTCTTCCATCTGCAAAGCCGGCAGTGGTGCCTCTTCCAGCATCTCTGTGTCTCTCTGACCCTCAGGCTCTATCATCATGTCTCCCTTCTCTGATTCTCACCCTCCTGCCTCACTCTGTATTTAGCATCTTTGTGATTACACTGGATAAGCCAGGATATACTCCCCATCTCGAAGCCCTTAATTTAGTCACATTTCCCAAGTCCCTCCTGTAGCCAGAGGAGCGTCCTTCCACCCACCGCAGACAGAGGCACCAGCAGGCTCCTGCCCTTTGTTGTTGGTGTTGTTGGTCTTTTAGGGCCACACTCACAGCATATAGAAGTTCCCAGGCTTGGGGTCCAATTGGAGCTGCAGCTGCCGTCTATGCCACAGCCACAGCAACACAGGATCCGAGGCGCATCTGTGACTTACATCAGAGCTCACGGCAATGCCAGATCCTCAACCCACTGAATGGGGCCAGGGATCGAACCCGCATCCTCATGGATCCTAGACAGGTTCATTACCTCTGAGCCACATTGGGAACTCCCACTTTGATGATTAAGTGAGATGTTGCTGTGAAAGAATAGCCCCGTGCCTGGCAGACAATGGAGGCTCAATCAGTGCTCTGGTCATTGTTAGGGACTCAGGGGTTGCTGGCTGGACTTAATAGAACTGGGAGGCAGGAGAGAGAGAGAGAGGAGGAGGAGGAGGCTGCGAGGGGCCTCAGGGGTAGGAGAGGAGGCAGAGAGGCCACAAGGCTGGGGAGGGAAGGCTGCCAGGCGGTGCAAGGGGGGAGGCAGAGAGAGCAGAGGGCATCAGCCAGGGTCCGCCTGGCTCAAGTGAGAACTGCTCTGTCACAAGGTGCCACCTGCCAGCCAGCTGCTCTCAAAATAGCTGCTCCTGCTGGGGCTGGGGCCGGGGGGGGGGGGGGGGGGGGCAGGGCTGGGAACCCTGAATGGATACATTCTGGGGCCTTGGGCTCTTGTGGTCCTGAGCCTGGCAAGAAACCCCTGTGACTTGTGCCTTGAGTGTCTGGGAAGGGGGTTTGGCGAGCCTCTCTTATAGGGTCTGTGGCGGGGAGGGGTGGGCTGGGGTGGGAGGAAATGCCTTCCGGGCTTGGCCCTGGGAGGTGTGCTGGGGACAAGCAGGGAATGGCCATAATAATAATGGTAATCACGGAGTTCTCATTGTGGCTAAACAGGTTAAGAATCTGACTAGTCATGAGGATGAGGGTTTGATCCCTGGCCTTGCTCAGTGGGTGAAGGATCCAGCATTGCCACAAGCTGGAGCATAGACTGCAGATATGGCTTGGATCTAGCATGGCTCTGACTGTGGCATAGGCTGGCAACTGCAGCTCTGATTTGACCCCTAGCCTGAGAACTTCCTTGTGCTGCAGAAGTGGCCCTAAAACAAAACAAACAAAAAAATGATAATCACCAAAGTGATCCTTATCTTCATCACGACATCTGAAATGAGGCAGGCACAGCAACGCTGCCCAGCCACATTCATCCTCCTTCTTCCTTTCAAAAGATTAGGTGTGTTTGGGGCTGCCCAGTGGACACGCCCCCCTCCCAGACTCCTTTGCAGCGAGGTTGACCATGTGACCCACTTCTAGCCAATGAGATGTCAGCCAAGAGGGCCCTGGGAAAGCTATTGTTTTCTTCTTTGGTCTCCACCTCTTGGCTCTGCCTATCTCTGTGCCTGGCCTCCATCCATCCTGCTGCCGATGGGCCTTCTCCAGCTGAGGAAGACAAGGCAGGAGAGAGCCCAGCCTGTTTGGAAAACAGGAACTGGGCTGTCACAGAAGGACTAGGGACGCTGGATCGCACTGCTCTGCGTTTGCCCCCAGCTTTGCCATTTCCTAGCCTGAGGCTGGTCACCTCCTGAGGCTCGGTTGTCTCACCTGGGGAGTGGGATTCAGGTGTTGGATGCATTTGACTATGTTTTGGAAATGTTTTTGGCATTTAGCCCCAACTCAGTTTCGCAGACATTCTGAATGATACCTGATGCTTAGAAAATTGGAGCCACTACACAGCTGTGGTTCCTCATTACGCTGTATGGCAACATTTTGATCTGTGCCTGTCACCAGCCCCAGCCCCTGTGTTCTCTGAGGCCAGCAGCGGTGTGTCTGGTTCACGTTTGTGTGTCTGTTGCCTGGCCCCGAGCCTTGCTCGTAGCAGACATCACCTGGATATTTACAGAACAGAGGAATTCATCTGCATCCAGTCAGCAAACACCCTGCAGTGTTTTTTGTGACTGGCTCTGGACTAGGCACTGGAACAAATAAAACCAACACCATACCAGGATCACCAGCAGCCAAGGGCTGCTGTGTTCTCCCTTCGTGGGTAGATCTGATTTAACAGGGGCCTATGTCTGGAGCAAGAGGAACAAAGCCTTCGCCGGGGAATGCCAGGCTGTTGCGGGGAGGAAATGGGCCATGGTGGCCAGTTCTTGGCTGGAACATTCTGGGGCCTGGATTCCCCACTGAGCAAGTCAGAGGTCCAGGTGTGTGACCAAAACAAAGGCCTCTCTCCTGGGCTCATGCTAGCTCCCACAGCCCCAGTGTCCCATCCCTGCATCTCTGTCTCCCAGAACTGCCAGGCTCCTTGGGAGTCCCTGAACGAGTGAATGAAGGGTCGAAGGGCAGCTCAAAGTCTGCAGGTAAGGCTGACACAGAAGCCACCAAGTGGAATGTCATGGGGGGAGTATTGACACGTGAAGAGTGACCTGGGAGCCTCAGGACGGAGTGGCTGACAGTCTGATGGAGGAGGATTTGAGGACCTAGAAGCTTCCCTGGATTCCGCCCATAGAAGCTTCAGGACTGTCTTCTGGGGTCCCAGCCTGAACAGCCCCTCACCCTCTCACCCTCTCGCCTCCTTCATCCTTCTCTTGCCCTGGTTCTCTGAGCATCTCATCACCCAGAGTCTTTTTGAAAGTATTTCCTAAAAGTGAGGTTTGTCCTAAAAATTTCAGTCCCCTCCATCGACCTGGTACCCAGAGGGCCCCAGGGGGGGACCAGAGCCCTGTGTGGGCTGAGCTCCCCTTATGCCATCAGTCTGCCCCTGTCCCTCAAGGCCTGGATGCCTGGAAGAGGCAGTGAGCCACGGCTCCTCTTTCGTGGGGAGAGCCGCAGCCTCTTGCAAGGTTTGAATGTGCAGAGGTGACGCGCTTTGTAAACTGTGAAGAAGAGAACAAAAGGAGTGTTATTCCTCCCCATGGGTTTGGGGGTTCCCAGCCTAGCTGTGGTTTTCGGGGCCTGCCCAGAGCCCCGCCTCCTTTCCTCCTGGCTTGGCTTCCCTCATCTCCTGCTGGTGCCTGAGATTCCGCCTCTGCGGAGTTGTCTCTGCTTTGTCTCTAATCCAGGGAGAAAGGGCTGGGTTGTCTACACGAGGATCAGGAGCGCTTCCTTCCAGCTCGGGCAGCAGCGAAGAGGCAGAAACGGAGGGAAAGGCAGCAGGGAGGCTGTGTGGAGCCCCAGCCTCTCCGCCTCCTCCCAGGCCACTCGGGGCCAGGGGGGCCTCTGGAGCCTGGCATTTGTGCCCAGTAAGCGATCCAGAGCCATGACCCAGCAGGTTGAGTCAAACCACAAGAAGCAGCCACACTCTCCTTGGCTTCCATCTGGTGGTGAACCCTCCCCTCCTACCCCTGTGCCGGGGGCGAATTTCTCAGCCCTCATCAAAGCGTCAGGATTTTGGAAGGCAGCTGTGCTCACCCCTGTACCACCAGCGCTGCACAGCGTCAGGATCCTTTGGCCACGACTGTTTGCTATGAACCTGGAGGCTGGGGCACAGGGTGTGTGGGGGGAGATTGGCAAGAGGACGCCAGGGCTGGATGACTGCTCACTTGCTGCCTGGCCTGGGAAGGTTTCTGACTCTCTCTCTCTCTGTGCCTCAGTTTCTTCTCAAAAATGGGATCATCTAAATGCTGGAGAGGGTGTGAAGCAACCCTCTTACTCTAGGCAATGCTATTACACTACTGGTGGGAATATCAGTTGGTGCAGCCACTATGAAGAACAGTATGGAAGTTCCTTAGAAAACCAAAAAGTATAGTTGCTGCATGATCCCGCAATCCCACTCCTGGGCATCTATCTGGACAAAACCTTCATTCAAAAAGATACATGCACCCCTATGTTCACAGCAGTGCTCTTCCCAATAGCCAAGACATGGAAACAACCTAAATGTCTATCGACAGATGAAAAGGTTAAGAAGATATGGTATATATACACAATGGAATACTACTCAGCCATAAAAAAGAACGACATAATGCCATTTGCAGCAACATGGATGGAATTAGATACTCTCATACGAAATGAAGTAAGTCAGAAAGAGAAAGACAAGTACCATATGATATCACTTACATGTGGAATCTAAAATATGGCATACAGAAAGACAAAGACAAATACCATATGATATCACTTATAACTGGAATCTAATATCCAGCACAAATGAACATCTCCTCAGAAAAGAAAATCATGGACTTGGAGAAGAGACTTGTGGCTGCCTGATGGGAGGGGGAGGGAGTGGGAGGGATCGGGAGCTTGGGCTTATCAGACACAATTTAGAATAGATTTACAAGGAGATCCTGCTGAATAGCATTGAGAATTTTGTCTAGATACTCATGTTGCAACAGAAGAAAGGGTGGGGGAAAAATGTAATTGTAATGTATACATGTAAGGATAACCTGACCGCCTTGCTGTACAGTGGGAAAATAAAAAAAATTATAAAAAAAAATAAAATATGGCATAAACAAACCTATCTACAGAAAAGAAAAAGACTCCCGGACATGGAGAACAGACTTGTGGTTGTCAAGGGGGAGGGAAAGATTGGGAGCTTGGGATTCGCAGATGCAAAATGGTACGTATAGAATGGATATATATCAAGGTTCTACGGTATAGCATAGGGAAATATATTCACTCGCCTGTGATAGACCATCATGGAAAAGAATATGAAAAAGAATATATATATATATATATATCATACATGTGTACATATACATATAACTGAATCACTTTACTGTATAGTGGAAATTACCACAACATTATAAAATAACAATGCTTCGGAGTTCCTGTTGTGGCTCAGTGGGTAATGAATCCAACGAGGAACCATGAGGTTGCGGGTTCGATCCCTGGCCTCGCTCAGTGGGTTAAGGATCCAGCATTGCTGTGAGCTGTGGTGTAGGTTGCAGATGCGGCTCAGATCCCATGTGGCTGTGGCTCTGGTGTAGGCCGGCAGCTACAGCTCCAATTGGACCCTTAGCCTGGGAACCTCCATATGCCGCAGGAGTGGCCCAAGAAATGGCAAAAAGACAAAAAAAAAAAAAGACAAACCCCCCCCCAAAAAAAACCAACTACGCCTCAATAAAATTTAGAAAAAGACAATGGGGATTATCAAGGGACCTGCCTCACACAGTGGTTGTGAGCATTTAATGGGATGAGACGTAGGAGAGCCTGGCCTACGGGACAGGCTAAATCAGCCTTAGCTTTGTGGTTACCCTTCTTGGCTCTTTCCGAGGCCCTGCGTCTTTGTCCCCTTCCAGACCCAAGGCTCAAGGCGAGAGCTTCCCCACCAGCCCCTCTGCAGGGTCCTGCCCTTGCCTGCCTGCCTCCTCTTCCAGCAACCAGTCACCTTCCTAAACCCCGTGTCTGCTCCTTCCCCTCCTCTGCTTCAACCCTTCAGACAGGACATTCTTGGAGTTCCTATCATGGTTCAGTGGAAACAAATCTGACTAGGATCCATAAGGACACAGGTTTGATCCCTGGCCTCGCTCAGTGGGTTAAAGATCTGGCGTTGCCATGAACTGTGGTGTAGGTTGCAGTCATGGTTCAGATCTGGCATGGCTATGGCTGTGGTGTAGGCTGGCAGTGTGGCTCTGACTTGCCCCCTAGCCTGGGAACCTCCATGTGCCTTGGGTGCAGCCCTAAAAAGACCAAAAAAAAGAAGACGTGACATTGTTTCACTCACTCACTCAACACATATTTGAATTTCTCCAGAGCATCCGACTCTGTGCCAGGTGCCCCAAGACACAGCAGCAGTCTCCTAGTCTGTAAGATAAGACAACAGTGGCTAAATAGGTAGAATAATGAGAGAGTGTGTTAGGTGCTATGTATCAGTCATTTATTCTCATGCTAACAAACAATCCCCAAACTCAGTGGCTTAAAGCACACGATCGCCTAGTCTCACTCACAGGTCTGGGGATCAATGGTACGTGCAGGGCTCAGTGGGGCTTGGATGCAGGGGCTGCTCTGTGGGCCTCTCAGCCTTGGACTGCGACTACCTGGGACAAGTTTGTCCCATGGGGATAGCAGAGAGGCAGCAGGGGCAGAGACAAACCTTGCAAGGCTCAGACACGCACACTTCTGCCAGCATGCCAGAAGCTAGGCTCAGGGTCAAGCCTGCCTTCTGGGTACTGGGAAAAGAGACCCTGCCTCTGGGGGGAGATCCTGCCAAGCCACAGGGCACACAGTGTGGATGCAGGGAGGGAACCTGCCCCAAGGCTACGCAGGAAGAAGAACGTGCAGAGACAGGTAATCCCCAAGGTAGGGATCGAGTCGGAGCTGTAGCTGCTGGCCTATACCACAGTCCCAGCAACCCCAGATCTGAACCAGAGCTCACAGCTATGCCGGATCCTTAACCCATTGAGCAGGGCCAGGGATTGAACCCATGCTCTCATGGGTACTAGTCAGATTTTTTACCGCTGAGTCACTATGGGAACTCCTACTCATCCTAAGATTACACTTAGAAATTACTCCCTAGAAACCCTCCCCGATGCCCGAGGAGGGAGAGGGGGTGAGCTTTCCCTTCTGAGGGTTCCCAGAGCACCTGGCCTGCCTCCAGCACCCTCCCTGGAGCCTCAGCTTGGTGAAACCAGGGTCAGCAGGACTGGCGAAAACGGGTGTCCTTCAACATTTGTGGAATGAATAAAGAATAAATTCATCCTTGGAAGTCCCATCGTGGCACAGTGGTTAACGAATCCGACTAGGAACCATGAGGTTGCGGGTTCCATCCCTGCCCTTGCTCAGTGGGTTAAGGATCCGGCGTTGCCATGAGCTGTGGTGTAGGTTGCAGACGCGGCTCAGATCCCACATTGCTGTGGCTCTGGTGTAGGCCGGTGGCTGCAACTCTGATTGGACCCCTAGCCTGGGAACCTCCATATGCCGCGGGAGCGGCCCTAGAAAAGGCAAAAAGACAAAAAAAAAAAAAAGAATAAATTCATCCGGCTCTCCATCCTACACCTATATGATTATTAGTTTATTTCTTTAGGGCTGCACCCGCGGCATATGGAAAGTCCCAGGCTAGGGGCCGAATCAGATCCACACCTGTTGGCCTACACCACAGCCACAGCAAAACCGGATCCCAGCAGTGTCTGCAGCCTACAGCACAGCTCAGGCAACACTGGATCATTAACCCACTGAGTGGAGCCAGGGATCGAACCTGTGTTCTCATGGGTACTGGTCGGGTTCATGACTGCTGAGCCACAACAGCAACTCCTACACCTCTGATTAAAATGGACTGAGGCCCAAAGCCTGAACCCCTGCACTTTGGTCCTTTAGAACGCACGGCCCGCCACTGCTGCGTCAGAGTCTTTCATCGACTTGGCCAATATTTACTGAGAATCTGCTATGCGTCCAGCACAGACCCTTGGGACTCAGAAGTAAATCAGAGGCCAGCGCTCAGGGGGCTGCCTGCTAATGGTCACAATGCGGTGTTGGGTGCTGTCAGATACTGTGAGGGAAACTCAAACAGGCTGATGGGATAAGTGGCAGGAGGCATGTCCGTTTCTAATAATTGCCTTATTTTTTATTTTATTTCATTTTTTTTTGTCTTTTTACGGCCGCACCCCCGGCATATGGAGGTTCCTAGGCTAGGTGTTGAGTTGGCGTTTCAGCTGCCAGCCTACCCCACAGCCATAGCAATGCGGGATTCAAGCACATCTGTGACCTACACCATAGCTCATGGCACCATCGGATTCTTAACCCACTGAGCAAGTCCAGGGATTGAACCCACATCCTCATGGCTACTAGTCGGGTTCTTAACCTTCTGAGCCACAACAGGAACTCCCGGCCTGGAGGGTTTGGAAGAGTGAGGAGCTGGAGGCAGGACATGCCACTGAAGCCCTGTGGCCGGGGGCTGCCCCTGCTGAGTGTTGGGGGAAGAGGAGGAGGGGCGCCTCTGCAGCTGGAGGGGCCCTGGCGGTGATGCATGGACCTGGTTTGAGCTTCGGATCTGCGTGTCCTTTGGTCTTTGCGAGCCTTGGATGTTTCCTCCTCTGGGAGGAGGAAGGCACTGCTCCCCACCTCCCAGGCTCACTTTCTTCCTTCCCCTCTTCCCCCACCTCCAGCCCTCACATTTCCAAGGGGCTTCTGGTCTGTTCTGTGCTGCCTGGACATCTGATCTTGACACTTCCGGCGAAGGAGCAGGATACGGGGCTGTATGGTCCCAGCCGCCTGCCGGGCTTCCCAGCCTGATGTCCACCCCCATAGGGTCTCAGGAGCTGGGGTAGGGGAGCCCTGCCTGAGCCTCAACCGCCCATCTCACACCCTGACCAGAGGCCAAGACCAGATCCCACCAAAGCCAGGCTGTTGAGGGTTGAGGGTGGAGCAGAAATAACGGCTCGATGGCAGTTGCTATGACACCCCTCTGCCCTGGGGTGATTTCTGGGTTGGAAGGGCCCACTCTGGTCCAGAGGTCTGGGTGTTTGGGCCGAGTAGGCCCAGGAAGGTGAGCCGCCTAACCTCGCTGCAGATGGCTTTTCGCATCCATGGAGAGGGGTTAATGGAATCCGCCTCCTGGGGCTGTTGTGAGAATTAAATGAGGGATTTTGGAAAGAGCACGGCCCACGGTTGAATTCTGGATTGACTTGCTTACTTCCTGGGTGACCTTATTCCATCTCCCTGAGCCTTAGTTTCCCAATCTGCAAAATTGAGGTGGCGGTGGGGGTGGGGGAGGAAGGAGGCTGCCTGGTGGGGTTGTCGGGATGAAGTGAGGGCAAGAAGTCCTCCTGGAATGATGTCCCACCTCTCCCCCTCCAGCCCCTCCCACCTTTCCCTCTGGGACCAGCCTCAGGGGAGGAAGGAAGGGCTCCTGTCTCTCTCCAAGGCAGTGGGGACCCTCCAGCTTTGCTCTCTGACTTAGCCCAGCCCCCATCTCCAAATTGCCTCTCCCGGGGTCTGCCCTCCCCTGCCACTGGAGGACCAAACCGAAGCCACGGTTGCTGCCCACACGCTCCTCAGGGCAGAAGACCTGTCTCCATGCACCCTTATGGGCACCCAAGTATTTGCTGCTTCCAGCATCTTCAGAAGCTGTTCTAGTCTTGCACTCTGTTTATAAGAGCAGAGAGTCTGGAGTCTGAATGAAAACCCAGGTCTATGGGGCTCCAAAGCCAGATTCTTTCTGTTCCTGCTTTTCCATGTGGGCTGCACACGTGTGTGGAGGGCTCTGCCTGCTTCTCGATTCACCCAGCCAGCAGGCAAGAAAGAGCCAGAAAACAGAACAGAGTCTCAAGGTACAGTGAGTGAATGAACGAATGACTTACAAGCAAGGGAGTGAATGAATGTGTGCATTTGCGTGGTCTTCTCTTTCCAGAAGCGTCCCCCCGCCATGTTCTACCCTGAAATGTGTTCACCTCACCCCATCACTGCCCTGGATCCTTCCTCTGCCACCACACAGCCATCTCCGGCCATAATAGACAGATCCCCAGCTCACCTGCAACCCACCTGCCTCCTCAGGATGCTCTAAGTGGGTTGCCTTGGCAACCATAAGTTTCCAATTGAAGCAAAAACTTCCTACCATGGTTTGAGATGGAGAATGACAGGGGAAGAGCCATCGAAGAAGGTTGCCAGGGCAACCAGAATATTTACGTCAAATGCCTGGGTCTCAGTGTGGGGAGATTACCACCCTTAGCAAGTCAAGAGACTCAGCCCCCTTGCCGGGCAGTTCTGCCAATGCCATGCTGTGCATTTGTGGGGAGGGAGGCTGCCGGGCCTGCCTGGAAGGGCCAAAAATGATTGCTTTGCTGTCTCTGGTTATCTCTAACAGGATATAAGCTTCATTCAGCTTTGCCCAGGGCAGACTCCAGGTGGATGGTGCTCCCTGAGGGTGGCTTTTGTGTCCTCCCTGTTGGCTTGTGCTTTTTGTCACCATTTCACTGCTGCCGCCCCCTCCCCCCTTGTTCATTAGTCTGTCCTTTATGGAAGTTCTCTGGGGAACCCACTGCGCCAGGCTGGGGATCGAACCTGCACCTCCGCAGCCACCGGAGCTGAGGCAGTCGGATTCTTAACTGACTGCGCCACGGCGGGAACACCCCCTGTCCTACCTTGTTAATCAGTCTGTCCTTTGTCCCCAACAGAAGCAGACAAGGGGCTCAGCATGGATGAAAGTGCTCCTGGCTTTGTCTGCAGCAGCTGCTGTGTGGGTTAAAAGAATGCGCAATTTTCGTCATGGCTCAGTGGTTAATGAACCCAACTAGCATCCCTGACTTTGCTCAGGGGTTAAGGATCCGGCATTGCCATGAGCTGTGGTGTAGATCACAGACATGGCTCGGAGTCTGGCGTTGCTGTGGCTGTGGCCGGCAGCTACAGCTCCTATTTGACCTTTAGCCTGGGAATTTCCATATGTCACGGGTATGGCCCTAAAAAGACAAAAAAAAAAAAAAAAAGAAAGAGAGAAAAAGGAATGAGCACTACTCTAGGGAGAAGGAGGGAGAAACAGAGAGAGGCTGCCTTCTTTTTTTTTTTTTTTTTCCTGTCTTTTTGCTATTTCTTGGGCCACTCCTGCGGCATATGGAGGTTCCCAGGCTAGGGGTCGAATCGGAGCTGCTATAGCCACCGGCCTACGCCAGAGCCACAGCAACGCGGGATCTGAGCTGCGTCTGCAACCTACACCACAGCTCACAGCAACGCCGGATCCTTAACCCACTGAGCAAGGCCGGGGATCGAACCCGCAACCTCATGATTCCTAGTCTGATTCGTTAACCACTGCGCCACGACGGGAACTCCGAGGCTGCCTTCTAATCCATGAACACACAAGGCCCCTTCAAGGCCCTCAGGCCTCCTGGGTGACTGTCCGAGCCCCACTGGAATCTGTTTTTGGCCCCTGGTCCTGCAGGGCAGTCAGGTGGGGCTGGCAGGGGAGGGATTGGGGCCCACAGCCCCATGGCAGCCGTGGGCCCTGGCCTCTGCCTTTGTCCTTCCCTCTGCTCCAATTCTGTCCTCTTACCCTTGGGTGAAATTGCTTGGCCTCAGCTTGGTCCTCCAGCCTTGGCATCAGCAGAGCCCCTGCCCAGGCCGGGTTCACTCTAACACCCCGCCCCTCCTCCCTCCAGCCCTGGCCGGGATCACACCCCTCTCGCTACCTTCTGCTTGGCTGGTGTCACCGTCTGAGTCAGATCTTTCTCCAGGTGACAGGGATTGTCTCATTCCTCTACCCCTTTCTGCCTAGAGGCACCAGGGCAGTGCCTGGTGACTGTGTGCTGGGGGTGGGGGGGGGCGGGGGATGCCTCAGACCCCCCTCCCCTGGAGAAATGACACTAAGGATCACACTTGCCTTCACGTGGGAAGGCACCGGGCAGGGCTTCCATAAGGACAGTTGTTGCTCTTGCTGTGTTCCGTGTAGTGAAAAGGAAGCCTCCAGGCGCAGAAGCCCAGCTCTTCCCCGACTTTCCAGCTGGTTGTTTGCCTGATGTGTGTGTTTCTGTTCATGAACAACGTTCACCCACCCGCCAGGCCACGAGTGAGGTGCTGGTGGCCAGCTCTTGTGCAAACAGAATATCTGTTTGTTTTCCCTCCTTTTTGGGGCTGTACCCATGGCATAAGGAGGTTCCCAGAATAGGGGTCAAGTTGGAGCTGCATCTGTGACCTATACCACAGCTCACGGCAATGCCGGATCCTTAACCCACTGAGTGAGGCCAGGGATCGAACCCACATCCTCATGGATACTAGTCAGGTTTGTTAATCGCTGAGCCACAATGGAAACTCCCACACAGAATGTTTTTTAGATAGTCCTGCCACTTGCAGTTTCTTCTCCTTCAGAATATTGGTGGGTGAGAGTTCCCATTGTGGTGCAGCGGAAATGAATCCGACTAGTATCCGTGAGGATGCGGGTTTGATCCCTGCCCTCACTCAGTGGGTCAGGGATCCAGTGTTGTTGCGAGCTGTGGTGGAGGCTGGCGGCCACAGCTCTGATTCCTCTTCTAGCCTGGGAACGCCCATATGCCATGGGTGCGGCCCTAAAAGAAAAAAAAAAAAAAAGAATACAGAAGCATTGACGTGTAATTTCTCCTCGCTTCACCTCCTCCTCCACCTCTCCCGCCTCCTCCCTCTGCTCCTCTCGAGCCTGGGGGAGGTTCTTCGGGACCTCACTTCACCCCATGGCCGGGGCCTCCCACAGCTCTCCCGGGGGTAAATATTTATGCCTGGAGCGTGTCCTGGGGATTGTCACTGCCCTCAGTTAAACAAAGATGACACTGAAGGGAAAAGGATCCCCTGAGCACCTGCCTTCTCCCCACTCCTCTCTCCCACCCTGGCCTGGCGGGGGCAGCAGGAGCTGAGAGCTCTCAGCAGAGGCCAAGACGTCTACAGGGCTCCTTTCCCATCCGCTGGATCCTCACAGGGATTTTAAGGCATTGGTGTTGTGACTCCTCCCTCTGAGCTCAGAGAAGTTGAGCAACTTGGCCAGAGCAGCACAGCCACACGTGATAAAGACAGCGGCCGCCTGCAGGACAGTGAGCCCGAGGATCTGTGCACAATTCATGAGCAGGTGTGGGGTGCATGGACTCTCACTGGTGGCTCTGGATTCTTTTATCAGCCCGGGCAATCTGCCCACACCTCTCGTGTTCCTGGGGCTGTGTGGGGGGAGGGGTGGCCACCCCCGCCTGATGGCAGCTCATTCCGAGTTCAGTAGGGGAAGGAGAGGACACTGCCAGGACAGTCCAGCAGATCTGAGGGGCTGGGGCTTGCGGGTACCTCTTGACCAGGATTCTGGCTTCATAGCAAAACCCAGCAGGGCCCTGCGGGTCTGCTGGGCACACAAGCTTTTTTGTGTCCCCTGTTTCTTTTCTTTTCTTTTCTTTTTTTGGTCTTTTTGCTATTTCTTTGGGCCGCTCCTGCGGCATATGGAGGTTCCCAGGCTAGGGGTCGAATCGGAGCTGCAGCCACTGGCCTACGCCAGAGCCACAGCAACGCGGGATCCGAGCCGCGTCTGCAACCTACACCACAGCTCACGGCACCGCCGGATCGTTAACCCACTGAGCAATCGCAGGGACCGAACCCGCAACCCCACGGGTTGCGCCACGACGGGAACTCCCCCTGTTTCTTGTTTTGAGGACTGTGCTTCTGCCTCCACGACCTTCCCTGAGTTCCAAAAAGCAGGTTCAAACAGTTGCTCATCAGGGAAGGGAGGGGACGCAGAGACCAGGGAGGAGCCGTCAGGGACAACTTGGGGCAGGGTCCTGCTTCCTCCTGAAGGAACATGCATGACCGTATCTTTGAGCTCCTTCACAGAACCGAAACCTCCCTCAAATGGAACATGTCGAGGACGCCGTCTTCATTCCAAAAGTAGGATCCTCAGAACCAATCCTAGGACCACCGAAACACCAGCTGTGAAAAACGATGCCCGCTCTCATCCACCCAAATCCTCATCAGTGGCCCTATTTTTCACTCCCAAACTAGAAAACCACCTCCCAGTCTCTCCCAAGGTGGGGGCCCAGTCTTTAAGGCAGTAGCCTGCTGCGGCCCCCTTTGCCTGGCAAAACGATAAGGCCGTCTTTTCCTCTCCCACCCAAAACTCTGTCTCCACGTTCCTATTCAGCACGGCGGACAGAGGCCGAGTTTCAGCAACAGGAGGAAAGCTTACCCCATGGCAGGCCCAAGTTCTCTGCTCAGGAAAACCTGGGCATGGGTGGCAGGGGGCCGGGGAAGGCCCTAGTAACTCTTACTCTAAGCAAAGTGTGTCAACCCCGCGGGTTCTTGGTGACCCAAATCCTAACTGTAGATGCACCGGAGAAACTGACTCCTTGGATCAATACGTATATGAAAGGGAGGTTCACATGTTTCCTTTGAATCACGGGAAATTCGAGTCAGGCAACGGATGGTTGAGCTCTTGTGCCCTTGTCTTATTCTGTGACCTGGGGACAGGCAGGCCCTTGCCTTCTCTGAGCCCCAGTTTTTTTTTGTCTGTACAATGGGGGTGATGATAATGTAACCCCAAAGCAGTTGTGTTCCACGTGGTCCAGTCTTGGCTTGGTGACACAGGCAAGGAAGCATAGTCCAGCAACCAGGAAGTGGCCAAAGGTGCTTCAGAGCTTTCCTTTTTGCCTTTCCAGGAAATCCCAAAGTGAGCGGGAGCGTTGGGGTCAAGGAGAAGTTTATTCCTATTTTAAAGCAACATTTAGAAATTGTCAGAGATCCCGTCATGGTGCAGTGGTTAACGAATCCGACGAGGAACCATGAGGTTGTGGGTTCGATCCCTGGCCTTGCTCAGTGGGTTAAGGATCCAGCATTGCTGTGAGCTGTGGTGTAGGTTGCAGACGCGGCTCAGATCTGGCGTTGCCGTGGCTCTGGTGTAGGCTGGCGGTTACAGCTCCGATTAGTCCCCTAGTCTGGGAACCTCCATATGCCTCAGGAGTGGCCCTAGAAAAAGGCATAAAGGCAAAAAGGCAAAAAGGCAAAAAGGCAAAAAAAAATTGTCTCTCCTAAACCCACACTCTGTCTCTCTCAAGATTCTTCACATAGGCTACAGCTGCTTCTCTCCCCTGCCTTTCATCTTCTAACCCTGCAAAGTCCCCAGACACTGAGCCCCAATTGCTCAGCGTCTCCCCACTTCCCCCCACCTCTCTTCCACCCTGTCGGTTTGCTTGGATTCTAACAAGTTGATCTAAACCAGTCTGTCCTGTCGGTTTCTTCTCACATAGCCCCAAGGCCTGCCTGCCAGGGAGGGTGGGGAAGCTGACTCAACCCCCAGAGATCCAGCAGGGAGAGGAGAGGGGGTCCCACATTCATACCGACTTGTTCCTGTTACTCCCTAATAGGTCACCAGGCTGAGAGCTACTATATAAGGAGTGTGTGTGTGTGTGTGCGCGCGCGTGCGCGTGCCCGTGCGTGTGTGTGTGTGTGTGTGTGTGTGTGTGGGGGGGGGGGTACCGTGCAAATCGAATGCAAATCTAACTCACATCAACACTGTGGGGATGGAATGGGATGTTCCCGGTTGTACTGCCGAGGAATCTGAGGCCCTGGGAGGGCCTCAGCTAACAACCAGCGGGGTAGCAGGGCCAAGTTTAAGCTCGAAGCCCATACTCACAAGCATCGCACATGCTGGTGCCCACCCTTCTAGGGCGGGCCCCGTGGAGGTGTGCTCAGAGGCTCAGATGGTGCTCGGTGTACCTAAATCATGGAGTGTTTTTTTGGGTGATATGTTTGAAAAGCCCAACTTTCCTATGCAATGTTTTTGTCCTTAAAATGCAGGATGGATGTTCCCCTCGTGGCTCAGTGGTTAACGAAACTGACTAGGCTCCTAGAGGATGCGGGTTCGATCCCTGGCCTTGCTCAGTAGGTTAAGGATCCAGTGTTCCCATGAGCTGTGGTGTAGGTTGTAGATATTGCTCGGATCCGGCATTTCTGTGGCTATGGTGTAGGCGGGCAGCTACAGCTCCAATTTGACCCCTAGCCTGGAAACTTCCACATGCCGTGACTCCAGCCCTAAAAAGACCCCCCCCCCAAAAAAAAAGAGAAAAAGAAAAAAAAAATGAAGACACCTACAGGCAAGGTGTGGATATTGATCGCATGGAACAAGTCTGGACATCAAGGTCTTTATCAGCAAGAGGTTCCCATAGACACTGAGCTCAGCTGCGACGCCCTCTAATCTGCAGAAGGGGGATCAGTCAGGAGGGCCCTCCCTGGCTTCGGGAGCTGACAGCAGAGCCTTTGAGGGAGCTCTGCTTCCCCTTCTTTCCAGCTGTGTGATTTTGGACAAGTTCCTTGATCTTTCTGAGCCTAAAATGTGTCTTCTGCCTGTTCATGCTACCTGGCCAAGTTGTAGCAAGGTTGGGAGCTAATAGTCACATTGTCTAAAAGCAGCTTCCCACCTGGCAAGCCTCTGAATAACCCAGGCGTTCTTGGCTTCCCCACTCCTGCCATCTGGAGCTGGATAACCCCCTCTGGGGACTGTCCTGGCATTACAGGGTGTCTACTGGCATCCCTGGCCTCCACCCACTAGAGGCCGGCAGCACTGTCCAGTCGTGTCAACCAAAAATTTCTCCAGCCCTTGACAGATATCCCTTAGGGACAAAATCAACCATGGTCAAGAACCTTTAGAATAATCATAGTTATTGTTATCATTAATAATGAGTGATTTTTAAATTTAATTAATTTATTTTATTTTATTTTTGTCTTTTTAGGGCCACACCTGCAGCATATGGAGAAACCCACTGAACGAGGCCAGGGATCTAACCTGCATCCTCATGGATGCTAATCAGATTCATTTTTCGCTGAGCCATGACAGGAACTCCTTATTTTATTTTTTTTGAAGGAGAAAAAGATAGCTTTATTGCTTTGCCAGGGAAAGGGGGCTGCAGCAGGCTAATGCTTTAGAGACTGTGCCCCCAGTACTGATTTTTTAAACATAAAAGCCATGTTGAAGGCCATTCCTCTGGCTGCCATCACAAAGGACCATTCGCTTAGTGGGTTAAGCCGTACATATCTGTTGCTGTACAATTCTGTAGATCAGAGCTCTCATGTGACTCTTTGGGGGCTAAAATCAAGATGCTGGCAGGGCTGTAGTCCCTCCAAAGGCTCTGGGGAGCTCTGTTTCCCTGCCTTTCCAGCTTCCTGCGTGCCTTGACTCGTGGGCCCTACCGTCTTCAGAGGCAGCAGTGGAGTCAAGTCCTTCGCTTGATGCATCACTCTCATCCTCTCTTCTGCCCTGATCGTTCACTTTAAGAACCTTGTGGAGTTCCCATTGTGGCTGAGGGGTTAAGAACCCGACTAGCATCCATGAGGATGAAGGTTCGATCCCTGGCCTTGCTCAGTGGGTTAAGGATCCGGTGTTGCCGTGAGCTGTGGTATGGGTCACAGACATGGCTTGGATCCTGTGTTGCTGTGGTGGTGACATAGGCTGGCAGCTACAGCTCCAATTAGACCCCTAGCCTGAGAACTTCCATCCGCCACACGTGAAGGCCTAAAAAAAGAAAAAAAAAAGAAAAAAAAAGAACCCTTGTGATTACACTGGGCCCACCCAGCTAAGCCAGGACAATCTCCCTATTTAAAGGCCAGCTGATTAGCAACCTTAATTCCATCTGCAACCTTAATTCCCCTTTGCTGTAACATATGTAACGTAATTTGTTTCCAAGTTCCAAAGACTGGAATATGGACTCCTTCTGGGAGCCATTATTTTGCCTGCTATGCACGCGGTTCAGAGGAGTGGGGAACAAGTATGGGCTTGTGTAGCCCGGGAGGCTTCTCCCAGGAGGGACTGGCAGGACAGCCCATCTGGAGCTGAGTGGCTCTGAAGGGAAGAAGGCGAGATCAGACCATAAAAGTGATGGCGTCAGGTACCTCAGAAGCATTTTGTGCCTGACCGGGGATTTCTGACTTGCTTCTTAGAAGTAATGGGGAGCCACGGCAGGTTCTTGAGCAACGTTCAGATGGAAACACTGTACTTCTGCAGATGGGTCAAGGGTGGAGCAAAGTGGAGAGAGGTGGGAGGCAAAAGAGCCAACCTAGGTGAGGGGCCTGGGACTGGGGAGGGCCGGAAGGGTTGGAAGAGGGGACAAATAGAAGACACCAAGGTCAGAGGCTGTAATGGGACAATACAAGGGCTTAACGGTTAGTGTAGGTAGGAAGCTCACTTCTGTTCCTTCCTAGCAGCGTGCATGGGGCAATCTGAGCTTCACTTTTCTGGATCCAGTATCCTTTTGGGAACCGAGATGATGGGCATCAGAACCCCTCTGGGCAAGGGCTCCTGGCCATAATCCTGCTCGGTCTTTCTTCTTTCTTCCTTGCTGAATCACAGCCCTGTGCTCACCTGCTGCTTGGCATCTCCAGATGCATCTGACGTTGCCACTCTTTATACCAAGAGCGTCAGCGGGGTGGGATGGCAGGGGTGGAGGTGCCGGCAGGGGATGGGTCATAGAAGCTGCCCGGTTGACAGTGCTGCATCCCAGGACCCTGGGTACTCGTTACTGTCACTCTCTCCAGCTCTCTCCCTGGCCCTGGAAAGGGGTTCCAGGTCCTGGCGGGCAGACTTGACTGCCCACCTTTAAAGAGTTTAAAAACCACACAGGGAAGGCTGGTACCCAGGGCCATTTGCATGCCCGCTTCCTCTTTCATTATCTCAGCAGGCTCTTGACTTGGCTTCCTTCCAATGGCCAGTCCCCCAAGGAGCAGAAAATGTGATTCGATTACAGTAGCTTCTAGGGAGCCCTGAGCTTAGGGAGAGAGGGTCCTTCGCCTTCGTCTCAGTAGATCCAGAGAGGGAAGAGAGGTCCAGAGAGGTTGGTGAGCATCTGAGGGTCACACAGCTGGGAAGGGCAAGGGAAAGCCATCCCCGCCCCCCGAAGTCCATGCGACCCCCAGACTCTCCTCTCCCCGCGTCACTTTGCCTGGGAGATAGGAGTTCCTGAGGGTCAAACATCAGAGAGAAAGGAAGGACCCGGAACATTTCAGTCTTTTTCTTTTCTTTTTATTATTATTATTTTTTCCTTTTTAGGGATGCACCTGCAGCATATGGAAGTTCCCAGGCTAGGGGTTGAATTGGAGCTGCAGCTGCCAGCCTACACCACAGCACAGCAATTCAGGATCCGAGCCACATCTGTGACCTACACCACAGCTCACAGCAACACCAGATCTTTAACCCACTGAACGAGGCCAGGGATGGAACCTGCATCCTCATGAAAACCTCCTCTTCATTTTATTATTATTATTTTTTCTTTTCTGGCGCCATGTGGAAGTTCCCAGGCTATAGATCAGATCCAAGCTGCAGCTGCAACCTATGCCACAGCTGCAGCAACACCAAATCCTTAACCCACAGCATGGGACCAGGGGTAGAACCCATGCTGCCAGAGACAACACCAGATCCTTAACCGGCTGTGCCGGGAAGGCAATTCACTTTTTCATTTTAATTATCACTTTAAGCACCTATCTCCAGGAGTTCCTGCTGTGGCACAATGGGATCAGTGGCATCTTGGGAGTGCTAGGATGCAGGTTGGATCTCTGGCCCAGCAGAGTGGGTGAGGGATCTGGCATTGCCAAAGCTGCGGCTTGGGTTGCAATTGCGGCTCGGATCTGATCCCTGACCAGGGAACTCCATATGCCTTGGGGCAGCAAAAACTAAAAAATAAAATAAAATAAAATAAAATAAAATAAAATAAAATAAAATAAAATAAAATAAAATAAAATAATAACCTGCAAAAGAAAATTCAAAAACAAAACAAAACAAAAAGACCCTATCTCCAAATGCAATCACAATCTGAGATCCTGGGGTTTAGGAATTTTGCGGGAGTGCAATTCAGCCACAATCATTGTGCAGTGGAGCCAGAGCCAACTCTGTTTCCCAGGGACCAGGCAACCTTGGGGTTCTGTGGTATCCACGGGAAGGGGAAGGCACAGAAAACGCCTCCCCAAGGGTTTCCCGCCAATCTTAGTGTCGGGTCCAGCTGGATTTAATTCCATTTGTTTATTATTATAAGCATTTAAGTTTACTCTTTGAATAGATACCATGGGTATATGGAACAGAATTCACAAGGCCCAGGGGTATTCAGAGAAAAATACTTTTTCTTCCACCCTCCACCCCCTCGTGCCCCAGGCCACCCTGCTGCCCTCCCCAGAGACACCGCTTCCTGTGACCAGTTCCTCGGGGCTCCTTACAGAGTCTCTGCCTTAGATCAGAGCTTCTCAACTCAGGCTGCATGCTAGACCCTCCCAGGGTGTTTAAGGGTTCCTGGTGGCCAGAGCCTACCCCCTGTCAACAAGACTGGAGACGGGTCCTTTGAGGTGCTCCCCACTGATTCCTGTGTAGGCAGGGCTCTGCCTGCTCCCTGGCTGCACAGGCACCTGCATCTCGGTCTGGGGAGAAGAAGAAGGAGAGGAGGATGGCGGGGCCGCCTGGGTACCAGATCCTTGCATGCATGCTCTAGTTTCCTCTCTGCGAGACCTCTGCCAGGCAGTATCATGGTCACCCCTGTTTTACAGGTGAGGAAGGGGACCCCAGGAGGGGCCATACAACCTGCCTAGGTCCCCCAGCCAGGGATGGGAAAGCTGGATCCAGGCTCAGGAAGACGGCACTGATGGCACTGATGGCTTCCTTCCTGGGGCAGCGCTGATGGAAGGATAATAATAAAACTGCCTCTTGGATGTTGTGAAACTGAGCAGTGTTAATGGAGAGAAAAGGGTGCAGAATCAGCTAGGCAGGCTCTTACCCACACGCAACCTCATCAAAGTGCTAAGAGGGGACAGGGAGCATCATCGCCCAATTTGTCTTTCCTTTGATCAAGTTTTCCCTCTGCCTCCAGCTTTGTTTTGCTCCCCCTTCTCCTCCACTTGCTGAACGCTTTCTCTCTGCTTTTCCAGGCTTTTATATTGGGCAGTTTTGCCCCTCTTCCCACCGCCCCTTCCCCGTCCCCGGTTCCTCCCTCATCCTGCTTTTCTCCTCTGTCAGATCCTGTTCTTTAGCCTGCCATTCTATCCCTGTGGATTAGGGGTGGGGGCTCAGGGGCCGACCCACTGATTGGAGGAACCAAGGTCCCTGGAAAGACCAGTGAAGGAGCTCTCACAAGCTCTCAGCCCTGAACAGCAGGTAGAGAGGAGGCAAATGGTTGCTCTCAGCCCCCAGCCCTTAGCTGAGCACCATCTATCTCATCTATCATTTATCTACTCATCTACCTATCCATCCACCCACCCATCCATCCATTTATCCACACTTCCATGCCTCCATCCGCGCCTCCATCCATGCCTCCATCCGTGTCTCCATCCATGCCTCCATCCACTCACCCATCCACCCACCCATCCATCCATTTATCCATGCCTCCATCCATTCATCCACCCATCCATCCACCATCCATCCACCCACCCATCCCCCCACCCATATCCCACTCCCCCATCCCCCTATCCATCCATCCATGCCTCCATCCATCCATCCACCCATCCATCCCCCATCTACCCATCCACCCATCCATCCATCCACCCACCCACACCCATCCAACCTCCACCCACCCACCCATCCATCCTCACTTGCCCTGTATGCCAGGCCCTGGAGATACAGCCATGAACAAGAGAAACACAGCCCCTTTCCCCGTCCACCGGGGAGGCAGCCATTAAACAACTGCATTAAACAAAATGCTGTCAGAAGACACTCTGCTTGGAAAAGGCAGCCCTTTGGAGTAACGCTCATGGTCAAGAAGACAGACTTGGGAGTTCCTGCTGTGGCTCAGCAGGTTAAGATCTTGACGAGTATCCATGCGGATGTGGGTTCTATCCCTGGCCCTGCTCCGTGGGTTAAGGATCCAGTGTTGTGCTGTGGTGTATGTCGCAGATGTGGCTGGGATCCTGTGCAGCTGTGGCTGTGCCTGTGGTGTAGGCCAGCAGCTGCAGTTCCAATTCGACCCCTAGCCTGGGAACTTCCAGAGGTTGTGGGTGCGGCCATAAAAAGACAAAAAAAAAAAAAAGGAAGAAGAAACTCTATTTTAGCACAGTAAGATGCACATGAGGTCCTTGTTACCCATCTATATGGGAAAGGAATCTGAAAAGGAAAAGATATATGTATACGCATAACTGGTCTACTTTGCTGTGTGCCTGAAATTAGCGCAACTTTGTAAGGCAACTATATTCCAACAAGATTAAAACAAAACAAAACAAAACAAAAACACACGTGAGGGAGCAGCAAGTCTGGGCGTCTTTAGGGGAAGCCACAGTGGGAGCTCACCCTCTCCCCTCCTCCACCTGCAGGGCCTGAAATTTCCCAGCTCTCCCCTGCCCCACACAAGCAGCAGCAGAAGAAATGGAGGGACAGACAGAGCACCAAGGAGAGGCTCCAAGGGGGATGCTGGATGGTCCCTGCAGGAGGTGAGACCCGGGGTCTGGCTCTGAGACCCTGCATATGGGTGAGACTCTGCCCCTGGGGCCTGCAGGACGAGTGGACATTGGGATTCCGGCTGCAGTTAAATCATACGGTTTTGGCCTGAACCTTCCTCTCCTTGCACAGCGATGAAGATGCTCTGAGACCACATGGCTGCGCTCCTGGAGAGTCGGCCCCTGCCAGCAGCCGCCGATCACACGTCTGCTCCTTCCAGGCTCACGGAGGCCTGGGGCACGGGTGCTACCAATGTCCTCTAAGCAGATGAGGCCCAGGCACAGAGTGGCAAGTAATTTCCTCAAGTCACACAGCTGTGACAGAACTGAGTTAGGCGTTTTTGCTTCACTGTGTGAGCTTGCTCAGGGAGGGCCTTTGGACAGTGTCATCCAGGGGTGGCTAAATCGTACCCTCCCATGGGACTGCCCTGGGAACTGCCCATCCTACCAGCTCAGCCCTTAGAAAAAGGTGCCTGGGGCCACAGTGGACCACCAGGGAGAGTGATGGCTCTGAACACAGTCCCTAGGGGCGAGGGGACAGGCAGAGGCTGCTTTCTCTTTCAGGGGGAAAAGGTAATAGTGACTGAGAACTGAAACTGGGGGCCAGTCTCTGGGTTCAACGCTCAACTTTTTTTTTTTTTTAATGGCACACCCGTGGCATATGGGCAGTTCCAGGGCCAGGGATTGAATCTAAGCTGCAGCTGCGGCAACACCGGATCCTTTAACCCACTGCATCCGGCCAGGGATAAAACCCATGCCTCCGCAGGGACCTGAGACGCTGGAGTTGGATTCTTTTTTTTTTTTTTTTTTGTCTTTTTGCTATTTCTTTGGGCCGCTCCCGTGGCATATGGAGGTTCCCAGGCTAGGGGTCAAATCAGAGCTGTAGCCACCAGCCTACGCCAGAGCCACAGCAACGCGGGATCCGAGCCGAGTCTGCAACCTACACCGCAGCTCATGGCAACGCCAGATCGTTAACCCACTGAGCAGGGGCAGGGGCCGAACCCGCAACCCCATGGTTCCTAGTTGGATTCGTTAACCACTGCGCCACGACGGGAACTCCTGGAGTTGGATTCTTAACCCACGGCACCACAGTGGGAATGTCTCAACTTTGCCTTTTCATGAGCTGTGTGACTTTGGGCAAGTTGCTTGACCTCTCTGTGCATTATTTTTCTCATCTATAAAATTAGAACAGCGAAGTGCCTCCCTCAAGGCTGCTGTGAGAATAAAGGGATAAGGCAGGCCAGGGGCTTAGCCTTGTTGTTGTTCACGTTTTTGCCTGGGGGACGGTCGGCGGGTTCCTTGGTTTCTCCAAGTCCCAGTTTGGTCTCACAGATGATGGGAATAAACCCAGCACAGACCTCACATGTGAGATCAGCTCAGTGAGGCGGGGAGCCCCAAACAGCCCGACGGATGGATGCTGCGGGTTTTGCGAATGTTTGGGAGCCTGAGCCCACAGGATGCGTGGAATGGCTGGCCGAGGTGGCCGAGGGAGGGGACAGGCTTTCTCCCTCCGTGCAGCATTCTCTCCCCTGGCCTGGCTTGAGTGGCCAGGAGCCCAGGACCCATGGGCACTGAGAATGGTCCACCCTCTGTTGGGCCTCAGCTTTGCCTTAGACAGCAGAGCTAGGGGTGGGGGTAGGGGACTTTCTACTCCTTTTCTAATCATATTTTATTTATTTGTTTATATTTATATATGATTTTTGGTCAGGTTTCTTAAGGTGTAATCTACTACTGTAAAGTCTACAATTTTTAATGCACAGAAATTTTTTTTTCTAAGGCTGCGCCTGTGGCCTATGGAAGTTCCCAGGCTAGGGGTTGAATCAGGGCCACAGCTGCCAGCCTATGCCACAGCCACAGCAATGCCAGATCCAAGCCATGTCTGCAACCTACACTGCAGCTCATGGCAATGCCAGATCCTTAACCCACTGAGTGAGGCCAGGAATCGAATCTGTGTCCTCATGGATACTAGTCAGGTCCTTAACCAATTGAGCCATAACGGAAACTCCCAGTGCACAAAGTTTTGACAAACACACTCAATTGTGTAACTGCTGCAATTAAGACAGAGAACAGTTCTGTCACCCCTGAATTCTCTCTTCTCAGCCTCTAAGCATCTCCACGCGCTGCACTTAAGAGACAGAGGGAGGACAGGGTTGGTTTGTGAGTCTGAGCTGGGGACCAAGCCTGGCTGTGCCGTCTGCCCTGTGGGCTGAGAGTGCTGGGCGATGAGGAATTTGCAGGCCAAGGACAGGCTGTGCTGGGAGCAGGAAGCAAAGATTCCAGGCCTGGGGAGCAGCCTGAGGCTGGTTCCATCCTGGACAGCTGCCTCTCCCGCTGCTGCCGGGGGCGGATGGCAGGGCCGCAGCCTCCACAGGGACCATGGGCTGGGCTGGCCTCCATGCTTGCTGGCCCTGGTCTTGCTGGCTTCTTTTAGCACAGGCTTTGGGCATCTGGGGATACTGTGCTGAGCCAAGGGCAGCTTTGGGGTGCTGGGCAACCGTGCCAGCTCAGGAAGTCAGCGTCCGCCCCACATGGGGGTCCCAGGAGGTACCCAGGAACACCATTCATTTGGGAGGGAACAGGAGGTGGGGCCATCAGAGCGTGCTTGAGGGGCCCTGCCAGGCTGCCCTGGCCCCCTGCACGGGGCCTGACGGCCTGACCGCTGCCACTAGAATTGTATCTTTGTATCACATCCATCCACAGTAAAGGCATTTAACGAAATGGCCACACACGTGACATGCACGTGCTGAATTCTGGGGCCAGAGGTCCTTGGGTTCAAAGCCTCGCCTTACCGCTGCAGGCTCTGTGGCTTTGGGAAAATCATGCAACCTCTCTGGTTCTCAGTTTTCTCATTTATGAAACAAGGATACTGATAAGACCTATCTTTCAGTGTTGCGAGAGTTAGATGAGAAAACAGACAGAAAGCGTTTAGAACAGGGCCTCGTACATGGTCAGTGTCAGCGGCTATTATTGTCACCGTTACTATTATATTATGGGGGGAGAAACCCAGGTTCTGGTTCCAGCTCTGCCATTAAGTGGCTGAGTGACCCAAGGTGATTCATGGCCCCTCTCTGAGCCTTGGTTCCTAAGATATGATTATTAACGGCAACAATAGCAACAGGAATAGTGGTGTTTATAGACGCCTCTGCTCCAGCCTGGTGCCGCATACATTATATTCTTGGTCTTGGTTTTTTTTTTTTCTTTTATCTTTTTTAAAAAGTTAACGTGTATTTGATGGACAATGTTGTGCCCGTTTCTCCTGCTGTATCTTTGTCTTATTTGATACAACATGTCCGTATGGTAAGGTTTTAATACCCTTCCTCTTACAGGTGATGACACTGAGGCTGGGAGAGAATAAATAACCTACCCCCGGTCACCCATGTGTAAGTGGCAGAGACAAAAGTTGAGCCCAGATGGGCCTGCATCCAAGACTCAAGTGTTTAGCTGCTGTTTTCTACAGCTTCCACTTTTTTTTTTTATTATTTAAAATTTTATTATTATTTTATTTTTGGGCCATGCTCACAACATGCAGAAGTTCCAGGCCAGGGATCCAACCTAAGCCATAGCAGTGACAAGGACGGATCCTTAACCACTAGGCCACCAGGGAACTCCTCACTGCCTCCACTCTCAAGTGAAACCAGGGTGATGGGCTCTGTGGAGGGGAAACAGAGGGCCAGGCTGGCTGTGTCGTCTGCCCGAGGCCTGGGCGAAGGCAGTAACATAGCAGAGCCATGGTCTGGGGCCTCTCTGGCCCTTGGCCAACTGAAGGAGCCAAGGAGGCTGAGCCGGGGGCCTCCCCTGGCCTTGTTCCCCACCTTCCCCTCTTCGAGGAGCACAACTGGCCAGAGCATCAGCGCCAAGGCCTGTGTGTGCCTCCCCTCCCAGGGGGCCAGGCTTTTACGCAAGGAGGCTGGGCAGGGCAATGCTTAGCCCAAGGGAATGGCCCACTGGGGACCAGGTCCCTCCCCCTCTCAGACGCATCAAGGCAGCTCCCTATGACCTTCGAGATGAAGCGCAAACTCTTAGGATGAAGAGCAGAGGGAGAGGGGCAAGCAGATAAAGACCATGGGCGGGGGTGGGGGGAGCTGGCCAGGAGGCAATGACCCCTGTGCTTAGAGCCTTGGCCATGGAACTGGGAGGGGGCACAGGCCGGAGGACCAAGGGATGCAAATGGTGTGAGTCTCTGCTCTGGAGTCAGCTGATCTAGGTCTAAATATTGTTGATGCTGCTTGGCCATGGTCAAGTCCAGGGTGGTGTGAGGATTAGGAGAGGTGGTGCCCATGAAGGCCCCTGAGCCTGGCCCATAGGAGGGGCTTAGTCTGTTTGTGCCCTTCGCTCCCTTCTCCCAGACCATGCTTCGCATGCTAGGATGCAAAACATCTAGATCAGAATTTTGGTTCCACTGTATTATTTATGGGGTATTGGGCAAATCCCATGCTGTTTCTCTAGTGATTTTTTTAAAAAGTCAATGACTCTCTGATACCCATTGGTTATTACAAGCTATATCTTGATTTCAAAGAGGTCAAAATGTGAAAATATGGTGTATCTTAGAATTGCTAAACTTTCTGTCTTGAATTTTTCCATCCTGAGAGCTTGCTTTTCAGCCTTGTCCTTCATTGCCTTGTGGCCTCAAAATGGCTGCCAAGCAACATGTCCTCACACCATCATCCCCATAAGGATGGATGAAAAGGGCCACCTAACTCACCCTTGGGTGGGTAGCATGTGGAGAGGAGAAAAGATCTTTTCTAGAAGTTGCTTAGCAGACATGTTCTTATGTACTATTCAGCCAAAGTGGGTCACATAGCTATTGCTCCTGCAAAGCAAGCTGAAAAAGGATCTGGAAAAGAGGAATGGGGTAGATGTAAGTGGCTTAGAACAATCATTTTCAGCCCCTGTATTGCCCATGGCGATGCTCCACCCTGAATGGGAGTTTCGTTAGCAAGGCCAAAGTGAATTGGCAAATCTCAGACTGAACCTCAGATGAGACCTTATGAAGTCAGCTGACACCACTGCCCACTGAGCCTTTTCATTTCTTTACTTTTCCAGCATCCTCAATAAATGGTCACCCAGCCTCAACTCAAAGCCCTTTAACAGGGGACTCAGGTTCACACGCCAGCTTTTAACCTTGCTCATTGCTGAGTTGTTGCAACGCTCTTGCTTAAACTGGGCCAAACTCTTATTCGTTCTGACTTTGCCCCTTGGAGGCCCCCAAGTCCAGTCAGTTTCCTCTTCCCTGGAGTGCCTGGCAGGTTGCTTTTTTTGGGGCCGCACCCACTGCACGTGGCATGTTCCCAGGCCAGGGATTGAATCTGAGCCGCAGTTAGGACCTAAGCTACAGCTGCAGCAACTCTGGATCCTTTAACCCACTGTGCTGGGCCAAGGATTGAATCCACGCCTCCACAGCAAACCAAGCTGCAACAGTCAGATTCTCAACCCACTGTGCTGCAGCAAGAACTCCATCTTGAAGATTCTGAAGACAGAGCTCACCTGTTCCCACTGCCACCTCAGGTCCCCATGCAACTGCAGCATCTCCGACCCTATTCATTTATTTTCCGGTCCTTCCTGATCTTCTTCTTCTTCTTTTTTTTTTATGTCTTTTTAGGGCCACACCTGTGGCACATGGAAGTTCCCAGGCTAGGGGTCAAATCGGAGCTACAGCTGCTGACCTCACAGCCACCGCAACACGAGGTCCAAGCCAAGTCTTTGACCTACACCGCAGCTCACAGCAATGCTGGATCCTTAACCCACTGATCAAGGCCAGGGATCGAACCCACATCCTCATGGATACTACTCTGGATTTTTACTGCTGAGCCACAATGGGAATGCCCCTGATATTATTCTTAAAGGCTTCCATCTTTTGTCATGGGGCTTTCGATTAAACAAATCATTTCAGCCACTCTTTCCTGAGAGTTTGCTTTTGCCAGGCATTGTCCTCGATCCTAAGGAGACAGAGGTGACCAAGATGGATCTTCCTCTGATTCCACAGAGAAACCACTTGTATGCGTACCCTCCTCCAGGAAGCACTCCCTGATTTCTGGATGGGTGTGGGGTGGGGGCTCCTCTGGGCTCACATGGCCTCCAGGCTACTCTGCCGTGACACTTAGCACACAGCTGACCTCCCTATATCTCCTGCCCTGGACCATAGCCCTGAGAGGACAGGGACTATGCATTGGTCCCTGGGGCTCTGCCCAGCTTGGCTCTGGCATGTGATAGTTGCTTGATGCATGGCTGTTCCCTCCACAAAGGAACAGTTACAAAGGTGGTTCTCAGAAGACCCAGAAGGGAGGGAACTTCTTTGTCACTTCTGGAGGTGAGGACAATGCTCATGACATTAGCTCCTGCTTGGGGCAGCCTCCACGCTCTCTGGCTTCCCATCTCCTCCTCACTTCTCATCTGGAGCTGCAGGGCCAGGCATCTGGCATGCCTCTGGTCCCCAGAGCATCACGGCAGAGGACAAACGGCTGACTTTGCACAGACTTGGAATCCTGACTCAGCCGCGAATTGGCTGGGTGTCCTTGGGCAAGTGACTTAACCTCTCTGAACCTGAGCTTCCTTATCTATAAAATGAAAACAACTTTCTTTCCCTGGGATATTGTGAGAGGTCAAGGAGTTAATCTGCCAAGCACCTGGCACACAGTAGGGGCGCCACGCATTTTCGTTCTCGAATTCCGCTGAATGGGGCTCTGCCTGCCTTTCACCTCTGCTTTGGGGCTGTAGGATGATGGTAGAGGAGGGGCGTGGGGGTGGGGCTTGTCAAGCAACTTGGATACCCAGTGGCTTTGAAGAAAGCTGAGCTTGGCATTCCCATGCGGCGAGTCCCAGGGGACAGGGAGAAATCTGGGAAGTGACCGGCATGGACAACCACCCCACACCACAGGCTTGAGTTCCCAGGCCAGTCCGCCCAGCGCGGATGGATCCGCCTCTCAAACCACACGCGTGACCGCAGACGAAGCTGACGTTCAGAGAGGTCAAGTGACTTGTCCAAGGTCATATAGCAGCTGGTCCCAGACCTCCAGGTTCATGGCCCAGTTTTTTTTTTTTTTTCTTCCTCCTTCCTGCCCAAGAATATCTCCTTAATGGTCCCTCCTTGAGGATGACTAGGACGTGAGCTGCTTCTTTATGCCCCAGGGACACAGAGCTGCCACTTGCAGCCAACTCCCTCAGCTGCACTGGAGAAAGCCCGCGGAGGGTAGGAGACCTTTGGGGGTGTCCTTTATCCCCAACTGTGCTATGTCCCTCCCTCCACGCCTTTTTTTTTTTTTGTCTTTTTACCTTTCCTAGGGCAGCTCCCAAGGCATATGGAGGTTCCCAGGTTAGCGGTCTAATCAGAGCTGTAGCCACCGGTCTACACCAGAGCCACCGTGACGAGGGATCTGAGCCGTATCTGTGACTTACACCACAGCTCGCGGCAACACTGGATCCTTAACCCACTAAGCAAGGCCAGGGATCGAACTCTCAACCTCATGGTTCCTAGTCGGATTCGTTAACCACTGAGCCACGATGGGAACTCCCTCCCTCCACGCCTTTGCACTTGCAGTTTCCCCTGGGCTGCCAGGCAGGCTGGTGGCTCCCGCACAGTGTCCCAGGCGCTCCCGAGCTCAGCTGCTGAGCTGCCACATGAGAAGCCCGTTACTCATCTGCTGCCCCTTCCCAGACTGCAAGCTCCTTAAAGGTAAGCACTTCAGTGTCATTGACACTATCTTGAGCATGGCCACCCCGTGCTGGTCTCCGTGTTCCTTGTGATGAAGCAATGCAGTGACTGTGCCCGTGGAACATCAGAGGAAGAGAACTGCGACTTGGGTAACCTGCCCAGGGTCACCCAGCTAGTTGGGCTGAGGATGAAAACTTAGCCCAGCGCCTGGGGCTCTGGGCTAAGCACCCACGGCTAGCACTTCCGGTGTTCTGATTATTTGCCAGCCACGATTCTCAACAATATATCCCAGCTTGTTTCCTCAGCACAGTGACCCGATGAGGTGGGCATTGCCACGGCCCCCCTCTCCCAGATGAGAAGACTGAGGCAGAGGAAGATCCCACTTCACATAGATAATAAGCAACAGAGGTAGGATTTAAACCCAGCGGGGTTGGCACCCCAGACCACGTTCTTATCCAGGATGCATGCCTAGAGCATCTCTCCGTGATGCTGAGGCTGACTGTGGACCACAGGTAGGGCAGGGAGGAGAGGAGGATGTCTGTCTCAGGGGTCACAACAGGCGAGGCGGTGGGAAGGACAGGGCAGGTGTGATTCCTGAGCCAGGACAGAGCCCCCGCCACAGGGCACGGCAACATCCTTCCTCCGTTTGGCCCTGCCTGGGCTCCTGAAAGTAAAGGTACAGGGTGAGAGGGAAGCAGAAAAATCCTCCCTCCTACCCAGCACAGGTCTAGCTCTAGACTCGTCTTCTCCTTGGGGTTTTTGAGAACCGGAGTGATGGAGGATGTGGCAAAAGATGGGACCACTCTGCCTGCTTCCCTGACTCATCCTCCTCCTGACTTCTGGCCACCTCTGTCCAGCTGTGTCCGGGGAGTGAACAGGAAGTCACAGGCTTGGGAATCAGGACCCGGGTCTCCATCGGCTTGCCCCCTCCCCGGCTGGGGCAAGAGAGTGAATGGTTAGAAAGGTGGGTTCTGGAATCTGACCTGCTTTCAATGCCAGCTCTGCCCCTTGGGCAGGCAGACCTCCTGGGGAGGAGGACCCAGGCAGGGAAGAATTGGAGCAGCCTGGGTAATAGCAGAGGGAAGGGTGGGAGGCTGATGAGTCTGGGCAGGTGGTGCTAGGGCTCATACCAGCGCTACAGCTGCCAGCCTACACCACAGCCACAGCAACAGAGGATTCTTAACCCACTGAGCAAGGTCAGGGATCAAAGCCATGTCCTAGTTGGATTTGTTACTGCTGAGCCACAATGGGAACTCCCTGTTGTGTGACTTTGAATGAATGTCCCCCCTCCTCTATCAAAGGAGGCAGCCGGGCGAGTTGCTCCTAAGTTCCCATCTAGTTCCTGTGGTTGGAATGCTGAGCCTGGGCATGGGGTCGGCTGAACCACCAGTTACCTGGGGAGGGACCTCACGGGCATGGAAGGACCCTGGTCCCGAAATCATTCCCAAGGCCAGCACCACAGGACAGGTGACACCTCTGTCCATGCTAGGGTGGTCCGGACCCCACCTTGACCTCCTTCATTCCCAACCACACTTTGGCCTCGGTGGTCCTGCATCCATCCTGCCAGCCCCAGGACTCTTCCTGGGGGAGGAAACAGTCTTTGCTGAGTCTCTGTTGTGTGCATGGGCTGGGGGCCTGGGCGTCTGGCAGGCAGAGGAACTCAAGAGAAGGGGGTAAAAGCGCTCTGCTGAAGACAGGTGCATCTGCTGTTAGCACAGGGCTGGGGAGGGGCGTGGAGGGAGAGGGGAGGGGAGAGAGGTAAGCAGGAGGGGAGGGAGTGCTGGGCAGCTGGGGGACATTTTTAAAAAACTTTATGAAAATATTTATTTGACCCAAATTACTCCTCTCTTTTCCCCTTCAGAAATAATGTCAGTAATTTTGTGGACATACTTAATTGAAAATAAAAAGCCTTGTGTGTACCGCAAAGAGAAAGACAACTAATCAAGATGTATTCATTAGCAATGGAGTGGTTAAGTACTTATTATATAGGATGGTTCCAAACCCTTGAAAATATATAAGAGGCTTGACAATGGAGCCTGATTCTGTAGACAAGTGGAAAGAAGCAGTGTGTTTAGCTTTTCTGTCTTTTTTTTTTTTTTTTTGGCCATGCTCGGCATGTGGAAGTTCCTGGGCCAGGGATTGAATCTGAGCCACGGCAGCCACCTGAAGCACAGCAGTGACCATGCCAGGTCTTTAACCCACTGTGCCACCAGGGAACTCCAACCTTTCTAGCTTATTAACACATAAGCCCCCGTAAACCACTGTGAAATCCCAGGGCACTATACCCTCTCCTCCGCCTCCTTAGATGTCAAACTTCCCAATAGATCTCACTTTATTACTATTATTATTATTCGAGCAAGAATTGTTTCTTTGACTACCTACTGTGCATTCCATAGGTATCCCCAAAAGATGCATTTTAAATTTTGCGTTATTTCATGCTTTATTATGGAAATCACCAAACAGTGTAATAAGCTCCCATGGACCCATCATCCAGCTCTGCCCGTCTGGTTTCATGTCTCCTCCACACACACCCCCCACAAGAGTCTTTTTTTTTTTTCTTTTTAGGGTCGCACCCACGGCATAGGGAAGTTCCCAGGCTAGGGGTCCAATCGGAGCTGTATCTGCCATCTTATACCACAGCCAGAGCAACTGGGGATCCGAGTCATGTCTTGGAATTTCTCTCACCCACTGAGGGAAGCCAGGGATCGAACTTGAGTCCACATCAATACGCGTTGGGTTCATTACCGCGGGGCCATGTCGGGAACTCCCAGGAAGGCATTTGAGCGTGGAGAGGCGTCTTCCTGGAACCGTCGGTGTGAGTGGATGGAGGCAGGCCTGGAAGAAACAGCCAAGTTTCAGGCGTAGCTTGATGCCGTCCTGATCACCAGGCACCAGTGAGCAGGGTCCCCCATCGGGGACTTGCTGAAATATTGGGGAGCCGTGACACTCCCTCTAGGTGTAGAATTAAGAGGAGAGGGAGGAGGTGAGGTTATTGTGTCAAGGCTGTTGTGTGACATTTAGCTGGTGACCTCTAGCGTCCTCAAGGAGCTGAAGGCCCTTAACCACGGCCCAGCATGTCCCTTCACTGGACAGAGGAGGAAACAGAGGCCCAGGAAGGAAATAGCCTTTCTTTTTTTTTGTCTTTTTAGGGCCGTACCTGTGGCATACAGAGTTTCCCAGGCTAGGGGTCAAATCAGAGCTGCAGCTGCTGGCCTACACCACAGCCACAGCCACACCAGATCCAATCCGTGTCTGCGACCTACACCACAGCTCATGGCAGTGCCAGATCCTTAACCCACTCAGCGAGGCCAGGGATTGAACCTGCGTCCTCATGGATGCTAGTGAGATTTGTTTCTGCTGAGCCACAACGAGAACTCCTACCAAATTTTTAAACTGATTTTTAAGTGTTCTAAGTTCACAAATTTAAATAGCAGCCGGCTGCCACATCAGATTGTCCTCTTTGATGATACGCAGTTCACATCTTTCTCTATCAACACCAAGAACCAAATAAACAAAAAGCATAAATGAAAGACAAATGAGGGGAGAAACGTCAAATACATGAAAAGTAATTTGGAGGGGCACAATCTTGCTGGAGGCTGCGCATCAAATGGAGAACCTGGGGCCTGGCTCTTTCCTGCTGGGTGTCCACACAGCGTTTTTAGAGCCCCTGCTGTGTGCATAGTGCTGTCAGGGGCCCTGTCGGTCTCAGGGATTTGCTGAACTCTACACAGAGGCAGAGACATCGGCCCCCTGAGAAGGGTGGGGGAGGGCTTCTTGATGCAGCATCCCCAGCTGCTGGTCCATGTGGGAGGGGTCGGGGGACTTCGAGACCCCCTCCTTCCCCGCCTCCAACCCCAGGAGCCCCGCGGTCCAGCAGAGGGAGATTCTGAGATTCTCAGGGAGGGTTTTCCCTGGAGCCTCACGTCCTGGTCCAACAAGCCCCGCCCCGGCTCTTGCAGACACATCCTGTGCTGCCTGCTCCTTATACCCTCCTTCCCTCTGCTCGCCTCTCCTTTTTATCAACCCACAAGCATCTCCCCATCCCTCCTCTCCTCACTTCCCTCCTCCTTTGCTCATAAATTCTCTCCCCTGGGTTTTTTTTTTTTTTTTTTTTTTTGCCATGGGGTTGAATAAACAGGAAGGGAGAGAGGGAATCAATCAGAGCCGAATCTCCGGCCAGGCTCTGGGAAGGTTTCCGACTCTGGAGACCGTCACAAAGAAGCAGCCTCTGCTTGGGAACCGCAGCTTGCGGCTGGGGGGCCTGGCGGGCTGCGGGGAGGGGAGCAGGCTGGGGAGCAAACGGGGACAGTGCCCTTTGGGGTCAGCATCAGGCTGGGGGTCAACCCCACGACCCTCAGCATAAGGCGAGGAGAGGGCCCTTCTGCTGTGTGACTCTGAGCAAATTACATCTCATCTCTGAACCTCAGTCTCTCTGTGAAAAGGAGGGGCTGAGATAATTAGGTGACTGGGAGGGGTCCTTCCAGCGCTGATGCTGTAAAGATCTGAGCCTCCATCTTTCATACGGCGTGGGGTGGGGGGCTCTGGAACACTGGGCCCCGCTGGACTGCCCCGTCGTGGAGATCATGTAGACCCGCAGCTCCCCCCCCACCCCACCCCACGAGGCTTCCCTCAGAGCCCCCAGCTGTTCTGGGGCATCCTCAGAAGAGGGGTGGGGGGGGAGAGGGGGTAAGGCAGAGGCAGCCCCAGCTGGAGACCCTCAGCTCAGAGCTGGCTCTGGCTGAACCCTCTACCCACGGCCTTCTCGGACCCTCCGGATGGGTGGGGACACTGAGACCGAGGCTGGGAACAGAAGTTGGGGCTTCTGGTTGGCACAGGACCTGATGACGTCACCCCTCCTTCGAGATGGGCCGGGGGCTTCAGGAAAATAGCCACAAACATGTGGAAGGTGGAGGGCGAGGAAGGTGAGGGCACAGGAAGGAAGGGAAAGGAGGCAGCGAGCCTTGAGAGGGGCCAGATCCCCGGGGCGTGACGTGCCTGGTGGGTGTGCGCATGCGCGCCCGCGAGCGTCAGTATCTTCGCATCAGAATCTTCGCATCAGACGGTGTGTACCCAGGCGCTCTGCCTCCGTCCGTCGTTTCATCTGTGTGTCCCTGCGGGAGACGTGGGAGGCTCTGTGTATGGCTGTTCGGGGGGCAGATGGATGCCTTGAGGGCGCATCTCCCAAGGTCTTTGCCACAGCCTCAGAGCTCTCTGAGCGCAGGGACAGAGCAGTGGCCTGGACGTTAGGAGACCCACGTTGCACCGGGGAACTGTCACAGTCTGCCTGGGCGGCCTTGGGCAAGACCCCTGCCTGTCTCTGGCTTGAGAAGCCTCAGTGGCAAAGAACAGCGGCAAAATTTTTTAGCCACTTACTGTGTGGCAGGCCCTGTTCTGAGCCCGTTGCGAGCCAGAGTCGTCTGGAAGTTTCTATCATCATGGGGTTGAATCAGAGCTGCAGCTGCTGGCCTGCGCCACAGCAATGCAGGATCTGAGCCCCATCTGCAACCTACACCGCAGCTCCCGGCCACACCAGATCCCTGACCCTCTGAGCGAGGCCAGGGATTGAACCTGCGTCCTCATGGATACTAGTTGGGTTCTTAATCCATTGAACCACAACAGGAACTCCCCATGTTACCGATGGGAAAACCGACACACTTAGGAAGTGGAGGGACGGAGATTCCAGCCCAGGCAGCTTGGCTCAGAGGGGAGCTCTTAAGCCTCATGTGCCCAGTGGTCCTGCCTGAGGTGGGGGTGAGGGTAGGAGGGTCTGACCACTTGGGCATGTGATTCAGACTCTAAGAGTTTCCAGCGCAGCCCCGTAGCCCCCACCCTCCCCTCGATGAGAATTTTGGCTCCCCTTGGCCAGGGTGGCTGCCTGGGGAGTGACTCCTCTTCCTCGGGTGTTGGGCAGGTCTGGGTTGGTCTCTAAGGGTTCTCGGCGTTCCAGGATGCTAAGACTTGGTGTTTGAAACGTACCGTCCAGAGCAATAAATGTCACAGGAGGAAGGATGTGACCAGGCTGCAGAGGGAAGGGACCAAGACATTCCAAGACCTTCCAGAGCCTCCCCCCACCCCCGGCCTTGAGACCAGATTCACCCCCAGCCATCGGATTATGTCGTCCTCTGATCCCAGAGGCCAGCAGCTGCTCACACAGCTCTGCTCAGTGGTAGAGTCTCTCCTCCCCACAAAGCTGCAGGGGTCGTGATGATGCAAAGCAATGTCAGCGTTGCTTTTCAAGCTGGGGGACATGTTTTCTTTCTGTCCTCCTCCCCTCTGTCCCTGGACAGCCTGATTCAGCCAAAGGAGTGTGGGGGTCGGGGGCAGCTGGGGCCGGCAGGGAGAAGGCCAGTTCGGTGACATTAACAGGGAGACAGGATTGCCTGGCGTTTCCATTTCTAGACACCGGCGTGGTCGTAAAACGGAGCAAATCCAGACCTCATGCCGGTCGCTGGCGGCCCCAGGCCCGCCTGCTGTGTGAGGCCAGGGGTGCAGACCGAGGGGAGGGGGTTGGCCACTTCCCTGAAGTGAGTTGTCAGGCTGCTGAGCCCTGGGAGCCAGCATAGCTCCCGGAAGGGCTTGCTGGGTGCAGGCGGCCTTGCAGAAAGGGGCTGTGGGCCACTGCGTCTAGATAGAGAAAAGACAGACATGGTTCCACCCTGGAGGAATCAGAGTCTGGAGGCGGTGACAGCAATCAGCAGAGGACTGAATCAAGGAGGCCAGGGCAGCGGGAGCCCAGGGGAAGGCAGAGCCCAGGAGAGGCTGAGGGAGGGTTGGGGGAGCCCCCTCCTCCCATATGGCAACTGGAGGGAGCATCTTTTTTTTTTTTTTCTGCCTTTTAAAGGGCCAAACCCGAGGCATATGGAAGTTGCCAGGCTAGGGGTTGAATCAGAGCTATAGCTGTCGGCCTACACCACAGCCACAGCCAATGCGGGATCCAAGCCACGTCTTCGACCTACACCGGGCTCACAGCAATGCAGGATCCCTGACCCTCTGAGCGAGGCCGGGGATCGAACCTGTGTCCTCATGGATACTAGTCGGATTTGTTTCTGCTGCGCCACAACGGGGACTCCCGAGGGAGTGTCTCAAAGCAGAAATCAGACTGTGCCAGAGTTGCCATTGTGGCTCCGTGGAAACAAACCTGACTGGTATCCGTGAGGATGTGGGTTTGACCCCTGGCCTTGCTCAGTGGGTTAAGGATCCAGCGTTGCTGTAAGCTGTGGTGTAGGTCATAGATGCAGCTCGGATTGGGTGTTGCTGTGGCTGTGGTATAGGCTGGCAGCTGCAGCTCTGATTCTACCCCGATCCTGGGAACTTCCAGGTGCCATGGGCACGGCCCTAAAAAGTAAGCAAACAAAAAAACAAATTAGACTATGCCACTTCTTGGCTTAAATTTTCTCACTGGCACCCCTTAAGATGGAACCCAAGCTCCTTGTCCTGCCCTAAGCCTGCTTCTGCCTTCTCTCTGCCCCCAAAACATGCTGAACTGTTTTCCGTCTCAGGTTGGTCCATTACCTGGAAATCTTCCCACCCTGGGCTGTGTCCTCATCCAGGGCTCTGCTCAAATGTCACCTCCTCAGAAAGGTCTTCCTTGATGACTTGAGCCAAAGAGGTCACACTGATATTCTCTATGTCAGCACCCCATCATTAATGTATAAAACTCATCACAATTTATAAGCCGTTCAATCATCTATTTAATTACTTTTGTCTCTCTCTTCCCTGTTCTGTCACCTAAAACAGAACAAGGGCCCTGTGAGTGCTTGGTAAATATTTGTTGACAATCAGCAACCATTTATTGAAAGATTGTACAAAGGAGGGATAATGGCTTTCCTGGCTTGGGAAGCCTGAGTAGGAACTGGGTTGGTGAAGAAAACACCTGTTTAGCTGTAATAACAGAGGGCTCAACAACCAGTAGCTTAACTCACAGGACATCTATTACTTACTTAGAGAGATGTCTGGATGGAAGTTATCCTGACATTGATTCTGCCGTTCAATACGTCATCCAGCACCCTAGTTCTTTCCTTCTGTCTTAGTCATTTGGGCTGCGATCAAAGTCCTGTAGACTGAGGGCCCTATAAACAGTCCAGAGGCTGGAAGTCCAAGATTGGGGTGCCAGCATGGTCAGGTTCTGAGTGGCCACCTGCTGACCTCTCCTTATATCCTCACAAGGCAGAAAGAGGGCAAGAGATCTCCTGGGTCCCTTCTGTAAGGGCACTAATCGAATTCATGGGGCTCCACCCTCATGACCTAATTACCTCCCAAAGTCCTCACCTCCTATTACCAACCCATGGGGGTTTAGAATGTCAGTATCTGAAATTTATTGGGATATAAGCATTCAGTGCCTTGCATCATCTTCCACTCTAGTACCCTCAGCATGTTGGTACTTGTCCTTAGGCTTGACCCCTCATGATCACAAGATGACTGCTATAGCTCCAGGCATCACATCTTCATTCTTCAATGCCATAAATAGGAACAGAGGGAAAGGAGAAAAGGAGCCTTCTCTTCACATGGCTTTCTCCTCCATCAGAGGGGAAGTCTTTACCTTGAAGCATCCTGTCACTCACCACATCCTCCAGAAACTCCTCTTTATATTATTATGACTCCGAACAGGACCACATGCCCACTCAAGAGCAGTGAGTGGCAAAGGACAGAGACTTCCATGATAGCCTCAAACCAACCGAGATTCATCTCCCAATCATCTCCCGGGGTGTGTGCAATTCAACTGGAGAAGGTTCTGTTAGTGGGGAAGAGGGCCGACAATGGCCGTGCCTGCTTCCTTGTCTCTTGGGAGCCTCTAAACACCTCGTGGGGAAGCAGGGTTACCTGTCCTAGTCCTTAGGTTTTTTATTCTGTTGGTCATTTGGGAAAGCAGGGCTTAGAAATGTGGTCAACATCACACACAAAACTAGAAGGAAATGGAAATTAGCCTCCATCTCCCATCCCAGAACCTGCACATCCAGGGGGCCTGTCCTGTCCCTCTTCGTGCTGTTGCTTGTTTAACTGGCGTCCTTCCCAGTAGACAGCAAGCTTCTCGGGTGCTAGGATCTTGGGTCTCCCCATCGCTCCATTTCAAGCACCTAGAACAGAGCCCATTGGATGGATAGACGAGTGAGTCTTCTGTGTACAGAATAGAGGTCACTCTTGCCCTTGACTTAACCATCCTGGCAGCAAGAACTTAACGCGGAGTCTTTATGCATTTCGCTGGTGCAGGTTTCTGGCACTGATGACGAATTTTACTTGTGTAAATCTGCCCCGTGTAAGAGGAGAGTAAGTGAAAACGGAAGGCACTGTTAGTCCTCCCGGGAGGGTAGACGTTCCTAAGAGAAGGCTCAGTGCTCAGAGCTGTTCCAAAGTGAAACTGGCTGCCTTGCAACGTGGTCACCTCTGCTTTCGGAGATGATAAGCAGCTCTTGGGTGGCACATCATGCTGGATGAGTTAGAATCAAGGACCAGGCTTCTTTTTTTTTTGTCTTTTTGCTATTTCTTTGGGCCGCTTCTGCGGCATATGGAAGTTCCCAGGCCAGGGGTCTAATCGGAGCTGTAGCTGCCAGCCTATGCCAGAGCCACAGCAACGCGGGATCCGATCCGCGTCTGCAACCTACACCACAGCTCACGGCAACGATGGATTGTCAACCCACTGAGCAAGGGCAGGGACCGAATCCGCAACCTCATGGTTCCTAGTCGGATTCGTTAACCACTGCGCCACGACGGGAACTCCAAGGACCAGGCTTCTAAGACAGGCTGGCTTAAGAGCATGGCTTAACAACAGCCACAGAATTCTTGTGACAGTCCTGCGTTGATGTTACCACAGGGGAAACTGAAACACAGAAAAGCGAAGTAAGTTGCCCCATAGCACACAGCAAATCTGTGGTAGGGACAGGATGCAGGGATTTAGGATCAGGAGGCAGGGATTCGAGCCCCGTCTCCTAACCACCAAACCGGCTGTCTCCTTAGAGACCTAAGGCTTTGTGACTCTAGGGATTTTGACTCCAGCACCTTAAGGGTGTATTTCTCCAAGATTCGGCAACTTGGAACCAACTCTGGGATTCTCAAGAATCTCTATTCTCCACAATTCTGAGTGCCTACAATGGTGCCCTGTTTTTCTGAGAGCCAGCATGCCACCACTCACACTCTGTCTTTAGGCTTGATTTAATTAAAATGAGTGGCTTGTTTTGATTTCTTTGTATGAAAAAAAAAAAAAAACAACAAAAAACAAGCAGCTGCTAGCCCGTCCTCCTGCCTGCAGGTCCAACCATCCATCTTGGAACTGCTCTCAGCGATTGGCCTTGTGTAACCATAACACAGAGGAGCGGCCAGTGTCCCGGGATTCCTAGGATCCCACTGGACTCCAGCCAGTGCCACCCCAGGTGGGGGTTCCAGGTTGGGGGGGCCTCCCTCGTGGTCAGCCAGCTGGGCGGGGACTGATGTGGGGGTGGTGCTCTTGGGGGAAGCAAGGGAGTAGGAGGGGAAAACCTGGAATAGCAGGTGGAGGATGGAGACGGTGGGCGTGCTGGCAGGCAGCAGCCTCTTTCCTGGGGCTGTTCCCGCAGACCCCACAGGAGGCCCCAAGACAGGAAGCAGTGGCAGGTTCCTGGTGAGAAGCCCCCTTCGCATGCCTCCTAGGCAGCAGATACAGGAGAACAGTCTGATCAGGAACCTTCCACCCGCCAGCACAGGGCCAGGTCCTCTGCATCTATCCATGATTTCCTGTTTCCAGGGCAGCTCGTGGGCTTGGTCCCTCCCATCCGCCTTCATAGGGCAGCGCTGTCTGGTTCCCACAGCATCAGTCTCTTCCCTGCGGCGGGATGGTTCCCGGGAGCAGATCCAGGAGAGCTCATCTCTCCCAGGGAGAGACAGGGAGACAGAGATTGCCGGCCCTGGTGCTCCTCCAGAGACTGCCCAGTTTGTCCTCTTTCTTCCTAGAGAAAAGGCTCCCCATTTCCTTACGTCATTTTCCCTCTTCAGCCCGTGCCAGTCTGGCTAATGTGTTTTGGTCATTGGTGATTTCCTGCCGAATGCTGGTGGCACCTGTTGGGACAGTGTCCCATGGTAATTTCCTCTCTCTCCTCAAACATTCCCCTCAAACACCCACGCGCCTACTTTCTTCCTTCTGCTCCTTCTCTGTCTCCCTCTCTGGGCCTCCTCCTCCTGGCCCACCTCTAAGAGTTGGTGTTTCAGGGGTACCAGCCTAGGCTCCCTTCTCCTCTCCCCTCCCCCCCACCTCCACACGTTCTTCCTTGGTGATGTCATGTATCCCTTGCGTTCAGTCCCGTCTCTAAGCTGATGCTCCCACGTGCCCAGCCCCAGCCCAGCTCTCCTGGGTTCCAGGCATGTCTGTGAAGCCACTGCTTGACATCCCCCCTTGACTGTTTTGCAAGCATCTCAGAGTTGCTGTCGTGGCTCAGCGGTTAGTGAACCCGATTAGCATCCATGAGGACGTGGGTTCGATCCCTGGCTCGCTCAGTAGGTTAAGGACCTAGCATTGCTGTGAGCTGTGGTGTAGGTCACAGACGTGGCTCAGATCCAGCGCTGCTGTGGCTCTGGCATAAGCTGGTGGCTACAGCTTCGATTGGACCCCTAGCCTGGGAACCTCCATATGCCGCAGGTGCGGCCCTTAAAAAAAAAAAGTGTTGCAAGCATCTCTGGCTCACTTCATTTCTCACTCTCCTTGAGGCATCCATTTCACAATATGAATGCACATGTGCACGAACCAGTCCATAGCCTTGGCAGCCACAGGCCTCTCATTCTTACAGACTCTTTTCCTTCCTTCCTTTCTCTTTTTAGGTTAATTCATTTTTGTGCAAACCCCAGGATACAGTTTTAATCATATTTTCTTCTTTTTTTCTTTTTCTTTTTTGTCTTTTTAGGGTCACACTTGAGGCATATGGATGGTCCCAGGCTAGGGGTCTAATCAGAGCTGTAGCCACTGGCCCACACCACAGCCACAGCAATGCCAGATCCGAATCGAAACTGTGACCTATACCACAGCTCACAGCAACACTGGATCTTTAACCCACTGAACAAGGCCAGGGATCGAACCTGCATCCTCATGGATGCTAGTCAGATTTGTTTCCACCAAACCATGGTGGGAACTCCGTTACAGACTCTTTTTCAAGTGTTGAGACTGAAAGTTTCATTAAAGCATTACTGAACTCTGGGAGTTCCCTTGTGGCACAGTGGGTTAAGGATCTGGTGTTGTTACTGCCACAGCTCGAGTCACTGCTGTGATGTGGGTTCAATCCTCGCCTGGGAACTTCCACATGCTGCAGACTCGGCCAAAAAAAAAGGCATTACTGAACTCAGAGCAATGTGGAACTATTATACTCTTATATTAGTGTTTTTTTCCGTTAATGAATATTTGAAGTTATTATCCATAAAATCCTCTAAAATCACAAAGCTTTTGGAGTTCCCATTGTGACTCAATGGGTTAAGAACCTGACATAGTGTCTGTGAGAACGGGGGTTCCATCCCTGGCCTCACTCAGTAAGTTAAGGAGCTGGTGTGGCTACAAGCTGCGGTGTAGGTCACAGATGTGGTTTGGATCTGGCATGGCTGTGGCTGTGGCGTAGGCCGGCAGCTGCAGCTCCGATTCAGTCCCTAGCCTGGGAACTTCCGTATGTGGCAGGTGTGGCCCTAAAAAGGAAAAAAATTACAAAGCATTCTAAAGCTGGAAACTTTGGGAAGCCTTTATTATGCCCATCATACTTTCACTCCTTCACCATATATTGGCTCATAGGCCAGCACTCGTTATTCACGTGCCAGCACAGGGACTAGAGATAAGCTGGTGAACAAACAAGCACAGTCTCTGCCCTCAGAGAGCTTACATTCCAACGTGGAGACAGACAATAACAATCCAGGTAGATGCGTGTCAAGCTCCCACCAAGGGCCACGCACTGTTCTATGTACTTCCCTCCCCAAGCCCATTTAACTCTCGCAGCAGTGCTGCCCGAAGGTAATTCTATTGGCCCATTTTGCAGATAAGGAGACTGATGAAGCATGGAGAGATCCAGCATCTTGGCCAAGGCCACATAGCTCAGGCGAGGGAAAATCTCTTTGTAAACCCACGCAGCCTGATGCCAGAGTCCACGCGCTTGACCGCAGGTCGCCTGGGATGCAAACGACGCTACAAATAAAACAGGCAATCACAGACTGTGCTAAGTGCTGCGGAGGAAAAGCTCTGGGTGCTGGGGAGCAAGAGAGGCTCGGCTTGAGTCCTAGGGGCCGAGGAAGGCATCCCTGAAGGTAGTGATAGACCGAGAGAATGTAGACATCAACCAGGTGAAGCGTTGAGGAAGGGACATCCCAGGCAAAGGAAAGAGCCCGTGCAAAGGCCCTGAGGCAGCAGGGTCCGGCACAGGGAAGATCGTTAAGACCAGCGCAGTAAAAATACAATAAGGGAATATGTGCGTGGTGGGAAGTGGCGGGGCACCAGGAGCAAGAAGCTTTGGGGAAGACGGGGCTGGAACTGGCAGTTCAGATTTTATCCATTTGGCAGCAGGAAGGGTTTCTTTTTATTTTTTATTTTTTTTGTCTTTTTGCTATTTCTTGGGCCGCTCCTGCGGCATATAGAGGGTCCCAGGCTAGGGGTCCAATCGGAGCTGCAGCCACCGGCCTACACCAGAGCCACAGCAGCGCAGGATCCGAGCCGAGTCTGCGACCTACACCACAGCTCACGGCAACGCCGGATCGTTAACCCACTGAGCAAGGGCAGGGCTCGAACCCGCCACCTCATGGTTCCTAGTCGGATTCGTTAACCACTGCGCCATGACGGGAACTCCTCTTTTTATTTTTTAATTTTTGACCACACCATGGTATGCAGAAGTTCCTGGGCCAGGGATCGAACCTGTGCCCCAGCACTGACCCAAGCCACAGCAGTGACAATGCCAGATCCTCAACCCACTGAGCCACCAGGGAACTCTAGGAAGGGTTTAATAGCAGGGCCGGGTCCAAGGTGATATACACAGAGGGACACAGGCAGCTTTGGCATGGTGGCATTTAGGGGCTTGAAGAGCCTCAGCTGATCTAAAAATCTCTTTTCCATGCTCTGTCATCCACTCTGAAAATCCCCCACTGCTGAGTCTGTCCTCCGGGTTGTGAGAAGTGATTCCTGACATCTGGTCTCCTGTGGAAAGTCAGACACCTCTGGGAGGAATCCAGCCTGGACGCTTTGTCAATTGCTGCCTTGATCACTGGCTTCTCCCTCAAAAACAAACCCCTCCCTGGGAGTTCCCTGGTGGTCTAGGGGTTAGGATTTGGCACTTCACCTCTGTGACCTGGGTTCCATCCCTGGTCTGGAAACTAAGATCCCACATCAAGCTGAGATCCCACACCACAGCCAAAAACAAAACAACATACACACACAACGAGTCCCTGCTCTGGCTCCAGGGAGGGGATTTTTCTGGAACATTGGATGATGGGGAGGCAGCCAGATGATGGACTGTTGTGCCGTGGGACCCAGGCTGTGGCCCACTGGTGTTCTCAAATTGGGAGCGATATGCCCCAAGGAGAAACATGAGGGCCAGGGAAGGCTTCCCTGCAGAGGTGATATTTGAACTGGGACCCCAGGCTCACCAGATGAAGAGAGGGGAGAGGCATTCCAGGTGGAAGGCACGGCGTGGGGGTGAGGAAGATGCATGGGGGTCATGGAGAGGAAAAAGAGGAAGGCGGGGAGCTTGTGCATTCATCTTTTGGAGACCCCGGCCCAGGCATTCTGGGAGGTGGGCTTCTGAATCCAGGAGGTGACAAGGGTCACCATCCCCATTAAATAGAGCTCAGAGGTTGATGAACTTTCCCAAGGGCGCGCCAAGTGGCAGAACTGGGATCCCAATTCCGGACTCCAGAGGCAGCACTCAGCATCTCCAAGGTACATGGTTCCCCAAGGTACCTGGACAGGTGTGACAGGGGGTGGAAAAGCCTTAGAGTGGGAAACTGGAAGTTTCTAGCCCGACACGGCCACTCCCTCCCTCTCACAGGTCTCTTCCCCTCGCTGGCCTCACATTTTTCCTCTACAGACAGACCTGGCTGTTCCTCTACCACAGGCTGCTGCAAGGGGCCAAGGAAGTGACGATGCTGGAAACCTCTGGGAAGGAGACCCTGGTGGCGCCGGGGGAGGAGAGGTTCCTGGGGTGGGGGAGGGCACGAGCTGCCAGACAAGGCGCGGCTGCAGGAGGCTGGGAGGAGGGCCCTGAGACAGATGCTTGGCTGCTCTCCCTCCCCCTCCTCCCCCCCTACGGGGCCTGTGTCATCAGGACTATCCGTTACCCTCCCCAGGGTGGCGGCAGCCTGCTCGGCAGCGACCGCATTGCCAGCTCGTCCATATTTCATCAGCCTGGAGAGAGAGGAGCAAGGGAGCAAGCGAGAGGGAGACGGAGCCAAAGGGAACCTGCCCGCCAACCCAGGCAGACTTCACAAGCCCGCCAGCCCCTCCACCCAGGCTCCATCAACCAGCCCAGGCCAGAGGCCAGGCACCCTTACTGGGTGGCGGGCGGGTGGGGAGTGGCGCTCTGTGGTGCGGTTTGGGCAGATGAGACACAGTAGAAATAAGGATGACAGCGACGGTGATGACGGTGGTGCTGGGGATGCCAGGGGATGGGGGTGACGGTGGTGCTGATGCTGGTGCTGGTGATGATTCGTTATCACTTGGGAGCCCTCACCGGGACCAGGCACCGTGTAAACACCTTGTGTAGTGCGTTTTCTAATCCTCTAAATTACCCCACAAGGAGGGTTCTTACAGATGAGGAGCCTGAGGCTCAGAGCGGTAAGGAGCTTGCCTGAGGGTCAGCGAAGACGTAACCAAGCTGGGTTTTGACTCATCCTCACCAGTGCTCTAATCCCAACCATTACGCTTTCCCGTGCAGGTTCAGGATCTGTGGACTTGGGTTTGAACCCTGGGTCCACCGCTTACTGGTTGAGCAACCTTGGGCTATGCCTTCAACCTCTAAGCCTGTAAAATAGCTGGCTCGTGGAGCTGCCGTGCGCCTCTGGTAAATGACTGTGGCTTAGAGCTAGCCCCCTGGAAAGCCTTCGAGTCTACGTAAATGCCACCGAAAGCCTAGCCTAACCACCTCATTTAAATTGCAGCTGCCCCATTCCTCTTGCCCAGGGCCACTTTGTCCTGTCTTCTGTGTGCCACCTTCTCTTCCGTTTAGTGCTCTCTCCTTGGCTGGCATATAAGCACCAGGAGGCAGGAGACCCTGCTGTCTCTATCCATGTGCTCAAGACAACCCCGGGGTGCTAAGTTCACACGTGTTTTCTGCGGGATGAGTACACGATGGGCGTTTTCTTTTCCTTCCTCGGGGGCCTCTTGGAGACAGGAAGACATAGGGGATGAGACAGAGCAGGCAGGGCTGGGAGGGGCCGGAGAGGCTGGGAGGGAGGTGTTTGGAAAAGGGGAAGAAAACTCACTCAGTTCCGAGTCAGGAGGATGGGCCGGAAGTGCCGTGGGTCTCGGGTGGGGGATGGGTTTCCCAGAGTTGGGGGGGCGTGGTTTGCCATTTCAGGTTTGTCGCCTTGCGCCCTCCGTCCCCTCAGAGGCAAATGGTCCATGAGCTCGGCCCAGAACTTGCCCCTCGTCCTCCTCTGCATCCCCAGTTCCCCCCTCTCCCAGCGATCCCGAGGCCACCCAGATGGGGCCTTGCTGCTCCCACATCTTGGCTGTTCCCTGGCCTCACGCTCAGCCTCACCCGGGGTCGGACACCCCCATGCTCCTCAGCAACCGTGTTGATTTAGTAAAGGTCATTCCAACCCCGAGTCGTAAATGTCAGAACTTCCTGGACTCTTGGAGATTCCGATCCTCTGAGAAGGGAACAAACTCAGAAAGAAAAAGCGACCACGCAAGTCGACCAGAGAGCTCAGCCAAGTCCCGTGTCCCAGACTCAGAGGATGAGGAGTCCAGGTGTACCACCCAAGCCGTTCCTGGCACCTCCCCAGCTCCCGGCTTCTGTAAATGCAGCCTGGAGCCTGTGGCGGGAGCCAAGTGCCACCCACCTGGGTCCCCAGCCCCTCGCCCTGCCCTGGTCCAGAGCTCCCAGCACAGCTGGTGTGCTTCCTGTCCCAGCGGTACTCCCTGCTCTGACCACCGCTCAGGAGCTCACTCTGCCCCTGGACCTTTGCACATGCGATTCCTCCGCCCGGACGCCTTCCCTGCTCCAGCCGATTCCCACCCCATTCCTAGGACACAGCCCGAGTCCCCATCTCTTTCAGGAGGCCTTTTGTGTCTGCCCTGTGGTTGAGTCTGCCGCCTATGGCACCACCTCTGAGTGTGAAGGGATTTGGAGGGGGCAGCGGGCGGTGGAAGGAGAGAAGGCTGTAGGTGGACTTACAGCTTCCTGTTCTTTCAAAGCCCTGCGACCTTGGATCAGCTACTGAACTCCTCTGAGCCTCAGTTTGGTCCTCCTCTGCAAAGTGAGACAAGTGAAGGATCCCTCCTTGGCTCACTTAGGGATGAAGGATGCACAAGTGAGGCCCACTCTCATTCTTGTGGTGGGTTCTGAGGGTTCCGATGGGCCTCCATCAGCAAGACAAGCCCCTCTTGGTTGGGACCCGTGTTCTTTTTTTTTTTTTTTTTGTCTTTTTGTCTTTTTGCCTTTTCTAGGGCTGCTCCCACAGCATATGGAGGTTCCCAGGCTAGGGGTCCAATAGGAGCTGTAGTCACCGGCCTACCCCAGAGCCGCAGCAACGCAGGATCCGAGCCACATCTGTGACCTACACCACAGCTCACAGAAACACCGGATCCTTAACCCACTGAGCAAGGCCAGGGATTGAACCTGCAGCCTCATGGTTCCTAGTCAGATTCCTTAACCACTGTGCCACGATGGGAACTCTGGACCCGTGTTCTTTATCATCTCCCCCTTGGGCCCTGACCCTGGGCGGGGTGCCTGGAAAGTTTCAGGATGTAGGAGAACTCACCTCATGTCCTGGGACCCTCCCTGCGGCTGTCCGTCCCCACAGACTGCTCTCTTCATGGGCACAGTGACAGGGTCCTCGGTTTTCTCTCCCCACCACCCAGCACAGGGCCTGGCTCAGGGTAGGTGCTCTGTTCCTGGTTCTAGAACTAAAGGACAGGTGCACTTAACCCTGAGAGTGCGCTCAGGCCAAGCCCTTAGAAATCATCTTATCAGGAGTTCCCACTGTGGCACAGCGGGTTAAGGATCCGGCATTGCCCCAGCTATAGTATAGGTCACAGTTGCAGCTTAGATTCGATCCCTGGCCTGGAAACTTCCATAGGTCTTGGGTGCAGCCAAAAAAAAAAAAAAAAAGAGAGAGAGAGAGAGAAAGAGAAATGATCTCATCAAATAGTATTATTGTACAGATGGGGAAACTGAGGCCCAGAGAGAGGGCGGGTGTACTGAGCTCAAGTAGTGACATCTACTTTGGGGACAGATGGATCTGGGTTTGGATCCAGTTCTTCAATGTCCTGGCAGTGGGACCTTGGGAAAGCCATTAGTTCTTTGAGCCTCAGTTTCCCCATCTGTAAATGAGGCCAATAACAAGGGTTGTCATGGGGTAAGTCCGGATCGTGTCTGTCCAAGTGTCTGGGCGGCGCCTCAGCTGTGTTAGCCCTCTGGCGAAGGTATGAGTTCTTGGGAGTTCCCTGGTGGCCTAGCCAGTTAAGAGTTTGGCATTGTCACTGCTGCGGCACGGGTTCGAAACCTAGGCTGGGAACTTCCGCATGCTATGGGCTAGGCCACACCAAAAGGTATGTTTTCTTTCCCACAGGTATGCTCGTTAGTGGTGACTCTGGGGGAGGAGGGTTGGAGAGGGCGGAGAACCAGGTCCCCAGTTCCCCTCTCACTCCTTTCACCCCCTTTGATGAGAAGTCGGCTGGCCTCCCCTCTCAGCTGGCCCCGCCCAGGCTGCCAATACCCGATTCCATCCATCCCCCGCGTCTTATCTATGGAAAGGAGCTACTGAATCTCCCCAGGAGGTTCTAATCAATGCAGCTACAGGCGTTTTCTGCCAAGATCCAGATCCAGTGTCTACACCTTCTCCATTACACTGGCAGCCGTAACACCTCTCAAGTCGCTTCCAGCCCAGGAACTCTGCTCACTGAAGATCAGGTCATCTCCTTCCCCAATTCGCAGACAGAGGCCCCCCTCCCCACTCCCGACACCCTGGGGAGAAGGGAGAGTCACATTCTAGCCATCACAGCGGGACTAGTGGGTCCTAGGGGACGTGCCCTGGAAGTGGAAGCCACCTTAGTGGGGTGGAGGGGAGACACTTTGCAGCCAGAACGACTTGGGTGCGAACCCCAGCTCTGCCCTTCACCAGCTGCGTGCCTCCAGGCCAGCCTCTCTGCCTCCCCTTGAGTGGAGACTTTGCACATTTGCAGATGAAAGTGCCCAGCCCAGCATAGCAGCATCTCCAGTTTTGGCTGCTGCCGCCCCATCTTTGGCAGCTCTATCCTCCTTTCAGGAAGCCTCATGCTCTGGTTCGGTCCTTCCTTGTCACAGGCCCTGCCTGTCATGGCCACCTCCACCTGTCCTCCCATCCCGTGGCCAAGTTCTCCAGGGTTGGGGCCCCCTCTCTGTAACCCCCTAGCACAGCATCCCCTCCCCCCCAGTGTCAGATCAACTCATTAAACTCTCCTGGCCACCACAGGAGGACGGTATTATTATTATTACTATTATTATTTTTATTATTTTGTCTTTTTGTCTTTTCTAGGGCTACTCCCACAGCATATGAGGTTCCCAGGCTAGGGATCCAATTGAAGCTGTCGCTGCTGGCCTATGCCAGAGCCACAGCAACGTGGGATCCGAGCCACGTCTGCAACCTACACCACAGCTCAGGGCAACGCCAGATCCTTAACCCACTGAGCAAGGCCAGGGATCGAACCTGCAACCTCATGGTTCCTAGTCAGATTCGTTAACCACTGAGCCATGACAGGAACTCCAGGATGGTATTATTATCATCTCCATTGTGCAGATGAAAAAACTGAGGCTTAGGAGTATTAAATAGCTCACTCATAGTCACACGATTAGTAAGAGGTAGAGTTGGGATTCGAGTCCAAGCACACTGGGAACCGTGCCCCCAGACCCCCCAGCTTCCCACCACTTATCTGTTCATCATTCCTTTTTTTTTTTCTTTTCTTTTTAGGGCTGAACCTGTGGCATAAGGAAGTTTCTGGGCCAGGGGTCAGATCGGAGCTGTAGCTGTGGCCTACATCAGAGCCACAGCAATGCCAGATCCAAGCTGCATCTTTGACTTAAACTGCAGCTTGTGGGGATGCTGGATTCTTAACTCACTGAGCCAGGCCAGGGATCGAACCAGTGTCCTCACAGGGACTGCCTCGGGTCCTTAACCTCATGGAGATAATGTTGGGTCCTTAACCTGTTGTGCCACAACAAGAACTCCTGTTCATCCTTCTTTTTCTTTCTTTTTTTTTTTTTTTTTTGCTTTGTAGGGCTGCACCCATGGCATATGGAGGTTCCCAGGCTAGGGGTCCAATCGGAGCTACAGCTGCTGGCCTACACCACAGCCACAGCAATGGGGGATCTGAGCCACGTCTGTGACACCACAGCTCATGCAATGCCAGATCCTAACCCACTGAGGGAGGCCAGGGATCGAACCCACAACCTCATGGTTTCTAGTCAGATTCTTTTCTGTTGTGCCACGATGGGAACTCCTGTTCATCCTTCTTATCACCTGTTTGTGCTCCCTCTTTCCACCAAGCCATAGGTGCCTACCCAAACATCAGCCATCCTTCCTCCACCTGGGCTGCCCAGCTGATCATTATGTAGCCATCAGATTTTTGCACTGACCATTAAGATAACAGCGGTGGCCTTGGTCCTGCTCTCATGCATATCAGACTCTGGTTGGAAAGACTGACGGATACACAGGCGATGACAATCCATTGCTGTGAGCATCGTGAAGGGCCTTGGGCTCTGCAGCAAGTGCCATAGGGGAGGTTTCTGCCCCAGGATGGGTGTCCAGAGAAAGTAACCCCTGATCCGAGGTCTGAGGGGAGGGGTGCTGGGAGAGGAAGAGCATCCTTGCAAAGAGAAGAGCAAGGGCAAAGGCCTGGCACACAAGGGCAGCCGCAGGTAATCCCTTCCGGCTGAAAGCAGGATTCCAGGGGAGGCTCTAGGGGAGGCCGAGGCGAGGTGGGGCAGGGTGCGAAATCAGTCCAGGCTCTAGTAGGGATGATGGGAGCCAGTGAAGGGTTGAAGTGTGGGCAGCGACATGGTGTTGGGCATCATTGGGTCCCAGGGCACTCTGGCCCCTGCAGGGAAAAGGTGAGGCCAGAGGCAGAGAGAGCGGAGAAGGCTCTTGTTGTGAGGCAGCTCCCAGGAGGATGAGCCCTGGACCAAGATGGTGGATGAGGAAGAGGAGAGAAGTGGATGGATTAAAGCCGTGTTCAGGATGTAATCCCGATGGACTGCATTTGGGGGCAGAGGTGTCACCTCTCCAGAGATAACCCTCAGGGGTCCACCCTCTGGCTCTTATATCCTTGGGCTTTTGCATAGGCTACTTAGCCTGCTTGGAGGACCCCTACTTTGAAGGTCTTGTGAAAAGTTTTAACTTGGCAGCTAGCAATGGGGAGCCACTCTGGACTAATAAGCGAGAGAGTGGCGTGATCAGATGGACACTCTGGCCCCAGGGATGGTCAGGGTCAGGTGGGGTTGGGTGGGGATGTGAGACTATGGGTATCAATCTCAACAGAGCCAGCCCTTCTTCAGAGCATCCTTTCCTGATGCATTCATCCCATACTAAGCCACGTCTCTCTTATAACCAATCATCACACTCTAGACTTTCCCACAACTTGCAATTTTATGTTTCCATGCATGATTATTCAATTAATGTCTGTATCTCACTCTAAACTATGTGCTCCATGAACGCGGGTGAATACGGGGACATTATCTCTCTGTTGTCATTACATCCCCGGCATCTAGCAGCATCCTTGGCCCACGTTAGGTGCTTGATAAATGTTGAGTGAATAATGAATGCGTGATCCTGGCTGGAGTTAGGGCAACGCTTGGATCACGGGGTACAAGATTACCTGGGAAGACTCTTCCAGTTGGTAGAGCTTGGAGGCCAAGCTTAGCAGACCAGAACCCCAACTCCTACTCTGAAGAATATCCAGAGAGACGTAATTTTTAGGAATTCTTCTAAACTTCTAAATGGGCTCGAAAAGACCATCAGGCATCCCAGAAGAAGGCTGGCAGGGCTCAGGGGCTGCCCATTTTGGGGGATTACTCATCTGGTGCTAGCAACCGTCTATTGGCACAGAGAATTGAGCTGCAGCCCTGGCTGTTTTGTACACAGGGCCTGGATCTGAACCAGGTACTAAATAAAGGCTGGAACAAAATGTACCACAGTTCCAATCTTGAACGTATCTCAGGGTTGACAATAAAGTACATATATTTTTTTTCATTTTTACTAAACTACAAAGTCAACAAGATTTTCTTTTAAACACCCGGCGAACCAGTTGAAACCCAAAGCCTGATGTAATGGAGAGAGCTCCATCCAGAGTGGGTCTTGCGTCCATATACCAGCTTCCCTATGGGCCAGCTCTGCGATCACTGCCAGTCACTCTGCTCTGGGAGCCTCAGTTTTCTCATCAATAAAATGAGGTGTGGTGGGGATGTTAAATTGGATGTTAACATACCGCGGAAAACTGAACGGCACTGGATAAATAGGAGGTGTGGCTTAGTCAAACCGAGGGAGTTTTTAGAATATTGAAGCATCGACATATCTTTCCAACTTTGCTGAGTACATGGGAAATCATTAATGCTTTTTTGGTCTGTTGGCTTCATTCTCTGCATCTCCCAGTTCACAGAGAGAATCTGATGCGCTCAGCTCATCTTTTTGCTGCCGGCAGCAACACAAGCCCGTGGCCAATGAGCTGGCTGCCTCAGCATCTGGCTCTACCCCCCTACCGTCTCCTCCAATCAGTTGCAGCCAATGGCTCACGTGACGCCTGACTCATAGGCAGCCATGCTTTCTAATGCGCTTTTTAATAGCCCTGGGTAGGTGCTGTTATGATGTCCATGGTTTTTTTTGTTTGTTTGGTTTTGGTTTTTTTTGGTCTTTTTGTCTTTTTAGGGCCACACCCAAGGCACATGTAGGTTCCCAGGCTGAATGTCCAATCAGAACTGTAGCTGCCGGCCTACACCACAGCCACAGCAACTCCAGATCTGAGCTGCGTCTGCGACGTACAGCACAGATCACAGCAATGCTGGATCCTTAACCCACTGAGCGAGGTCAGGGATCGAACCCGCAACCTCATGGTTCCTAGTTGGATTCGTTTCCGCTGCGGGAACTCCTGATGTCCATCTTATAGATAAGGACGCTGAGGCACAAAGAGGTAATGCAGCCAGTGACATAGAGCTAGTAAAAGGCAGAATCATGATTTAAAAACAAAACAAAACAAAACCTGGGCTTTAAACCGTTTTTTTCTGTTGTCTTGTTCTACTCTATCTCCAGGGCCTCGAGAAGTGAGGGCCTGGCACGTAATAAGCACTCTGTGCTTGCCAAGTGAGAGTTTAGGAATAATAACACTTACTTTTCAGGCTTATTATGAAAATTAAGTAAGTTAATATTAGCGAAAGCATCTGGCACAGACCCTGGGGCTGAGCGGTGGTGAATAAATATTGGCTTAATTCACCCGTGGATCATTTACACATCCTCCCTTATGGCTTGGGAGCCGTTGCTCCTGACAAATGTGGCAAGAGGGCAAACCCTCAGCCCTGCGTTCTGCAGGTGTCGCCGGCTTTAGTCTAGAGTCCTTTCTTTCCCTCTGCTCATGCTGAGCATCTGCCAAACGTATTTGCCAGGGGCGTTGGTGGTTGAGGTAAGCCCCTCTCTGACCAGCCTCCGAAGACCCACCTCCCTCCTCGCCTACGTCACCTTCCCCACCCCCACCCCCACCAAGCACATCAGCTGCAGGACTTCTCTGGGCTTTTCGTCTCCTGCAACCCTGCTCCTGGTAGGCTTCCTGTTTAGCTTTCAAGGGTCTTTTCTTCCAGCCAGAAACCACTTCTCCCCCTCACTGCTCCCCTACTTTGTCTACTCCTCTCTTAAGGCACTTTGCACTGGGGGCGCCCCTGATTGCCCTAAAAGGCTCACGGATGATGGATGGGGTGGGCATGTGTGCCTGGAGGGGTCAACGCTGGCTGTGTCCCCTGGGCAAGTCACTTTTGCCTGAACCCATGCTTCCTACGTGTGAAAACTGAGTTAAATAGTCCCCACTTCTCAGGGCTCCTGTGAGGGTTAAACCAACTGATTAAATTGGAACAAACAGTAACTATTTAGTTCCTTTTTACATATTGTGCTGCAGACTATACCTTAAAGGTGCATCGGACCCAGCACTTTTCACATTTCTTTTTCGCTGAGCTGGGGACTACGGATTCCTACGGAAAGTTAAGCGAAATTTCAATGTATAGAAAGATCCACCTTGACGGCTCTGGGGGAGGCGGGCTCAGAGCTCACTTGGCTCCTCCCCCTGGCCGCCCATTTCCCCAAGTGCCCAGGTACCTCCAGTGAGCCTCCAGAACACTCAGTGCTCTTTGGTGGCTTCTCAAGCAGCCTTCCCACCCAGATGGTGCCTCCGGGGCCTTTGTGATGCAAGATCAGAAGACTCAGGACAGGGAAGGGGGGGGGGGCTCCAGCTGCGGAGAGTTTCTTTTTTATTCTTTTTTTTTCTTTTTCTTTTTATGGCTGAACCTGCAGTATATGGAGGTTCCCCACACAGGGTTTGGAATTGGGGCTGCAGCTGAGGCCTAAGCCACCGCCACAGCAATGCTGTATCTGGGCTGCCTCTGTGACCTCCTCCACAGTGTATGGCAATGCTGGATCTTTAACCCAGTGAGCAAGGCCAGAGATGGAACCCGGATCCTCACAAAGACAACATTAAATCCTTAACCCGCTGAGCCACATTGGGAACTCCCGGTTTCTTTTTTATGGTTGGAGGGCTACATAGCCTCTTCATAGAATCTGAGAACAAATGAAGAACCTATACGGTTGTGTGTTGTTGTTGTTGTTTTTTCCCTCAAGTCAGGTTTCTTTTTTTTTGTCTTTTTTGTTGTTGTTGTTATTGTTGTTGTTGTTTGTTGCTATTTCTTGGGCCGCTCCCGCGGCATATGGAGGTTCCCAGGCTAGGGGTTGAATCGGAGCTGTAGCCACCGGCCTACGCCAGAGCCACAGCAACGCGGGATCCGAGCCGCGTCTGCAACCTACACCACAGCTCACGGCAACGCCGGATCGTTAACCCACTGAGCAAGGGCAGGGACCGAACCCGCAACCTCATGGTTCCTAGTCGGATTCGTTAACCACTGCGCCACGACGGGAACTCCCTCAAGTCAGGTTTCTTAAGGTATAATTTACATAGGGTAAAATTCACTTTTGAAAGGGAACAGTTCAGTGAGGTTTAACCTGTAGATACAGCCATGCAACCGTGACCCCAGTCAAGATATAGAACCTTTCCCTCCTCTTGAAAATTCCCTTATGCCCCTGACAGTCAGTCTGTTTTCCTACCCCCAGCCCCTGGAAAACTCTGATTGGAATTCAAGATACTTCAACCTATCTCAATTTGATTTCTGTTCCTATGTAGTTCTGCCTTTCCCAGAATGTCACATGAGGCTAATCCAGCATGAATTAGCTTTTTGTGTCTGGCTTCTTCCACTCACCAGTGTTTGAGAGTCACCCTTGTGGTTGCATGTATCCATATGGGTTCTTGTGGATTAATGAGTAATATCCCATTGTGTGGGATGTGCCACAATTTATCCACCTACCAGCTGATGGACATTTGGGTTGTTTCCAGATTTTGGCTGTTAGGATTAAAGCTGTTAGGAACATTCACATAAAAGTCTGCGAGGACTTAGAGTGTCATTTCTCTTGCATCAATATGTAAGACTGATTGTTGGGTCAGAGTGAGTGTATATTTCACTTTACAACAAAGTGCCGAACTGGAAGTAGCTTTTGGTTAGTGAACTGTGTTCCTTTGCCTGGGACCGTGTGACTCTAGTTTCATATGGGTTGCTTTGTACTTTTGTGGAGTGAATTACATCTTATATCTTTCTTTTTCACCTTTTTAGGGCCGCACCTGCGGCATATGGAGGTACTCTGAAATCCAGAATTCTGCAAGGGAGGGTGACCCTTGAGAAAGAGTTCCAGAGAGAAGGGGGCTGCGGGAGTGGTCCTCCCTCCTAACGCCATGCCTTGTGGACCTCTCAGGTCCCAGTGTTGTCCCTCTCAGATCCCACTTCTGCCACTGGGTGCAAAACAACCACTGTTAAGACAAAGGTGTGATGGAGGAGAGTTTTCTGGGGGATGGTCTCTCCTGCCTCAGGTTCTCCTCTTCCATTCAAACAGTGGCAGCAGCAGAGCAGAAAGGGCCTGAAGAGAGAATTGTTTCACCTTGCCCATGGCTTTGACTCCATCTACTTCTTTTTTTTTTAAAAAAAACTACTTTTTAGGGCCACACCTGTGGCATATGGAGGTTTCCGGGCGAGGGGTCGAATTGGAGCTGCAGCTGCTGGCCTACACCACAGCTACAGCAATACAAGATCTGAGCTGTGTCTATGGCTTACACCACAGCTCACGGAAATGCTACATCCTTAACCCACTGAGCAAGACCAGGGATTTAACCTGCATCCTTGTGGATATTAGTCAGGTTTGCAACCCAGTGAGCCACAATGGGAATTCCATCTATCCACTTCTTTCCATCCTCACATCCCCAAACTCCCAGCTCCTGGCTGGTGACTCAATGGTCTGATGACTCTTACTCTCAGCTGTCAACTTGTTCTCCACACACCAGCCAGAGGAACCACTCTTTTGGTAAAGTTCCTGCCTGCCTGCCTATCTATCTATCTGTCTGTCTGTTTGTTTGTCTGTCTATCTATCTATCTACCTAAATCAAGAAACACATTGTTCAGAATTAAAACGAGGAGTTTGCTTTGTGGCTCAGTGGTAATGAACCTGACTAGTTTCCATGAGGATGTGGGTTTAATCTCTGGCCTCACTCAGTGGGTTAAGGATGCGGTCCTAAACGACAAAAACAACAACAACAATGAAAAACCTAAAACGGTACAAAAGGGTATGCAGAGAAAATTCTTCTTTTCATCTATTTTCCCAGTCACCCGATTTTACTCATCAGAGACAGCTAATGTACCAGATTTTTTTTTTTTTTCCACCACATCATGGGCCAGGGATCGAACCTGCTCCAGAGATCAAACCCACACCACAGCTGTGACAGCAATGGATCCTTAACCCATTGAGCCATCAGGGAACTCCAGTATCAGTGTTTTTAAAAATTTTTTAATGGCCACACTCACAGCACATGGGAGTTCTTGAGTCAGGGGTTGAATTCAAGCTGCAGCTGCAGCAATGCCGGATCCTTTAACCCAGTATGCTGGGGTAGGATTTGACTCTATGCCTCCTCAGCGACCAGAGCTGCTGTAGTCAGTTCTTAACCCAATTTGCCACAGTGGGAACTCCTCCTGTACTGGTTTTAAAATAAGTCTCCCAGAGGTGTTCTAGGAACATATGAATATGCAGATGGGTGCCTATTTTTTCTCTTCCTGCAGGGTTTCACACAAATGGCAGCCTGTGATAAACATGATGCACCCTGGCCCTTCTCAGTGACCAGATCTCAGAGACTGGTCCCTCTTTGTCCATGAAGAGTCCCTACCTTGTCTGCCAGGCCCCTTTTAAAAAGTGAGTTTTCCATTGTATGAAGGTACCACTTATTTAGTTGGGTCCTTATGGATGGATGTTTAGATTGCCTCCAATCTTTCAAGGGACTTCTTTTTTTTTTTTTTTAGGCATATGGAGGTTCCCAGGCTAGGGGTCCAATTGGAGCTACAGCTGCTGGCCCACACCACAGCTCACGGCAATGCTGGATCCTTAACCCACTGACCAAGGCCAGGGATCAAACCCAAAACCTCATGGTTCCTGGTTGGATTCGTTTCCGCTGCACCACAGCGGGAACTCCCAAGGGATTTCTATCTATCAATCTATCTATCTATCTATCTATCTATCTATCTATCTATCTATCTATCTATCCATCCTATCTTTTTAGGGCTGTGTCTGTGGCATATGGAAGTTCCCAGGCTAAGAGTTGAATTGGAGCTGCAGGTGCCGGCCTGCACCACAGCCACAGCAACACCAGATTCAAGCCATGTCTGTGACCTACACCACAGCTCATGGCAATGCCGGATCCTTAACCCACTGAGCAAGGCCAGGGATGGAACCCGAGTCCTCATGGATGCTAGTTGGGTTTGTTACACTGCTGGGAACTCCAGGAGACTTCTTAAAATGCAGCAGTGATTATCATGCTTTTCCATTTCTCTGAGGATAAAACACCAGATCAGAGAGGCCTCAGCTCAGGCCTTGCCTGACCCCAGCCCGTCTTGGGGTGTCTTCTTCCCATTCAGAGTTGCAGTCCCCAGGCCTTCCTTCGTATTTCCTGCTGCCCTCCCCCGACCTCAGCGTTTGTAGGCACTGCTCCCTTCGTCTGGAATGTTCCCCACCTCACCTAGGCTTCCTCGGGGAAGCCTCTCATAATCTCCACAGCTAGCCAGGTCGTGTGGCGACAGGATCCTGTGGTTCTGCCTGAAACCTCTTTCATTTATTTATTTTTATTTTTCTGGCCACACCTGTAGCATGTGGAAGTTCCTGGGCTAAGGGTGAAATTGGAGCTGCAGCTGAGGCCTATGCCACAGCCACAGCAACATCAAATCCAAGCCACATCTGCAAGCTATGCTGCAGCTTTTGGCGACTTGTAGCAAGGCTGGAACCTTAACCCTCTGAGCAAGGCTTAACTCGCATCCTTACAGAGACAACGTAGGGTCCTTAACCCACTGAGCACAATGGGAACTCCTTTTACTACCTTTTGCTATTCTGTTTCGAGTGACTCTCTGATCTATGTCTGTAGCCCCCACTGGACTGGAAGGACCAAGGTAGTAAGCTTCCTGCTTTATGCATCCCCAGCCCCCCAGTATCCAGTTCCCTGGAACATAAAGGCAGTAGCTAACCTTGAACAGGCACCTACTATGTGCCAGGCACCCTGTAAGCACTTTACATGTGGTAATTCATTTAATCAACATGGAAATCTATGAAGTAGGTTCAATAATCAAGTCCATTTTACAGATGAGGAAACTGAGGCTCAGATGGGTGAAGCAAGACCTCTAAGATCACTACCAACTCTTTTTTTTTTTAATTTTTGTCTTTTTAGGGCCACACCCATGGCATATGGAGGTTCTCAGGCTAGGGGTTGAGTCAGAGCTGTTAGCTGCCAGCCTATGCCACAGCCACAGCAACACCAGATCCTTAACCCACTCAGCGAGGCCACAGATCAAACCTGAATCCTCATGGATACTAGGCGGGTTCTTAACCTGCTGAGCCACAATGGGAACTCCCCTGACTGTTTTATTTACAAATTCTCCTTCCACACAGATCCAAGGATTGAATGCATCCTCACAGATGCTAGTTTCCACTGAGCCACGACGGGAATTCCAAAGCTCACTACCAACCCTGACCCTGTACGCCCCCCTCCCCCCGCCTCTGCCTGTGCAGTGCAATATGTATTTGCTGAATGAGTGATTAATGAATGAGCGACTAAAAAACAAAGCGCACAGCCATTTTACAGATGGAAAAGCTGAGGCCCCTCTAGAGAGGAGCAACTCGAGCAGGTCATTCAGTGAGGCAAGAGGTGGACTGGGCTGGGCCATGCAGGAGCCTAAAGGTGGGGCCAGATTCTTTCCACTGTCCCACCTGCTTCCCAACCACAAGCCTGGGGCCCCAGAGTCAGCCTGGCTCAGCCCAGAGCTCACTGCCTGTGGTCTCCTTCCTCCATGTGGCTCTCCTCACACTCTCCCTAGAACTTTCCAAAGCTTGCTCCTGGGAAGATCTCCCCAGACGACCAGCAGGCAGCTCCCAAATGCCCCCACCCCAGCCCTTCTGATCTGACACCCTGGAGCATCAAGCTGCCAGCACAGCCCACGGATCGGGCCGCATCCCCACCCCCACCTTTTCAGCTTTTCCGATGATTCTTGCTCTCTCTTCAACACCGTGGTCTCCGTGTGATTCTGGGAGTTCCCTCGGATTTATCCTCCCAAAGAAGCTTCCTCTGTCTTCAGTACAAAGGTCTCTTAGCAACATCTTGTAGCCCATCTCCTCATAGAAAGTATTTCTCTAATGATCAAAGGTCTATTTTTATAGATTTTTCCCTTCTCAGGATTGCAAGAATAACATTTCTGCCGCACAGAGGTACAGCGAGTGATTCAATGATCTTCCCCATAACCACAGGCGGTGGGTATAGCTTATCCCCATTTCACAGATGAGGGACTGCAGGGAGAACTCCAGCTGTGTGGGCGTGGCAAGGTGTCCAGCCTCAGAGGTGAATCTCGATTGGTCTAAACCAAGCCTGATGAGCTCATTCCCCTTTGCCAGTGATTGGCGTAGGGGGTGGGCACGTGACCTAGCTCTGGCCAATGAGATGTAAGGACATTTTTTCTTCCTCCATAGAGGGGAGAGCTAACAACCCAGGTGGGAAGGAGCCTTTTTTTTTTTTTTTTTTTTTTAAAGCTCATTTTACCTTTGGCTTCTATATATGAGACCTTGATAGCCAGAGCTGTGGCAACCATTTTGTGACATGAGGCAATCAGCTTGATGGAGAAGAGTCAAAATGCTCAGAATGGCAATGCGGAGAGCCAAGCTTCTTTTTGACATTGCTGAACCTGGGGCCGCCTCCCTCCGTGGTTTCGTTAAGTAAACCCTAATTGCCTTACCGTTGAGGCACCACTGGTCTGGTTTTCCGTAACTTGAAGCTGAAAGTATTCTTTGTTGATAACAGTGCGGATGCTCTCGCTCATTCCCCTGACATTGCCTATGCTGCCTTAAGATGAGCCACAGGAACTGCAGGCACGGGTACCAGGTGTGGGTGGAGGAGAAGTGAGTAAGCCAAACTGGGGCTCCAAATCCCGCTCCACCAGGAATCCTTCTCGGTGTGGTCCAGGCCGAAGTCACTTCCCCTCTAGCCCTTCTGTCTTCTCCCTGGTAAAGTGCAGGTTCAGTTCCATCAGGGGCATCTTCTAAGCCTGACTCACAGGCACCCCCAGAGCCACATGGGACTGCTTGAGCTTTTACTGATGACAGGGATGAGTGGAGAGGGTCCAAGCTCAGCTCAGTGGTGAGTGTTTAGAGGTGACTCAGTGAGGAATCAGAGGGCCTTGGAGTCTTTATTCATTCCTCTTTCCCATTTGTCAGCAATCCTTCACTGTGCCCCAGTTTCAGTGTGTATTTTTAGTGGAAATAAACTTGAACAGCTCAAGATGACACAATTCCTTCAGGAGTTTCAGCATCACCTGCTGGAGAGCAAGGACAGGTGGAGGCAGTGAGACCCCCTGACCCAGTGGTTCAGGGAAGTGGCTGTCTGGGGGAAAAATTAATTAGCCATAAAAACAAACAAAGAAAAAGTCTCCAGCGGTGGCAAGCCTGGGGTGAGGTGAGGGCATTCGGCCTGGGATCCAGAATCAATATCTTCAAGACTGTCAGCATCTAGCTAGAGAAGCTGCCTTGTTGTTTGTTCTTTTTTTCTTTCTTTTTTTTAATGGCTGCACCTGCGGCACACAGACGTTCCTGGGCTAGGGGTCAAATCGGAGCTGCAGCTGCCAGCCTATGCTGCAGCCACAGCAACGCTGTGTGGCTCGTGGAAACGCTGGATACTTCATCCACTGAGCGAGGCCAGGGATCAAACCTGCATCCTCACAGATACTGTGTCAGGTTCTTAACCCACTGAGCCACAAGGGGAACTCCTCACCCTGTTGTTTGCATCCCTGTTTGCCTTCTGTTTTGCTGAGTCCTTTGAAAAAGCATCTTGGGGAGTGGGCAGCCTGGGGGAGTTTGAGTCCTCTGCCTAAATAAGAAAGGCGAACCTAGAGTTTCCAGTGGCCTTGGAGAAGGTGGGGTGTCATAGACACTACTGGTGACCCGCCCAGACCCACTGACAGAACTGGTTCACCCCAGCCCTTCCTGCTCTGGGTGTTGACCATTTCCTTCCAATGAGAATGGGCCGCCACCCACAGAGACCTAGGAGGTCACTCTGCTCACCCTCAGCCAATTAATGACTGATACAGGGTCTAAAGGGCCACCCCCTTTGGCTCAAGGTGGATGCATCTGAAAAGCATCACACTCCAGAGCTCCCCATAGGATTGGACAGAGGCTAAGCTTCCACGGAACCCACATCTCTGCTTTGCCTCTTCCTCTGCCTTATCCTGCTCCCTGCACTCCCTTTTAAGTTCCTTCTAAGCACACCCTCAATATATCACTGACACAAGAATCTCTGTCTCAGATGCTACTTCTCTGGAACCAGACCTACCATCATGGAAATGAAGAGGAGAGAGGGGACACTGGGCTGGATGAGGCCCCTACAGAGGGGACAAAATGTTGTGCTCTTTGAAGAGCTACTTATGATAAAGACTGATTGGGGCAAGTTTTTAAATCTCTGAATGTGATGTAACCTCTTAGCCATCTCTTCCAATCTTAAATACAACATGGAAATACCTTGCCCTGCAAGTATAGATTTGTGTGTTCATGTGTGTGTGTGTGTGTGTAAACATAGGGTAAAGGATTGGGTCTCCCAGCTGGATTGATCTAAAACAAACACACAAACATGTAGGACATTGAGACAATCCATAAGTGGAATTAACAGGAACAGAAGCTGGAGGTAGCCACAAGGATGTAAATCCTTTGAGAATCTGCATAAATGTTGGGGGAGGCTTGGGACTTTCTTGGGGAGTGGAATGGGGATTGGAATCATCCTTATCTAGATCTTAAGGAGCATAAGGACCCCAGCTAGATGGAGGACACCACCAGATATATACTTAACAGCAAAGTTGGGTGCCCAGTTAAGAAATACATTTCCCAGAAGAGATGGGGAGGCCACTGAAACATAAATATAAGGTTTTGAGAATACTGTCTCAGAAATCTCCTTAAGGTCACAGCATGGACCCTTTTTTTCTTTTTCCTTTCTCCTCTTTCCTGCCTGGAATATAGATGTGATGACTGGAGCTCCTGCAGCCACCTGGATCTTGAGGATGAAAGCCAGACAAGGAGGATGATAGAGCAGAACAATCCAAGGACCCTGTGTCTCTAAAGTCCTCATAGGGATGCCATGCCAGCCTCTTTTGGTTTTTGCTGAAGTTGGAACTTTAGTCTTTGTAGCTGTACCGATTCCTGATAAATGTAGACTCTCATGAGCAGAATGTTCACCAAATACTCCCTTTTTTCTGGGATTATCATATTTACTTATTACCATGATTTCCTTGGGAACAGCTTTGGGAAGCAGCCTAGTGATGGGGAAGGGCGTGGGCTGTAGAGTCAGACTGAGCTGGTTTGGATCTCAGGTCTCCCACTTCCCACCTGCATGACTTTTGACAAGTCAGCCTCCTGGATGGTCATTCATCCTCTGTAAAATGGGTATAATAGAATTCTCATATGTCCTTAGATTCCTTTCCATTAAATGAAATTAAAGTTTGCTGTGGGCATGATAGGCATAGATCAATCAATCGATCGGTTGATCTCACCTATCTTATGGTCTGGCATAGAGTAGGTATTCCACAAATGTTAGGTACCTTACTCCATCATAAGCCCTTCCATCCATCTGCCTTGATGAAGTTTGAATGAAACAAACTGAGAATATGGCAAATGAAAACCAAGTGTCCAGACCATTTTGATGGTGGTCGGGGGCTGAGAGTTGGGAAGCTGAGCAGGTTTTAAGAGCCTTTTGGATCTCATGTCAGGAGCACTAGTGCTGTGGGGGTAGAGTAGGGGAAGAGGGTGACAGGCTGATTTTCCTCTCTCCATAATTATAAACGTACCTTCGCGGTTTGCTTGTTCAGCGGCTGATGTTAGAGGAGCCGCCGTACCTGGAGAATTCTCCCTCTTTGCTCCAGGGGGTCTGGTCACAAACACCTGCTCCTCCGCTGGGGACCCCCTGAATGTGCTGATGTCAAGTGGGGAGTCACACATCTCCAGAGAGGAGGGGTGGGGACGCCCATGGTTGTAGCCACCATAGAGTTTTAACCTGCATTAGCCAAGACGCACGTGGGCTCTGTGCTTTCTTCCATTCCCGAATTAGTGACAGCAGGGCAGGGCCATGTCAAATCCTTGTATTGTCATCAGAGCGATAACTTAACAAGGTGCTCTTTTACCCTTGAGTCCATCAAGTAAGACAGAGAGGCAGGTGACTTGCCCAAATGAGGCTGCAGCTGGCCCCTGGGGCCATGGCTCCCAACTTTTGTGCCAGCCTCTCCCAGAGCTAGAAGGGGGCCCTTTGGAAAGTGATACGTCCAGCCCTTTTACATGATGCTTGTGAAGACTTAATTGAATGAACCGCCCTCCTCCTCCATGAAGCTGCCCCTTGCTCAGGAATAAACTCAGCAAAAGGTCAGGAAGAGCACATCACCCTTGACACCGTCACGTGGCAGCCCCGCAGACCATCTGTACCCGGGACCAGAAGAATCTGTTTTTCCTCTGATTCTGGCTCCGATCCCCTGGCTCCTCACCTCTGCCCAGAGAGAGGAGCTGGTATGCGTGTAGGGTCCGGGGAACATGAAAAAAAACACATCTGGAAACACTGGATTCCAGCTCCGGGAGAGGCAGATGGGACCGGAGATGATGGGGAGAATCGTGGGGAGCTGCGCTCGCTCTGGGGGAGGGTCGCTCAGTTGGGGGTGGGGCGGTGGCATTGGTGTTCCCCTGTTCTCTGCTGTGTGGGCCTGTCCCACGGTTGCTCCCACCCACTGGATGCCAGTAGCACCTCCATCAGGGAATAACCAAAAAACTTCCCCGTGAATTTCTGAATGTGCCCTTGGGGTGGGGGTGGGGCTGGGGCCAGAGGACCAGCAACCTGCACTAATGCTCATTGATTGTCCTGGGATGGAATAGCCTTCATTCTCTCTCTCTCTTTCCCTCTCTCCCTTTCTCCCCCCGCCACCTTTCCCATCCCCTCTCCCTCCCTCTCTTTCCCCCCTTTCCTCACTAACTGCCCACAGGCTTCAGTTCTGTAACTCCATCCGGCTTGGGGATGTCTGCTGTCACCCACACAAATAAGAGGAAGGAATATTTATTTTACGTTCCAAAGGCTAATTTGTAGTTATTGGTGGTGCCGTTTTTATAATATTTTGATGTTAAAAATTCCTCGTACTCCAGAGCAACTGTTCAGCGCGCTGAAGCACACACTCGCCTCCTTGGCTCAGGTCCACACACATTCTCTTTTGGTCTTGGGTCCACGCGTTATTCATTACTCAGAAAATTATTTCTCCACTGGCATTCGGGGTGGGAATTCGGGCCCCTGAACAAAATAGCTTCTGCAGTCAACTGGAAGGAAACAGCCCGCTGTGTGTGGTGTAAATCAAGTGCTGGATTCAAGGTCCTTCTTACAGAGTAGTTTTCAAACTGAACAGCATCACCCAGAGGGGTTGTTACAACTGCAGGTGGCTGCCCCTCCCCGCCCCCCGCAGCGTCTGGCTGAGCAGGTCTGAGGTGGAGCCTGTGAGTTGGCATTTCTACTAAGCTTCCAGATCACGGCTGATGCTGATGCTGCTGGTCTGGGGACCACACGATCCTCATGGTTACCGCGTGCCCCTCAAGACAAAGTCTCTTTCCTGTCAATAATTTAAAAAACCAGGCACTTCATTGCAACACGAGGCTCATTCATTTGTTCAACAAAGAATTATGGAGCAGATACTGAGTGCCCAGGTCTAGGCACCGGGGACTTGACTCGAAGTGGAGGAAAGCAAGCCCTTGACCTCAGCCAGGAGGTTATCCTTTTCGTATCACCGATTGAAAAGACAAAGTCATAGGCAGGGATCAATGCTACCAGGAGAAGTAAAGCAGAATAAGGGGATGGAGAAGGATGGGAAACGCTGCTTCAGAGGGGATCATCCGTGAAGGACTATTTATAAAGAGTTGACGTTTGCAAAGACTCAAATAAAAAGATTGTGAGCGGTGCAGACATCTGGGGAAGAACATTCGCGGCAGAGGGAACAGCAAGTGCCAAGGTCTAGGGGGCAGGGACAGATGTGGTGGGTTTGGGGCCCTTTAGGACATGTGTAGGGCTGGAAGAGAGTGAGCAAGAGAGGTGGGATAGGAAGAGAAGGCAGCGAGGTGGGCAGGGCTCAGCACATGGAGGGTCTTCTAGAACAAGAAGAGTTGGGGATTTAGCTGAAGGAGAAGGGGAGCTATCAATGAGCGTGACCCGATCTGATTTCTGTTTTCAAAGGAACTCTCTGGCTGCTGTCAAGGAGAGGAGGGACAGGGCCAAGGCTGGAGGCAGAGACCAGGTAGGGGGCAAGAAATGACAGTGGCTAGGTGAAGACAGGTGGAGGCTATTGATAACTGGACAGATTTAGGTAGGATTTAAGGGGACAGAGCCAGGAGGGTTTACTGATACCCTCGCTGTGGGCGTAAGAGCCAGATGGAGTCAAGGGCCCCCTGTAGGTTTCCAGCATAAGCAGCCAGGTACCCCTTCAGCAGTTCTCAGGCACTAGGTTTGGTTTCTGGATCAGCCAGCAGGGAAATAGAGGGAGTATGGTGTGCTCTAATAGATTAGTGCTGTTCTAGCCATGGGTGACCAGAAGCACTGTTTTAGTCTTTTTTTTTTTTTTTTTGATAGGCAAGAAATAGTTTTATTAAGACAGGACACTTGTGAGAGATGAAAGTGGGCGGTCAAGGAGGCTCTTGTTTTAGTCTTTTTAAAAGTTGATTTATTTACTTAAAAAATTTTTAAAGTATAGTTGATTTACAATGTTCTGTCAATTTCTGCTGTACAGCAAAGTGACCTAGTTGTGTATACATATATATATATATACATTCTCTTTCTCCTATTATCTTCCATCATGTTCTATCACAAGCGATTGGATATAGTTCCCTGTATTGTACAGGAAGATCTCATTGCTTATCCACTCTAAATGGAATAGTTTGCATCTGCTAACTTCAAACTCCCAGTCCACCCCATCCCCTCCCCTCCCCCTCCCCCTTGACAACCCCAAGTCTGCTCTCCATGTCTGTGAATCTGTTTCTGTTCTGCAGATGGGTTCATTTGTGCCATATTTTAGATTCCACAAATAAGTGACTGGTTTAGTCTTGATTATTCTTCATTTGCTAGCTAGCAGGAGAGAGGATGAGGATCTCAGGTTTTCTTGGCTTTATTTCTAATAGTCAACTCCCCTATGTAATTCAATGTCAGATGGTGCCTTCCTACCCCTTGAAAGCTTCAAATATATTAGTATTGATCTCCAATTCCATGTCCTGTGGACATCTAAATCAAAACATCTGTGACTATGGGGGAGAGGCAAGGACTCTTATCATCACAGTCACTACTATCTACAGACTATTGCTTTCCCTGGTATTGTCTTGGGCTCACACCAAACTGAGGAGACAGGAAGCTCATGTCCTTCCTTATCCTTATTTTCTCCTGTAACCTGATTATAAGCAAAGGTCCCATGTGGGTCAGTCTTTGGATGGAATTGTATTCAGGAAACACAGTTCAGCAAACAAACGTAATTAAAAAGTAATTGCAATCTTTATTTTTATGTTTCCAATCAAACTGAGGGGCAATCTCAGAGCACATAGCTTCATTTCTCAGGCTCTCTTTATCTTTTGAGTTCTCACTCCCATTCCCATGTGAGTACCAATTTTAATTCCCATCAGCAGTGTAGGGGGGTTCCCTTTTCTCCACACACTCTCCAGCATTTGGTATTTGTAGATCTATTAACCATGGCCATTCTGACCCGTATGAGGTGGTAACTCCTTGTTTTAATGTGCGTTGGTTTGAATCTTGCCTCTGTGTACCAGCTGTGGGACCTCGGGAGAACTATCTAACTTCCTGCCCTTTCATTTCTTCATCTGCAAAACTGAACTAATGCGTATACCTTCCTCAGAGGGCTGCTGGGAGGATTAACCGTGTGAATCGACTTGAAGTTCTTAGGGAGGCACCTGGTTTCTGCCAGGGGCTCATGAAGCCTCAGCTCTTACAACTTACTGCTTGGTTCTTGGGCTCATGCGTCACCTTCTACTGGCGAGACTTAATACTGTTTCACCCCATTGCTGCCATAATGGGCTCTAGGTTCAAATCCAGACTCTGCCATTTTCTAGCTCTGTGACCTTTGGTGGATTCTTCAACCCTTGGGAGTCTCAGTCCCCTCATCTTTAAAATGGGGCTACCAAGGGTACTTACTTCCAGTGATTGTTAGGCTGAAGGGAGATTGCATGTGAAGCATCTATGGTAAGAATAGTTTATTGAGACTCGGCGGGGTACCGGGCATTTTCCCATATACACGTGTCCCCCACCTTTCAAAAGTCTACTTTACATCACTTCACTTTTTTGAACGACCTATTAGAATCTGTTTTGCTAACTGAAAGAAATCTGAAGAGGATTTTCACTTGTATGCAGAAAGGTGAAAAGTGAAAATGGTGTTCCGTGTTTGTTTTGCAAGGAGCCATGACGGTGGCACCCCGCACCCCCAGCAGCAAAAGTGGCCCCACCAACCCCTTCCCAGCAACGACACTCAGCCTCGTAGCAGCAAACTGCCATAGCTTTGCATTCTGTCTGTGAGCATCTGTGCTTCATCTAGATTCATTTTTGCATCTGTTAACAAGATGTGTCCTAAGGCAACTGATTCTTTGCTTTGCACTATTTTGACTTGTGGAAGGTCTCATAGGAATGTTCGACTTTCGAATAGCAGGGGACACCTGTAAATTCTCTGCACAGTGACCAACACCTAGGACAGTCAACAAATGTTCTATCAGCTTGCCCAAAAGAGCTGGGGACTGTGCTTCCTTATGAAGGATGGGTGCTCCCAGGTAACGTATGGTTAGAGCTGGGATCAGGGAATAAGGAGAGATCAGGGGAGGGCAAGATCCCTGTGGGCTGGGAGACTTCCCAGGGGGCGGGATATAATTAAGGAGGATTCAAACAGGGGAACATGGGAAAGAACTTCTGGCGAGAGGGGCACCTCAGCAAAGGCTGCGAAATGGAATTGTGCTCTGGGGCAAAGATGCTCCCCTAACCCGCCCTTCTGATTCAGCTAAGTCCACAGGCAGAGAGCAGAGCAGCTGGTCTGGAAGGGCCAGAAGGTCTTCCTAGGGGATGAGTGAGTGACAAGAGCAGAACAGGGGCATGCGGAAGGCTCCTTGCCAGGGAGAGGTGTTTGGATTTCAACGTTATTATTTTTATTAGCTTTTTAAGGGCTGTACCTTCAGTATATGGAAATTCCCAGGCTAGGGGTTGAATCAGAGCTGCAGTTGCTGGCCTACACCACAGCAATGCCAGATCTGAGCTACGGCAATGCTGGATCCTTAACACACTGGGTAAGGCCAGGGATCAAATCCGCATCCTCATGGATTCTCATCAGGCTCTTAACCCCCTGAGCCACAAGAGGAACTCCAACATAGTTATTAATAATAATAGTAACAAAGCAGGGAGAATGAGCATCAGTTTTTGCTCTCCAAGGTAGCAAGCGCTGCACCACAGGGGCTGGATTCTCTTATTTCTCCCATTTTCCAGATGAATAAACTCAAGCTCAGAGAGCAAAGGCCACACATGGAATCGGTGCCAAGGACTGGACTGATTCTCAGGGCCACCTGACCCCAAGGCCAGGCCCTTGGCTGCAACGAGAGCCAGCATCCTCCTGGGGTACCAGCAGCCTCTGTGTATTGTCAGGGGTCACTCCTTATAGACAGTCCTCTCCCAGGATGGGGGTGGGAGGTGGGGCACAGTCTTGTCCTCTCTCCATTCCCCTCTTTTTCTCTCCCCAGCTCCCTCTGCACAAGGTCACAAGTGACAGAAGGCTCCCTTGGGCTGGCCTTAGCCCTCGGTGGGTCTCATCCATGGAGTTTCCATGGAGTTGGGTTTAATAGCCTTTGTGGGGCCAAGTGTCCGGGAGCCCCTCCCCCAGCTTTCCTTGTCTGGATGGGACCAAGAAGGTGGAGATGGCGGGGGCAGGGGAGGGAGGAGAGACTCTTCTCCAATGAGAGAGGGGACCGCACCTCCCCAACCCTGCTTTGGCATTTTGTGTGCCGGGAATGAGAAACCCAGCGTTGCTATGGAAACTGCCAGCCCCTGCTCCCTCTATCATTTTCTGTGGGCAGTTCCTGTGTGCAAGGTAGATGTGCCGGGGCATCCCAGCTGCACAGGGCGTTGGAACGGAGGACTGTCTCTGGGGGTGGGGATGCAGGGGTGGATGGGAGCTGAGAGCGGGGCCCCAGGGCCCCCGACTTGAGGGCAGCACCGGGGCAGCCATGGAGCTCAGGCTGCCTCCCTGGAGCAATCCTGGTAGTGGTCACTCCCTCTCGAAAGGCAAAGAAGAGTTTGCAAAGTGCGGTCACGCGGTGTGTTTGGAAAGAGCTTGGGTCCTGCCGTGGCAGAGACTCAGGCTTGTCCACCAGCCACGCTGGCTTCCCCAAGCCTCTCTTTCTCCATGTCTAGATGTGCAGTCTTGTAAGTGGCCGTGTGGGACCGTGACTCTGCCCCCGTCCCCAACCTGGTGGTGACTTCAGGGGCAGCATCCAGTTAAAAGGAGGGGGGTGTTCCCCTTCTCCTCCCTTGCCCTTTTCACCTGGTGACACTCAGGTAGGCAGGAGGAGCCCACTTTACAGACAAGGAGACTGAGGCTTAGACAGGGGAAGGACGGGGCTCACAGTCTAGTGTCAGAGCAGGGCTGGGGACTGAACCAGGAGCCTTGAGCTCACCCCTTAATTGCCAGGCCTGTGACCTGCAGGATTCCCTCCCTCTGAGCCATTGTGCTCAGCCCCAAGGCCTCTTGATGCTAAGGGGTGGAGGGGGGAACAGGCCTATAGCAGAACCATCTCTCTTTTGGCTTTTCATATTAAAATAGAATCAAGTGCTGCGCCTTTTCTGTAGGAAATGAAAGGTGGGACAGGGGGGAGAAAAACAACCCTCCAACCATGACAGCCCCTGCCAGCACCCCTCTCAGCTTCTGGAAAGGAAAGAGTTCCTTCCAGGGGATTTGTTATAGCTCTTTCTGGGGCAGAAGAAGGTGGAAAACTAATTTTAACTCCTCAGGGATTTTTTTTTTTTTTAGCTTTTATGTTTTTCAGATCAGGGGTAGGGCATCAGGTGTGCCCTGAGCTGGAGGGGGAACTGAGGCAGGCCAGGTCCTGACAGTCTCAGTGGGTAGGGATGCCAAGGAGGTCAAGGTCCTGCTGATGCTCCCCTTCACCAGAAAACCTCCTGCTCCTCCCTCCCCCAAATCCAAGGAAAGCGTCACCCTGAGAGTTGAGACTGAAGCCAGATGTATGAGCGAATGTGTGAAGCTGGGATTGGCTGTGTGGCTTTGGGCAAGTCACTTCTCCTGTCTGGGCCTCAGTGACCTCCTTGGTTACATGGGGACAATAATTGCTGTCTTGCCCAATTTCCAGGGTGGCTGTGAAGGCCCAAAGCAGGCTGATTTCTCGGTCCTGGCACTTAGAGGGACATAGCAAAGCTGGCATAGGTCCCATAAGGGATCAGAATGGGGCACAGACTCCCTGGTCCACCTGCTGGAGCAGGAGGTCAGAGATCAGGCCCTGTCTATCATGTGCCTGGCCTGGCGCCTGGTACATGGAGAGTCCTTAAAGCACACATATGAATGATAAACCCGTGTGAGATCCCACTGGCACTAGGGATTGAGGTTAGCCTGGAGAAGAGGTTCATGGGAAATTGGTTAATAGATGTCCAAGCAGCAGAACGGCTGTGACAGGCCCAGATCAGGCATGGGTAGAGATAGGTCCTGGGGACAATGAGTAGACCCTGGAAGAGGACAGATTTCAATCCCACATGAGGGCCATGGACCTTGGAGTAGGGGACGTGAGCTTGCATTAAGCATTTGCAACCTGTCTGGGTTCTGAAGAGAAACGGCTAAGTTTTAGAAAGTCCTTGCTGAGCGACTGTAAAGATTAGGTGAGGCCACAGGGTCTGGAGCCAGACGGCCTGGGTTGGAATCTTGGCTCTGCCACCAACCAGCTCTGAGGTCCTGGGAGAGCTCCCTCCCATCTCCCAGTCTCCGTTGCCTCATCGGTAAACCAGAGATAATAATGTTACCTAACTCAGGAGCAGCAACATAAGGATTGCCGTATATACACACAGAGATGTACACACACCAGGCCCAAAGAGAGCTTGGCCAAGAGTACGTATTTAGTAAGAGCGGTGCGAATGTTGGCCATTATCACTTTCCCTTGGTCTCCAGCTACTTGGTTTCATTTAATCTTCACAACGCCGTTATCACCCCCATTATGCAGATGGGAAAACTGAGGCTCATGCAGATGCAGCAATGTGCCCGCAGTCACCAGTCTTAAAAGTGGCAGCCCCAGAACTTGGGCCCAGCTCTGCCCGCTCAGAAGCCTTCAGGGATTCATCCTATCATTCCCATCCCACCCCCCTGGTCGGTAGGGGACCCCTGCCATGTCCCCACTTTCCAGCCCAGGAGGCAGAGGCCCTGAAGCAGCAAGGTCATGACTCAACATCTCAGAGGTGTCTAGAGCTCAGGTTTGGCTCCAATGCCCACAAGCTTGCTTTTCACCACACACACCTTCTAACCATGGGTACCACTGAGGCCGGAACGGGCTGCTTGGGGAGGAGCGAGGTGCTGAGTGTTGCCGGGTCTGGGTCGGCACAGGTGGGACAAACTCTACAGGAGGATTCTGCGATGGCACCTCTCTCAGCCCTGAGGTCGGTAATCATGAGAGATGATGAACACTAAAGCTTTCGAGAAGGTGACAATGCGACACGTGACAGAGGTGAGAAAGCACAGTGCCATTGCTCTTGGTGTCACCACCACCTGGGGCCAGAAAAGCCCAGGGTCCCGTTGATGGGGAACAGGACGTCCCACGTGTGGTCTGGATAATCCCACCCCCAACCTTGTCTCCCTCTGTCTCTGTCTGTGTTTCTGTCGCCCCCCCCCCCTTTCCTCTGGCTCCCATCCTCCTCTCCCTCTCGAGAAAATGAATCATGCCTCACTCGCCAGCAGCGCTCAACCAAGATGAGTAATTAATCCTCCATCTTTCTTATCTAGTCCTCTCAGATTTGGTTACGTTTGGCCAAAGCATATGCAGACACATGTGATAGCCAGCGTAAGTTACAGAGTTTAACTGAATTTCTCCGCCTGAACATGTGTAGCTTTCTAAAGGTCATCTCAGAAAAGGCATTGCTGGATCAATGCAATGCCACGTCAGTTTGATTGCCTTGTCAGCGTAAGAAACCAGAGCAAAAATAGATAATCTAAGAGTTATTTACTCCTCTATGTCAGCAGCAAGCTATTTATCTTTTCTGGAATTGAGTTAAAACTGCTCCCAAGGCATTTTAGGCGAGGATCCTGATATAAAGGATGGAATAAGAGATAATACTAGGAAGTTGTGCTGGCTTGAGGGTTTCTTAAATAGAGATGCGATGAGCTGGAGGAGGCTGGAGATACCTGGCTTTCATCGAGACAAATACTGTATCTATTCATTCTTTCTTTCTTCTTTTCATTCATTCGGGGTTGGGGGTTTATTCCAGGCCCCGAGAACACAGAGGAGACAAAGATAGACACGACTGGGCAATGGGGACACTTCCCCATCCTTCTGGAACTCTGGGTCCACGGGAGGACAAGGCAGGTGAATCGGGCAGTTAGGGTGGAGTGTGCAGGTTGCAGTGATGGGGACCTGTGGGGACCATGGTGGCCTGGCACTGGGCAAAGCACTGGGGAAGTGGACATTGACCCAGAATGTCCCCAGGCTTAGAGTCAGAGTGACTGATGGCACATAGAGTTCACATGTGCTCTGTGGGTACAGCCCTCGGAATGGGCCGGAACCAGGGTGGGCTTTAAAGATGGAAAGGGGACACCATTGGAGAGTGGACGGCGTTGGCAAAGCCACGGAGGTGGACACGTACAGCACATTTTAAGGGGCTGTAAGAATGCCGGGTGACTCTAGCAGAAGTTCATTTCGGGGAGTAGTGAGAGAAGGGGCTGGTGCGGATGTGGGGAGCCCTGCGGGGGTGGGGGTGGGGGCTTCCGAGCTGGGAGCTGCACGGGCAGAGAGGCAGCCTGCCGGACCTCGTGTGGATCACTGCAAAGGCTGACTCCAGCTTGGGAAACGTAAGCCTGACCAGGTGGGAGGCTCACCCCTGCTCGCCATCTGTTGGAGAAGGGTCACATAAGTGCCACCTGGCTTCCTGCGGGGAGATGGCATCTGGGAGGCAGAGAGCGCCCCTCTGGGGAAGATGCTTGATTGGGTCCAATCATGATTTATTCAGCAGCAACAGACACCTGCAGCCTGGGGCCAGCGCTGTCCTTGGTCCTTCTCCAGGGCTCATTCTGGGGGCGCATACCTGTCTCTTTGGATGACCAGGGCATGGAGGGTGGGAGGCAGAGGCCAGCCCAGATAGTGCAGCCACCTCCATCTTTAGCTGGGTGGTGGTGAGGGGGCGAGGAGGAAGAGGTGTGTCCAGCTCACCTGGTGGGGAGCACTGCCCGCTGCAAGTCTCCCCTTTCCAGTTCTGTCCCCCAAGAGTTCTTTTAAGCTCACGATGAGAGTCACCATTCCTAGTAATCCCAGTAATACCTACTAGTAATCCTAGATGGAACGCACCACTGCCAGCACCCTGCAGACACCACTCATGTCATATGTGTGTGCTGCGCCCGCACGTGTGTGCATACATGCACGCGCTGTGTGCTTGCAAACTACAGGTGTGCCAGGTTTTCATAAATCTGAGCTAGGAGTTCCCACTGTGGCATGGCAGGTTAAGGATCAGGTGTTGCCACAGCTGTGGTGTAGGTTGCAGTTGCAGCTTGGATTCCGTCTCTGGCCTGGGAACTTCCATCTGCCTTGGATGCGGCCAAAAAAAAAGCAAGTTAGCATTATGTTAACCTAAAGGGAGTAATGGTAAATCGTCACTAATAAAAATGAGCTAGCATTGACACGCCATGCTGTATTTTCTAGAACCTGCTTGTATCTACCCATAATAGATAGGTTAAGAGGGCAGGAAGTAGGTAGCCCGGAGAAAGGTTATCCAGCTAGTTGATAACTGAATAAGGAGGAGCCTATGTGGCTTGACCCTATGTTCATGGCATAGTTTGAAGAGACAAAGGTCTCTCATGATCTGTCCTTAGAGGTGTGGCGTGTACTTCTTCAGGCCACCCTAGCAGAGCTTTTTTTTTTCTTTCCTTTTCTTTTTACAGCTGCACCTGTGGCATATGAAAGTTCCCAAGCTAGGGGTCAAATTAGAGCTACAACTGCCAGCCTCCACCACAGCCACAGCAACACCAGATCCGAGCCGTGTCTGCAACCTACACCACGGCTCATGGCAACACCGGATCCTTAACCCACCGAGTGAGGCCAGGGATCAAACCTGCATTCTCGCGGACACTGTGTCAGGTTTTTACCCGCTGAGCCACCATGGGAACTCCATCCTAGCAGCTTTTAAATACTGCTTATTTAATGATAATTGTTTAAAAATTGTTTGTGTTTGGCTAACGGTTTAATAGTAACGGTTCATTAGCTGGTCAGTGTTAAGATTAGCCACCCAATGTTGGTATTAGCCAGTTTGAATTTTGACGATGCACCACAAAATCTAACACTGTTTGCCTACTATATCCCACCTTCCTGGGGTGTGTGGTTTCAACGCCGAGGCTGGTCACAGACAGGACTCTCCCCAGCCCAGCTGAGCCACTCAATTTCCTCAATGATGCCAACATTTTTTTTTTTTTTTTTAAAGCAGACCCTAAGCTAAGTACTTTGCGGGCAATGCTCTCAATGAATTGTGACGACAAACTTATAAAATGGAGATCCGTATTATTCCTATTTTGCAGATGAGAAAACTGAGGTTAAGAGAGGCCCACTGACATAGTTACGCCGTCCAAGTGGGGGCGGGGGGGGTTCTGAGAACCATGCCCAGGCTGTCTGTCCCCAGCATCTGGAAGACTTACCATTAGGCTTTACTGCCTCCCTCTGCTCCTGCTTCTCTGCCCCCTCCCCAGGGGGGGCTCCTCCTCCGTGGCAGGACCCCAGGCGGGAGGATGTGGACTCGGGAAGTGCGTGGGGAGGGCGGGTGAGCTCTGGTTGCAGCAGTGGCCACCCAAGGCCAAGGCCCCTGGGCGAGGAACCTACATTCGGCTCCCTCCCCACCCCGGCTGCTCCCTCCAGCTCCTCCTCATCGTTGTCCTTAATTATGAACTGCCAGTGGTTCCCAAGTGGAGGGGGAGGGGAGGGAAGGGAGAAATGCGTGGCAGAGCGAGCGGCCAGATGGCCCTTCTGGCGAGCGTGGGCTTCATCTGGTCTTTATGTAAGAATTGCTCCGCTTCCCAGATTGCCTTCGAGGCAGACGTTTAAACACTTGTTTTGTGTTTATGATACAGAGGAAGAAATTAAAAGGCCCCCAGGGGAAAATGAGGAAGAAAAAAACCAGGAGTGATTCTGGGTATTTGTCGGGCAAGATGATGAGAGAAACCAGGTCTGGGACTGGTTTCAAGATGACAGCGAGCAGGTGGCTTGCCTGGGCTTGGGCGGTGAGATCCAGGAGTCCACGGTCACGAGCAAGGAAAAGCGTGAGCATCCTTCTGGTGACACAACGGGATGAGAAACCGCCAGCGATGGAGGGCCTGCTGTGGACTGAGTACTATGCTACCCTTGATGTACTCTCTTGAATTCTCTCTGCAGCCTCATTTTTGGCTTCGCCCGAGGCACGTGGAAGTTCCCGGGCCAGGGATCGACAGCAGTGACCCAAGCCACAGCAGTGGCAACCCCAGGTCCTTAACCCACTGTGCCGCAAGGGAACTCCACCCCTGTTTTACAGGTGGGGAAACCGAGGCTTGGGGAGGCTCAGGGACTTGGCCGGCCTTAGGTTGTCTGGCAGCTAGACTGCTGGAAGTTTCCCCCATCGGGCAGGTCTTCACCCCTTCAGTTCTGCCTCCTGCAGAAACCTCCGCAGACCACCTAGTCTCGCTGCACAGGTCTCTTCTTGAACTTCCTGGCGTCGTGGGTTCCAAATGGGATGCCTTCCTGTGTCTGAGCTTCTGTTGCCCTTAGAATGGTTCCTAGGCTCCCAGAGTCTGTTGCCAGGGACCTCAGTGGCCATCACGCCTAGTCACCACTGGGCTTTCAGAGTCTAAGATATCCCCACCTCTGCTCGAACCCTCGCCTGAACAGGAAGGGAGCCCACCACACGGCTGGGTGGAATGGGAGGTTGCGCCTTCCCTGGTGTATCATCTCCGAGTGGGCTGCACCAGACTTTCTCTTCTCTTGTCTACACCCTTCGAGATGAGCACAGCTGGGTCCACTCTGTTGGCAGAAGCACCGCCTGGGAGATTGCCAGGGTATACAATCACCATCTCTTTTTACAGATGAAACTAAGGTCTGGGACCCTGCGGGGGTGAGGGGGGACGCTGGTGCCCAAGGTCACATAGCGAGTGGGGGCGTGAGCTAGCTGGAAGAGAATCAGACCTGTCTTGGCCCAGCCTCAGTGTTACTCCTCCAGGCAGATTTAAATGCTCCGTTCACGGTCCCCCCGGGCAACCTGCAGGGACTTCCATGAAAGCTGTCCCCACCTGTTTGGGAGTCTGTCTTCAAAGGGGACTCAGGAGTTTGGAGGACAGGGGCTTCTTGCACAGGGTCTGGCGCAGAGAGGGCACCAAGAGATGTTGGAAGGAGAGATGGGGGATCCGCAGGGGACGGCAGGGGCCACCACTGTGAGGGTTCCCCCAGACTGCCTGTCACCAGGGTAGAGCCAAAAGGGACACTTTCCTAGCCACCTTTGAGCAGGACGTTGTCTGAATGTGGCTTCATAGTAATCATGGCAATACTGAGAGTCCACATGCACGGCTCTATATAATTGCAGATGCTTCTTGCTTTTGATTTGCATGATCAAGTAGGCAGGGGCTTGCGTTATCTCAACTTTGTAGAGAATGAAACTGACATTCAACAAGGTCCCGCTGTTAACCAGAGACACAGTGTGAACTAAAACCGCGAGACCTCAGTGACATGTTCTGCTCCCCATTCCTTCCTTCATTCTTCCCTTTGCTTCTTCCTTTACCCGTTCACATTCTCACGAGCTTCTTGCTTTTCCGTAGACACATCATGCACACGCCCGACTCAGAGCATCTGTACTTGCTGTTCCCTCTGTCTGGAATGCCCTGCCCACAGAGGTTCACCTGGCTCGTCCCCTTGCCTCATTCTGCAGATATGCACCCCCCTGAACACCTGTCTACACTGGCTCCTCATCACCCTCTCACATGCCTGGCCCATGTCCTTCTTCAGAGCACGAATCACTATGTGACCTTATTATTATATTATTATTAATTATTTTATTTGATTATTATATTTGATTATTATATCATTTATTTATTATAGTTACTATATTATATCCTGTGTTAAAACTATTATGTCCCTCTTCACTCTACACCATCAGCTCATTGAGAGCAGCCCTGACAATGTGTAGACGCTTAAATATACTTGTATTTCCTGAATGGATGAGTGCCTACTATGTGCTACACTCAGCTCTGGCTACTGAGAACACACACATGATTAACGCCTTCTGCTCTTAGGGAGCTCACAGCAGAGAGAAAAAAGTGGGTCACCAGGATGGAATGGCAGGATGACATGGGCTCCCAGGTAATGGTTCTCTTAGCCATTGTGGCAGAGCCTACCAGATGAATGACCCTCCAATATCAGCTCTCTTTTTCCCTTAATAACAGTAGCCCTAATTAGCAGGACAGAAGTTCACTCAGAATAAAGGTTACCTTTCCCAGCTTCCCTTGCAGCCCGATGTGGCCATATGACTCGGTTCTGGTCAATTTTCAGGAAATATCCTTAGAGAAGGGAAATATGCCTTTCTTCATGCCTTCCTTCGCTTATTAGATTGTGAAGTGATGGCTAGCCTTGAGCAGCCACTTTGGACCATGAGGATGAGCTCATACCCCAGGGAGGAAGAAGTAGAAAGCTGGAAGAAGCTGGATCTCTGGGCCTGTGGAATATTAGTTCACTCACCTCCAGAAATAGTTCACCTGAATGAGAAATAAAATCTCTGGTTTAATCCACTTTTCTTTCCCCTTCCTTCCTTCCTTCCTTCCTTCCTTCCTTCCTTTCTTTCTTTCTTTCTTTCTTTCCTTTTCTTTCATTTTTCCTTTCTTTCTTTCTTTTTTTTTTTTTTTTTTTTTTTTTTTTAGGGCTGCATCTGTGGCAGAGGGAAGTTCCCAGGCTAGGGGTTGAATCAGAGCTAAAGCTGCTGGCCTACACCACAGTTCACAGCAACACCAGATCCTTACCCACTGAGCGAGGCCAGGGATTGAACCCTCATCCCCATGGATACTAGTTGGATTTGTTACCAGTGAGCCACAATGCGAAGTCCAGAAAAAGGTCTCTTTGCACATATCTTCACATACATGCATTATGTGATGAAAGGTGACCGGTATTAGCAAAAGAAGGGTTCACATGTCTTGTAGCTACTGAAAAATCTGTAGGACATAAAGCCTCTGCTTAGAATACAATGCTAAGAATATTCTAGAAGACAGTTGGTAATTCACAGGCCTGTACGTTTTCTTCAAAATCGAGCCAGGCTCCCAAGGGAGTGTGGGGTTAAGAGATCACAGGACGTGCTGGGGCGGGGTGAGCGGGGAGAAGGACCGGACAGGCAGAAAGGACACAGATGCTCTTCTGAGGCGTCCTTGATATGAAACAAAAAGTGGCTGGGTGGGGAAAAATAAGGATTTACTGGGTGTTCTGGTTGGCTCAGAACAAGCCAGGTTTCTTTCTGGTACATGATGGGCCCGTATAGCCCTGCAGACACTGTGGTCAAAATTGAGGGTGCTAAGACAAAAAGCTAAATGGATCTATTTCAGCTGTCTTTTATTATATAACCAACCATCCCCAAACCTGGGGCTTAAAATAACACTGATTTTATGCTTTCTCACCCTTCTCTGGCAGGCCAGACACGGCTCCTCTTTCACATGGACTAGACTGGACACGTGCCAGGTGCTGGCCAAGAGAGGAAATAGATGGGACACACATGTGGCTTATGGCTGGAAGGTTCTAGAAGGGCGTGTCCCATGGCCTCTTGGCCTCCGTGTGGCTTTTCTCACCATCTGGTCTCTCCTTCCCCTAAGACAGCCTGGATTTCCTCACTGCGTGGTGACTGCATTCTGGGAGCATGATAGCAGGAGTTCCAGGCCACCAGGCCTGGGAGGTGCACTGCATCACTCGTGCCACATCCTATCCGTCAAAGCAAGTTGCACAGTCCCGCGGTCCCCCAGACCCCACTGAGGGAGAAATAAGCTCCACCTCTCCACGGGAAGCATCATGAGCGGCTGTATTTGCAGACAGACGACACAAGATGTTGACAGGGATCCTGGAACCCAGATGGAAAGGAGGACACACATCACACAAATGCGGCTTATGCAAAACTGCATGGAAGCACGTTTGGCGCATAGAGCCAGGCTCGCTGTCATCTGTGTGGGGCTGGAGCTGGGGTTTCTGCAAGCTGACTCGGCCTGTCTTCCACCACCCTGCTTTCCTCCTGCCAACAACGCCATCAGCTGGAGACCACTAAAGGAAAGAGGACTACACCAAGGTCACGATCATTATGCACCAAGGTCACAGTCATAACATCCTGGAATATTGGATTCTATTTCTGGCAGATCCAAGGTAGTTGGCAAACCTCTACCCGCTGCTTCCCCACTCAGCACTTGGAGGTGATGAGCCCACTGGATTATGTGGCGGTAGCCTAAGGGCCGGGTGCCGACCAGGAAAGGAGAGAGGCTCCTTGCTCGGGATCAGCCTGTGCCTGGCACTTGGGGTACAGCTCCAGGCTCAGGGGAAGGCAACTCACATTAATTGACTGCCTACTGTGTGCCAAATGCTGCTCGGCATGTCTGACCCTACTTTTCTTTGTACTGTTTTCTCTCTCCCTACTTTCCAGCCCATCTGGGTATATTTCTGTTTTTCCAGTGGGCCACTCTTTCTCTTCCTTTGCATGTACTGTTTCCTCTGCTTGAAACACTCTTTCTCTGCCTTTTTTTTTTTTTAAGGGCCATACCTGCAGCATATGGAAGTTCCCAGGCTAGGGGTAAAATCAGAGCTGCAGCTACCAGCCTAGGCCACAGCCACAGCCATGCCAGATCTGAGCCATGTCTGTGACCTACGCCACAGCTCATGGCAAGGCCAGATCCTTAACCCACTGAGTGACGCCAGGGATCAAACCTGCGTCCTCACGGATACTAGTTGGGTTTGTTATTGCTGAGCCACAAACAGGAACTCCAAAACACTTTCTCTGGTCAACCCCAATGCGTTTCTCAAATTACAGGCTCTCTCCCTCTCTACTAGACTGTAGGTTCCCAGCTCAGTGTTCTCTAAGTGTTTGTTGAATGACTGAATGATGGAATGATTGAGTCCTGACGACAGCCCATTTGCCAGATGAGACAACTGAAGCAGTGGCTATCAAGCAGAGAACTAGCTCATCCAAGGCTAAGACAAGGTGAGAGGTGGAGCCAGGATTTGAATCAGACTGTTTGGTGGCCAAACTTGTGGCCTTTCTACTACACCTGGCTCATGAGGGTGAGTGAAAGAGTGGACAATGGTGAGGAGGAGGGGGGAGAGGGTGCTGGTAGAAGAAGCGAGAGCCAAGGACCCTCTATGCCCCACTGCTCATGGGAAGGAGGGCCAGAGATGGAGGCGGACCTGGGGCCAGGCCACAAAGTCACACAGTGTTTGGCTGAGACTCCGTGAGCCTGGCCTCCCTCAGTCTGTCCTGAATTGAGGGTTTACGGGTACCTCTCTGTAGACAAGAGGTCCTAGACCAGTGGCTCAGCTGGCTGTCAGAATCTGGGGCTGTGCTAACTCCCAGGGTCTTTGGCACCCTCTAGTTAAAGGGGCCCAGGGCAGATTCCAAGTCACAATCAGGGGGTGCTACCCCCAGAAGGGCAGTCAGAATGCTGCACCGGGTGGAACTTTCTACGGCAGAGAGAGTACTGGCTTCAGAGACCCAGACAGACCCAGGATCCCAGCTCTGCCAATTAGAACAGAGTGACCTTAGCCCAGTTACTTCATCTGTCTGAGCTTCAGTCTTCTTGTCCAGAAAATGAGGATAATAAGGTTTTCTGAGAAAGCTGAAGGAGTTAATTGTGCAGCATGCTTGGAACAGGGCCTGACTCCCCAACTTACGCCTGGCGTAAGGGAAGCTTTAATAAATATTAGGCCAGAAGGCCTCTTGTTCTTCTGTTGCCATTGAACCTCTTCTGCCTCAGCTTCTCTTCTGAGTAATGTTTTGTTCTGCATGTTTCCTGGGGCTGTGGGAAGATCAGATGTGATAAAGGGCAGAGAAGATAACTGTGAAGTCCCATCCAAAGGACAAGGCTAAAGGAAGTTGGGTTGCCCTTCTGTCTCCATCTGGACCACACCAGGCCAAGGCCAAGGGACCCGATAGACATCTAGAGGGGAGCAGAAGTCCCGTGACCTCAGGAGGCGAAGATGATGATGATGATGGTGGTGATGATGTGACAGAGAAAGGATGAAGGTGATGATGGAGGTGATGATGATGGAGATAATGATGGACATGATGATGATGGAGGTGATGATGATGGAGATGATGATGATGGACATGATGATGGAGGTGATGATGATGGAGATGATGATGAGGGAGATGATGATGGAGGTGATGGATGATGGACATGATGATGGACATGATGATGGAGATGATGATGATGGACATGATGATGGAGGTGATGATGATGGACATGATGATGAGGGTGATGATGATGAGGGTGATGATGATGGAGGTGATGATGATGGACATGATGATGGAGGTGATGATGATGGAGATGATGATGAGGGAGATGATGATGGAGGTGATGGATGATGGACATGATGATGGACATGATGATGGAGATGATGATGATGGACATGATGATGGAGGTGATGATGATGGACATGATGATGAGGGTGATGATGATGAGGGTGATGATGATGGAGGTGATGACGATGACGATGATGATGAGGGAGATGCTGATGGAGGAGATGATGGACCTAAGGAGATGAAATGATGATGGTGATGGTGATGATACATATGTCAGAAATGATGCTGGAGGAGATGATGATGATGGAGATAAGGAGTGGGTGATGGTAATGATGATGCTGGTTGGATGGGTGGATAGATGAACATGCTGGTAGGCATGTTCAGGCCAATCCCTAAGAAGGCAAAAGGGTATCAAAAAGATTAACGGACTCGTTGTTCAAAGACCTAGATATTTTTCAATCTAGTCAACTGACTTTGGGTAAGTCACTGCACATCTCTGAACCTCAGTTCTCTCACCCACAAAACGGGAACAAACCCCCTTCCCTGCTTACTTTGCAGGAAGCACACGTGGAGATCATGGCCATAATTATTTTTCATATAAGCAGCTGTGGCTGTTGCTGCTGCTGTAGCTGAGAGCAGATCCTGCTCACAGACAGGCAGCCACTGCTACCCAGCAGACTTGGTGCCAGTGCAAGATCTGCCACTTCCTCGTCCAGGTGTTTTTAAGCCAGCTGGGTTAATGCCTCAGTTTCCTGGTTTACAAACAAGCCTCCCAGGGCCACCCACACATAGGGCTAAATTGGGTTCTTGTAGTTACGGGGATCAACTCAGTACCTGCAAAGAGTGAGGGCTGCATCCTTATTATGATCAAAGCTTCTGGTTCACTCTGGTTGTTTCTTTTCCAGCCACACCTTCAGCTTAGCCCGACCTGGTATAGATCACGCCCTCCTGGTCATCACTGCTCCCTGCAAAACTATCACAAAGGGCTGCTCTGTATGGTTGTTCAGGTAGCTCACTGCTCAAGGGCACTCAGCCAAGGAAATTCAGCTTGTGCTTTTTCCCTCCCAAAGTTGTGAGCCTCAGAGAGGGGCTGCCTCTGCCTGGAGAAGGTATCTTTTCCTAATTTGCCTAAACACTACATATGCGAGAAAGCGCTGAGTTATTCTGTAGTGGAATTTCTCCAGCTGAGAAATGTGGAATCAGATGGGCCTTCAGAGAGGATCTGACCCAATATTCTTTTTTTTTGTCTTTTTTTGTCTTTTTTGTTGTTGTTGTTGTTGCTATTTCTTGGGCCGCTCCCGCGGCATATGGAGGTTCCCAGGCTAGGGGTTGAATCGGAGCTGCAGCCGCCGGCCTACGCCAGAGCCACAGCAACGCGGGATCCGAGCCGCGTCTGCAACCTACACCACAGCTCACGGCAACGCCGGATCGTTAACCCACTGAGCAAGGGCAGGGACCGAACCGGCAACCTCATGGTTCCTAGTCGGATTCGTTAACCACTGCGCCACGACGGGAACTCCCCAATATTCTTGTTGCAAACAAGAGAAAACTGAGTATTTGTTCAGCCATTCATTTACTGAATTTTACCGGATGCCTCTTATGGGACCAGTACCATCTCTATGCTCAGCAGGAGCCAGAAGTGGTCACAGGAGGGGAAGGGCACAGGATGTAGCCAGTTCAATGTGCTCTTGCAGACCTTCGGCCCCCAGGGCATCCCATGTCCTTGTTTCTCTACCTCCAGGGACATTTGGCAAGGTCTTATAATGCCAAGTGCGGGGCCGGTTTACTCCAGCCAGTTCTCTGCACTGACTGGCACCCGGCCCCATGCCCCTGATCCAGCAGGGCCTGTGCAGCTGGTGACATCCTCTCCTCAGCCCAGGGCTGATTCAGATGCCCAGGCCTGCTGGCACCAGAGGCCCAATAAGGGGCTGCGTGGTCCTGGATTCAGCAGGAAAGAACCCTGTGCTAGGAGGCAGGACCTACCTGGACTCTGGGTCTAGCCTGCCATTAACAGGTGTTGAACTTGGTCAAGCCGCAAACCATCTCTTTGCAACATAAGAAGCCTGAGCTGTGTGACCTGTGAGGTTTTGCCAACTTGCAACTTCCCGTCGGTGGTCCTTTCAAACTTTGGCATCAGAATTCCTGGGAGCCCTGGTTAAAACTCACCTTAGAGCTTTAGATTCCGTCGGTCTGGGCTGGGGCCTGTTTTTCTCCCATGTCCTAGATGCTGTGATGCTGCTGGTCCAGGGAGCACACTTGGACAACTGCTGCTCTAGCAACCCTGGGTGCACATTAGAATCACTTGGGGGAGCTTTAAACAGTGGCCATCAGGCCCAATCCCAGAGCAACTAAATGGGCATCTCTGGGTGGGAGCCTGGGCTTCGTTATCATTTAAAAGCTCCCCTGGGTGATTGATTACCAGGGATAGGAACCCAATGTTCTAGCAAAGTGGCCGGGGAGGTGACAGCACATTGGTTGAGTACACACCTGATTTCCCTTGGGATAAACTGAGCTCCCCACGCAGCCCATTGGCTGCCTGGCTTTGAACAGCCTCCTCGAGCCTCAGTTTCCCCTCCCGTAAGTGGCGCTGCGAAGATTAAACCAAGCTGCCTCGCTGCATCTGCCCGCCACCCCCTTGTCTCCAAGGAGAGCTTGTGCACTTCTTTTGCTCTGAGGCTGTTCAGCTGAGCACAATTCAATAAGCATTTATTAAAAACTCACAATGTGCAAGATGCTGTCCTTAATGATGAGGGAAAACAAAGATGAATCAGGCTTCGTCCCCTCTCCGAGGAGCTCACGTGCAAGCGGGGGTGATGAGGCATGTGTCCAAAACGTGAGGCAAGATGTATCACCGGCCATAAAGGAAGGAATCAGGCTAACGGCCACTGTATGCAAGGGCCCCCCCATTTGTGAGGCCCTTTATGGTACATTTTATAATCCGCCCAACAATCCACGAGGTCATTCTTACCACCACATCCACGTTACAGATGAAGAAACGGAGGCTTACGGAGCTGGTCAGTTACCCACAGGGCAAGAGGCAGGTTCTGCTGCCAGGGGAGCTCAGAGGAAGAGATTCACACCGGTACAAAGACCAGGAAGATTTGTGGGAAGAGATGGGGACATTATAACCCCCCCGCCGCCCCCACTCTTTAGGGCCACACCCATGGCGTATGGAGATTCCCAGGCTAGGGGTCGATTTGGAGCAGTGGCTGCCAGCCACAGCCACAGCCACAGCCACAGCCACAGCCATAGCAATGCAGATCCATGCCTCGTCTGCGACCTACATTGCAGCTCACAGCAGTGCTGGATCCCCGACCAGGCCAGGGATCGAACCCACATCCTCATGGATACTAATCAGATTCATTTCTACTGTAACGAATCACAACAGGAACTCCGAGAAATGTGGACATCATGTTTTGAAGGATGTGTAGAAGTTCAAAGGGTGAAGAGAGAGAAAAAGGTTTTCTCGAGAGAGGGATCAGCACACACAAAGGCCAGGAGGGAGGAAATCTCAGCTTCTTTAGGGACCTAGAAAGTGGTTTGATTTGGCTGAAATGCAGGCTGATAGTGAGGCATGATGGGAATCAGATCCTGGCTGGAGGCCTTGTATGCTGGGCTAAAGCATTTAGAGTTCATATCTTAAGCAATAGGAAGCCATTGAAAATTCTTGAGCAGGGGGCCGGTATTTTTAGAAAAAGATGAAAGTGGTCGTGAATTATGCGAGAGGGAGGTGACAGCCCGCTAAGGAAGGAGGTGGCTACAGCAAATGGTCCACGTGAGATGGTGAAGCCAATGAAGGAGAGGGAGGCTCGGAAAGTGAGCGCCCGGGAGGTGCGCTGTTGCCACGTGACGCTTCTTTGAGCATCATCCCTTATGTGCACCTGCTTATTGACTGAGCCACTCTGCACTGGGGAACAGAGCCAGGTGGGTCTCCTGGGGCCCCACAGCTCCACATACAGCTCCCTTCAAGATGGGCATATGGTCAGTGGAGCATGACCCACCCCGGGGAACAGCTGGAGCAACAGGTAATGGGTTCCCGGGCCAGCTCAGAGCTGGCCGCCTGCCATGTTTCTCGGGTGCAGGTGGAGGAGCCGGCCCAGTGGCCTGAGTCCTCCTGACCCCAGCTTACCAGGTGAATTGTACCACCCTGTCTGCCTCCTGCTGCCAAGTTCATGGCCAGCTCAAGGCTCATGGCCTCTGTGTGTCAAGCTGATCATAAACCCCTCCTGGGCTGAAGCCCAGTTCCTGGAAGCAAAGTCTGGATGAGGAAAGAACACTGGGCCGGGATCCTGCCGCTTGCTGGCTGGGTGACCTTGGGCATGTCCCTTAAGCCTTTCTGAGACCTAGATATTCCACATCCTCTGGTTAGGGGATTAATCACGTTCAAGCAGTGCGAGTGCTGCTGAGTCCTCCATCTGGTCCCTCCACCTGCCTCATCTTCTCTGGTTAACTTTCCTGGAGAATCTCAAGACCACATAGGGACAAGCAGAAGGAGCCACTTTCTATCATCAAAGTCCAAGACCATCTTAGCACTTCCGTGGACCTAGCATATCATAGGCCCATTTTATAAATGACACAACCAAGGCCAGGGGAGGGGGTAGATTTCCGTGACTGGCCCATGGCCAACTATTTGAATGGACACGGAGGCAGACTGAAAACCCACCTCTCATCCAGTGGAGCTGGACCTTCCACCTGATGCCCCCTGAGACCCCCACCACCCATCTTGAGGTGGGGGGGGGGAGGTTGGACTGGGGCTAGGGTTCAGGAAGTGAGGCACAGTTCCCTGGCTGATACATGTTATGGCTGGACAGACCCACCATTGCATCCAGGGTTCCTGTTCTCACACGGTAGGAACATTCTCTTTTCAGCCTCCTGATAATGCGGAAGGAGAAAGTGTCCTTGGGGGGAGGGGGGCTGAAAGGTCTTTAACACCTCTCCAAACCTTGTTGACCTCCCTTTTCCACTGAGGGCACATCTCAAGCCTTGGCAGGCCAGTTTCCTGCGAGAATGTAATAACCTTGGTTTGTTTTCGTTGTGCTTATTTTTGCTCTTACCTTCTATTTATGGCAAGTGATACTGGTTTCCCATTTAAGGCAGTGATATAACAATTCTCCAAAAAACGTGTTGGGGGGTGGGGGAGTGGGTCTCGGAGTTAAAGAAAATACTAAGTAATAATGACTGATGTCTGCCCTAGTTCAAGGCCTGGGAGAACGGAGGTGAGAGAGGCACTGCCCAAGGGCACCCAGTACGTCCCCAGCAGGGCTCTCTCTACAGTGCTCCCCCAGACTTGCATGCCACACAGACCTCCATGCAGGCGCGTTTAGGTCAAGGTGACTCTGCGGCCCCTCCTGGAGGCACGTGCGCGGTCCATGTGTCATCCCGCAGGTCCTGAGACCTCGGGAGGGAGGCGGCGGCTCGGGGCCGGCAGGCTGGGCGCCGAGAAGAAGCCTGGGGACTCCGGAGAAGGAGGAGGGCGCAGGAGCCGTTTGTGCGCGGGCTGCAGCCAACCGGGAGCGAGCGGCTGGGGTCCCTGACAGACTGGCAGCGGGGCCCTCGCGAGTCACCCGCGGCTAGAGAGGTGTGCGGGTGAGTGTGTGCGCAGATGTCAGCCTCCGAAGCCCGTGCAGCCTTCAGGTCACAGCACAAGCGCCGGCCACCCCCAGCCCCCAGCCCCTCGGCGCCACGCGCCCGGGCACGCGGAGCGCGGGACTGCGGCGTCCTAGTGGCCGCGGGCGGGGCGGGTAGGGGCGGGGCCAGATCTCGGGACCCGCTGCCATTGGCTGAGCTCGGAGCCGGGGGCGGGGCGCCGGGCGAAGGCGGGTGAGCGGGCTCCAGCAGGCAGAGGCAGGCACCAGGCGGCGGGACAGGCTGCTCGCGGGTTGCGGAGGGGGCGAGGGGGCGCCATGCGACCGGTGCACGGAGAACCGCTCGCAGGGGCGGCGGAGGGCGCCCAGGCCTAAGCTGAGCTTCTGCCACGGGACTGCTATAAGGAGCCTGGGCTCCGATCACTTTTAGGAGGGACCATTGACCTCGCCCTGCGGGAGGAAGGGGGGTGTCTGCCTCTGGGAGAGAGAAGGAGGGAGGAGCCAGAGGCCCCGAGAAAGTTCTCCTCCTCTGGGGGCCAAAGGGGGTGAAGTGGGTGGAGGAACCGATTTAAGGCTAACTCGAAGCTGCGGAACCTTGGGGCGGCGTTCAAGGCCCCCTCCCACACACGCGCGCGGAGCCGAACACCCTGCTCCTCCTTCAGCCGCTGGCGTCACCTCGCAGGGAGAAAGGAGCCGTCTCTGGGCGTCCGGGGACCTGCAAAGCTGAGGGCAGAGGAAGCGGCCGCGGCGGAGCCGGGCAGGCACCCCCCACCCGAGCAATCCCCTTCGGGGCGGGCGAAGCAGGTGGCATACGGGGCCAGGATAGGTTCGCCCACCCGGGATACGCACATACGCACGCACCCACAGTCATCTCCAAAGGACCCTCCCGGAGTCTCTAAGGACCCGGAGTCGCCCCTTCTGCCCTCTCCCCTCAACGCCGGAGCCCCAGGCGGGGCCCCCGGAATCGGACGTCCCCACGCCTCCGGGCACCTGGCTCAACAGGAGTCCCCCGGGTCCGGGCAGGGCAGGGCCGGCGGCGGCGAGCCGGAGCCCGCCCTGAGCCCGGGCCCCACCGAGCCCTCGGAACCCACCCATGGGACACCAGCTCCCCGTGTCCCCTCGCCCAGCCGCGCCCAGCCCTGCGCCCTGAGCCGCGCAGAGGAGGAGTCCGGCGCAGTGACCCGGGAGCCGCCGCAGACTCTGGAAGGCTCGGCGGCTGGAGAGCCAGGCGGTTCCCCGCACCTCCAGGCGCTTCCAGGCATCCCTCCCAGCCGCGCCAGAGGCCTGGCCCGCCATTCCCAGGTAGGAGAGAGACCCTCCATCAGAACTGGGAGCCTGGGGAAGCCGGGAAGCCAGGAAGAAAGGTTTGAAGCTTGGGCAGGGGGAGGCCAGGTGAGGCTTTAGAGGACCAGCGAAAGTTAAAACTGTATGGGCACCTACTATGGTCCAGGGTAATCCCGAAACTTCACCTATTTAGAGAAAATGCAATTAGTGGAGTACCTACCATGTGTCAGGCTGGGTGCTTATCCCAGCAAAGAAAGACTTACTGAATTTCTTCCATGTGCCAGGTTTGGTGCTAGAAGCTTTCCATTTAAGAGATCTGGAGCAACAGCCTGTTTGAAAATAAGGAAATTGAGGCTCAGAGAGGAACAGGCATTTCCGTCCTTTCCCCAAATATTCCCTCTCCCCTTCCCAAGCCAGCTTCAGCCTGCAAACCTGAACAAGGGTGGGGTGGGGCTGGGAGGGGGCCAGTTTGTGCCCCCTCCCTCACAGCCCAGCCTTGGCAAAGACCTCCTTTGAGAAGGGAAGCTTAAGGAGTGCCTTTCCTGTCCAGAGTTCCTCGAGCTTTGGGCGAGGGTGGGGAGTGGGTGTTGGTGCAAGGGGTGGGTTTCCTGGGTGATCCCCTTCCCAGGAAGGCTTTCTTGTGCTCAGCTGGCCAGAGGGCCCCCAAGCATCTCTGTGGGGCTCTCTCTCCTCTTGCCCCCGGCCCTGGCAGGATGGGTGTTGCTCGGGACCTCAGGGAAGAGGGGAGGCCAGGCTGGGGAGGGGCAGCCAGCTCCGGAGCCCATGATTCAGGCTTCCCCCAGCTTCACAGAGACAAGATGGTGTCCCCCCAGATCTCTGCCTGCCCTCCAGCCCCCCCCCCACCCGACAGCCCCCTGATTGCCAAGAGGAAGTGCCACAAAGAAAGGAACCTGCTTCCTGTGCGCCAGGAGCCCTGGGGGCCTCTTGACTTTTCACTGAGTTTCCAGGGCCATGCGGTGGGTTTGCTTCTAGCATTTGCTAGATGACCAGACCCCAGGGTTGCTGGGCGGGTGAGAGGTGGAGCGGGTCTGCTAGAAGCTGGTCCTGCCCGCTTTGACTCTGAGCTGTCAAGGGTGGTGAGATTGGCTTTTCCAAGCCCCCAGGACTCCCCTTGGTGTGGGCACGGAAGCCAGTGTATGTATATGTATCCAGAGAGGCTGGGATGTGGGCTCTTGGAGGAGGCCCCAGGGTGTGGGGGAGGGAGAGGGGAGGGGGTCCCCACAAAGGTGGGAATGCATCCAGACTCTCATCCTGCCGTCCTTGCCCCTCTGACTCCTCCATCTTCCAGACAGGCCCACAGGTGCATTTGCTGGGAGCTGGACGGGCCAGCTTTGGGGGTGTCCTGAGCAGGGTGCCTGCCCCCAGCCGTCTGCAGCCAGGGGCGGGGGGAATTAGAATAGGCCTCTGGGGTCATTCCCCTGCCTGACGCCAGCTGAGGCTTCACTGAGTCAGACACTGTTGTGAAAAAGACTGATTTGGGCCAGGGGGTGGGTTTTTCTAGGTAGGAGCCCAGACTGTGGAGCCAACAGCCTGATTCTAATCCTGGCTTGGCCAGTCATTTGTGTGGACTGGGGCAAGTGACTCAGCCTCTCCGACCTCCATTGTCCCCATCAGTCCAGTGGGTCGATGGCAGTCCCCTCTTCATGGGACTCTTGTGAAGTCTTTGGAATAAAGCACACAGAGCACCCAGCATGATGGAAGCCTGCCTGGCTGTGGCAACTGTTCCCCCAGCGCGGCCCACCCCATCTCTGCTCCAGGCCATTCTGCCCCCCCACGTGCCCTCAGAATGACCCTGGGGTGAGGTCAGCTGAGCGTCACAGAACTTGCATTCGCGGACCTGTGCTGCTAGTGGTCCCCATGACCCACTCTCTGGGCCTCCCGGGCAGGGGACTCTACACTCTTGAAAAGCCCTTTGAACTCTCACCCCTGCCTGTTCCTCATTGTGCAGGGTCAGCTTGGCTGCGGATGGAGAGAGGGGAGCAGGCAGTGAAGGAGGAGAGAAGCTGGGCCCACAGTGCTGCCCACAGTGCCTCCTCTGGGAGAGAAGACGGGAAGAAAGATGCCCTCCACCCCCCCCCCCAGGGGGGCAGGCGGCAGAGCTCATGGAGGTGTTGTCACCTGATGTCCAGGTGTCTGGGTGCTTCACACGGCCCCACATGGCTGGGGCCCTGTGAAGAGTCACAGTCTTCTCTCAGAGAGGAAAGCCACAGATTTATCCCCCCCTTCCTTGCCCTTTTCTGACCCTGTCCCTTTTCTCCCTGCCTCCTCCCTCTGACCCCCTGCCTCCTCTCTCTACTTTCTCAGGTCCATGGAGTTGCTGATGTTAGCACATCTGTACCAGGAGCTCTGGGCTAGAGGCTGGGGCAGGTGGTGATAGAGATGCATGGTCCCTGGGGGCTGCTGGCCTTCTTCCCTCTTTCTGTAGATGGAGGTGACCACCAGCAGAATCATGCTCCCCGCAGAGGGACTTGGGGAGGGGACTGTCCTGGCGTGGGGCCTCTTTCCCGCTGCCTCCATTGAAGGTCCAGTCTGGTTGCCCAGACCGGGAGGAGACTAAAAAAAATTCAGTGCTGTTGGCTCATACCCCCTATCTCCATTGCCCACCCAGCACACCCCCTGGGTCAGCTAGAAAGCCCCAGAAGAAAGCTTTGAAAGAGCTCCAAAAGGTAGAGCCATTTAGGAATTCCCGTTGTGGCTCAGTGGTTAACGAATCCAACTAGGAACCATGAGGTTGTGGGTTCGATCCCTGGCCTCGCCCAGCGGGTTAAGGATCCGGTGTTGCCGTGAGCTGTGGTGTAGGTTGCAGACACGGCTGGATCCGGTGTTGCTGTGGCATAGGACGGTGGCTATGGCTCCGATTAGACCCCTAGTCTGGGAACCTCCATATGCCGTGGGAAGAGGCCCTAGAAAAGGAAAAAAGACAAAAAAAAAGGTAGAGCCATTTGGTTCATTCACGCGCAGATCATTTATTGAGCACCTGCTGTATACAAGGCACTGAAATCCTGTGGGATACATTCAAAGGCAGCCTCAGGCATGAGTCGTGGACTTGGAGTCACCATCCTGGCTCCCTTATTAACGAAATGGGCCCGTCCTGTAGACTTTTAAGCATCACCTTATTTGTGAAACAGGAAGGTGATCCATACTTTCTAGGGAGGTGATAAGGAGACTCTTTAGCATGGGACTAAATGTCTGGGGTTGAATCCTTCCTTTGCTGCTTCCTGGCTGTGTACCCGTGAGCAAGGCAGTAAACGTCTCTGTGCTTTAGTGTCTTCATCTGTAAATTGGGGTAGCCACCTACCTTCTGGGGTTGCTGAGGGATGAAGTGGGTTAATCCATGCTCAGCACGGAGAGTGCTCTGCATATATTAACTGCAAAATAAATGTCAGCTATTATTATTGTTCTATACTTAGCACCATGCTTGGCACACTGCAGGGCTTGGTGACTGGTGATGGTTGTCATGGCTCCAGGCCTGGGTCAGTGGTGTGCTGAGCAGGCTGATTGTGTGTGTCCCTTAGCAGTTTATTCATCGAGATCACCTTGGTAGCTTGGAATCGGCCCTGGCGGGAGTATTACGCCAAGGAAATTGACGAAGGCTACCAGTCAGAGCTCTTTAGAATGGTCTTTTGGGGAGCTGGTCGATGGTATGATGGCTCTCAGTCTGGCACAGCGAGCAGATGCAGATGCCCGAGAGTCCTGCGTAAGTCATGTGCCGGAAGACCCATGCGCAGGAGGTGTCTCCACCTCACACCTCTTAGCATCATGGCCGATGTAGAAATTTATGATGTCGAGAGTGCTTTGGGGCAAATGAATGAGGCTTTCCAGGCCACTTATAACCTGGGGCATCCCGGGCTGAGGACCAGTCAAAGCACTACAGCCCTTTGTGCAAACTGAGAAAAGGAGCCTTTTCTGAGCAGATGAACTGTAGGTAAGACATCCCCCTAGGGGCCTTGTGCAGTGCCCAGCCTGCACCACCATATGCGGCAGCCTGCTGAGGGCCGAGGAGATGGGTACTTCAGTGGGCCTGTCCCTGTTTGTAGCTCCTCTTCTCTAGAGAGGGGAGGGATCCCTGCTGGGTAGGTGGGAGCCCAGGAGGCCTTCAGAGAGGAAATGACATTGGAGACAGACAGGGGGAAGAGGGTGTTCTGAGGGAGGGGCTAACATGAGCCGAAGGCTGGAGGCAGGTCCCAGCAGAACTCAAGCTCACTGAAGGTTCTGGGGGGATTCTGGTAGGTGCTGGAATAGGAAAGGAGTGTGGCTGGGCTATGAACGGCCTTTGAGTGGGCCTGTTAGAGCCCCTGGAGGTTAACTTATCTCTAATTGGGGTTTGGAGCTTGGATCCACTTTGGCTTTTCCCACAAGACCAAGAGGCTCCCGTAGAAAGTTCTGGGTGTGCCCCAGCTCCATAAACCCTCGGGGCTGTGAGGGACTTGAGTCATTCATGGGTCCCTCGTCCAGGTCTCCGGTCTCCTAGAGGTGGGCAAATTGCCAGGGCCCAGGGAGTGCAAATCACGGAGGACGTGATCTGGACCTGCCTTTCGCGTCCTCCTGGGAGGGCTGAAAGGCTCTGGCACCTCCTTTGCTTAAGAAATGTTCTCTAGCGTCTTCCCCATGTCGTGTCTGGACTCACATAGGCTCCTGGGAAGCCAGAATTGTGAAGGACAGATGGTCCAGACAGAGAAAAGATTCCAACAAGTTAGCGTCTTTGAGATCTTGCCATGGGCCGAGCCTTTACAACAGCCCTACAAGTCAAGTCCATTTTGTAGATGAGAAAAGGGACCCCTGGGCAAGTTAAGCTCCTGAAGCACAGCAGTGAGTCCGGGGTAAAGCGAGGACTCAAACCCCAGCAGTCCCATGCTGGAGTAAAGGAGTGACTGAAGGCAAGGGTGGGTGAGTGAGGGCATGGGTGGATGGATGAAGGAAGAAAGAAAGAAGCAAGGGAGGGATGGGCAGGCAGAACTCCCAGGCCCTTAGAGAGACCCCCGTCCAGTGTTCCCAGACAGAAAACTGAGACTGGACAGGAGGCCTCCAGCAAGGGCTGCGAGGCCAAGGCTCCGGGCCACCTGACACCTGCATCCTGCTCTCTGCCGCAGCCCCGAGCCATGATGAAGACCTTGTCCAGCGGGAACTGCACGCTCAGCGTGCCAGCCAAGAACTCGTACCGCATGGTGGTGCTGGGCGCCTCGCGGGTGGGCAAGAGCTCCATCGTCTCTCGCTTCCTCAACGGCCGCTTCGAGGACCAGTACACGCCCACCATCGAGGACTTCCACCGGAAGGTCTACAACATCCGCGGCGACATGTACCAGCTGGACATCCTGGACACGTCTGGCAACCACCCCTTCCCCGCCATGCGCAGGCTCTCCATCCTCACAGGTGGGTGCCTGGGGTGGGCACGGGCGCTTGAGTACGTGGGCAGGTGTGTGTTCGGCACTTTACAGTTTGCAAAGTGCTTGCATGTCGGAGGGGAAGCTCACAAGCCTCCTTGCCCAGTGAGGGTCAGAGACGTGTTGCTGCTTGCGGAGCGAAGGATGGGGGCCGGGGCCCTGATTCCGTTCTGTCTGACTCTGGATCGATTGCTCATGGCTGCCGGTGTTGCCGTCGGATGAGGGGCTGATATTGACCCACTGGATACAAACTGTACCCTGGGCTTTACCTCCCCAGGGAATGGAGGGGCTGCTACCTTCTTCCTGTGGGAGCTGACCCAGCAGAGCTCTGGGACCCGAGGTCAAGCTGTTGGGCTTAGGTCTGTTGAAACTCCAGGCCCTTGCCACCTCTCAGAAGGGCAGGGGCAGGACCCAGGCAGTGATCAGCCAAAGGGCCTGGTGGGGACCCTGCCCGGGCTAGGAACTCCCTGATAATCACAGTAACGACCGTGGCCATAGCTAACATTTATTAAGAGCAGTGTGCCTGGCCAGGTTCTTACAGCTTGGAATGTATCTATTTAATCCTCGCAACTAACCTAGGAGATAAATACTTGCCTCCATTTAGGGAAATTGAGGCTCAGAGAGGTTGAGTTATGCCAAGTGGTAACACAGCTGGTAAATGGCAGGCTAGCGATTATGCTTGATCACTGAGCTATCCTGTAGCCTCTTGGCCCTGAGGGCGATTGGAGGCATTGAGAGGGCAGGTGGATATGTGAGACGGGGCCATGAGTTATGTCATTCAAGCAGTTTTGTGTGGGAGCTAAGGGGACAGGCCCAGGAACTGGTGCGCCTGGATCCGAATCCCAGGTCCACTGCTTCCTATGAGCAAGTTTTGTACCTCTGAGCAAGTGACTCTATCTTTTGGTGCCTCAGTTTTCTCAACTATAAGATGTTATCACATGAGCACCCATCCCAAAGGTCTTTGTGAGAATTAAATGCATTAATATATGAAAAGTGCTTGGTGAGCAGCAGGTCAGTGCTCAGTACGTATTGGTCTTGAAGTTCCTGTTCAAGGCTCAGCAGGGTAAGAACCCCACTAGCATCCATGAGGATGTGGGTTCGATCCCTGGCCTCGCTCAGTGGGTTAAGGATCTGGCATTGCTGCGAGGTGCGGCATCGGTTTCAGACGCATCTCGGATCTCATGTTGCTGTGGCTGTGGCATAGGTTGGCAGCTGTAGCTCCGATTGGATCCCTAGTCCAGAAACTTCCATATGCCGTGGGTGCAGCCCTAAAAAAGAAAGAAAGAAAGAAAAGAAAGGAAAGAAATGAAAATAAATATTGGTCTTAAGCCAGCATCTGCAATGAGCCTTCGATGGTCTCTGCGGGGTCATTTCCTAAACCACGCCTCTGCCATTGCTGGGTGGTGATGAACAGAAGGAATGAGCATGTAACCCTCCAGCCATCACTTACCCGGGCACATCGAGATAGCTCTGCAGCAAGAAACCTTGGCCATGCCCCCCCCCCCCGCCCCGCCATGGCCCAGCCAAGACCCCTCCTTGAGTGCCCTGGGCAGAGAGCTCCCTCTTCCAGGCTGTCCTTGCTGGCCGTCTGACCCAGATCACACTGGGACCGCCCCATCCCACGTGTTGGAGACGGGAATGTGTGGACAGAAGGAGCCGGGGAGGACCTGTGTTCCAGGCCTGGCTCTACCACTTGGCGGCTTAGACACGTGACTGGAAGTCCGAAGCTCAGTCGTCCCTGCTGCACGTCGAGCATTCACCTCACTTCCTCCCTGTGCAGCTGCCGGGACGCAGGAAAGCGCGAGTGGGGGCATGTCCAGCAGGCAGTGGGTCTTGCACCTGTGTCAGCTCTCCCTGCCTTGGGGCGGAGACTGGGTGCCCACGGGCAGAAATAAGGCTCTCAGAGCGGGGAGAGAGATGTTGGGGACCATGCGTGTAGTTCCAGAATTGATTTTTAATTAACAAATAATGCACACACGCACCCTCCTCTAGACCTATAGACAAGGTTTAAAAGCCTCCATGACCCATGCCCCCAACCCCCGACTCCTGCCCCCCGCTCCCCAGAGGTAGCCGCCTCATCAGTCCCCAACCCCTGCCACTCGTGATCACATTGGTATTCACATTTGTGTCCTCATAACAGAGGGTGTTTTCATCTGTTTTTTTTTTTTTTTTTTTTTTTTTTTTTTACGTGCGCATATCATTCTGGACACATCTGTCTGCTGCCCGCCTTTTTCCCTCGCCAACCCGGGCCTCGTTTTCCAACCTGGTACTGCTGGTGCGCAGCACATTCGGAAAGCCATTAATTCTGCCGCCAGCTCTCCTTCCAGCTGCCAGCCAGGCGTCACTGAAGCTTGGCATCGCAGCCTTGCATTTGAATATGTCAAGGCCGCCGAGTCCTCAGGGGCCCAGGATTAGCCTAACGGGATGGGTTTGGCAGCCCAAGTGGAACCGGTTGCCAGGCCGGCCGGTGCTGCCTTGCAAGCGCCTTTCTGAACAGCCCACACCATCCTCCATTGTACCCCATGCCGTCCATGCAGCCACCCACCATGTGCCCTGGCGAGGTCTCCCTCTGGTCCAGAGTGCATCAGTGGCTGGAATGGGCTTCTGAGGGTGGGGTGTGCTGTTTGGCGGGGTCCAGAGGAAGGAGGCAGCAGTGCTCCTGGAAATGCTGGGTTCTTCTCTCAGAGAACTTAGGCCAGTCCCTGGCGCCTCCAAGCCTCGGTTCTGAGATCTGAGAATCCTGGGATCTTGACATCTCCCTGCAGGTTCTTAAGCATTTATGCAAAAATGCAAAAAGGCGATGCGAGTGTGAAATTGTGGTCACTGTCGTGAGATCTGGAAATTGGGATGGAGGCACCAGCCCTCTCTCACCCTCCCTGGCTCCTGTGACCTCCCCAGCATCCCTCTTCCAAAGACCCGCACTAAGGGATGCAGCAAGTTGTAGCAGGGGTAGCACAGGTCTCAGAGGCTGGCATTCGCGTATCCATCTGTGATTTGTTCCAGAAGCACGGGGTGGCTATGTGTGCCAGGTGCCATCCAGGTGAGAATAGAATGGGCTCTACCTCTTGGCCGAGCCATGCCTGAGCTGTGTGATCTTGGGCTGGTTGCTCGCCCTTTCTGAGCCTCAGTTTGCTCACCTATCACATGAAGGTAGTGACATCTCCCTCACAGAGGTTGTGTGAGGAGTCCAGGGGAACCCAGGCGCCTCTCGAAGGTGCTTGTCCTCCTTATCCTCGTGAGACCCAAGATCACTGAGCATGTGTCACTCTCCATTCATTATACATCTTGGGTCAAACTCTCAAAAGCATCCTGTATTGGACAGACAGGGAAACAAGTTTAGGGAGGTGGCGTGACCCGCTCAAGGCTGCGTGGCTGGTGAGTGGATGGGGCAAGAGGTTAACCTAGGCCGGCCTGATGCCAACACGCTGAGTTCCTACCCTACGTCAGGTGCTATTTCAGGCCTTGGGGATGTGCTGAAAAAGACAGCAAGGCCCCTGTTCTCGTGGAAATTGTATTATTATTCTAAGCTGTCCACACAATTTCCTAAGTCACCCGCCCCATCTCCAGCCCCGCAGGGAAACTTAGGGCAGGTTCATTGTGTTTGAGCCAGGCTGTGCCACGTGCGTGCCCCATGACAAGGGCTTTAACCCTCTGGGCCTCCGTCTGCTGCTCTGGAGAATGGGGGCGTCATAATATCACAAGAGCACTCCCCCGCAGGGTCACTGCGACGGTCAAGTCCAGGGAGCCGGGAACTCACCTGCGAACTCACCTGGGGCTCTTTTCCCCCCAGGCGATGTCTTCATCCTGGTGTTCAGCCTGGATAACCGCGAGTCCTTCGACGAGGTCAAGCGCCTCCAGAAGCAGATCCTGGAGGTCAAGTCCTGCCTGAAGAACAAGACCAAGGAGGCGGCGGAGCTGCCCATGGTCATCTGCGGCAACAAGAACGACCACGGCGAGCTGTGCCGCCAGGTGCCCACCACCGAGGCCGAGCTGCTGGTGTCCGGCGACGGCAACTGCGCCTACTTCGAGGTGTCGGCCAAGAAGAACACCAACGTGGACGAGATGTTCTACGTGCTCTTCAGCATGGCCAAGCTGCCGCACGAGATGAGCCCCGCGCTGCACCGCAAGATCTCCGTGCAGTACGGGGACGCCTTCCACCCCAGGCCCTTCTGCATGCGCCGTGTCAAGGACATGGACGCCTACGGCATGGTCTCGCCCTTCGCCCGCCGCCCCAGTGTCAACAGTGACCTCAAATACATCAAGGCCAAGGTCCTCCGGGAGGGCCAGGCCCGAGAGCGGGACAAATGCACCATCCAGTGAGTGGGAGGGACCCCGGGGTGGGGGCTTGGGCGGTGCCTAACGGGAGGTGGCCACCCCCCCCCCCAGAGGCTTGCTGCCCACATCCACCCCCCGTCCCCAGGACACCCCAACAGCAGTCACGTTCCAAGACCTTTGGCGCCAGACTGGAGGACCCCGGCCTCTAACCTCTATACAGTCTCCTGCCTTCAGTCACTTCCTTCCAATTCCTTCTTTCCACCGCTCCCCCTTGGTGTCGGCTTCTCCGTCGGGGGGTGGATCTCTGCCAGGCGGGAGGTAAGGCTGGGTGACATATGGATGTATGCCTGGACCCAAGTCAGAGCTAGCCTACCCTTGCAAGAAACGCTGATGCCAGAGGGGCCAGGACGCCTGCATCTGTTGGAGCGGTGGGGCACATCACAGGTGAAAACCATACCCAGAGCCCGCTGAGAGAGGGCTCTGCTCTCCTGGTGGAAGTCCCGGCTTGCTTTAGGTGGCAGCTGCAAGTCCCTCCTCCCCCCCGCACCCCATCCTGAAGCTCTCACCCTCTGGCTCAGCTGTTTCCATCCCCCAACTCGCAAGGTGGCCCCCCCGCTGTCCCCGCCACTGAGCCAGAAGCGTCTGGGGGTTGGAAGGTGGGCGTGGCTACGGCACCTGGACCGCCCATCTCCCGGGACCGCCTTCCTCAGCCTCCTGTGCCAGGTTCCTGTCTGCTGGATGTGCTTTGTCGTCGCAGCCATCATGTGGCTCCCAGTGGAAATGGACATTGGTGTACTGTACAAGCTGAGTGACCCCTCGGCGGCCAGGCGCCCCGTCTCCACTTGGGACCCCTTCCAGTCCCGCTCCCTGACCTTGTTCCCGAGCTGGACGCTGCCCGCCTACCCAGCTTCAGCATTAACACGTGCACAGGCAGAGCAGGCTGGGGCTGCTTCTCCTCCTGCCCCTGGTCACAGAGGAGGCCAGAGGAGGCGGCTGAGATTCAGAGGGTCAAGTGACACGCCCCAGCTCCGCCTCTCGGCTAGTTCAAGGCAGAATTCCACCTGGAGCCAGGCTGTCCTCTGCTGTGCTTATTCCTCAAGCATTCATTGAGCACCTTTGGGTGCTGAGTCCACTGCGTGCGTGGAAACAAAGAGGATGAGCAATGCACTTTACACCCCAAGGCCCAGCTTCCCTGGCTCTGACCTCAACCCACCCCACCCCCACCCCGCCCCCGGCCTCTGCCCACCCCTCCTGTCCCACTGCCTCTTGCACATGCAGCTGTTGGGAGGCGTGGAGCTGGAAGCCAGAGCTGAGCCCAGGACAGGTAGATGAGAAGGATGCAGGGTGGGCCTTTTCCTTGTGCTAGGGATTGGGCTGTGCTGGGCATCAGGCGTGGTGGGTTTTGAACCTGTGGACCAAAGGCTCTTGCCATCCACTCTTAACAGATACATTTTATATTTTAAATCTCCCTGAAATTCTTGGAAGTCTAAGTCCACAGGGAACCTTCTGTGATTATCCAGTGAATCTTTCTGAGGCCCAGAGAGGGTAGGTAACTTGCCCCAGGTCACACAGCTAACCTATGAGTGGCAGAAGCAGCGTTAGGTCCGGGCATTCGGCACACACCATGACGTGCCCCTCTCCTGATGCTGTCCCAGCCCCTGGGGACTCTGGGGATTTGAGGTGTCATCTCCCTGTCCCTCTCCCTAGATCGGCCTCTGAGGGCTCCTGTAGATTCTGTGTACATTGTACTCATGTATATACCTGCACATGCACGTGAATACACAGATACACACGTGCCTGGCCTCAGCTCTGCACCCCCCACACCCCTACCCTGAGCCCTGCTGCTCAAGGCAGCTGCTCCGACCCTGCTTCTGTGCCCCTGCCCAGCCCCAGCCCCAGTCCTCTACGTGGACCAGGTACCTTGGCCAGGACAGGTGTGTGGCTGGTCTCACCTGGTCACACCCCTGCTTCCCCATATCTCTGTGTACACTCTCAATTAAAGTGGGTTTGTTTCTAAGCTGTGTCCTTGACTTTGTGTATTTTCTATATTTCCCAGAAAAGGTGTGGCTATTCCCCAAACCAGGAGCCTGCCTTTCCCTCCCCAAATTGCACCTGCCTGGTGCTCTCGCCCTGCGTGTCAGCCCTAGATCAGCCTTCAAGGTTAAGTACCCAGAGGAGGGGGAATAAAACCCCAAGACAGGAGGTTACACCCCTCTCGGCCCTGCAGTTCTCCCTGGGCAGAGGGGAGGGGAGGGACTCAGCCACACACCTGCTGCATGATTGACACACCTCATTCGTATCTTCCAGTCCCGCCAGAGACGTGCTCCTTGTGTTCACCCCCTCCTGTGGGGAGGAATTAGGTTCTGAGAGCTCAATATCTCATCCAGGATGGCACAGCTAGTGAAGTGGCAGGTCAGGAACTGGAAGCCAAAGGCCATCTGAGCTCCGTGTGGGCGGGGAAAGGATTTTGCAGCTGGGAGATGGAGACGGGTCTGTGCTTTTGATCAATCAACAAACACCACAGAGCATGGAGGGTTAGGTCTGCCGAGGGAGGTTCAGAGAGAAGGTCAAGGTCCCTGCCTGCCCAGGGCTCACGGTCCAGAGGGAGAGACCTCTGTATGGATATTCACAAAGCAGAGTGATCCTGGCTGTGGTGGGGGAGGGCCAGGTGAGCCTGGGAGCCCCCAACCCCTACCTCCCTGGGAGCCCAGCTCCCCTCCCATCCTTGCCCATGCCAGCCGGAGGAGGTCAAGATGGGAGGAGAGCCACTCTGAGACTCTCCCAGGCCTGGTTTTTGTCAACATGAGACGCAGAGGTGAACACTCCCTTCTGCACCACGGGTCCGCGCTGTGCCCTAAGAAGGGTTAAGCCGGGAGGCACCTGGGCACACCCAGTGCAAGCCTTCCTCCGCCCCTGGGAGCCCAGGCACCTCTGCCACACCCTCCCTCTACTCAGGACTGTGAGTGGGTCCCATCTTCTCCCAGGCTTCGGTTTCTCCATCTCTGAATGGGAAGTGGAGAGGAGGACAGCTGGACCAGACAATACCTGAACAGCCCCTTGCAGCCCTCCATTCTCTGCAGGAAGAAATTAATATTCCTACTACATAAGCCACAGCATTCTGATCATTACTAAACAGAACACGTTTGCTCCAGCCCCAGCCCCACTCCCTGCATCCCACAGATTCGCTCTGGAATGGGGTTAATAAGCAAAGAGCTGTGGCAGAGGAGGAAGACATCCCTGACAAACAGCCCTGGGATGGAGGGTGAAATAAGGTTGTAGGAAAATTCCCCTCCCAGGGAGGCCATTCAGAGACAAGCCCAGGATAGCCGGCTTAATTCCCAACCTAGGAAAGGAGCGTTGGGAAATTTGATTTCAGAGAATTCTGCATGGTGAACTCTAAGTACTGGTTCTGTTTCACTTCTCTGAACCTGTCACGTATTCCAAAGATGTAAAAACAAACTTCTGCCTGCATCCTGGCTTGGTGGGGGCTGATGGGAGGCTAGCTGGGGCTCAGTGGCAGAGGCTGCTGGGAACGGGGAAGGGAAAGGGAGCTGACCTTTGCTGGAGACGCCGCTGTGCACCAAACCCTGTGCTCAGCCCTGTATCCTCGCACTGCGTTCTCAATAGAAAGCTATAAGGAAGGATCATGAATCCCCATAGGAGGCAACTGAGACTCAGAGAGGGAAAGCCGTGTGCCTGAGGTTGCACAGCCAGTAAGTGGCAGAGCTGGGCTAGAATTCAAGTTGCATTGCAAAGCACGTTTTTCTCCCCAGATCTTTCAGAGCTGAGCCAGCTAGGGGCTGCTCTCTGGAGGGAGAGGCCAGCAGGTAGCAGTGTGGTTCAGAGAACTCGGAGTTCCTGTCATGACTCAGTGGAAACAAATCTGACTAGTATCCATGAGGATGCAGGTTCGATCCCCGGCCTCGCTCAGTTAGTTAAGGATCCAGCACTGCTGTGAGCTTGGTGTAGGTTGCAGACTTAGCTTGGATCTGGCATTGCTGTGGCTGTGGTGTAGGCTGGCAGCTGTAGCTCTGATTCAACCCCTAGCCTAGGAACCTCTATATGCCGTAGATATGGCCCTAAAAAGACAGGAAAAAAAAAAGTGAGAGAACTTGGGCAGGTATCATTCACTGGGAGTGAGATGCCCTGCCCCTCAAAGCCAAGGGCACAGCCACTGTAGCCAGGGGAGAACTTCTCTCTCCTGGAGAAGCCCAAAGTGAGTGTTCTAGGCCAGAGGGTGACTCCACTCCACCTGGTCATTCAGGCATCCAGGTTTTTGATTCCTCCATCTCTAGGACCATGTCGTATCAGCAAGGCCAAAGCCACTGCCACAGTCAAGTTCAACAGGAAAGTTAAGGGAAGAGAGTTTAAAGGATGGACGTCTGTTTTCAGGGCCCTGGACACATCCCTGCCACTCACTTTCCATTGACAGGCTTAGTACCTACCTGTGAGAAGAGCAGGGAAACGTGGTTCCTTTCCAGGTGGCCCCGTGCCTAGGGGTGACTCATTCCGGTGGAAGAAGAGGAGGAGTGATTGGCTGGCCAGCTAACAGTCTCCACCCAAGCAACCTGACTTTCAATAATCTCCACTCAGTAGGTACGATCAGAAAGCAGTTCTGGAGTTCCCATTGTGGCTCAGCAGTAATGAGCCTGACTGGTATCCATGAGGACTGGGTTCGATCCCTGGCCTCGCTCAGTGGGTTAAGGATCCAGTGTTGCCATGAGGTGTGATGTGCAGACACGGCTCTGATCTGGCATTGCTGTGGCTGTGGTGTGGGCCGGCAGCTACAGATCCGATTTGACTCCTAGCCTGGGAATTTTCATAGGCTGTGGGTGTGACCCTAAAAAGACCAAAGAAAGAAAGAAAGCAGTTCTGCCCCCTCCCCCACTTATTTAAAGTGGTGCTGGGCTTTGCTTTCCCCCCCTCCCTCCATGAGAACTTGGACGGTCCCTCGATTTTTCTCCTCTATACCAAAGGCACTCCGGAGTTCCTGTCATGGTGCAGCGGAAAGAAATCCAACTAGGAACCATGAGGTTGTGGGTTCGATCCCTGGCCTTGCTCAGTGGGTTAAGGATCTGGCATTGCTGTGAGCTGTGGTGTAGGTCGCAAACACGGCTTGGATCTGGTGTTGCTGTGGCTGTGGTAGAGGCTGGTGGCTGCAGCTCCAATTAGACCCCTAGCCTGGGAACCTCCACATGCCGCGGGTGTGGCCCTAAAAAGACCAAAAAAAAAAAAAAAAAAGGAAAACAAAGGAGCTTGAGTCACCCTCAATTAAAAATCATTGACCCTTGTGATCAACATTTCTGTCCTCATTGGAAGGAAAAACTTCCCCTCCTACTCCTTCCCTCAGCTGAGATCTGCTGTGCACGGAAAGCTAGAATTTGGGGGCGAGAAAGGCAGGCAAGTCCATTCTTTCACTCTCCATCGTCCCCTGTAGCTAATTTCAGTTTCTCTCTCCTCCGTTCGTTCGGGAGGTGGGTCTGGTGGAGGTGGGGGCGGGGGTGGGGAGAGGAGGTACGTGGAGCAGGGACCTTCTTACTGGCCAGGCACTGAGGTTTTGTGATAAGCCTGTGTCATGCTCAGAGCTTGGGGGATGTTTAATGATGGCATTAGCATCTCAGGCGTAATTTTGCAGATGTTTCAGAGACTGTTACCATTGGGTATCTCTCCCCCGTGGGCAGCTTGATGCGGTCCTATGCATCTCTGCTTGGCGTACCTGCTTGGTCCTGTGCAGCCCCTAGGAATGTTCTGGCATCCGTGGATTGCCTGTGCTGAGTTCCCTTGCTTCTCCAGGATGCTTCCTTGGACAGGGCTTAAGGCATCCCCAGCGTTCTTTCATGGTTGTCCCATATCTGCTTCACATGAAACTCACATCATTTGCCCCATTTCGCTTGAGTATAAGTTGATCTGAGTTCAGTAAAGATCTTTTTGTTTTGTTTTGTTTGCTTTTTAGGGCCACACTTGTGGTATACGGATGTTCCTAGGCTAAGGGTCTAAACCCAGCCACAGCTGTCAGCCTGCACCACAGCCACAGCTACTCCAGATCTGAGCCACGTCTGCGACCTGCACCACAGCTCATGGCAACGCCAGATCTTTAACCCACTGAGCAAGGCCAGGGATCAGACCCACATCCTCATGGATACTAGTCAGATTCGTTACTGCTGAGCCACGACGGGAACTCCATGGATCTTTAGCATCTAACCCCGACTTTAGCATCTTTAGCATCTAATGGTCTTTCACCCATTAGATATATTGGGTCAGGACAGTGGTCCACGGACCCTTCGGCTGCAGAGATGCCGAGCACTCGAGGCTTGAGATGAAGGCAGATACTTTCACAGAATATCATCACGCTCTCCAAAAAACTGTCTTTCCCAAGAAATCCTCTTACTACCGACTCTATTTTATATCTTTGACGTAGGTGAGAAGTATGAGCATCAAGTAGCTGGTTCTTAGCCACCTGCGTTGAAAATGTTGCCTTTGGTTTGGCATCTTGCTATAGAATCTGAGATCGATCTTACTGGGTCTCAACCAACAAGAAGGGGAGTGGGCTGGGGTCATCCACCAGATAAGAGGGGGTCGGGGAATGGCACTCAGGAGGGGCTCTCCAGCCTCATCCAGGAAACACTGGACAGAAGGCTTGGTCAGAGTCCAGAGGAAGGAGTGAACCAGCCCAGGTATCCTGGGCACACACCTTAATGTGTGTGTCAACAAGAGAGGCGCAGCATTTTAATTGTAAAACAGCATTTTAATATTAACTCTGGTCTGAGACTTTTTGGATCCAAATCTCAGATCTGCTATTCAAGTTGAGTATCCTTAGGCAAATTGCTTTTGTATTGGTCAGCTCTCACTGCCAAAATGCTGTGTAACAAACCACCCCCAAATCCAGAAACATATTTCTTCTTATGTTTACCAGACTCCAGGTCAATTGCAGTTTGAATGGTTTAGGCTGGACATTGCTGGGCTTGGCTTCAATACTGATTCTATCTTTATTTAAAACATTGATATTTTGTTCATTGTGGATGTCTTATTCGCTTTAGGCTGCTATAAGTACCATGCAATAGGTATTAACCACATGCCCATATTACAACATAAATTGGCTTCTAAGCAAATTACATATTGACAACGTAAACTGGCTCATAAATGCCAACATATTTTCACAATTCTGGAGGCTAGGAAGTCCAGGAAGAAGACACAAGCAGCTCCAATATCTGGTGAGGACCTGCTTCTTTTTTCTTAGATAGCCATCTTCTCACTGTGTCCTCACATGTGGAAGGGGCCAGGGAGCTCTGCGGGGTCTCTTCTATAAAGGCACCAACCCCACTCATGACGACCCCACCCTCATGACCTAATCACCATCCCAAGGCCCTACCTCCAAATGCCATCACACTGGAGGTTAGGTTTCAACATATGAACTTGGAGGGGACACAAACATTTAGTTTACAGCAGTGGATTTTTTTTTTTTTAATGAGAGTTGCAACGTTTATTTTAGGTTCTCTCTTGGTTTTTTTTTGTATTTTTTTTTTTTTTTTTGCCACACAGGCAGTATGTGGGAATTCCTGGGCCAGGGATTGAACCTACACCGCACAGCAGCAACCAGAGCCACAGCGGTGAGAACGCAGGAGCCTCAACCCGCTAGGCCATCAGAGAACTCCCTACAGCAGTGGATTTTTTGCATCACTTTTTATTTTAAAACTATCAGTAAATATTTAACTTGAACCCTGAGTTTACTGGCATCTCCTTAAATTTTTGCACCCGAGGCAATTGCCACCCTCACCTCACCCTGGCTGGCTCCAGGCTACCAAGTAAGTTCTGGTCTGTTCCATGGGTTTGTTCTTGGAAACCGCCCCCCCCCACCCACCCCCGCCCCTTGGAACACAACAGGATGGAAACATGAGATGCCTCCTGAGACCTCAGCCTGGGAGCACACACTGTCACTTCATTGGGCGAAGCAAGTCATGGAGCCGGCCCACAGCCCCTGAGGTGGGGAAAGACTCTGCCCTCTCCAAGGGAGTCAGGTGGCAAAGGGCTTGCATGGGTGTTCCAACATGGGGAAGGCAAGGACTGTCAACGTGACAATTCTCCACACCTGCCCACTCTGAGACTCCCGGCAGGTCCCCCCGGGGGTGGGCACACTCCCACGTGATCCCTGCTTTGCAGCCTCAGCTCTGGCTCTGTGCCTCTTATGAGCCAGCCTTGGACACATCTGCGCCCCGTTCCTGCATTCCTGAGTCTCAGGGAGGCCCACCCGAGAAGGGGTGCGTGAAAGCACTTGGCAATCAGAAAAAGGGGTGCAAACATCAATCATTTGTCATGTGTTGATTGTAGGCCTTTAAGTCATGGCCCCCCCAATTCTTTGACAAATTTTCCTTTAAGAGGTAGGGCCTTGGAGTTCCCATTGTGGCTTGGTGGGTTAAGAACCTAACTAGTATCCATGAGGACTCAGGTTCCATCCCTGGCCTTGCTCAGTGGGTTAAGGATCCGGCGTTGCCACGAGCTGCCGTTTATGTCACAGACGCAGCTCAGATCTCGTGTGGCTCTGACTGCAGTGTAGGCTGGGGGCTACAGCTCTGATTCAACCCCTAGCCTGGGAACTTCCATATGCCACAGGTGTGGCCCTAAAACAAAGACAAAAAAAAAAAAAAAAAGAAGAAGTAGGATCTTTGTTCCCTCCCCTTGATCTGGATGTGCGCTTGACTGCTTTCATCAGTAGCATATTCTGGAGCGATGCTATGTGACTTCTAAGTGTGGCTCCAAAAAGGCCAGGCGGCTCTACCTGGTTTTCTTGGAATCTTCTCTCGATCTTAGGATGCTCCCTTTCAGAACCCAGCTGCTGGACGGTAAGGAGCTCAATCCATGTGGAGAGGCAGTGTGGGGGGGCTCTGGACACAGATCTGGCTGAGCCCAGTCCAAAGGACAGACATAAACATACAGGAGCCCTCAGGGACTCCAGCCCAGCCATCCCAGTCTTCCAGGAAAACACAGCAGAGGAGCAGAGAGAGGCCATTCCTGCCATGCTCTTTCCAAATTCCTGACCGCAGGATCTGAGAGCGGAAGAAAGTAGCTGTCATTTTAGGCCACTGCAGTTGGAGTGGTTTGTTAGGCAGCAATACATCTTTAAAACATTCACCAAACTCCTCCTCACTGTGGGTCTCAGGGCCCAGAAATGAATCAGATGTGGTCCTTCCGCCACCTCCTCAAAGAACCAGCCAGCAGCCCATAGCAGTGATTGCAGCGTAGCCTGCCATGTGCGATGATGGGGCTGTGGACGCTCAGAGAGACAGGACCCCTAACCCCGCCTGGGTGCGCGATTCTGCATTGGCTTCTTTAGGGAGGGTGATGTTGGAGTTGGGTCTAATGGATTAATAGGGGGATGAGGGAGTGTGCAAGGGACCACAGCTCAATACACCTGGGGCACACCTGTTCCTTGAAACACACCAACTGCCCAGCTGCCACAGGACTTTTGCACTCGCGGTTATCTCCACCTGGAATGTGCTTCCTCTGCAGTCCCCAGGGCCTCACTTGGTTCCTTCATTTGTATCTCTGCTCAGAGAAGCTTCTCTTGACTACTTGAGATGCCCTCCTAATCCACCACTCTCCGCCCTCTTTCCCTGCTTTATCTTTCCTGATATCATTGAGCATCACGTAACTCCTGATAACGTAGATGCTTCTTGTAGGTCTCTCTTGGTGGAATGGGAACCACACGAGACTTAAGACACAGGTCCTCCCAGGGTAGCATAACACCTGGCACACAGTAGGTCTTCAGTAAATATATCAGGAGAGGGTGGAGAGAATGAATGAATGAATGAATGAATGAAGAGAGGGGCCTGATCAGCTGCACATTGGGAAGCCCACTCTGAGTGCAGGGAAAAGGTTGGAGGGCCGTGAGAGGAGCCAAGGAGAGCAGGTGGGGGGGGGGGGCTGCATTCATCCAGGTGGGAACCGGTGGCAGGTAAGGGCCTCCTCTGAGACGTAGCGTGGGATGGTGAGGAGATGGGGGTATTCGAGGCGGGAAAACCGAAGACCTGGGATCAAAAGCCAGTTGTTGGGTGAAGAGTCAACCATGGATCTCAGGATTGGCATTTGGGCAGCTGGGTGGTTGGTGGTAACGATTTCCAAAATAGGGGCTCCATCAGGGCAGGGTCCAGGTTGGAAGGCCATGAGCATGGGGTCCAGGACAGGGAGGGTGGGTCAAGTTTGAGTCGTGTGGCGTTTGAGGCACCTGTGGGAACTTCAATGGACCAGCAGGAACCTGGAGGGGAGGGTCTGGACCTTAGGAAAAGAGTCCAACCTTGAGCGATGAACCTGAGGGTCATGTCGGCTGCAGGAGAATGTCAACCGCACAGATCAGACAGTAAGGAGAGGCCCCAAAGACTTACCGTTGTGTTTTGGCGGGCCAAGAACCCGAATCCATGGGGATGCAGGTTTGATCCCTGGCCTCGCTCGGTGGGTTAAGGATCCAGTGTTGCCATGAGCTGCGGTGTAGGTCGCAGACACGGCTCGGATCTGGCATCGCTGTGACTGTGGTGGATGCTGGCAGCTGCAGCTCTGATTGGACCCCTAGGTTGGGAACCTCCATATGCTGCAGGTGCAGCCCTAAAAAGGAAGGGGAAACAAAGGACCTAAGGAAGACCAGGTTTAAAAGAAGACAGAGAGTGGAGGACGGGCAGAGGAAGAGGGGTGAGGTGGGTGGAAAACCAGAGCGTGCAGCCACGGAAGCAGGGCCCAGGACGGTTGGAGAAGGAATGGATGGGTACCAGTCAGTGTCAAAGCTGCCGAGAAGGGGCTGAGGGCGTCCACGAGACGGGAGGAGCCGAACTAAAGGACAGACGGGGTGTGAGCGGAGGGGGTGGTGAGCCGACAGCAAGGGGACATTGTCTTCTTTCTTTCGAAGTTCTTTTAAAAAATTCTTTATTGGAGTATAGCTGATTTACGGTGTTGTGTCTTTTTTACGTTTTAAAGAAGCATGGCTGGAAAATGGAAGAGAGATGCGACGGAGACGAGGGACTGTTCTTACCATTTTCGAAGAGGGAGAGGCTGCAGCTTGCTGAAATGCCCTTGAGAAAGATCCAGAAGAAGAGGAGGAGGACGCCACAGGAGAGGAGGAAGGGATGAGGGCTGGAGAGGGGTCTCAGGAGACGCGGGAAGGGCGGGGATGGGGGGGGCGGAGGCTTCCATCAGGAGAGGAAGGATGACCTGGGAGGCGGGGGCGGGGTGGGGAGCAGAGAGCCTGCCTGCCTGGGGCTGAGTGTGAGCGGCTGAAAGCCTTTTCGTGCCTTCCAGAGCAATTGGCGTCCTGGTGTGCTGCCTGCTGGGGACGGAGGCCGGTCCCCAAGAGAACATTCTCAGCTCTCTAATGTTTTTATAAGAAATTAAACCTCAAGTAGAAAAAGCCTGAATCAATTTTATCCAAAATGAGTAATGAGCCGAGAGGATGGCTGCAGCCCAGGAGCCTCGGGCATGGAATTCACAGAGACAACTACAGCGAAAAAGCCCATTGGACATCGAATAGTCACTCCACAAACACGGAGCTCTCTCTGGAGCTGGGAACAGATGAATAAGCTCTCAGGAGATCTTGGAGGGGTTGGGGGGGAACACACAGGTACCCCAGTTCTGGGAAGTAAGCTGACAAGGGAGGGGAGGCTTTCTCTGAGGAGGTAACAATTGTAGCTGCCTCTAAAGGATTTATAGAATTTTACTGGGAAGAGCTTCCTGGAGGTGGGGAAACTTATTATTCTACTTAATGTAAGTGCAATTATATTTGCTATAAAATCTCTTAGCTCAGCGCCTGCCCTATCATCAGCCCTCAATATAGATGAGACATTAAAATGTCATTACTAATAATGTTCATCCATTTATAAGTTTGACTCCACCCAACTCTCCCAGTTTTTTTTTTTTTTTTTTTAATTTTGTGGCCATACCCATGACCTATGGAAGTTCCTGGGCCAGGGATTGAATCTGAGTTACAGCTGTGACCTATGGCAATGCCAGATGTCTTAACCCACTGCGCTAGACGGGGGCTCGAACCCGCGCCTCCGTAGTGGCCTGAACTGTTGCAGTCAGATTTTTAACCCACGGCGGGCCGCTAGAGGAACTCCCCCCCCCCTTTTTTTGATGCTTAAAATGACATAAAAAATAAGACGGGGGAGCTTTAATCCCACCCTGGGAAGCAATCCAGCATAAATTGTCCCTCTAAAAAAGCAGCAAAGTGGCATTGAAACGTGTCTTGGAAGTTTAGCGACCAAATCAGGACCAGAGCCGTTTCTGCAGTTATTAACATGAGCTCCATCCCTTGTCAGTCCTGCCTGGACTCCTCCATCACTTGGGCTGCTCCTGGTGCTGGCTCAGCGGCTCAGGATTGGGGTGGGGTGGGAGGAGGGGGAATCGCTTCTGGTTTCCACTGAGAGAACCATCCGCAGCCGATGCTGGGCTCATTTGGAGCCGCAGATCTAAGCCGGGGCTGAGTTCTGCTCTCTTCTCTTTAATCCACTCTCTGCTTCTATTTTTTTCAGACTGAAAGCCGATCATGTTTCAGATGTCTTCATCTTTCTTTCCACAATCAGCACTAGCAATTGGAATTCTTTCGAGGCCACTTTCCTGAAATGAACAGTGTTTATCACTGTATGGTCAGCTAGGCTTACTCATTAGCTCGGTTCCCTGCTGACATTTTTGGCCCCGTCAAAAATAATCGACTATTGCAAGCCATGGACCTTTGGATCACTTGAAATGAGCCCAAATTGCATACTAAACCCTGAGTGTCAAGGATATCTTGGGCTTTCCCATCCCCCTCCTCTCCCAAATGCCGCCTTTTACTCCTCTCACGTTCCCCACTGCCTAACACACGTGCACACACACAAACAGGCGGGCATATGCCGCCACACACACACAGGTGTACACATTCACACAAGCACTTACAGCACGTACTTGCACACACAGACACTCGTATTCACACTCACACATGAATACACATCTGTGCATGTGGCACCTAGGCATGCACACATCTCCCACCACACGTACACGCACACACACAAATGCATGCCACACACACACACGCATGCATTTACAGCCATGCACGCTCACACACACACAGACATACGAATGCTCGCATGCACATGTACACACAATGCTCCTGCATGGATACCCCCTAAGGCACACACATGCACCTATGCAGACACTCTTGCACACACACGCACGCCCATAACACACACACACAAGCATGCACAGATACAGCAGACACAGCCATTCCCAACAATCTGCCAAGAACAAGTGAGGAGGAGGAGGAGGAGGAGGAGAAGGTAGACACAGCATTCTTCTCCTTCTTTCAGATGACTTTTTTTCCTTGGCACCAACTTCTGCTTTGATATCTTTTGTTATTTTTTTAGATCACAAAGACACGGGACTGGAACCAAATCCCCAAGTTTTACTGATAGGAGGTGCAACTTCCAGCAATGAATCTGCTAGAACCAAATGACACATCAAAAGAGGAACTCGGAGGACTCTCGGGGTGCTTGTTATAATCTGCGGCATCCCAATGCCCCTGTCCCACACAGCAGAGGGAAATACACTGGACTGAAAGCCTGGCTCTTGCTTCTAGAAGCTCTAAAAAAAAAAAAAAAGAAAAAAAAATTAAAAAATGGAGTTCCCATTGGGGCTCAGCAGGTTAAGAACCTGGTATAGTCTCCGTGAGGATGCAGGTTCAATCCCTGGCCTCACTCAGTGGGTTAAGGATCTAGCATTGCCCAAGCTATGGTGTAGATTACAGATGAGGCTCCAATCTGGTATTGCTGTGGCTGTGGTTTAGGCCGGCAGTTGCAGCTCCGATTTGACCTTGAGGCTGGGAACTTCCACATGCCACAGGGGTGACCCTAAATAGAAAAAAAAAAAAAAGGAGCTCTGCCACACTTCCGCTGTGTGCACTTGGGCAGTTCGCTCCCCATCTCTGATCCTCCCAGCTTTGACATTTGAAGGTTCGGGTGTCTCCATGTAACAGGTGGAGAAACATTTTTAAGGTCGTGTACCTAGAATGCAAGTGCTGTAGCTTTCATCCCAGGGCCATCACTGCAAAGCTGCTGTATTTGAGGAGGCATACAGATAGCCCCGGGGATCTTGTTAAAATGCAGACTCTGAGTCAGTAGGTCTGGGGCGGCCCTGAGGGTCTTTCTAACAAGCTCCTGGTGATGTGGAACCAGCAGGCCAATGACTGCACCATTACTAGAAAGGGCTTACACTCTTTTATGTTATTTTTTTTTTCTTGAATCCCCCTCCAGCATGCAGAAGTCCCTAGGGCCAGGGATCAAACTGGTGCCACAGCAGCAACAACGCCAGATCCTGCTAGGCTACCAGGGAACTCCATCTTCCACTTTTTTTTTTTTTTTTTTGTCTTTTAAGGACTGCACCCGCGGCATATGGAGGTTCCCAGGCTTGGGGTCTAATCGGAGCTGCAGCTGCCGGCCTACACCACATTCACAGCAACACGGGATCTGAGCCTCATCCACGACCTACACCACAGCTCATGGCAATGCCGCATCCTTAACCCACTAACCGAATCCAGGGATTGAACCTTCATCCTCATGGATATTGGTCAAGTTCCTTACCCCTGAGTCACAATGGGAACTCCGACTTTTTTTTTTAAGGGTGGGATGAGACTGAGTTTTGTACCCCTCCTCCCACTGCACCCCAAGCCCCAAGCTGGGACCAGAATGATGTCATCCTCTACCCTTCCTTTGGCTCTGGGTGTCCCCAGTGCCACCCACCTCACTTATTTAAGCCAGGCCCTCCCAGCTGCCCCCCCTTTGGAGCTGTGGGGTATCAGGGGGATGGAGAAGGCCTGCATTCTGCCAGCCTTGGAGCCCTGTACCACCTGGGAGGCAAGCCCCTTCTCTTGGAGGCTCAGTCTCCCCACCTGGAAAAGAGAGGAGTGTACCTGTTCTCAGCCCTGGCTGCACTTCAGCTCCAACAGAGCTTTTCCCAAAGACCATGGCCTGGGTGCCACTCTTCAAGATTTTATTTAATTGGATGGGAGGTGTTTCTAAAAAAGCTCCTCAGGGGATTGTAACAAACTCCAGGGTTGAGAACCACGAGTTATGGTGAAGGGTCAGACCAATGCTGGCTGTCAGCTGCAGTCCAGTTCTGCACCCCAACCACGCACTGTCAAATGCATCGCCGTAAAGCTCCAAAAGAATTTCAGCCCAGCTTTAGACAAGATCACTCCCCTCCGTGGGAAAGAGCTCTTGAAATGATGCTCAGGATAACGACCCCGCCAGGGAGTTGAACTTTCTTTTCTTCTGACGGGCACATGATGCATTTAATTAAAGACTCAACCCCACACGTCAATCACCTGCAGACCTCCCCCACCAACGCACCTGCCCACGGGAGGGCTGGAAACAGCATTTCTCTGCGCGCGTGATAGGAAGAGAGATGGTCCAAGGATGCTGCTGAGCGCCAGGAGTTAACCTGACGTCCTGGCCGAACGGGGGGCCCAATCAGCTAGCGCCCCCCCTTGGCCCCCTCACAGCAGAGCCCCAAATGGAGCCATGAAAAGATTTCCTTGAAGCCAGCTGGTGGTAGGGCTGGAGAGTCCCATGGTTTCCATAGCGACCTGTCTCCTAAGGCTGACAATGGGCCCTGTCACCAGGAGGATGATTTCGGTGTTGGAGAAGCCCAGCCCAGAAGGGGTCAGCCGGACCCCTCTAATCTCGGCTCCATGACACCTGCTGGTGGCTCGGGGCACATTCTGGGGGCAAGGGACAGAGATGCCAGATGGGCAGCAGCCCTGCCCCCGGCGGTCCCCCCCGCCCCCAAAGGATGTGAAAGCAGTCATTAGGAAAAGGACGGTCAGCAAGGACCTCTCTGAGGTCACTGGCAGTATAGGGCGGTGGTGCAGCACTGGAAGCTGGAGTCAAACTAGCTGGGGTTCACATCCTGGCTCTGCCCCCTAGTGGCGGGATAACTTGTGCAAGTTACATGATAGCTCTGTGCCTCAGTCTCCCCATCTGTGAAATGGGGGAAATAATACCATCTTTTTCTGAGACTCTTCTGACAGTTATGAGCTAATTAAGGGTTAGTCCTTACCACAGTGTCTGGCACATCGTAGTCTCTGGGATTTCTCTCATTCTTTATGAGCCCACCCCTCCACAGTGAGAGAGTCTCCAGGTTAGAAGGGCCCTGCCAGGGCCCCAATCTCTCCACCAGCCAGGGCTTGGCCTGGGGGGCTTTTAATTATGCTGAGGTCCAGTGCCCCCCAGATCTACACCAGAATCTCTGAGGGTGGGACTCAGGCATCGGCCTTTTGGAAAAGTCTACAGGTAGTGATAACACTCAGCTGAAGCATGGGGAGACATGTGCAAGCCTTTGCCCATGGAAGTTTCTCCAGCCTGCGCCCCCAGGAAACTCCTGAAATCAGGGTAGAATCTGGGGGTGGGGCAGTGGACGGAGACTAATATTTGCACAGTCCTAGGCCCCCTCTGTTCGTTCATTCATCACACAGATGCTTAAGCGTCTACAACCTGCTCGTGCCGCACACACAGCCAGGATGGTCCGGGGACCCTGCCCTTTGTGGTTCGTGGCAGAAGCAGACATGCATCCAGCGAACACACCTGTAATCCCAAGCGGCCGTGGGGGCCAGGAACAGTGGCCTAAGTGGTCAGGGGAGGCAACCAAAGTGTCTTGAAATCTGAAGGATAGAAAGAAGTTAGCAAGTGGAAGGGGGCATATTCCAGGTGGAAAAATCCCACAAGTGCCATGGATCTGACACCTTCATGACAGCAAAAGACAGGTGGCGTGGTTAGATCCGGGAGAGGAAGGGCGAGGGAGGCTGATGATGAGGGCACTGCAGCTGGGCAGGGCTCTGCACCCGGGGAGGATGCAGGCCAGCTGGGCTGTGCGCCTCTCTCCAGGCGATGTGGCCACTAATAGGTTTCGAGCAAAGGATGACATGATCGGATTTGCAATTTAAAAGATCCTTCTGGCTGCTGTTGGGAGAACAGACTGTCAACCTCACAACGGTGCTGTCAGCTAAGTCTATTAGGCAAGCGATGAACCGGAGGCCTCAGAGTCTGAGTCACTTGTCAGGGTCACGCAGCTCGAGGGCGCCAGAGGTGGGACTGTAGCCTGGGTCTTCACACCCAAATCTGGATCCTTTCCACTTCCCGCCCCCTCACTGCTCCCTGTCTTGTCCGATACAGCCCTCTGGTCCCCACTCTCTCATTATAGACCCCAGACTCCCTGTGAGGCCAGCGTGTTAATCCACATTGGATGACATTCTTTCTCAAAGCCACCGTGAAGGTGAATCTTCATTCTTTGGAGATTGATCTGATTTTGAGAAGCAGCCAAAAGCCAGTAGCAGCCAAATTTGGCAGGATAAAGTGAGTGATTATATTAGTTATCTGTCACTGTGTCACAAATTGCCCTAAAACTTAGTGGCTTAAAACAACAATAAACGTGTATTATATCACACCGTTTCTGTGGCTCAGGAATACGGGAGCAACTTGGCTGTGTGGTTCTGTCTCAGCATCTCTCAAGCAGGGCTTTGAGTTCCCACTGTGGCTCATGGGTTAAGAACCTGACTGGTATCCATGAGGATGTGGGTTCAATCCCTGGTCTTGCTCAGTGGGTTAAGGATCCGGTGTTGCCATGAGCTGCAAGTGTAAGTCACAGACGAGGCTTGGATTTGGTGTGGCTGTGGTGTAGGACAGTGGCTGCAGCTCTGATCTGACCCCTAGCCCGGGAATTTCTACTTGCTGTGGGTGCAGCCCTGAAAAAAAAAAAAAAAACAGTGCTCAAATTCATGGAGACAGAAAGTACAATGGTGGTTGCCAGGGAATAGGGAAGGGGAAATGGGGAGCTATTGCTTAATGGGCACCAGATGTCAGTTTTGCAAGATGAGACATGTCCTGGAGATGGATGACAGTGACAGTTGCACATTACAAAGGTACCTAATACCACTGAACCATGCACTTAAAAATAGTTAAAATGATTAATCTTACATTATGTGTGGTTTACCACAATAAAAAAATTTGAGAGGCAAACTCCCCCATCAAAAAAGCAAAGAAGGGGTCTTTTGCTCCCCAGGACACCAGTCTCAAGACAGCTCCTGGTCATCCGATCCTGAGCCTTGGGAGGGAAAGGACTTGAAAACACCCGGAGGCAGGAAACTCATGTTTGTATGGAATAATCGCGACTTACTGGAACAGGGACGGCCTTAGTAACTCCTTCTAGCTACCCCCTCGAAGGGCTCATAATCGAGTGGGATAAATGCACATCAATCGAATAATCCGGAGGCAAAGGGAACACTGCTGCTCCAGAAGGGCTATCGACAGACACGATGCGGGGAGCACCAAGCGCAGGATTCTTGGGGAGAGAGGAGTTGAACTGAGGTTACCAGGAGGGAACCTCTTAAGAATACGAATACCCACTCTTTCAAGGACCTCGTTTACTTTTTCATGCGAGGAAAGGGGCAGGGGAATTGATGGAAAGAGGAAAGGTCGGGAAAGAATTAGGAGGCAGACGCAGCTGGGCCCTGAACGTGGTCGGAATCCACCATGAGTGGCTAGGTCACCCCGCGCAGTTTTCCTGAGAGGCGGGCACCTGCGAGGAGGTCACAGCTCCGCCCGCCGTCCAGGGCGGACTTCCAGCCAATGAGCGCCCTCGGAGCCTTGGCTCCTCCCACCGCGGAGGAAACGTAAGGTTAGGTCATCCATCACCCCCGAGGCTGGCCCCGCGCTGAGGATGGGTGTACGCTGTCCTGGCTCGCTCCCAAGGCCAGCCCTCGGTGCGTGGGCTCAAGGCTGGGACTGTCTTGGCCACACGCTGACACCAGACCCCAGCCTCCCTAAGCCGCTAGTAACCCCACAGACAGCGCCAAGCCCCCCGCCCCCCGTCTTAGGTCTCCCCGCCTTGATTCTCCACACGGTATTTGCCTGGATAACCCGCAGATCAGAACTTTCTCTTTAGGCAAACCCGACAAAGCCCCCTAACCGTAGTGGGCAAAAGCCCAAATTCTTTGGCGGGGCCTCTGAAGTTGGAGCCCATCTGAAGCCCCATTTCCTCTGCAGCATTCCCACTCAGCCTCCTGCTGGGTCTCTAGCCCCCCAGGTAGGCACCTACCTCAGGGCCTTTGTACCTGCTTTATCCACTGACTTTTTCCAGACACACGTGGTTTCTTCTGTCCCACTACCAAGATCTCTGCTTAATTCTCATCTGTTCACGGAGGTCTTCCATGACTGCTCTGACCTAAACGACCTCTCTGGCACTCTTTAATATCGCTCTCCTTTTTTTTTTTCTTCATACTGCAAATATATATATATATATTTTTTTATTTTAGTTATAATCTGTGTCTAATGCAAATCCCAGGGGGTCAGGAAATTGTTTTATTTCCCCCTGCTATATCCCCAGTGTCTATAGAATGTCCTGGGGTGTAGTAGGCCCACTATATAGATCTATATATTTGCAGGTTTCTGAATGGCCGCTTAGGAAAAACTTCCTCTTTGATAAATGCTAGTTGGTGTGTCTATTCTGATAGGGCTGCACAGATGAAAAACAGTGCCTGCTTCCTTGAAGTTTAGGATATTACACTCGGGGTAGGAAAAGAGTCTGATATGAGTAAACCACCATCAGTGACACAAAAAAAAAGCCCTCTTCATCTCAAATTCAAAAAGCACCCATCATTTCTTGTTAGCAAGGCTGGATAATTTCTGAAATTGATGGATGCTTATAGCATCTTTGCAACAACAGAACCTTTTATCTGCCTTATAGGCAGCTAAAAACATCCCCAAGGCAGGCTTTTTAGCTGTCTTGACTGAGGCTAATTTCCACAAACATCATTTTGAAAGAAGGCCAAAGTGGGAAGAGCAAGCCTCATGATTCAGGCACACTGTGTGGGGGCCCTCTCTGAGCCTCAGTTTCTTTATCTGTGAGGTGGGCTTGTATGAGCAAGGGGGGCTGGATCAGATGACTTTTTGTGTGTGTGTGTGTGTCTTTCTTTTAGGGGCGCACCCATGGAATATGGAGGCTCCCAGGCGAGGGGTCTAATCGGAGCTGTTGCCCCAGCCTACGCCAGAGCCACACCAACGTGGGATCCGAGTCATGTCTGCAACCTACACCGCAGCTCATGGCAACGCTGGATCCTTAACCCACTGAGCAAGGCCAGGGATTGAACCCACAACCTCTTGGTTCCTGGTTGGATTTGTTTTCCACTGCGCCATGCCGGGAACTCCTTTTTTTTTTTTTTTTTTTAAGAGTTAAGTTTTATTCAGTGGACATTCTTAGGACTTGAAACCAGGGAGGCAGCATCTCAAATAACCCTGAGAAAACTGCTCCCCAAAAAGACCTCTTATTCCTTGAAGACTCTTAGGATGAGCCCAGAAGTTCAAGGGCACGTCCCAAGTCCATGTGCTAGGTCCAAGGGGCTTGCTGTCCTTGAGCAGGGAACTCAAAGGGGTGATCCCAAAGCACTGCCCCCAGTGAGGCAAAGCTGGGTTTGGGGGCCTCCTCCCTGGCCCCTCAAGCCCAGCATCCCTAACCAGCTCCTAAATCACCTCCCCTACCTCTGTCTTTCCTTATCTGACCCCATCGCACTTCCTCTCCCACACTAGGCTTGCTGTACCTTCTTCTCAAACACTCTTCAGGGCTTTGCATTCGCCATGCCCTCTGCCCGGAAAGCACTTGCCCCAGATGTCCCCATGGCCCCCACCTGACTTCCTTCAGGGTCCTGCTCAAACGTGGACCCTAGAAGAGGCCTTCTCTGACCCTCTACCTAAAGAGAACCCCAGCCACCCCACACTGCCCTCCCCCACTTTGTTTTCCTTCGCAGCCCTTGCTGTGACCTGCTGAATGAAGTCTGACTGCCCCCAGTGGAACACCTGCTTCCTCAGGTAGGGTCTGTTCATGGCTGTACCCCAGTCCCGAGAAGCCGGCACACAGTAGGTCTCAAAAGGTGTTTGCTGGAGGAGCGAGTGAATAGACAAACACGAAGAACAGAGAAAGGAACCCCCATCTCCACCCTCCCAGCCCCCGCTCCTGCCCCGTAGACCCCCAGCCTTGAGGCTTTGAGGTAGCCACCCAGGCCACAGGGTAGTCACGCTGTGGGGTTCGCAGGGGCCCCGTTGAACAAAGGGGAGTCAAGGCCTGGAGGGGAGAAGGGAGCTCAGCCCCATGATGCCACAAAGCAAGTTGTCCGGAGCACTTTTCCTAATGTCAAGAACGTGGCCATCTCCACCCGCACAGGCCACCCCAGCCCTAGCCTCCCTTAAACTGTGACAAGATGCCAAAGGATGCCATGCCCTGTCTCAGACCAGGGTCAGGGATGGACAGGAATTGAGAGTCTGCTAGGGCCTGGGTATTTTGCATCCAAGCTCCTCCCATCACCTACACTCCAACCCAGTGGGGGTAGGAGTCATTGTCCCCATTTTATGGATGAGCAAAGTGAGGCCGGGAGAAGTGAAGAAGTGTGCCCAGGTCACACTAAGCCTGGAAGTGGCCCAGCAAAGCACATCTCTGTCTGTTAGAAGTTAGAGCCTGGAGTTCCCTGTTGGCTCAGTGGGTTAAGGATCCAGTGTTGTCACTGCTCTGGCTCAGGTCACGGCTGTGGTGAGGGTTCCATCCCTGGCCTCAGAATTTCCACACGCCATGAGTGCAGCCAAAAAAAGAAAAAAAGAGCTAGTCTGTGAAAAGCCATCTGGGGTGAGGACTGCAACCCCCAGAGCTCCCTGCCCCAAAGGGAAAGCTGTCAGTCAGTGGGAGCTCGTCCCCTCCTCCCGCCCACGCCACCTGCCAGCGTCACATGGCACCAGAGGGCGCGGAGCCTGCGGGGGCGCCTCCCCTGGGAGGCCTCGCTGGGAGCCCTGGGAGCTGCACCTTGTGGGTGGCTGGTGGGGGGGGGGGACTTGCACAAGCTCAGGTGCACACACGCACACACACGTGCCCTCTCTGAGGCTTTTCTGGAGGCAGGTCAGCCTGCAGGGTCAGCACGCCCCAGACTGGGGACACACACAGAGAAGCCTCCAGTGTCAGAAATGGCAGGAAACCTTAGAGACCAGCCAGGACAGCCCTCCCCGCCTTGTCAATCAAATTCAGAGCCTTGTAGGTCAGAATTGCGGCAGGCTTGGTATGAGGTTTGGTCCTTATGAGAACAATCATTGAATAAATCTGTTAAATGCAGAGGCTCAGAGTTCCCCTTGTGGCTCAGTGGGTTAAGAACCTGACGTAATCTCCACATGGATGCCGGTTTGATCCCTGGCCTCCTCTGTGGGTAAAGGATCCAGCATTGCTGCAACCTGTGGTGTAGGTTGCAGATGGGGCTCAGATCCCGCGTTGCTGTGGCTGTGGTGTAGGCTGGCAGCTACGGCTCCAATTTGACCCCTAGCCTGGGAACTTCCATCTGCTGCGAGTGTGACCCTAAAAAGAAAAAAAAAAAAAAGAGTTCAAGGGCTCCAATGTCAGACCACTTGGATTAGAATCTGGGCTGTTTCCCACCTGGTTGCTGGTTGACCCCAGAGAAGTTCTTGACCTCTCTGAGCCTGCATTTCCTCATCTACTTTAAGATTCTATTTACTGAGCTCTTGCTTAGTGACAGGCATGGTTCTAAGCTCTGCGTCTATATTTACTCCTCCAAGCAACTTTATGGAGCAAATACTTTTGTCATCTGATTTAAACCAGAGGAAACCGAGGCACAGAGTGGTTAGGTAACTTGCCCAAGGTCACACAGCTGGGAAACAATGGAGTTAAGATTTGATCCCAGACCGTGAGGCTTCAAAGTTCCTGAGTTCAATCACTCTTTGGTCTACTGTCTACTGAAGAGTAGAGATACTGTGTACTAAGTCCCCAGTACTGTACTGGCTCAGGTCAGGAGTCAACAAATGGCTATTGTGACCATTTTCAATAATATCGGGGACCTCTTGAGAAGTGATGGAAGATATAGGTCTTCTTGGTAGAAGAGTGCATATACACATAAAAAACATTGCTTACCATTTTAAGGGGTTCCGTTTCTAAATTCTACCCATGAACCCTCCTCTGGAACGTGTGCTCAAGCCCGACCCTCTGATTGGGTCTTGAAGCTGTTCACGCCGTATAGCTCCGTCTGATTGGCTGAAGTGGGTATGATTAGCCCACTGGGCAGATGAGAAAACCGAGGGAAACATCAAGGCTCCGTAGCAAGCTGGGGGCAGGCACGACTCTCCTCTTCTTGGTGGAGGAGGGGGATCGTCCCCTTCTCCCTGGCTGTGTGTTGTCTGACCCTGACCCTGAACCCAGGTGAGAAACGGAGTCCCCAGGGCTCTGCCTGATGTGATGCCCACTCAGTGAAGGCTATTTGGTCAGTGAGTGAGTGGTGAATGGGGTTACGAGTGGGCCTGCCCTGGGCCAGGCCATGTCCAAGGCCGGGGACTCAGAGCTCCTCCAGTCCTCTGCTGGGCCTTCAGGCGTCCTCAAGAGGAGCAGGAAACAGGAAGAAATGAAGCACAGCTGGGGGAATCCTAGAATGCCAGAAGCTACACCCCCGTTGTTTACAGGCAAAAAAACCGAGGCCCCAGAGCAAAGCGAGACTCAAAATACACAGCCAAGGAGTTCCCGTCATGGCTCAGTGATTAACGAATCCGACTAAGAACCATGAGGTTGCGGGTTCTATCCCTGGCCTTGCTCAGTGGGTTAAGGATCCGGCATTGCCTTGAGCTGTGGTGTAGGTCGCAGATAAGCCTCGGATCCTGCATTGCTGTGGCTGTGGCTGTGGCTGTGGCCTGCGGCTACAGCTCTGATTCGACCCCTAGCCTGGGAACCTCCACCTGCTGCAGGAGCAGCCCTAGAAAAGGCAAAAAGACCAAAAAAAAAAAAAAAATACACAGCCACACGGTGGGGGTGGAGACGGCCAGGACTGGACATTGGGCTCTCGAGGCTCGGGCCAGAGCTCAGGCAGCCGCGATCAGAAGGAAGGTGCACTGAACTTAAAGTCAGAATGCCTGGGTCCACATCTTGGCATCTCTTAGTGCTGTGACTTTGGGCAAATGGCACGGCCCCAGTTTCTACATGTGCAAAATGATGACAGTATCTGCCTTGCAAAACTGCTATTGGAATCAAACCTTTTGACAAGTGTGTAGTTGAAGTTGTCCAGCGATCCCCCTCATGTGGCAAATGAGGATAAGTTGTAAGGATTAAGTGAGAATGTAGGTAGAGTGCCTGCCATAAAACAGCGCTCGGTAAATGGTAACTATTACCACAGATGGTATTGTTACAATGCTGGGCACACGGGATTTGCCTCTGTAAATGTTACATGAACAGGCAGATAGGCCAACAGACAGGCTGACAGGTTGGTTGGTGGAGCCGTGGGAAGTGGGGTGGGGAGATGGCTGGATGGGGGGTGTGGAGAGATGGATGGGAGGGAATGGGCGAATGGGTGGGTTGGTGGGGAAGGTGGCATGAGGACTGTGGATGGATAGACAGGCCCAAGCCAACAGATGGAAAGAGAGGTAGGTTTGGGGGCAAATAATAGATGGATGTGGAAGAGTATAGGATGGATGGATGGATGGACGGACAGATGAGTAGATGGATGGAGGGGTTGGGTGCATGAGAGGATGGACCAATAGCAGACAGAGACTGATGGCTGTTCAGACCAGTGGATGGATGGATGGATGGATGGATGGATGGATGGGTGGATGGGTGGATGGATATGTGAGTGGGATAATTGGTTAGATGGGCGGAAAGATGAATGCATGGACCAGTGGGCAGGAAGATAGAGAAGTGGAAGGATGGAAGATCAGAGAGTGGATCGATGGTGCATTTCCTCCCCCTGGAATGGAAGCTGAGGAGCTGCTAGAGGCAGCTACAGAACTACCGTGGAGCTCCACGGGATGGGGAAGAAAGAGCAGTCAGAAGCTCCTTGCTCCAACAGGGCGATTCTGAAGGAGGCGGTGAGAGGTTGCTTATGATATTCCCACGCCTGTGCTCAGAACAGGAGCCCAGTGGAGTAAGATGCTTAGGAGGAGGGCGAGCACAGGGCCCGGACCCTCCTCTGCACACATGCCTGGATACTGAGTGCAGGCGGAGGGCTGCCCTTGGAAGGGCACAGCCTCTGCCAAAGGCCAGGGCAGCACCACGGCCTAGAAGGGACCCTTAGCTGGAGAGGCCTTTGGCAAAAGCAGACCCAGAGTGTGCCCCTGGGGACTACTTGGATCCAGACCAGAAGAACAAAATGTCCCATCACCGGGGGCTGTGCAGCAGTGGGGAGGGATCTACTGGGGTTTCTTGCTGACCCAGCCACTGACGCACTGAGTGGCCTTGGACAGATCCCCTCCCCCCACCAGCCTCTTTTCCTCACCTGTCATGGGAGTTAAATTGCCTCCCAGGTCCCTTTTCGTGCTGACACCTTACGGTCTGATCAGACGCCAGGGTTTCTAAGAGCTTCCTAGGGAGGGGGTGAGGCCATAGGCGGGGTCCTGGGTGGAGGGATAGTTAGTGGCCATTCCCCGCCTCAGAGGGTGACCCGGGGTCTAAGAGCCGGTTGCGGTTCATGAGGGTTTAGTTGACAACAGGGGCTCCCTTCGATGGCCCCCACTTCACTCAAGCGGAGGCCCAAGTTCACCCAACGGCCCCCACAGTCCCCAGCTCTGTCCTCCCCCGACCGCCTTGGATTTCTCCCGTTGCCACTGCCCATGGCTCACCCCTCTGGCCTCGTCGGTGTCACCTGAACTTGCCAGGCAGCCCCACTCGCTCTGCGGCCTCGCGTCCTGCAGAGCTGTTTACACGGCACCCTTGCCCCATCCCAGCAGCCCTGCCCACTGCATAGATTCGTTTCCGACAGGCTTGGCTGGCACTCCCTTTGCTATTGGGTGTCTTCCCCAGGACCAAGGATGTCACTTCAGGGCAGGGACTGTGTGTTGAGTTCCTGCACGCAGCACACGTGGTCCTATTCGAGGTTGTACAGGGATGTGATCATGCTGAGGGGAGGCGCCAGCGTCGGGCACAGGGCTTATCGCTTACTGGGCACAGCGCATGCATAGAAGAGACAAGGTCATTATCTCATGGGTTATGGAGGAGCACAGAGCCTCAGAGGGGAAGAAGTTGGCTGGAGGTCTCCCTGCAAGGCTGGGAGCAGAAGGTGCCAGAGTCAAGTCCAGGGTCATCCCGTGAGAGTTCCTGGAGTCCGTGGAGTCCCAGTGCTGCCATCATGGGATCTTGACCTTGGGTAAGTCCATTCCTCTCTCGGAGCCTCAGTTTTTCCATCTGTAAAAGGGGAAGCGGCAGCCTCATTTCTGCAGAGCTGCAATGGGGACTGAGAGGCTGGTGGGTGTGAATGCTTTCAGCGGAGAACTGTGCCCCATGTCACTGGGTGTTTTGAAGCCACTGTGCCCCCAGGAACCCAGGCAGGGAGAGCCGTGGTCCCCAGACAAGCCTGGGGCCCCAGATTCGGTTTGGAATGACACAGAATAATCCTGGCTCAGGATCAAGGATCAAGTCCCTCCTTCCTGGCTGTTTGTTCCCCCAGCTCCAGTGGACACTGCCTCTAGCGACTTCGCACAGCTGTGGGGACAGGGCTGGCCAGGAGGGGAGAGGCGGGCGGGGACAGGAAGGCCTCAGAGCTTTCCCAGGCTGAAGGCCACCAAGGAGCTGCTCTCGAATTCTTCCACCACAGCTGGGGCGAGCCGGACGTGGCTTTCCCAGACCCCGCCGGCCCCTGTCTTCTGGGGATAAACATGGCTCCCCTCCCCCCACCTCTACCCTGCACTCCAGGATGGGGGGGGGGGAGCCCTGTGAAGAGGAGGACTCCCTGGGGGCAATGCCAGGCCTCAGTTTCCTCACCTGGAAAATGAGTTTGCAGCCAATGATTTCGCCCAGGGTGTCCGGTGCTGGAGAGCAGAACAGAGCAGGTGGCCCCAGAACCTACCGGGGAGACAGCTCCCCCCACCCCAGGTAGAAGGGGGCAAGTTGTTTCTTAAGTCTGACCTCAGGCTCCACATCTAGAAAATGGGCCCATTGAGGGGGAAGATCTTGGAAGTCGCTTCCCCGTCTGCTCTTGCGTTGTAGCTGAAGGAGGAAAGAGGGTTATTAGGGCTGGGAAGGAAAGAGCACTTAGTGAGCTCCCACAGTATACCAGGTGTTTTGGGGACCTCATCTCATCTGTCTGTGTACTCATTTTCTCTGGCTGCTGTAACAAGTCGCCACCCCTTCTTGGTAGCTTAAAGCGACACGCATTAATCACCTTGTAGTTCTGGAGGTCAGAAGTCCAAAGCCGTCTCACTGGCAAAAGGTGTCAGTCGGCAGGGCTGGTTGTTTCTGGAGTTTCTCGAGGAGAATCTTCTTCCCTGCCTTTTCTAGAATGGATGCTGTCTTCACCCTTGCATCCTATGCCCTGTCCTCCCTCTGCTTCTGCTGTTCCACCTCCTCATTCCCACTCAGACACACCTGCCTCCCCCTCAGAAGGATCCTTACAATGGCCCTGGACCCGCCGGAGAATCCAGGATAATGTCCCCCTTGTAAGGTCCCGAACTTAATCCCCCCTTCCAAGTCCCCTTTGCCAAGGAAGGGCACAGTCACAGGTGTTTGGGGGATTCCGACCTGCCTGTCTGGAGGACATCATTCCGCTTAACGCCTGTCATCATGACCTGTCGTGCGGCTCAGTTTCTGCCGCTTTGTAGCTCTGTGACCTTGGGCACAGGGTCAAGGTCTCCAGCCCTGTTTCCTCACCTGCAAATCACAGAGAATGGCAGAGAGTTGTTGGCGATAAGGCAGGGACAGCTCGGGACGGAGCACCCACTGCTGGTGTTGATTGGATGTAGGTGCTAATCACAGCGATGCTGTAATAATAACGATGATTGGAGTTCCCGTTGTGGTGCAGTGGTTAACAGATCCAACTAGGAGGTTGCGGGTTCCATCCCTGGTCTTGCTCAGTGGGTTAAGGATCCGGTGTTGCCGTGAGCTGTGGTGTAGGCTGCAGACGCGGCTCGGATCCCGCATGGCTGTGGCTGTGGTACAGGCCGGTGGCTACAGCTCTGAGTCAACCCCTAGCCTGGGAACCTCCATATGCCGCGGGAGCGGCCCAAGAAATGGCAAAAAGACAAAAACATAAAATAAAATAAAAAATAACGATGGTCATAATCATAGCAGCTCGTGTTCACAAAGGAGTAACGTTGGGCCCCACGCTGAGCTGAGTCTTGAGTTTATGGAGGTGGGGCGGAGAGCCGTGATCCAGGCCCTCGTGGAACTTAGAATAGAGCCAAGAAAGCAGACTTAGAACAAATGAGCACGGATAATTAGGTAATCACCAGAGAGGCCCAGAGAGACCCAAGGTCACACAGCTGTGAAGAGGGGAAATGGGTAGGATTTACACCCAAGCCTGTCTGATTCCTAAGCCCTTTTTTTTTTTTTTCCATGACATGCCCAGTCCCTCAAGACTGGCTGAGGCCAGCAGAGGACCAGGGGTGGGAAGGGACTTGCCAAATGCAGACCCAGATCTCTGGGCATCCCGCCCAAGGTTCTTCCCGGGGGAGATTCTGAGACATAAATTACTAATGACTAGTGACAGACAGTCCACGCCCGGGAGGCGGGATGGATGTTCTACGTGTCCAATCTCATTCGGTCTCCATGGTGCCCAGGAGACTTGTTATCCTGCTTCCCAGGATGCTTTCCAGGAAGAGCCTGGAATCGCAGGTCCTGTGGCCTGCCCAGGGTCACCTGGCAAGCTAATTGACAAGCAGAGCCCAGGACACTCACTAGGAGGTGGGTCTGGCATGGAACCTCCGAGTTCAAGTTTGCCTGGCCCTAAAACCAGTCCCTCACCCCTGTGCACCCGGCCTCCTCCAGCTGGTGGGTCTGCAGTGGGAGGATGCTGTCCTGCCGTCTTCATCTCCGGGCAGAATTTCTCCTGAAGGCAGCCTTCAGGGAGATGGGTGACCTGCTGGCGCCACCTGGTGGCCAGAAGGAAATATGCCCCTTTCCCCTGGGAGCCTCAAGGACCCCTGAGACCCTGGGAGAGGTGTTACCATAATTTCCTCACCCTCTAGCCAGCTAGATCCTTTAGCAGATCGAGCGGGCTGAGCTAAAAGTGCTCAGAATGACCATAGTCATCCTGCAGCTGAGGAAACTGAGGCCCAGACGGGTAACTACACACTCCGCCAGTCCAGAGCGGACCCAGGTGTTTGGAGGCAGGGCTTGCCCTGCTCCTGTCCAGCCTCTGGGAGACCAGAATGAATTAACACTTTATGGTGCCTCCGTGGAGAAGCCCAGAGCAGAGAGGGGCTTGCCCAGGCTCCCGTTAACATCCAGAAGCCAGGTTGGGATGCTAGGCGGCCTGGCCCCCTGCCCCACTCCATGCAGACACAGGGGCTCTGAGTCTATCTATCTCTGGAGAGACCAGCGTGGAAGGTGTGTGTGCTCCTCCGGATTTGGCCAAGCGGGCCGGCAGCCCAGGGCTGGAAGGAGGAGAAGCAGCTAAGAGTTGATTACAGGCTGAGTCCCGAGGATGGAGAAGGCAGGAGGGAAAGAGAAAGAGACTGATTGATGTCCCATGATTCTTCTTCTTCTTCTTCTTCTTCTTTTTTTTTTTTTTCTGTCTTTTTGCCATTTCTTGGGCCGCTCCCGCGGCATATGGAGGTTCCCAGGCTAGGAGTCCAATCGGAGCTGTCACCACCAGCCTACGCCAGAGCCACAGCAACGCGGGATCCGAGTCATGTCTGCAACCTACACCACAGCTCACAGCAATGCCGGATCCTTAACCCACTGAGCAAGGCCAGGGATCGAACCTGCAACCCCATGGTTCCTAGTCAGATTCGTTAACCACTGCGCCACAATGGGAACTCCAAGATGTCCCATGATCCTTAAGGACTCACGGGGCTGGAGAAATCCCCTGACTCTTAGAGAAACGTAGTCCTGGCCCTCAAGGAGCTTGACTTCTCCTTCATTAATTCAACAATCACTGACCACCTACTCTGTGCCCGCCCCACCAGGGGTGCTGGGGACCCACAGACCAAGCAGACCCGGCTCCCGTGCTGCAGGACCCCACAGCCCAGAGGGGAAGACAAAGAGATAACAGACCATGTGAAGGGGATGAGAGGAATCAGCAAGGCTCCCCGGGGGTGGGGGGCTGGGCGGGGAACAGTCTCTGCAGCCAGACAGATCTGGCTGATGATTCTAACAAAACACTAGCTAGCATTTATTGAGTGTCTACTCTGTTGCCAGGCCCTGGTGTAAGCAGTTTCCATATATTAGCTAATTTGGTGAAATCCTGACTCTCTCTCTTACTAGCTGTGTGACTTGGGGCAAATAACTTAACCTCTCTGATCCTTGGAATTAGCATCGGCAAAATGGGAGCTGTAACATCTACCTTGCAAGAGTCTCATGGGGCTTGAATAAGATGATGAGAGAGAGTGTGTGTGTGTGTGTGTGTGTGTGGCGGGGGGGGGGGGGGGTCGGGGGGGAGGAGACCTGGAATGCAGCAGGTGCTCCACCAATGATTGTCATCATCAAATCAGTGCTATGACAGAGGGACGCTGAAAAGGCCACACAACCTCACGCTAAGGCTAAGTGTCATCTTTGGCTTGGGGATCATGTGTCTGAGGTTGAGAGAGGATGGGAGGGAGCAGATGAGGACAGACTCCCTGCAAAGGAGGGGAGACACGGCCAGGACCTGGAAGGCGGGGCTCCCTCCCTCTCCTCCGTCCCCACACCCACTCTCCTGGTCCAGGCCTCACCGTCCGCTGCCCGGACCCTCATTTCCATGATGTCACTGCCCACCCTCCTCCCTGCAACCAGAGGGAGCTTCTAGAACACAGATCTGTTGGTCCCTGTCTCTCTCCTGCTAATTGACCCCTGCCCCACAGGAAACCTATTCAAGTGTGAGGTTCCTCCTCCTGGCACTGGCCTGTCATCACAGCGACCCTGAAGCTGCACAGAGCCACCTGCGGTCCCTAACAGATCCAGCGGGCCCTCCAGGCGGTGTCCTCTGCCTGCAGTGTGCTCCCCTCTGCCCTCACCACCCCACCCACGCATCTTTCCAGACTCCGTGCCACTCCTGGGGGGAGCCTTCCGTGCACCCCTCCCCCATGGTTTCAGAGATACACCCCCCACCCCAGCCCACACACTTGCCCGCTTTGCTCTGTCCCCCCAGGCTACAGGGTGTGCCCTGCTTGGCTTATTCATCCACCTCCTTTCCTAGCCGATTGCATTAAATGATGCGGAAACGGCCACTTAGAAGCACCTCCATCAGCATCAGGCACTTGGGTTTCAGTGGGGCCAGACCTGTCTTCCTGGCACGCCACTGTGGCATAATATCATGACACTCCCAAGCTGGACTCAGTGCCAGGCACTCTGCTGAGGACTTCCCTCCTAGTATCGCCCCCTAGTGGGTAGGAACTCTCATCATCACCTTTTACAGATGCCGACAGTGAGGCCAAGGGGGGGGGAGCAAATGAGCATCAGGAATGAGCTGCCACACTGTCCCATCTCATGGCGCACGGGTGCTATTCCCTCACCCTTCCCTGCCCTTCCTGGCTGGCTCGCCTTCAGGCTTCGATCCCAACGCATCCTCCTGAAGAAGCCTTCTCTCTGACTGCTATGCCTGTGTCCTTAGGGTGACTCGAGGTGTTTCTTTGGATTTGTTGTGTTTTCTGCACACCACACACACACACACACACACACACACACACACTCCCAACGGTAAGAGCAGGAGGTATGATTTTGCTCTATTTCACCCCTGAAACATAGCAGTCGAGCCAGCCTCAGAAGTGGCTCCCCAGGAGTTCCCGTTGTGGCGCAGTGGTTAATGAATCCGACTAGGAACCATGAGGTTGCGGGTTCGATCCCTGCCCTTGCTCAGTGGGTTAAGGACCCGGCGTTGCCGTGAGCTGTGGTGTAGGCTGCAGATGCTGCTCAGATCCTACGTTTCTGTGGCTCTGGTGTAGGCCAGCAGCTGCAGCTCCAATTTGACCCCTAGCCTGGGAACCTCCACATGCTGCAGGAGCAGTCCAAGAAATGGCAAAAAGACAAAAAAAAAAAAAAAAAAAAGAAGCGGTCCCCAGAGGGCCTCGCCTCCTGGTATTCAAGCTGTGGGTGTGCCCTCCCGCCCTGAGGGGGGAGGACCCGCGTCACCGATAGCATATTGCATAAGCGGCGAGGGTGACTTCTGAGGCGAGGTCATGAAGGATATCGCAGCTTCCCCTTTGCCCCCCTCCTGGATCACTCGCTCTGGGGGAGGCTGGCTGCCGGGTCCTGAGGACACTCGAGTCGCCCTTTGGAGAAACCCACATGATAAGGGTTTCCTGCCAGTAGCCAGCATGAACTTGCCCACCACGTGGATCCTGCGGCCCCCGTCCAGCCCTCCGATGACTGCGGCCCGACCAATACCCTGATCACAGCCTCCTGAGACCGGAGCCAGAACCACACAGCTGAGCCCCACAGAAAATGTCTGAGATAATCAATATTTTGTTTTGTGCCTGTTTTTTTTTTTTTTTTTTTGCTTTTTTTAAGGGCCACGCCTGTAGCATATGAAAGTTGCCAGGCTAGGGGTCAAATCCGACCTGCACCTACTGGCCTATGCCACAGCCACAGCAACGCCAGATCTGAGCTATGTCTGCAACATACACCACTGCTCACAGCAACGCTGGATGTTTAACGCACTGAGCAAGGCCAGGGATCAAACTCACAGCCTCATGGATACTAGTTGGGTTCGTAACCCACTGAGCCACAAGGGGAACTCCTGAGACAGAAATGTTGATTATTTCAAGCCACTAAGTCTTGGATTACTTTGTTGTGAAGCAAGAAATAACACATTTGACACTTGCTAGAAATTTGCTGTATAAAGAGATGGATCAATGGCTCATGAATGCTCATAACAGCTTCCCCACTGCGAGTCCTTTTGCTGTGCCAGGCACTGGGCTACGTGCTTCACATGTATTGACTTATAGTAAACGGTCACGGCAACCTTATGAGATGATCACTTAATGGATGAAGAACCAGGTAGGACAACGTTAAGTGACTCGCTCAATATCACACCAGCCGAGCTCTGACTTGCTCCCTGGCAGCTGGGGGCCATAAGAGTCCCTGCTGTGCCACACTGCCTGGGTGGCTCCTGTCCTATCTCAGTCCCCCTCCCCCCTTGCCAACTCCCTGGGGTCCAGGAAGGTCCTGCAGAGGCTGACCCTAGAGCTGAGTGGCCATGGGCAGCAGAGTTGGGAATGGCAGAGTACATGGGCTAGAGCCGGCTCCTCTTGCCCAGCTGCTGGGAGCAGTGCCCTGTCCCCTACCGACGGGTGCCAGCTGGAACGGGATAGTGGGGGTGGGGAAGGGCAGCTTCTGTCGAGTCATTCCCAGTGGAACCGAGTCACTGTGGGGGTGGCATGGGGGGTCAGAGAGCTCAGGTTCTGGCCAACTTGTCGTCATCCTGCTCCTTAGCATATGTGCTCAGGTTACATCTCCCAGGGTGCAGGCCGGGCAAGCAAAGGACCATAGAGGCTCCATTCTCTGCATCCTAAGCAATATGGCAAGGGCAGAGCAAAAAATAACAATGGGAAGCCACTAGCCCCTCTTGCTCTCTAAGAAAAACGTGCTCTTTTAGCCCCCTGCAGGCTTCTAGGGAGCATGGAGCCCTCAGGCCCACATTTCATACGAAGGGATCTGGCCTGTGCAGAGCCAGCCCCTGGTGAGAGGGGTGAGGTACAAGGGGCCTGGGTCTAGGTCAAGTTCTACTGGTCACAGGCACTGCGTGACCTCAGGCGAGCTGCTTAACCTCTCTGTGCCTCCAGAAAATTCATCCGAAAGAATCGGGATAATGACAGCCCCTGCTCCCCAAGAATGAATGGACGTGGCGTGAGGCAGAGGTCCACGTGCACCAGGACCTCAGCCTACCCCTGGTGGTCTTGCCAGTGACCTTACAAGGTGGGCATCGTGACCGCTGTTTTCAGATAAAGGAACTGAGGTTAAGACTCTCTCGCCAGGCATGCAGAGCTGGTAAGAGGCAGAAATAGCCAGGGTTCCAACCTGAACAAGGTCCTTGCCTCTGTGTCACCTTGCCCCTGTTTATTTCTGAGCCTTCAGCGCCTGCCTCTGTGGGTGGCACCTGTTAGAGGCAGTCATTGTTGACCGGCAAATGGATAGAATGGGTTGGGGAGGGGTAGTGAGCTCCCAGTCACTCCAGAGGTATGCAAGCACAGCCTGGGCATGTGGGGGTCCTCAAGCCTCAGATTTGGGGTTGAACCCCAGGCCATTTAAGGCCCTTCCTTGCCCCTAGATCTTAGCGCATGTACCGTCCTCCTCCAAAAGACAGAGGACACAGGAATTATTTTGGCTTCTTTTACAGTGGGGGAAACTGAGGCCCAGAGCCAGGATTTGCCCACGGTCACTCATCCAGCCCAAGGTGAATCTGGGCAGGGGCCTCAGTCAAGGTCGATGGTCTGCTGAGTCCACCTTACATCACATTGGGCACAAGGTTAGTTGAGGCAGAAAGGTGGGCACCTGCCTCTGAGGTACTAGAGAAGGGGCTGGGTGAAAACAGGCCTCGGGCAATGCAGGGCAAATCCTAGAGCCAAAGGCGGGCGCTCGCGGTGTTCTGGGCCAGGGAACAGGTGAGGGTCCCCAGCAATGGGGACCTCAGACTTCTCTCGGTCCTATTGGACAGATGGACAAATGCGGACCCAGAGAGGAGATGCTTTTGTCCAGGGTCTGTAATACCTACAAGGAAGGGTCTGTAATATACACAGGGTGGGGGTGGGGTCTGCAATATGCACAGGGCAGGGGGTAGGGTCTGTAATAGGTCCAGAACTACTGAGAAAATAAGAGGAGGGGGCTTGGGGAGGGTTTGGCAAAGCCTAACGCTCTAGCAAAAGTGAAGGATCCTTCAAACCAGGCAGGAGTCTTCTGGCCTTACTCAGCCCCTCCCTGCCACCAACCGTAGAAATATCTATTATTTTCCAAGCACCTGGGATGGGCAAAGCCCTGTTCAGTATGTTCTGCCTTCATCCTAACAACCTTGGGAGGAAAGGACTGGCAATCTCATCGCCTCCACTCTCATCACCTCCATTCCTTCGGAAGAGGAAACTGTAGCCAGAGAGGTTAAGTGACCGACCTGAGGTCACACAGCCAGTGAGAAGCAGAGCTAGGAGTTAAGCTCTGGTAAGTAGGTGCCCAGTGCTAGGTCTTTGCTCCGCGTCACCCTGGCTCGGGTGGCCTCCTTCAGAGGGTAGAGGACACCCCCTCCAAGGTCATCTCATCTGACCTTCAGGGTGAGACTATTTCAACCTCAGCACCCACCTTCTGGAAGATGACTTGTGCTCTGGCTAAGAAACTGCAGCCCTTGCCCTGGATGTGGGGCAGGTGGCAAAGCTGCCAACAGGGTCGACGATGTAAGCCTTGCACACCCACGTGTGCCACCCACCCAACAGGGATCTCTCTCTCTCCCCTTAGTTTGTTTATTTATTACCAGATTGGGGGAGGTAGGACTCACGTTCTGTATGCCTAACACTTTTATAACGTCCACTGCAATGGTTTTAATCTATTCACCGAAAAACCATCACCACAATCCGTGTTAGAACATTTTCGTCACCCCAGATGAAATCCTGCACCCCCGGGCATTTGATCTTTATTCCTTCTTGCCCCAGGCAACCACTAATCTACTTTCTGTTCTCTATGGACTCCTCTGGACATGTCTAGAGAGAGGGAGTCTCATGATATGTGGTCTTTTCAGACAACTCTTTTGTAAGCCTCTGCAGGAAGACAATGTTCTCTCAGTTTTCTCAGGAAAGGAACAGAGTGGTCAAGTAACATGTCCAAGGTCACCCAGCTTGGGAATGGAGGGTGGATTTGGACCATGTCTGTCTGGCTGCAGAGATCCCAGGCCACCTTCTTAGGCCTCCAGCCCAGAGTTGGCCTGGGATTGGGGGTTTGGGGGTGGGGAGCGGGGTGGGGGGGAGTCCGAGAGGCAAGGCGTGTTTGTGGGTGTGGAGGGGCAGGGCTGGGGGAGGCACTGGGTCCTGCCCGCAGACCGTAGGACCACAGAGAAGACGAAATGTGCAGGGTGGGTGGTGGGGGCAGGCCAGGGTCAAGGCAGCCCAATGTCCCCTCTGCCCCTCCCCCACCCTGCCCACTGGTTCTCCAGTCCCCTCCCCTCCCCCCAGAGCAGGTCCAGCTGCTGCCTCCTCCCCCACCCCGTGAAACAGCTCTCTGCCCTCCTGCTCCCAGACCCTGGCCCAGGAGGATGACTCAGCCTGAGTCCTGAAGCTGGCTGTCCCTCTGCCACCTCCTCCTCTCCCACCTGTCCCTCTCTGGCTGGAGCTCCCAGGAGGTAATTATCACCAACCCCAGGGTGGCTGTGCCAGAATCGCCTAGGCCTGCACGTCCTCTGGGCCAGGCCCTGTCCTCACGCCCTTCTAGTTAGGGGGCTCTGCTCACCCATTACTGGAACGTATCCTTGGGATCCACTCAGAATCTCCGGTCCTCTTGATGCCAGAAAGATGTTACCGGAATCTGGGTTCTTGTTTGCACAGCCGAAGAACGAACCTCACGAACACACAGGCAGCAAGCAAGCAAAGTCTTTATTACAGGAAAGCAAACAGCTCCCAGGACAGCTGGGGTGGGGGAAGAAGAATTTGCCCCCCCCCCCATTATCCTCTTGGAGTTTTTATCCCTTAAAGATGGGGGGGGTACCAACATGGGGTTCAGAAAGATGTGGTTTCTCCCATTGGGCCTTGCCCAGTGATCTGTATCAGTCCTTGTCCAGTAGGGGTCTTGGGGCAGAAATGTCCCGTAAGTCTCATGGTTTCTTTGCCCTTCTCTTTCCCTAGACTGAGTCACAGGGGTTAGAGGGTACTGTCCCTCTGGGCGTAGGTACACCCCCTATGGGAAACAAGGTCTGTGGGGATGGTACTCCCTGGAACCCTTAAGCTGCAACTGTTAATCAACAGCCTTAGCAAAGAAGGCATCGAAGCCCAGGCTCCTACCCCGTCCACCTGGGTTATCACTCTGCCTCATTCTTGCAACGCTCTTTGTATCTTTTAAGCGACTTCCAAATCTTGACCAAACGAAATCAAATTGTAGAATATGCCCTTTCAGGGGGATTTTCAGCTTTGGACCCTCCATCCCATCCATCCTACCAGCCCTCTTGGAAATCACCAGCTTCATGAAAATTTCCCCTTTCATGGATGGGGAAACTGAGGCTCAGAGACAGAAAGTGCTTTCTTCAAGGTCACTCGGCTGGGACAGGGCAGGCTTGGAGCATGCGGCCCAGTTTGAGGGCTTGGTTGTAGACCCAGCCCGCCCAGTGTCAGGGGAAGGGGTGGTTTGACCCTTGGTGGCTTAAGAGTCAAAGGAGAGCTGCAGCTGGTCATTATGCTCGAAGACCAAACTTGTATTCACTTTTTCAGCCACTGATTCGCTAGAGCCTGGGTTGGAATACCAGCTCCATCAAACTTGGCGCTCTGTGACTTTCAGCAAGTCAGTTCACCTCTCTGAGCCTTAGTCTCCTCATCCGTGCAATGGGTATGATAATAATAGCCCCTGCCCCAGAGGGCTGGTGTGGAGATTAAATACGTGAAAATGTGTGCAGTGCTTAGGAAGTGCCCAGCCCATGCTGAGTGCTTGATAAATAACTGTCGTTATTATTATTGTTGTCATATTATTGTAAGCTGTTGTTATTATTATTCCTGGTGAGTGCCTTATGAGGGTGGAGCCTAACACCACCCTCCCCTGTCTCCAGCCTGAAGAACTCACAGGAGGGGTTCCCACTGGAGATCAACAGGTTGGGAACCTGACTAGTTTCCATGAGGACACAGGTTTGATCCCTGGCCTCGCTCAGTGGGTTAAGGATCCAGCGTTGCTGTGAGCTGTGGTGTAGGCTGCAGACATGGCTCGGATCTCGCGTTGCTGTGGCTGTGGCATAAGTCAGCAGCGAGGTGAGGGCCGGAGTGAAGACGGGAGCTGGGCTTGTAGGACCCAAAACGGGGCCTGGGCCAGCCTGTGGGCCCCCAGAGCGCTAGCTCCACGATGCCATGGGGGGTACCAGCCAGAGTCAGAGGCCAGGGTTCTGGCTCCAGCTTGGCTGCCCACCTGCTTCATGACCTTGGGCAGGTCACTTGCCCACTCTGGTTGGCAGGCTGTTGCTCTGCAAAGGCAGAGGTGCTGCTCTATGTCTCCAGAAACCCGGACCTCCAGACATCTGGGAGGCCAGCCACAAATCTCTGGGCTATTTTTACTGGGACAGTGGGCCGTCACACGCTCACTTTGGAATCAGAACCTGGGAGCTGCAAGGGAGCCCCAAGGTCATGCAGCCCATACCCGCCTGCATCTGAGGCTGGGCGGGCTCCCTCCCCAGCCTCTTCCAGCCCATCTAGTTCCACCTGTAAAACCCAAAGGGGGGTGGGTTTCGCGGGACCCCACTCTCTCAGCCCCCACCCCCCACCCCCAGAGCACTAAACAATTATATCCTGTTCTCATGCCCCTCTGTGCTTGGGGCACATTGTTATTTTTGTTTTAAGCCCTTTGGAACGTCATAGGGTGGAGATGGGGAGAAAGGGGGTGGTGGTGGTGGGAATAGAGACCCATGAGGGGATACAGAGACAGAAATGGGGAGAGAGATCAGAGAGATGGAAAGAGACAGAGGGACACAGACAAAGGCAGAGCTGGCAGGAGAGGTCCAGAGTCAAACACAAGGAGATGGGGAAGGACAAGCAGAAAAGGATTTTAAAGAGAGGAAGACTTGGGCGCAGCGGGGGTACCGTGGGGAGAGAGTGGGGGTACCGTGGGGAGAGAGCGGGGGATGGCGGAGATGGAGACCGGGGCGGGGGGGGGGCGCGGGGGGGGGGGGAGTGCGGACCCCAACGAAGCCTTGTCTTCTCAAAGCCTCCGTGCTCTCACCTGTCAAACCACAGCTGAGCTAAGCGACCTGCAAGGGCTCCCTCGACTCTGACATTCAGATCCAGTGCTGTGAGGCATCTTAGGAACGGGTTAGGGTGAGGGGTCCTGCCAGGGTTTTTAAAACTTTATTTTTAAAACATTTTATTACAGTTGATTTACAACATTCTATCAATTTCTGCTGTACAGCAAGGTTGACCCAGTCATATATATGACCCAGTGTTTGGTTATAAATATATATATATATAAATATATACACACATACACATATGTATATATACACTTTTTCCCATATTCCATCATGTTCTATCGCAAGTGATTGGCTAAAGCTTCCTGTGCTCTATAGCAGGACCTCATTCTTATCCATTCTAAATGTAATAGTTTGCATCTGTTAGCCCCAAACTCCCAGTCCGTCTCGCTCCCTCTGAAGAGTTGGGTAACACTTTAAAATCCATTCCCCACTATCGACTCAAGATGAAAAGCCCTGGCTTGCTGGAAGCTGGGGCTCAGAGAGGGGCGGACATTTTTCTGAGGCCACCCAGCCAACAGGGGTGGGATGGGAGCTGGGCTGCCAAACAGGGTGGGCAGGATTTTCTACCCACTTTCTACCTGCTGATGCCTGCAGGTCTAGATCAAAGTCTCCGTGGCGGTCCCATCACTTCTCCTGCTTCATCACCTCTCTGGCTTTCAGTGCTCAGGGGACCGGGGCAGAGGTGACCCAACTACACACACACACACACACACACACACACACGCACACGCACACGCACACGCACGCGCACGCACACGCACACACACACACACACACACACACACACACACGCTCTTTCCACACTGGCAGTGTACCCTCCCTGAGCAAAGGGCAAGGAGGAAACCTGTGCTCCCCACTCAGGCTCCCTTCTCCCCCTTCCTCGGTGAGACCCTTCACCAAGGACAGAAAGAAACATGGGGAGAAGAAATAAAGCAGGAGCCCGGTTCCTGCAGCTCAAGGGTGACAGCTCGTCATCACTGTGTCACCACATCCTGGCCCTGGGCTAAGCGCTTAGCGTGCATCACGTCATTTCACCCGAAGGGCCAGTCCTGCTGATTCCAGCAGCCCTTCCGCAACTCCATACCAGCCACCTTCCTTTCCTTAAGTCTCACGTAGGTTTGGGGTTCGCCGCCCCCCAAGGTAATGCTCAGGGAAAATGACTCCAGCTTGGCCCTGGGAGGTGAGTTACACTTGCTCTCAGCCCCCCTCATGGTGGTCTTGCTTGTGATTGGCTTAGGTACAGGCATGTCACTGTGTCCTGAGAATGGAGGTTGAGAGGGAATTGGTCAGGATGGAGGGAGAGCGGTTTCTGGGAAGTTCTTGTTTTCTTTTCTTCTTCTTTTTTTTTTTTTTTTTTTTTTTGGTTTGGCCACACCACGGCGTGTGGAAGTTCCTGGGCCAGGGATTGGACCCATGCCACAGCAGCGACCCAAGCTGCTGCAGTAACAATGCCAGATCCTTAACCTGATACACCACAAGGGAACTCCCTTTTCTTGTTTTCAGAAGGGGACAGGAGTAGTTCCCGTCATGGCTCAGTGGGTTAAGACACTGACATAGTGTCCATGAGGATGCAGGTTTGACCCCTGGCTTTGCTCAGTAAGTTAAGTATCCAGTGTGGCTGCAAGCCGTGGTGTAAGTCATAGACGTAGCTTGGCATTGCTGTGGTGTAGGCCAGCAGCTGCAGCTCCAATTTGAACCCTCACCTGGGAACTTCCATATACAGCAGGTATGGCCTTAAAAAGAAAAAAAAAGGGGGGGGGCAGGACATGAAGCAGAGACTTGCCTTTTCCTGTCTTTGGATGTTAGAATGAGGATGTGATGCCCAGAGCTGTGGCAACCATTTGGTGACCTTGAGGGGAAGATGAACTGTAGAGAAGCAGACCCAAAGCTGCATGGGCAACCCTGAGCCAGAAGCCCCTTGCTGAGCCCTGTCAGCCCCAAGAGCCATGAGAGGCAATAATGAAATATTGAACTGTTGCACTTTGAGCTATTACATGTTAGAGTGATTTATTATGCAGCAATAGAAATCATAACTTTAAGTGTTTCATTGATATTTGATGAATTAAATATATTGGGCATATGATTAGGTGGAGTTTTTTTTTTTTCTAAGAGAAGCTACCACATAAAAGAATCCAACAGTTGCCATTGAGTGGCAGTGACCTTGGGTCCCCTGGAGTGGTTTGCCTCTGCTCCAGAGAGTTCTTCAATGGTGTCTCTTAGACACTCCCACGTAAGGTGAGAGGTGAGATATGAGTGACCCGGATCCGGCCAACCCCGTGGCCTTTGGAACATTACCCAGGGCTTAGGATCTTCGCCAGCCCAGCCTGCAGACACTTATCAGGGATTTGGTCACTTGCCTTCATCGGGCGGTTTCAGCGAGTCTTGCCTGGAGAATATCATCGAATGTCATCAGCTCTGCCTCAAGGCACCACAACACAGAGGGCAGGACTCCAGGACGAAGGTCACTGGAAAGGGAAGCGCCAGCCTGTCCAGAAAGGACATCAAGGTTACAAGCGTGTGGCAGCAATGCGGATGCCTCTAGAGGTTCTCAGACTGAGTGAAGTAAGTCAGACAGAGAAAGACAAATACCATAGGATATCACTTAGATGTGGAATGTAAACTATGACACAAATGAACCTATCTACAGAACCGAAACAGCCTGGCAGAATGGGAGAGCAGCCCTGTGGTTTGCCAAGGGGGATGGGGAGGCTGGGGTGAGTAGATGCAAACTATTCCATGTAGAGTGGAGAAGCAACGAGGTCCTGTTGTGCAGCACAGGGAACTCTATCCAATCTGTTGGAATAGAACACAGTGGAAGATAATATGAGAAAAAGAATGTATACCTATGTCTGCCTGGGTCACTGTGCTGTACAGCAGAAATTGGTACAACCTGCTAAATCAACTATACTTTAATACAAAAATAATAAACTAAAAAAGATCACAAGTGTATGGCTAGTGATGTAGGCAGGACCAAAGGCAGCCACAGGGGGCCAGATCAGAACCTGCCGGCCTCTTCCCAGCCACATTTGCAGCGGACTGGTGCCCCCTTGGACTGAGTTAGCCCCTGGGCTCTTGGTCAATTCAGGAGGAAGAAAGGCGCAGACTCCCTGCTCATTTCAAAGTGGAGGCTCCAGCTGGTTTTACTTGGAGAGAGTGGGAGTTGGATGGGGGATGAGGCAGGCCAGCTGCTTACATCAGTTAAGGACATGCCCCGAGGCAGGGAGCAGTTAAGAGTCAATACCCTGCGTGCAGTCCCAACTCAGTCCGGTGACCTTAGGCAAGTTGCTTAAACTCTCTGTGTCTTAGTTTCCCCATCTGTAAAGTAGGGATGATGGTTGTGCTAGGCAGGATCCTCCAGAGAAACAGAACCAACAGGAGGTATACAAAGAGATTTATCTTAAGAAGCTGGCTCGTATGATTATGGGGGCTGGCTAGTGCAAGATCTGCAGGGCAGGAGTTCCCGCTGTGGCTCAGAAGGAATGGACCTCACTAGTATCCATGAGGATGCAGGTTCCATTCCTGCCCTTGCTCAGTGGGTTAAGGATCCCGTGTTGCTGTGGGCTGTGGTGTAAGTCTCAGACACAGCTCGAATCTGGCATGGCTGTGGTTGTGGTGTAGGCCAGCAGCTACAGCTCTGATTTGACCCCTAGCCTTGGAACTGCCATATGCCGATGCTGCAGCCCTAAAAAAAAACAAAAAAAAAAGGAGTTCCGGTCGTGGCGCAGTGGTTAACGAATCCGACTAGGAACCATGAGGTTGCGGGTTCGGTCCCTGCCCTTGCTCAGTGGGTTAAGGATCCGGCGTTGCCGTGAGCTGTGGTGTAGGTTGCAGACGCAGCTCAGATCCCGCGTTGCTGTGGCTCTGGCGTAGGCCGGTGGCTACAACTCCCACTGGACCCCTAGCCTGGGAACCTCCATATGCCGCGGGAGCAGCCCAAGAAATAGCAACAACAACAACAACAACAACAACAGCAAAAATGCAGAGCAGCTGGGCATTTAGACAAACTTATCACCATTGCCTTCATACTGCCACCATCTAGTACCTAAACTTCTTCTCGACACCTGGGCATCTTAGCCTGGCACATGGACACCCCCCCCTTGAATTATCTAAAACCACTGCTCCTTTCTTCTTCACACTATGGGCTGCAAATCCACTAAGCTGTCTCCACATGGGATCTGTTCCATCCCAGCTCTGTGCCATCACACCTGCTCTTCTCTCCTGCCTGATCCCTACCATAAAGATCACAAACTCCTGCCTATCCTTCAAAACCCAGCCTGCCTGATCCCTTTCGAGGCAACACTGATCCAGCCTCCCCCCTCTGCTTATCGCTGTACGCGGCAGACACCTCTCTCTCTCTCTCCCCTTCCACCCGCATCCCCACCAGATCACAAATTTCCTGAAGCTGGAGATTTTGCCTTATTCCTCTTTTGGTTTCCCCTTGTCTGCTTGTCCCTGGCACAGGGGCATATGATAAATGTGGCTGAATGAGTTAAACAGTCCCAGCCAGTGGTCATTCTGTCCATTCTTGTTTGTGTCTGATGACGGGGAGCTCACTTCTCCCTGGGCAGCCTGTTCCATTTTCAGAAACTCTAGCCCATTTTGTTGGTTCCAAACATATGAATGGGGGTGGGGGAGTACGAATGTGGGCCCACTAGAGAATCTCTGTCTCCCAGACCTGGAGGGGACCATCTTTTGATCTCTGGCCTGTTTTTCACTCACCACGTCTTCTTCCTTAAGAGGAAAACCGTTTCTTAATTGCTTGAGATAAGCTGGTTCTATGTATGTAAGAAAATCATGGATACGGAGAGGCAGGACAAAAGTTGTGTTGGCAAAAGGAGTTTTAAGAAGAGGGGTTCTGGACGTCCCTGGTGGCACAGCAGGTTAAGGATCTGGCATGGTCACTGCTGTGGCTTGGGCGTGAGCCCCATCCCGGGAACTTTCTCATGCCTCAGGCGTGGCAAACAAACAAAAACCAACAAGAAGAGGGGTCCTATACAGAAGCAGAGTTGAGGCCCTTCCAGGGGGAAGTGGATAAGGAAAGATAATTCTCATAAGTATGAATGTGGTCTATGTGCTGGGGGCTTTTTTAAGGTCCTTGAGAAACTCGTGAATGGAAATTCACCTTGATTAGTTTTTGCTGTTGAGTGGTCTGGTTTAAACATGACATGGCTTTGAGACTGAGCCACGTGAGTCTCTGGATTTATTAGGGTGACACCCGCTCAGAGGTAGATTCATTCGTGCTCAGATGTGAGTTTCTCTTTTCGTTGTGAACTTGACTTGTGTGAGCTCAGAACCAGTCCAGGCACTTTCTGCAGTTTAATTATGATCTAACTCTGACGTGACTTTGATGAAGAGTCTACACCTCCCACCCCAGCCCCCTATACGGTTTGGATAACAGAACAGGAGCCAGCCCCAGAGCAGAAGCCCCTGAATCAGTGATTATCAACATTCTCAGGCCACACCTCCTCTGTATAACAAATGCTTGATAACATCTCCTTTCCTAGCCTAAAATGAAACTCATTAATAACATAACCTACCACATCCATAATTTTAAAAATTCAGGGAGTGCCCATCATGCCACAGCGGAAACGAATCCAACTAGGAACCATGAGGATGTGAGTTCAATCCCTGGCCTCGCTCAGTGGGTTAAGAATCTGGCTTTGCTGTGAGCTGTGGTGTAGGTGGCAGACCCGGCTTGGATCTGATGTGGCTGCGGCTGTGGTGCAGGCCAACAGCTATAGCTCCGATTGGACCTCTAACCTGGGAACCTCCGTATGCCTCTGGTGTGGCCCTTAAAAAAAACAAAAATAAATAAATAAATAAATAATAAAAATTCAGCATCCTGTCCTAACTATAATATGTATATCGATAAAAGAGTTAATGATAAATTAAACTATTTTTCAATATGTCAGTGCTCAGGCATGCTGGCACCAGAGGACACATGGAGCAGTTGGAGGTGTGCACCTATTCATGGTGTCATCATAGGTAAGTGTCACCTATGCTACACTTAGCAGCACAGGTGTGTTGGGTGGGTGACGGCAGAGTCAGGACGGGCTGTGCTGTGCTGCAATGACAAACGCTCCAAGCATCCCTCAATTCTTCAAGTTGCTTTCTCACTCACATTTTGCATTTAGAGTGGTCGGCAGAGGCTCTGCTTTTCCCCGAGATCCAGCCTGACCACAGAGGGTCACCTATACCGCAGGTTCATGGTCATCGTGATGGCGGAGGAATGGGACTCCTCTGGGCTATTAAAATAGCTCATTGGTGAGCAGAAGAGAATAACAACCAATAAAAGAGGGAGCATTGTGGGGAAAGACAATGCTAATGGGTGGAATATGTGCGAGTCTAGTTATGTTTGTAAGTAAAAAGTATTTTCCATCTTCTGGGGACCCATTAGAAAATATTTTGACATTGGAAAAATACTTTCATAATGTAATTCACTTTTGCTTGGAACATTTTGTGTTTCCAGTTCATATAAACAATCATTTCCTTTCTCTCCCTTCTCTCCCCTCTTTTGTTTTGGCATTGCGAGTATTGCTGTTAAATGTTGGGTCATGAATATGTGCTTTGTGGCTGGAGTCACAGGAAGATTACTTTTTCATTGAGTAGTGTTATGTATAAACTTTCAAATTCACTGGAAAAAAAAATAGCTCATTGGCTATTAAAACCTCCACCAGGGAGTTCCTGTCGTGGCTCAGTGGTTAACGAATCCGACTAGGAACCATGAGGTTGCGGGTTCGGTCCTTGCCCTTGCTCAGTGGGTTAACGATCCGGCGTTGCCGTGAGCTGTGGTGTAGGTTGCAGACTCGGCTCGGATCCTGCGTTGCTGTGGCTCTGACGTAGGCCAGTGGCTACAGCTCCGATTCGACCCCTAGCCTGGGAACCTCCATATGCCTCGGGAGCGGCCCAAAGAAATAGCAAAAATACAAAAAAAAAAAAAAAACCCTCCACCGGAAGTGACTCATATCCCCCTGCATTTCATTGGCCACAGAAACCCCTCCGGCCGGGCCTAACTTGAAACATCTTACTTGTGCCTGAAAATGTGGGATGCCCAGGGTACATCCAGACCTCCATAGAGCTGGCCATGGCCACTGGACTCTCATGGTGGTGCTGCCATGACGGGTGCCTTTTTCTTTTTCTGAAATGGTGAACAAGACCTGGCGAGTTCCCCCATTCTCAAGTGGTCTCTCCAGTTGACACAACAGTTGTAGTCCTAAACCATTCGCTTTGTTTGTTTACTTTGCTTTTTAGGGCTGAACCCAGGGCCTATGTTGGTTCCCAGGCTAGGGGTCAAATAGGAGCTGTAGCCCCTGGCCTACACCACAGCCACAGCAATGCCAGATCTGAGCCACCTCTGCGACCTACGCCACAGCTCACAGCATTGCCGGATCCTTAACCCACTGAGCAAGGCCAGGGATTGATCCCACAACCCTAGAGATGTTGATCAGATTCATTTCCGCTGAGCCATGATGGGAATGCCCTTGATGTATTTCTAAACACTTCAAAAATAATGTATGTATAAGTAAAACGTATACCTTCCAGAGATAGCGTCTAGAACATGAGATAAATCTTCCTTACGGGTTTTTTTCTGCGCATTCTAGAACACTCAGCATCCTTCCTCCCCCCACACAATGTCAGCATCCTCTTTACTGCAACAGAACACCCCCACAAATACCCAAAACGCCCCCACTGGGGACTGTACAATTCCCACTGAGAGCCACCAATCTAGGCTAGTGGTTGTAGCAAACCGTTTCCCACAGAACAACCCCCTTTGGCTCATTTCTAATGAAATACCATTGGAATCTATATATACACCTTGGCTGAAAGTACCACTGCCCTAGCTGAAGTGGTGATGCCCATTTTGCCAACCCTCCGCCAAATCCATCCCCTCCCATGTCTGTCAGATGACCCTGAGTCTCCAGGGCTCAAAACCTGGAGCTCCAAATAGCCCAGTTTCTTAATCCACTAGGCTGATAAACTCACTTCTAATCTCTAAAGAATGTGCTGACTGGGGCCCAGCCTGTCCTCTGAGAGTTTCGAATCTGATAATTCACATGAAAATGTCTGATAACACCTCATGAAACATTTTTTAAAATTCTTATTTATTTATTTATTTTTTGCCTTTTTAGGGCCATGGCATATGGAGGTTCCCAGGCTAGAGGTCAAATCAGAACTGAAGCCACCAGCCTACGCCAGAGCCACAGCAACGTGGGATCCGAGCCACGTCTGCAGCCTACACCACAGCTCACAGCAACGCCAGATCCTTAACCCACTGAGCGAGTCCGGGGCTCGACCCTGTGTCCTCATGGCTGCGAGTCAGATTCATTTCCTCTGAGCCATGATGGGAACTCCCTCGTCAAACGTTTAAAATCTACTCCATTCTGGAATTCCCGTCGTGGCTCAGAGGAAACGAATCCCACTAGGACCCATGAGATTGTGGGTTCGATCCCTGGCCTCACTCAGTGGGATAAGGATCCGGTGTTGCCATGAGCTGGGGTGTGGGTTGCAGACGCGGCTCGGATCTGGCGTTGCCGTGAGCTGTGGTGTAGGCTGCAGATGCGGCTCGGATCCCATGTTGCTGTGGCTCTGGCGTAGGCTGGTGGCTTCAGTTCTGATTTGACCTCTAGCCTGGGAACCTCCATATGCCTCGGGAGCGGCCCAAAGAAATAGCAAAAAGACAAAAAAAAAATGACATCCTTTGCTGAGTGGAAATAGCTTCAGCAAAGATGCTATTCTTCTAAATGTGTTTACACAGGTTCAATATTTTGTTGCTATTTCTGTGGGAAATGCCAGCCCAGAAAGAATGTTTATAGCCATGGTTGATGCCTATACCCACGTGTTTGGGCCAAAGCAACAGAATTGATGTGGGTCAGTAGTAGGTGAGGTTTTGTGGCTATTTTTTTTTTTTTTAAGATATCACTTTCACTTGCTCGGGAACAAAAAGTGGTGTGTGGGTATGTGTGTGTGTGAGAAAAAAAGAGGAAGGGATCACCCAGTAAAGTATAAAATGTAAGGTGTAATTTAAATTATCAATAAATTGCAAACCTGTGTGTGATGTGTGGTGGGCTTTCCAGAGCCTGTCCTGCCGTGTTTTTTCGACATCACCCGATACCTCCGGCTCTGCTAAGCTAAAGGTTTGCCAAGGCAGGAGCTCAAGTGAGTTGACACACACACACACACACACACACACACACAGCCCTTCACAATTTATCACTTAGCTTCCCCGGATATGACCCAGGCCCTGGTTTCTTTGATGTCCTCTCCAGCTTCGCAGCCTGGCTCCATCCTGAAAGCCACAGTCCCGGGCCGAGAGGTCACCCCAGCTGTCCTGGGGCCTCGCTCCCCGGGATCTCAGAGCAGCTGGTAAAACGGACTGATCTCACAGTGGAGGAGTTAGATATCCACACACTTGAGCTCACTCACACAGCTGCAGACACAACTGGCATTTACACCCTGCTCCTGCCACCCCACAGAGAGGTACACAGAATTCAACCTCAGGGGAGTTCCCACTGTGGCTCAGCAGGTTAAGAATCTGTCTAGTATCCAAGAGGGTGCAGGTTCGATCCTTGGCCTCGATCAGTGGGTTAAGGATCCGTGAGCGGTGGTGTATGTTGTACAAGCAGCTTGAATTCCGCATCACCATGGCTGTGGTGTAGGACAGTTGCTGCAGCTTCGATTCGACCCCCTAGCCCGGGAACTTCCATATGTGGTAGATGTGGCCCTAAAAAGCAAAAAAAAAAAAAAGGTAAAATAAATAAAAAAATAAAAATATACATAAAACCCCCCTCGCCCTCAGGAACCAGATTTTCATGTTGCCTCCTGAGTCAACTAATATTTAAGATCTTCTACAGTTAGTGGGTTAATGATCCGTCTTATCCCTGTGGAGGCACTTGTTCAATTCCCAGCCTGGCTCAATGGGTTAAGGATCCAGCTGTTGCTGCAGCTATGGTGTAGGTCACTGCTGGGGCTGAGATTCGATCCCTGGCCTGGGAACTTCCGTATGCCGCAGGGTGGTCAAAAAAAAAAAAAAAAGAAGGAAAAACGTTCTAGAGTTCACAACATGCCGTCACGTCCAAGAGGCAAGTAGGACTGTATCCCTGTCTGAGCTGCCACGATGGAGGGGGCCTTGGGCCAGGGGCTAGATATGCAAAGATGAGCAAAACCGAGGGCACCCCTGCCCTCTCTCGTCAAGGGCAGAGACAAAAAGCTAACGAAAACGAGACTGGTGAAACAAAAAACAAAGTCGTAATTATAAATCGGAGTAAAATGATGGCCACTTCTGGAAGTACGGCAGACGCGGTGTCACGAAATACACTCTGCTCCGGACACCGTCATACTTCTGGATTAAAAACATTTGCAGAACTGAAAAAAATGCGTCGGGAAAATTGTCCTAAGGATGCCAAAGAGCCACGAGGTGGACAGATAGGAAGCATCACAGAGGACAGTGTGAGTCCAACTTAAAAACCTCTCACAGGGAGCCCAGAAGCAGCTAATAGCGCAAACACAGGAGAGGCAACACCCGAGGCAAGGGTTTATGTAAATGCTATTGGTTGTGTTTCTCTGGAGGGCCCCGAGGGACACGCCACCACCTCTGTGACTGGCCTCAGTGACCAGAAACCACCCCCCGCCACCATCCCCCCAGATTCCTCAGGGTTCAGCCTTCCCCATCTCCTCTCTCCCAGAGCCTTAAGCCCAGAAGCTCCCCCACCTCGAGGCCAGACCCATGTGCTTCCGCAGGGTGCCCCAGAGTGAGCCCAAGCCCTCGCTAGAGATTTGTTCAACAGATACGCTAATGCACCATCGAGTGAATTAATTTTGAGAGCTTCTTCTGTTCCATTTCCCTGCATCCGAAGTGCCCTCCCCCTTCTCTGCTTCTCAACACCGCTGCTGCCCTCAAAGCCTAGCACAGACCCTTTCCTCCCCATGCCCACCCCACAGAAGCTTCCAGAGGCCCAGACAGTGTTTGCCTTCTTTGCAGCTAGGACCCTAGTCCCAACCTGGGGACTGGCACATCATATTTTCTCAGTAAATATTTGTTAGATCAATGCAGAATAAATGCCACTGCACCATCACACTGGTCTATATTTTCCCCCAGGCTGTCTTCTCCTCCTTTGCCCTCTCCTTTTCAGATGGCATGGCGTTTCTGTGACCAGGATTCAGGAATGGATGTGACTGCCCAGAGCAAGAGGAACCTGTCCCTGGCCTGGACCTGCACATACCAGAGCTCAGGCCTGAGAGGACCAGAAAGAACATACAGATAGGGCAAAAGATTTGGAGGAAATCATGAGGCCCCCTGCTGTCCAGGCTGGGAAAGCATTTTCTGAACCATCAGAAGCAAAAGAGATGAAAAGGAAATAGGAAGATTGCAGTTGGTGGTGGTTTCCAGAGAAAGTGGTTCTGTCTTGGAGGCCGCTGCTTGCTCAGAGAGCATCCTTCTGTGAAAAAGGAGAGAGTACCCCTTCCGGGTGCACAGCTTGGCAAAGCTGGATCCAGTCTTAGGAGCTGCATCTCTTCCTGGGGCCAGGCACCCTTGTGCAGTGCACACCCTGTACAACCATACAGGGCAGTCACACACAAGCCTTGCTAATCTCTGCAGAAGGTGACGAAAGCTCACATAGGCCTCTGGCGTCTGAACAGAGAAAACCAGTGCTTCAGGTCCCAGGCGGAGCCCACATGGGGCAGCGGGGTGGGAGTGATGCCAGGTGGGGGTGGGGAGGTCCCTGGAAAGAAGTGGAGCCTGACAGAAGGAGCCTTGGGTAGCCTCAGAGCTTCCTTAAGTGCTGGATGGGGAAAAAAATTGAAGACCAGCATCCCTGAGGACACTGCCTGGGGACAGATGACAGAGGGCCAGGTTGCCATCGCTCTGCCCATACACGCCAGAACCTGGCATTCGTAAGCGTATTGGAATTACTTAGTCAAAACCCCAGGGAGATTTGGAGTGGGGGAGAAAGTGCCAAGAAACCGGGTATCTGCCACAGTTGAGTTATAGGGAAAAAAAAAAAAGAAGTTGCATTTTGCACACCTCAAAAGTATAAACTGAGATTTCTTTCTTACCTGCCGTGCTCCACAAATATTAATTGAATGAAATACTGAATGTGTGTGAAAAACGCCTGGCACTTTTCTAAGACCCTGATTTTTATTCTTCCTCCATTTTATTATCAGGGCACATCGGCTCCCTGACTAGAGTGTCAATTGCCAGAGGGCAGGGATCAGATTATTCCATTTTAAACCCTGCACACGTATTCTATACGGAAGCGCTTCACTGCCTGGGCGTTCAGCTGAGTTACTATATAAATGCGTGGAATTTTTCTCTAGCCTCCAAGATCAAAAAGCTCCCCCCACCCCCTTTCTCCTCTCCCAACATCTCAGGTGGCAAAAAGAATTCCCCAAAGCCTCGAGCGAATGGGAGAAGGTATCATTTAATGCTGCAGCCCAGCCTGGTACTTTAGCCTGGCAGGATTTGAGACGTGTCTGTTTCCAGAGATGGGGCTCTGTCCTGTTCAGTGGCCGTGAATCTGAGGTTTGAGGGAGGTCAGTCTCATTACAGGGATCTGGCCCCTCAAGGGCAGAGGGTGCTAGGTTGCCTGTGCTGGGAGCCCCTGGCGATGTATGAGGCGGAGGACCTGGGGCTTCCCACGGATGGCTCTTGAGTGTTTTGCAAGCCCCTCTTGGCTTGGGCACCTGCCCTGACCCAGACCATCAGACCCCTTCCTGCAGCCTTTGTTCCAGCCTGCTTCCTGGCTGCCATGGTCACGTGCCAAGGTTTTATTCTGGGTCCCTGTGGGAAAGAAAGTTCATGCATTCTGTCCATGCACTTGGCCTTTGTAGATATGGGTTGTGTCTCTTGGCCTGCGTTGGTAAGTTATTCCCCATGCATCTGTCCTTTTGCTGGCCAGAAGGTCAGTGCCACCGGCTGGCCGCCTAGCTGTCTCCCCAGCTGGAGTCCCCACAGGCTTCCAGGCCCAGCTCTGTCACCTACTAGCCAGTGTCCTTGAGCATATTTCCTAAGCTGTGGCACCCACAATGCCCTTCTCCCATGATTCTGCATCCTCTTTTCTGGGCTCCCAGAGCCTGGGGCTCCGGGCACCAATCCCCTGCCCTCTGCCCCCCACCAGATGAGGCTCTCCCCTCCATCTCCCGGTGCCTAGCATGGTCCCTGCCACCGTGTAGTAGCAACTCTCCCTCCTGCCCCTCCTCCTCTCCCTCCTGCTTCCTTCTGCCCCCCTCCCTCCCCGCCAGGCCCTCTGCAGGTACAGTCCCACCACTGCTGTTTCTCCCGGGAGCCCCCTTCACTCGCTCTGCGGAATGAAAAACACCAGGCAGAGACAGTGCGGAGTCTTTTATTAAAACCGGGTGAGTCATCCGTCACCTGCAAGGTACTTAAGTTCCAGACACCACGCCTCCCAGGAGCTGGGTGTGACTGTCCCACCCTGCCCACGCCTCCTTCCCGGGGCTAAGGGACGTTCTGCTGTCTTCAAAGTGATAGATCAGAGAGTTATGGCTAGAGTTTAGGGTTACAGCTTGGATTGGTGATTCAAGGCGGGGAGGAAGGCGCGGGTCGGTTTGGAGGCTGGCAGGGACTGTGCTGGCATTTCGGGGAGAGGTGGGTTAAGTTGGACCTAAACTCTGGGGGCCACAGTGAGCCAAGCCATGCTTCTCCCGGTTCCCAGGGTGATGACCCTCCGCAGAAAACCTGGTCCCCCCCCCGCCCCCCCAACCTCCCCCCCCCCCCCGCACGTGAAACCACCTGAACACCCCACCACCACCACCGGCCCCTCCGCCTCTCCCACCCACCTCTCATAAACAAAGCAACACTCAGAAGCAAACCCTACAGCTACAGGAGCTTCAGCGCCCGCCCTCCGCGGGGGGCCCTGGCCCACGTGGGTGGGTGGGTGAGGGGCGTCTGGGGGGCTTAGCCCTGGAAGCCCAGCTCCTTGTACTTGGCCGCCATGTCGTTCCGGAAGAGTTCCAGGGCCTTGCTCATGGCTCCCTGGGCGTCGGCACCAAAGTCCCCAGGATGCTTGCTCTGCAGAACCTGGATGATGGCTTCTGAGATGAACTGCGGGGACAGGGGCAGAGGGGTGCTGGTCACTGGGGCAGGACAAGCCGGGGGCCAGAGGGGAATCAGACCGAGCCCCATCTCCTCTTTATTCCAGGGCCGTTTATGGAGCACTTACTCTATATCAGGTGTGCTTTTGAGTGGCCGGCATGGATTGACTCCTTTAATCCCCCCAAGTCTGTGTGAGACAGGTACACATGGGGAAACAGGCCCTCATGGTGTAGACGAGCCAAGGTCAGGCCGTGAGCTCACGGTCACATTGCCAGTGGCCCTCTTGCCTCCCACCTTGCTCAGGATAAGGACCCAACCACAGAAGGGAGGCGAGATGCTCCTATTGCAGGTTTTATCCAGGACTTGGTGCTCAGAAAAATCTAGAAAGCAACTATTTCCATATGCATGTATTTAATCTTTGCATTTAATGACTTAGTATGGTGATCACTTTAAACAGCCTAACTGGGGATCCCGGAGGTGGTTAGAATTTCCTGAGCCAAGCACAGAGCTGGTGCTTAGCACTATTGGTGGGAGGGAAGGAGAGAAAGGAAGAGGCAAGGGGCAGGGCCCACAGCTCGGGCCCGGGACCAGCAGCATCTTACGTGGGCTTTGCCATCCCTGTTTGCTGGCCAGCCAGTGTCACGTCCAGGAAAATGGAGACAGCACGGGGCTGCTTTAGGGACGGAAACATCTTGTGCGTGGAAGACGCTACTGTGCTCTTGCAACAGCTCCAAAAGAGGAGTTCCCATTGTGGCACAGCGGAAACGAATCCGACTAGGAACCATGAGGTTGTGGGTTCGATCCCTGGCCCCGCCCAGTGGATTAAGGATCCAGCGTTGCCGTGAGCTGTGGTGCAGGTTGCAGGCGCAGCTCAGATCCCGCGTGGCTGTGGCTGTGGCTGTGGCGTAGGCTGGTGGCTACGGCTCCAATTCAACCCCTACCCTGGAAACCTCCATATACTGTGGGTGCCGCCCTAAAAAGACAAAAACAAAAACAAACCCCATAAAACACAGTTCAGAAAGATTTGATGCCAACCACAGCCTTGGCCTGTGGACCAAGGGGTGTCATTTTACAGAGTCCGAGACTGAGGTCACGCAGCAAGTGGACAGCAGCACTGGAAGCCGTGCCCAGAGGACTGTGGACAGACAGCAATCAGAGCCGGGGACAGAGGCAGAGATGGCCCTGCAGTGGGTCTGCCCGTTTTCTGGGATGCCCGGGTGGGGGTGGGGTGTGTGCTGAGGGCAGCCTCAGAAGCCCAAACGTCTACACCTAGTAAACCTGGCTTGGCTCAGAAACAGGGATGACTCCACAAACACCTACCACTGGATGAGGATTTGGACCCGTGCCTGAGTTCCCCTTTAGTGTCTTAAATGCAGCAAAGCAAAGTGGGGGGCTGGGCTGATGTCAGTAGGGCCTCCCCGGGGAGAACTCGGAGACCCAAGTTCCAGGCCCAGCTCCACCCTGACCTCCATGTGCGATCCCACCTGTAAAACGGGGTCTCATGACCCCACAGGGTTCCCCCACTTAGCCTCTCCTGAGTCAGGGGCAGAGCCACTAGTACTTAGGAAATGGTGGGCTGGGGCAGCTGGCAGATGGAGAGAAGATAGCTGCCTTTAGCACACAGCACCTTCTGTGACCTCCTCACTCCTGAATCAGAAGGAACAATTTCTTTCTTTCTTTGTTTTTTTTTTTTGTTTTTTTTTTTTTCCTTTTTAGGGCCATACCTGCGGGCATATGGAGGTTCCCAGGCTAGAGGTTGAATCAGAGCAGCTGTCAGCCTACACCACAGCCACAGCAACTCAGGATCCGAGCTGCATCTGTGACCTACAGCACAGCTCATAGCAAGGCCAGATCCTTCACCCACTGAGCGAGGCCAGGAATCGAACCTGCATCCTCATGAATACTAGTTGGGTTCTTAACCCAGTGAGCCACAACAGGAACTCCTGAAGGTACAATTTCTTATGAAGATGGATGGAGGGTCCATGGTGAGGGGGTGAGCAGACATTGGGTTCTGTCTTATTTTTTGCTGGGATTCTGCAGTAAATTAAACTCATTTTGAAGGAGACCTGGGTGCTAGTCTGCTAGCCGGTAGTGTTCTTTTGGCTGCATAATTTTCTCCCTCTGAGCCTGTCTGTTCATCCCTGTTCACCCAAATTGTGCTGGGAGTTGCCTGCCCATCTGCCTCTGAAGTTTAGATTATGGGAGGAGCCCAGGATCTGCCCTTGGGGAACTCAGGTTCCCGCCAGGAGACGACAGCTGGGTAAGGAGATGGATTACAATCCCGCCAGGCAGGCGCCGTGGCAGGGATGAACACGCATGCCTTCGTGGGGGAGGGCTGGCAGACAGAGCGAGTGGCTGACTGCCTCGCGGGCCAGGACAGAGAAGGTGGCTTCTGAGCTGGCCCTTGCAGAATAAGGGATTTGCCAAGAGAAGACGGGTAGGGCAGGGAGCACCACTCATGCAGAATCACAGAGGCAGGACTGGCTCCTTGTGTCTGTGATGCTGAGTGGGATGGGCAGGTAGGATTGTTTGTGTGTGGTTTGGGGAACAGGGTGGTGAGGCTGAATAGGATGGTGGTGGCGGTGGCTGCGCTTGGGTGTGCCACAGGGATTAAGGAGTTCCCACTGTGGCACAATGGGATCAGCGGCATCTTGGGAGTGCTGGGATGCAGGTTTGATTCCTAGCCCCGGACAGTGGGTTGAGGCTCTGGCGTTGCCACAGCTGCAGCTTAGGTGGCAAGTACGGCTCATATGTAATCCCTGGCCCGGGAACTCCATATGCTCTGAGGTGGCCGAAAAGGGAAAAAAAAAAAAAAAAAAAAAAGAGCTTTGTTTCCAGGGTAGCATAGATCAGATTATACCTCCTGGCTTCTTAGCTGTTTGACCTTGGGCAAGTTACTTAACCTCTCTGAGCCCTCAGTTTCCAAGTCAGTAAAATGGGAATGAGAAGAGTACCTGCCTGGGGAAGAGACTGCTAATTGCCTGCCCAATGTACATTTTCTCCTTCTTCCTGGTAACGGAGCACTAGTTGTATTTGGAGTGGCAGCAGACTGTATTTCCCAGCTTTCCACACAGATAAATGTGGTCTTGTAACTAACTTGTAGCCAATAAGATGTTGGATAAGACATCTTAACAAAATTGTTGGATGCGATTTGTGGAATGCCTTAAAAGCGAGCTTTGCTCTCTTCTTCCTGCTTTCTGTTTAGAACACAGACCAGATGGCTGGAGCTCCAGCAGCCGTCTTGGGCCAGGAGTCAACTTTGCAGGTGGACACCACATGCCAAGGATGGCAACACAGAAAGAGCCAGCGTCCCTGGTGGACGATGGGGCTTCTACACCTGCTCTGGACTTCCAACCTCTGCACTTCTCTAGTATGAGAAGAAACGACAACACTGAATGCATGGGGTAATGGCATGAGTTCCATGTAATGACCCAAGCGAATGCTTACCATGGCCCATCTAACCAGCAGCTATCACCATTATGCTTGCCCTCCATGCTGTACCCCCTTGCCTGCTGCTCCCATCCCCAGGGATGATATCCACCAGGCCCTTTATCCCCCAGGTCCCCAGTGCTCCCTCTTGCCACATCTCCTCTTCCCACTGGGTCCGGACCCAGGACTCGAAGCTCAGGCTCGCCCCAGCCCACCCACTTCTCAACCCATCACAGGGGGTTCAAACCAATTGCTTAGGACACCCGAGGCTCTCTCTCTCTCTCATCTGTAAAGATGCTGGAACTCATAGAGCCACACCACCCCAGAAAGGAGCTCCAGCTGCTGAACTCCTGCCACCTGAGCCCTGTATGTCTCCAACCCCCAGTGGCACAGGGGTCAGGAGCTGGGGATCTGGAGGAATGGAGACCTAGCTTGAAACCCAGCTCTGCTGTTTGCTGCCTTTGTGACCATGGACAAGCTTCTTAATCTCTCCATGCCTCAATTTTCTCATCTGCCGAGTGGGTGTGATAGTGGTCCCTATCCATGGAGAGAACATCAGTTGTGCACCCCGTATCCACATCTTCCTTGGTAACCAGATTCTAACTGGGGAGAGAAATAGTTTACTCTCAATGACCCAGGAGGAAGGTGACATGGGTGGCAGCCCACTTTACAGATGCGGAAACTGGGGGACAAAGAAGAATGACATAGGTCATCCATCGAGTTAGCGGCTCAGCTGGGGCTTGAACCCAAATCTCATGTCTCTGAGGCCCCTCCCCCCATCCTCCCACCTGCCCCAGCCCTGCCACCCACCTCCAGGTACTTGACAGGGATCTTGTGCTTGGTGGCATGCGATTGGGCCAGGGGCGACAGCTCTGCCTCATGATGCCCCTTCTTCTTAAGGATGCCCCCCAGGGCAGTCAGCACCGTGTGGCCGTGCTTCTTCAGGTCCTCAGAGGCCTTCATCTCATCCTCTGACTTCAGGTGCTTAAACTTATCAAATTTCTCCAGGGTCTCGGGGTGACCCTTAAACAGCCTGTGGGCACAAGGAGGGCTGCAGTCAGATGCAGGGGTCTGGAGGTGGCCAGTTCAAGTCAGGGCTCCCCCGCTTTCCAGCTGTGTGACCTTGGGCAATTCGCTTCACCTCTCTGTGCCTCAGTCTCCTCCAAAGAATGGGGATAACAAGTCCCTCCCTATAGAAGCACCGTGAGGATTAAAAGAGATGGGTATGCCGAGGGCCACATGAGAAGTGGTGTGTAAATGGCTGCTGTTATTTTTTTTTCTTTTTAAAAAAATTTTACTATAGTTGATTTACAATGTTCTGTCAATTTCTGCTGTACTGCAAAGTAACCAGTTTTATATACATATATGTATATTCTTTTTTTCATATCTCTTCTATCATGTTCTATCACAGGTGATTGGATATCGTTCCCTGTGCTATACAGTAGGACCTCATTATATATTTTTTTCTTTTTACAGCTGTACCTGCAGCATATGGAAATTCCCAGGCTATGGGTCAAATTGGAGCTGCAGCTGCCAGCCTGCACCACAGCCACAGCCACGCCAGACCTGAGCTGCATCCACGACCTATGCCTCAGCTCGTGGCAACATCAGATCCTTAACCCACTGGGCAAGGTCCGGGATTGAACCTGCATCCTCAGGGAGACTAGTCTGGTTCTTAACCCACTGAGCCACAAGGGGAACTCCTATTATTATTTTTATTATCATCTTCTTCACTGTTACTGTGAAAGGCAGGAAGAAAAGACATCTCTTTGCACCTGGCCTCACCCTCATTTGCTCTACGTTGTTTGGAGCATAGATGACTGCACGGCATCAAGGTGGAGCAGGGAGCAGGGAGCACTGGGGCCCCAGGGCCTGGATCTGCTGAGCACCCACTGTGTGCCAGGCCCATACTGGGCTCTGCAGCTGCACTACCCTTTAGGGCCATATTATCCCCATTTTACAGATGAGAGAACAGAGGCTAAGAAGCATGAAGTTCTACCTGTATATCCCATGGCTGGGGTGCAGAAGAGCCAGACTGAAATCAAATCTGAGCGGCTCAAAAAGTAGTCCCTTCAAAGGACCATCTCTGCAGCTTCCTGCCTGGGGGGTCATCCTTTGGCTGCTTAAATACTTCCAGCTCCGGGAGGCTCACCACCTCCTGTGAGAGCCCATCCAGCCTGAGCAGGTCTCAGGCTCAGAAAGCTCTCGCTTCTTTTGCTCTGACTGCCTGTACCTCCCACGCCTCTCACAACACTGATGGGGAGGGTCCTTGGTGGGACCCATCAGCCAAAGACCAGGTCTCTCCTCCCATCAGGGACCCAGCGAGCTGGTCACAGAGGGACTCCGCCCATGGTCCTGAGCCGCCACCTGTAGCCTCGGACCTCCGTCTTTCCTGCTGTGGGAATGTGGGGGTTAGTTAAAGGGAGTCACACCTGCCACCGGGGGGGAGCGTTTTCTCCACTTCACTCGTGGGCAAACAGTAGACCACGGAGCTAGGTGACTTGCCCAGGATCATGTGTCTGGTCGGTGACAGAGTCCAGACCCAACCCAAATGGATGGTTCCGTAACTCATGCTCTCTGTCTGGAGTCACACCCTGAAACCTCCGCAGAAGTGACCCGGTCTGCCTGGGGTTTCCTTCCTCCTATCCAATGGCTTCAGTTCCTTGAAAGTTTTCTCTTTTGTGGTTTCCTTGCTCTGTGACATCCTCAAACCCAAATGTAGACACATCAGTTTGCACAAGTATCTCACAGCACACACCTGTACTCACGAACGCACTGCAAAGCATGCACAGGGAGCGCTCCCTCCCCCAGGGGGCGCTGCCCCCCCCCACTTCCCCAGAAGACCCAGGGCTGCCCAGAGCCATGCCCAGTGTCACCACTTCATCTGGGGCCCCAGCCAAGCCTTGTACATCACTGACAGCTCATCCCTGGCACCTTTCACCCAAGGGTCCCAGAGCTGCTGGCTATTCTTATCTGGTGACAATGATCCTTGAACTCCTGCCTGACAGATGCACGACCCAGCAGCCACAGGCGAAGGCCTGAGGTCAGGACGCTGGAGGGAGATGGTCGGGGGGTGTGTGGGGGGGGGGCAGAGGAGGTCCAAGGACCTAAGGCAGCCAGGGATCTCAGACATTTGGGGAGTCCCCCAGATGTTTCAGAGAAAGAACATGGCACTGAGAATTACGGAAGCTGAGTTCTGGCCCCTGCTCTGCCGCCTGTGTGCTGTGCGACATTGAGAAAAATCACTCTGCTTCTCCAGGTCTTGACTCACCTATCTGTAAACTAAGAGAGTTGGACTAGCTGATTTCTCAGTCTCCAAGGTTTAAGGCTTGGCCCTCACCTCATCCTCCACTCTTAGCACCAGGCAGCCAGAGAGGGAGCCCCAATTAACTTTAATAAGTGCAAAAACATTGAGCTCATGAGCTCCCATCAGATCATCCTGGCCACACAGCCACCTCCCTCCCTTGGGCCCAAGTCCTGCAGCTGGGAGCCCCCCGGGGCAGCCACAGAGGGCATACTTGGACGTTCACTACACCAGCAACCTGGAAAATGAGCAGGTGGAAGGCCTTCCCCCTGTGGGAATGGGCGGAGGGCTTTGTCTCCAGGGTTTCAGAAGCGCTCACCTGTATTTTCATCTTCAATCCTGTCGTCAACCTGCCTAGTTCATCCCAGGTCTGCAGGCAAGTCGGAGGGAAAGGAGGCCACTTGCCAGCTTCCTTCTGAGCTGAGGCCCAATCAGACCCCCCCACGGAAGACTGAGGGCCCTCCCAGGCTTGTACGAATCTTTCTCTGCCAATGTGCTGAGCCAGTGGAATGATATAGCATGGGGGTTAAGAGCAGGCACGCTGGAGTTCCCGCTGTGGCTCAGTAGTAATGAACCCAACTAGTACCCATGAGGATGCAGGTTCAATCCCTGGCCTCACTCAGTGGGTTAAGGATCCAGTGTTGCCGTGAGCGGCCATGTAGGTTGCAGATGCGGCTCAGATCCTACATTGCTGTTGCCGTGGCATAAGCCAGCAGCTACAATTCTGATTTGACCCCTAGCCTGGAAACTTCCACATGCTGAGGTACAGCCCTAAAAAAAAAAAAAACGAAAGAAAAAAAAAACGAAAGAAAAAAAAAAAAGAGCAGGCATGCTGACCCAAGCAGCCAGGAATTTGAATTTTGGGCAAGTGAGTTAACCCCTCTGTTAAATGTGGTGAGATCATACTTACATCTGCCTCATAAGGTTGTTGTGAGGCTTAAATGGGTTAATATATGTGAACCCCTAACACAGGGCCTCGCAATCCGTGTGAACTGTATGTAGAAATACTCGCTGTCCTCCTCCTCGTCTCTCCCACGCTCATCACTCCATCATCGCAGTCGTCATCTCCAGCATCCTCACCATTTGCCCTCACGGCCATGGTCACCACCACCATCTCCTCCACCATCATCACTATCTCCAGCACCAGCATCTCACCATCTCTGTCATCACCATCTCCATCAGCATCACCTCCATCCTCACCGCCGCCTCCATCCTCACCGCCGCCTCCATCCTCACCGCCACCTCCATCCTCACCGCCACCTCCATCATCAGCCTCATCAACCCCACCACCGCCATCATCATCCTTAGGATTGGGAATTTGGGGTCCTGTCTGTAGCTGCCATTGGCTGGCAGGGGCTCTTGGGCTATGTTTCCTCCCAGGGACATGACAAGTGTCTGCCACCAGGGATGGCTTTTTCATGGCCTCAAAACCGTTTGTTCCAATGCAGAAATAAATAACAGAGAGAAAGGAAGGAAAGGCAGGGGTCTGCAGGCCTCTCAGCAGCCTCCTCCCTGTTTAGCCCCACCCCCCGACTCCTGGAGCCAGAATCTCCAGCTGACCTTCCCGCTTTATGTTCTAGAACGTAATGATCACGTAGTTGCAATGAAGCCCTCAGTGTTTTATGAACAGACTCAGCTGAACAGAATTTGCCCTCTTGTATAATCGGAGGAGTGGGAGAAGTGACCTCTTCAAGGTGAGTAAGAAAGCCCAGGCTGAGTGTCTTAAAGGGGCACTTTCAGCCCTAGGAGTTAGCATCCCCCTTTCCCGTCCCCATACCCCAAACACTAAGAGGGCCGAACCAGCTGCTGTGGTTTCTGTATGTCCTACAGCCTGAGACGTGACAGGGCATTGGGGTCTCTGGGGCCTTCCAGGGGCCAGCAGCTGCCAGCATCACGTCTCATCCCTGGCCCCTGGCCCCTGGCAGTACTCTCTGCTCCATCCTGGAAGGGGAGGAGTCGTTTCCCCCATGACACAACACCCCACGTCTCTCTCAAGACATCCAAGTCACTGCCTTAGGCTGACAGCCCCCAAACCACCTTGGAAAAGACTCCTGCGCTGCAAACTGGTCTCCCACCCCGGCTCTGCCTCCCCTCTAAAAGCAAGGTCAGATCGCGGACTCAGAGAATGCCAGAGTAAGAGAGCAGGCAGGGATCTCAGCGACCATGGCAGGCTCTCCCTTCACTCACAGTAGGAAAATAGGACCCAGAGAGGAGTAGTGACTTCTTCAAGGTCACACAGCAAATGGGTGGCTGAGGAATCGATGTCAACTTTGGGGGCGTCTTTTGTCCAATCCAACAGGACCTACTGCGGCCCCAGAAGCCAAGTGACAGAGACAGGAGGAGAAAGACGTAAAGTCAGGTTCAGCAAAGAACTTGACTGTCCGCTCTCGTGTTTCTGACATGGACCGCTAAGGGCTCGAACTCCAGGTAACACAGCTTATAGGACTGAATGGCGTTCTCCCCGAAGGAGACGGAAAGAGCATCTAAGTAGGAAGGAAAACCTACTCTGGCTCATCAAGAAGGGGAAATTCATCTGTAAATTAAAGTGTGAAGGATAATCCATTCACCAATGGCAACCGGGGCACGTCTCCTTCCAGGTGCAGAAATGTCACTGTGTATATACCCCCCCCTTTTTTGCTCTTTTTGCCTTTTCTAGGGCCGCTCCCACGGCATATGGAGGTTCCCAGGCTAGGGGTCCAATCGGAGCTGTAGCTGCCGGCCTATACCACAGCCACAGCAACACGGGATCCCAGCCACGTCTGCGACCTACACCACAGCTCACAGCAATGCTGGATCCTTCACCCACTGAGCAAGGCCAAGGATCGAACCTGCAACCTCATGGTTCCTAGTCGGATTCGTTAGCCACTGCGCCATGACGGGAACTCCAACATACATCATCTTATCTAATTCTTATTTCCATTCTAGAAGGATGCCCCCCCCCCATTGTATAGGAGAAGAAATTGAAGCTCAGAGAGGTTGTGTACCTTCCCATAGGTCACACAGCTCTTTGGTAGCATAGCCAGGTCTGGAACTACATATTTCATCTTGAAGGCAATGGTTTAGCCTTGAGATTTTACAAACTATAATGACTCTGGGGTTGTCCTTCTGCTCTCAGGTCCTTTTTGTCCTCATCTATTGGGCGAGGTGGCTGGACAAGATCTCTTAGGTCTTTCTTGTTAATTCTGTCTGTAATTCTAGGATTCCTCTTGATGGGCTCTAGGCATCCAGGGTTTGATTGTCAAGCTCCTTCCAGCTGCTGTCATCGGTGTGAGATGGACCCCTTCTCCTTTCCTGACTCTAATCTTTGGCCCGTAGAAGCAAAGGAAAACCAAGTATGGGTTTTAACAACCATGAGAAAAATAATCGATGAACACGGCCAACTGGTCAACCCCAGGGAACACTGTTAACATTGTTCCACCTTACAGGTCAATGCCCTTGAACTTTGGGAAGCAGGTGGGAAGGGAAACGGGATCTCTTCCTTTTACCTGATGAGGACCTCCTGCCCATGGCCTGCGACATCAGCCTCCACCTTCCCCCAGACGTTCAGCACCAGCTGCCATTCCCCGTCGCTGAGCCCCATGGCACAGTCTGCAGAAGAGAAACAGAGCAAGTGCGGGCGTACTGGGCGTCCTGGCTCTGACAGCTGGGGTTTGAGGCTGCCCAGACCCAAAGGGGTTTTATACCTTCCCAGATGCCTGACAGGGATCAGTTGACAGCTTGCTCGCTCCCTCTCTCCCCCTCCCCTGTCCCCTCCTCTTTCATGCAGGGGTCTAATCTTTTCCTTTCTCTAGCCCTCACATGGAAGCTATTTTGGGGCAGGTGCCATTGTGGAGAGGTAGGACAACTCAGGCCACGGGGGTGGGTTTGTGTGGGTGGAAAGAGTGAGGAGGAGGTTGGGCCACTGTCTGGACTCTCCGAGTCCAACAGAAAGGGCACCACCGAGGCCAATGCCAACGGCCTGAAACCCAACTCCCCCTGCTGTCATCCATCTCAAGAGGACCTGTCATGTTTCTAAGCCTGGACAGCAGGCACCCCGGCTGGCCCTGTAGGAGTCTCTTCGCCCACCTTCTGCCCTCACCTGTCATAGCAGTGGGAAGGGGCCTAGATGGTTTTCTGCTTAGAGCTGGGTGAACCCAGTCAGAATCATAACCTCTTGGAGCCTGGATTTTCCCACCCTACCCAGAAAACTCCTGGCTTAGTGGCCTGGCTCAAATATTTCCCTCTGAAAAGTTTTGCTTGTCATAACCTTCAAGGCACAATTAATTGCTTGCTCTTTCCATTTGCTTGCGTGCGTTCCTGTTGCTCACCGCATCGCATTAGATGTCTTTGTTTCCATACCAGCTCCTGGCTTAGTATCATGGCAGCCAATGTGCACAGAGACTTTGCCGGGTGCCAGGCCCTATTCCAAGCACTGTACATTTGGTGACTCCTTTAGACCCCAATAGCTTTATGGGGTTGATAAAAACGGCCGTCACCCCCATCGCATGGAGGGCAAGTTAGGGAAAGCTGCCATGGTTGCACAGCTAGTTGATGGAAGATTTGGGATTTGAACCCAGGAAGTCAGGCCCTGAATGTGTGCTCCTGAACATCTTACTTTTCACGTGGGCAGGGGCTTTGTTTTATTCATCTGTGTAACCCTTGGGCCTTACACAGTGTGTGTACCAATTTTGAACTGAATAAATGTTCATTGAAAAAAAAAAAGATGGATGGCCTTGCAAGGAAGGCAAGTGAAGGATGATTGGCCTTTATTTTCCATCCATCTATCCATCCATCCTTCCATCCATGCTTTATCTGTCTATCCACTCACCTATCATCCATCAATCTGTCCAGCATTCATCCACCGACTCATCATCTACCCACCCACCCATCATCCATCACTCATCCATCTACCCACCCACCCACCATCTGTCCATCTGTCCAACACACAGTTACTGAGTACCTACCGTGTGTGAGAAACTGTGATACTTGCTGAGGACACAAAACCAAATAAAACACTTCCTGGTGTACAAGAAACTCAGTTTCCTAGGGGAGATAAGTAAGAGAAATGAATTTAGGGTACAGTTTATTTCGTGCTCTGATCAAGGTCTGCACAGAACGTTAAGAGTTTACGAAGTGCCTCCTTGGGCAGAATTACATCTCATCTTCACAAGGTCCCTGAAAAGTCATGCGCATCATCCCATCCTGCAGCTGTGGACCATGAGACTCAGAAAGGATAAGCAGGTGTCCTGGCCCTCCTGCGTCTGTTTCAGACATGTCAGTTATGCCGCCCCACAGTGTACAGCTCTTGCTAAAGATAACTGCCCTGCCCCAGCCCCCAGTCCTGTCCTCCGTAAACTTGCAGCTGATTGGACACGGGCTAGGACTTAACCCAAGGCAGCCAATGGCAGGGCTCCGTCAAACAGCCAATGTCTATTAACTACACTAATCAGATCCCTGCTTCGAAATGTGAAACAGGGGTGACCAGCAACAGTTGGCTGGGTGGTGGGGAATGCAGGGTCAAAGAAGGTTTCATGGCCAGCACTGGGTAAGAACCCCCAACTGGGTAAGACCCAGTGCAACCTTGGGTCTCCATTCCAATCTCTGTGAAGTCAGCTCCAATTGCAGTTGGAGGATTACCACCGGCTGCCACTTCCTGTATGACCCCTTGTGTATCCTTGAGTGAGCCCCGTTTATTTATTGCATCAGCTGATTCCTGACAACCCAAAGAGCCCAGAGGCACACAGGCTGCAGTCAGGCACCCCTTCTGGACAATATACTTCTAAAATTACACGTGAGGCTCCATGTTAACCCAGGAGGCCCAGCTGGTCAACCTCCAGAAGCCATCCAGCCTTCACAGTGGAAGACGCATTAGCAAAATAAGTAGCTAAATGTCAGGGGGCTTTTCTCGGGGGCTAGCATTCACTCATTTGTTCGTTCGCCAGCCTGGTACTGAGGGCCTCCTCTGTCCAAGCCTAGGGTCAAAGGGCAAGGCAACTGGGAGAGCATCTGCTGAGGATTCAGCTCTTACTTCCGGTCCCTTGCTAGAGGGTGAGCCCAGCAGCGGAGAAGGGGAGGGCAGAAGGAAGAGAGGAAGGGGAGTTCCCTTCGTGGCTCAGCAGTCAACAAACCCGACCAGGATCCATGAGGATGCAGGTTCGATCCCTGGCCTTGCTCCATGGAATGAGGATCTGGTGTTGCCATGAGCTGTGGTGTGGGTGGCAGACAGGGCTCAGATCTCCAATTGCTGTGGCTGTGATGTAGGCCAGCAGCTGTAGCTCTGATTTGACCCCTAGCCTGGAACCTCCATATGCCTTGGGGGTGGCAAAAAAAAAAAAAAAGAAGAAGAAGAAGAAGGAAGGGAGGAGGCAGCCAGGAGCTGCAGCCCCCTGCCCCCCTTGCCCTGACTGGTCACAGCCCTGGTGGCCCATCGGTGACACCACTGAAAAAAATCATCACTAGGTTCTGATCTAAATCTTCAGCCCTGGCCATGCCGTTTTCAAACACCCTCTAGCTGGTGTTCTCTTGAGGACCTCGGAGTGACTCTGAGGGTCTCACAGGGCCAGTCGATGGATCATCACCCCTGGCTGCGCAGAAACAAAGGCTCGGCAGGTTATGCACCTGCCCCCAGGCTGCTAAGAGGCAAAGCTAAATCCGAAACCCCAATCCTCAGCCTTTCATCTCCAGCCTCTTGAGTTGTCTGGGGACAGCCTGAGTCCTTAAAATCTCAACAACTTGTTACCAGCACTCAAGTGTTTAATATGAAGCTGTCACCCCCTTGGCGGGCACCCCTATTAACTGGCAAGTTCATGGAAACCTGTGGCTTTGAAGTTGATGAACCTTTTAAGTTTTACCTTTTAAGCTAATAGGAAGGAACCAACATCTGTTTGTACTTACACATCTCTACAACAGAACTGGCGGTACCTAGCGGTTGCTATGGCTACCTGGAGTCACCAGCTTTGTTTGGGGGCTATAATTATCCATCCCTGTGACAGCCTTCAAATAGCCGGGCAGGGAAACTAGAAAGGCACAGAATAGGAAAGTCAGGCTGTCTCTTCGTGCAAAACTTTCTTCAGCCGCACACGCTCACATCACGTACATGCAACACAGGCACGCACACACACCGGTGGGTTAGTGTGACATTCATCAGAGCAGAACTGGACCCCACAGAGTGAGATCTGCCCCCTCCTCCTTCTCCCTTTCATATTGTAGATTTTTTTTTTTGTCTTTTTGCCTCTTCTAGGGCCGTACCTGCAGCACATGGAGGTTCCCAGACTAGGGGTCCAATCGGAGCTGTAGCCACCAGCCTACACCACGGCCACAGCAACACAGGATCCGAGCCACATTTGCAGCCTACATCACAGCTCACGGCAACGCCGTGACTAGGAACCATGAGGACGCAGGTTCGATTCCTGACCTCGCTCAGTGGGTTAAGAATCTGGCATTGCTGTGAGCTGTGGTGTAGGCCGGCAGCTACAGCTCCGATTTGACTCCTAGTCTGGGAACCTCCATATGCCGAGGGTGCAGCCCTAAAAAGACCACCACCACAACAACAAATCCAAAATGAGGAGAAAAGAAATAAAAATTAGAGCAGAAATCAAAGACACTAAAAACAGGAAATCAATAGGAAAAAATCAAGTAAACTAAAATCTGTTCCTTTGAAACAATCAAGAAAATTTATAAGCCTCTAGCAAGGTTAAGAAAAAACTCTAGAGGGCCAAAGACTTCAACTTTCACCACTCTGGAAATTTGGGTTCTAGATTCCAGAGTCAGAAAGCCAGAGAAATCTAGAATAGGGCCATGGGATTTTAAAGCTAACAGAGGCCTTCTAGGGGCTCTGATCCAAGTTCCCACTACATGCAGGAATTCTCTCTGCAGATCACCATCTAGCATCTGCTTGAATACTCTTAGGAGCAGTGAGCTCACTACCGAAAGCTTTAAAGATGCATCTTTACATCAAACCAAAACATGCCGTCTTGCATGCTCGCTCCCTTGTCCTGGCTCTGCTGGCTCCTTGGGGACAGAGACGACCAGCTGAGTCTCTAACAGGAAGCTTCAGTCTCACTTAAGAATCTTCTTGCTCAGACTACACACCCCCAGGGCTTTAACTGAGCACCCTCCGCTGGCCAGCTAAGCCAGGAGCCTGTCTGGTGGGAAAAGGCCAGTACTCCAGCTTCAGTATCTGGCGACTCTCGCCTCTCATCACTCACAGACACAGAAAGAATTCTCTAGTAAGGGCACCCAGTGCCACTCCCACCCTCCCTCCCCCCAACACAGGTTTGAGCACCCCGTCCTCGCTGCTCAAGGTCACAAACCCAGAGTCCCCCTTGTGGCTCAGCGGTTATGAACCCGACTAGTATCCACGAGGATGTGGGTTTGATCCCTGGCCTCGCTCAGTGGGTTAAGGATCTGGCGTTGCCGTGAGCTGTGGTGTAAGTCACAGATGAGGCTCGGATCCTGCATTGCTGGGGTGCAGGCCAGCAGCTACAGCTCTGATTCGACCCCTAGCCTGGGAACTTCCACATGCTGTGGGTGCAGCCGTAAAAGATAGATAAAAAAATAAAAGAAAATAAAAGAAATAAAGTAAAGGTCACAAATCTGGTCCAGGTGACCTGGGCATTCATGAGCGCTGATGCAGCCAACTTCCCCCCACCGAATCTTGGGGCGGGGGGGGGGTGTTACACTTTAAGACTCCATCATGGGGGACCAAATACGGGAAGAAAGAGCACTTTGACCTTCAGAGCTGTGGGCCTCCTCAACCTTGGCCACCTCCCTTCCTCCTCCTCCTCCTCCTCTTCCTGGGAGCCACCCCTTTGGAGGCCTGCCCAGGCAGTGCCTCCCTCTAGCCCCCAACTTGGCTGGCTCCTTCCTGGCAGAGTCTGCCTCCTGGACCAGCGCCAGGCCAGTCCCAGAGCAGGGCTGGGGCCTGGAGTCTGCAGGACCTGCTGAGGCCATCGACGGGGCGGCCGGACCCCATCCCCTACCCCCGCTGGCCCCAGACCCGACTGGGGCCTCACCACCCACTCCTCCCGGCCCCCAGCAGCCATTGTACTGACCACAGCGCCCCTTTGCCCAGCTGTCTGACAGGAACCTCCAGCCAAGCTGCAGGCTGGGGGCGGGGAGAGGTGTCTTATAGCAGCTGGGGAGACACACAGGGAGCTAAAAATACAGTTTATATGGCAAGGCTCCTCCTCTCCCTGCAGGCCCAGAGGGGCTTATTGGAGGAGGCCTGGCAGGGACACTGGAGTCCCAATATCCCCATCAACAGGTGTGGCCCCGGGACTTCAGCCTTCCTTCCCCTCCGTCTGTCCCCCCAGCCTCTGAGCTTGGCGTCCCTCTTCCAGCCCTGCCACCCACCTGCCACCGGGATGAGCCCAGCCCCACCTCCACAGCCCCGCTCCCTCATCAATCATCACTCCCTCCCCTCCTGGCCCATCTCACAGAAACGGCGCCCCCTTCAGGAATCTCCCCCCTCTCCCGAACCACCCCCTTCCTAGCAGGTGTGCCCTCTTACCCACCCCTCTGCCTTGGGTTCCAACGTGGTTGCATCCTTCTCATCTTTTTCTGCTTCCCTCATTTCTACCCTGTGAGCTTCCTCCGGAGGGCAAAAGCCACAGACACACTGCCCTCACAGCTCCCCTCCCAGCAGTCCTTTTTGATAGGAACCTTTAAAAATGGAAGGAGAATTGATGTACCATGTTTCAGGATAGATACAAAATCTTATAAAACCCCCCCCCTTGCGCAAGAGGAGACTGAGGCACAGAGAGGTTAAGTTGCTCAAGGTCACACAGCTAGGAAACATCAACCCTGAAATTCAAAAGCAAACAGTCCGGTTTCACAGCGAGGACATGGCCTAACTTTGGATCTTTCCTTTTCCCCCTTTCACAATACGCTCTCTGAATTGGGTGCTTTATTGAACTGAGTCCATCCAGGCTCCTGGCTTTCTGGAGGTGAAGGCAAAGCCAGCCTGTTGGGAGGCAGACAATCGGGAGGCCCTGCTGCCATCTAGCGGCGGCGAGGAGAAACGCCCTTCATCCCTGGCTCCGCCCCTCCCACGGCCTCCCTTTGTTCAGCCAGCCAGCCGGCCAGTAGCCTGGCCCGGGGTCTTTTCCCATCTTTATGTTCATGGCACCGACCAGGAACGGCTTTCTGAGTTATGACAAGGTACATAAGCCATGGTCTTTGCCCTCAAGGGACTCAAAACCGAGTGGAGGAAACACCCCTGGGTGGTTCAGAGCACAACAAAGGGATGAACAAAGAGCAACGGGGGTGAGAAGGCAGCTCAAGGTCCACGTGGAGAAGACCTGTTGGCAGAGATCACAACCGGGCCGGACCTTAATGTGTGAGAATCTCCTAAGCAAAGTAACGAACCACGGGTGTGAGCACAGGGGATGCTAGAGGACGTGAGGAGAAAGGGACGCTAGAGCGGTCCTCCCGCGCCAGAACCAGGGTAGGGGACTTAGAATGGACAACTCTGGGGAGTTCCCGTCGTGGCGCAGTGGTTAACGAATCCGACTAGGAACCATGAGGTTGCAGGTTCGGTCCCTGCCCTTGCTCAGTGGGTTAACGATCCAGCGTTGCCGTGAGCTGTGATGTAGGTTGCAGATGCGGCTCGGATCCCGCGTTGCTGTGGCTCTGGCGTAGGCTGGCAGCTACAGCTCCGATTAGACCCCTAGCCTGGGAACCTCCATATGCCGCGGGAGCGGCCCAAGAAATAGCAACAACAACAACAACAAAAAAGACAAAAAAAAAAAAGAATGGACAGCTCTGTTCCACAGACACTCGTGCTCACCTGGGCCGGGCTCTGTGCTGTGCCCCAGGGAGAGCAGGGTGAATACCTCGCTGTCCCTGAGCTTTAGGGGTGATGAGAGGGAGGGGTGTGTAAAGGATGATGATGGCACCTTGTGGTAAGGGCAGTGACAGAGGCAGTTCAGCACAGGCTTAAAGGCTTTGGAATCAGACACCTGGATTTGAGGCTTGGCTCCACCATGTATTATGTTTGGGATCCAGGGAAAATATCGGCACGTCCCAGGGCTTTGATATTTGTATCTGTAAAATGGGAACTTTGTAAATAATTACTTATCTCAAGTGTCATCGTGAGGATGAAAAGAGAGAGTGCCTGGACAGGACTCAGTGTAGTGCCTGGCACACAGTAATTGCTCAATCGAGCAATAAAGGAATTCCATCAAGGGACGTGTCACAGAGAAGGTGACGTCTATGTAGGGACTTGAAGGAGCAATACGGGTTGGCTAAGAGCAAAGTGAGGAAAGGATATTCCCGGCACAAGGACCAAAACACTCAAGGATGTAGAAGTTGGTGTGTTAGGACTAGGTTTGGTTGTGGGTGACAGAAAATCCGAAATAACATGGCTTTAACAAGAGAATATCCATTTGTTTTTCATATAGAAGTCCAGAGGTAGGAGTTCCCTAGTGGCCGAGTATGTTAAGGATCTAGCATTGTCACTGCTGTGGTGTGGCTTTGATCCCTAGCCTGGGAACTTCCACATGTTGTGCTCACAGCCAAAAAAAGTCCAGGGGTGGAGGTCCAGGGCTGGTAGGGCACACAACACATCAGGGACCCAGCCTCAGTCTACTTCATTGCTCTGCCATATTACACACACAGCCTCCACCTCCTGACCCAAGATGGCTGCCTGAGTCCAGCCATCACATCATCATTCCAACCAGCAGGAAGGCAAAAAGAATGAAGAAGCTTGTGCCCCCTACCTTTAGGGACACTTTCCAGAAGTTGTGCTCACTACTTCCTGCACATCATATGGCCACACCTCTCTGCAGGGAGGCAGGGAAATGTGGTGTATATTTCTCTATGGCCACATCCCCAGGTTAAAATTACTTCTGTTACTTAGGAAGAAGGAGGAAATGTAAAGTGGATGAAAACTAGAAATTTATGTCATAGGAGTTACAAAGCGCATGTAAAGATAAGGGCAGGTGCAAATATTTTAGTGTTTCTGTAGTGGGAAAGGTGAGGGAGGGGGTGATGGGGGAAGCAGCCAGCGAAGCAGCCAGAGGCCAACCCACGCAGGAGGCGGTGGGGCATATGCTGTCCTAGAAATACCACCCTGGCTGCTGATGGGAATAACGTAATGGGGGAGGGGGGTGTCGAGGCAGGAGATGTTTCTCCCCAACATTTTATTCTGAAAATTCTCATACATGCAACAAAGTCGAAAACATTTTCGAATGAACATTGCATACCCACCCCCCAAATTCTACCACTGACGTCTTACTAAACCAGTTTTCTCTATCTCTCCGACTCTCCATGCATCCAATCTTTCTTATTTTTGTGGCATTTCAAAGGAAATTGCAGACCACCGTCCATCCACTTCCCCTTAACACTTCGGCATGGCTGTCATTAGGAGAGTTCGATTTTGTCTGTGTGTTTTTTCCTTTTGACGTAAAATGTATAGAAATGCACCCGTCTCAAGGGGACTCTGGTTGAATTTTGATAAATTCATACACCCGTGTAACCCAAACCCCTATCAGAATTACCATCACCCCCCAAAACTTCCCGAATGCTCCTTGAAGGTCCATCTCCAGCTTCATCACCTCCTCTAGGGAAGCTCTGTCCTGATGACTGGGTTTTTATAAACCACAGAAGGGAGATCTTGAAGAGCCCGCTGTGCAGCCCACGTCTGGGGCGGGGGAGAGTCAGGGAGGAGGGGAAAGGAGGAGAAGGGGTCTCTGCAGGGGAGGGGAGGAAGAGCCCGGGTCGGGGTAGGGCGGGGGTGGGAGCTGGGAGCCTGCGCGGGTAGGTGGAGCTGAGGTTCTGGCGACGTAGCTGGACAGTTGGTGGCGCTATGTACTAAGGAGGTCAGGGTACCTGGGAGGAGGGGGTAGAGAATGAGTCTCCACTGGGACAGCAGCTTCTGGAGCGTCCGTGGGTCATCTGTCCAGCAAGCGTAGGGATACACAAGCATCCCCGAGGCTTGCACTGTCGAGGTGGCATCCGAGAAGTGGTGGCCGTGTTTCTCCAGCGTTTGCACCCTTCCCCGGCCCAGCATCCCCAAGGCCACACCCCTGCTTTCCCCAAGGCAGCCAAGGGGCGTGGAGAAGGCACAGAGGGGGTTACTTCCGGTTGGCGGACCCTCGCAGGGGAAGAAGGAAGGCAGGGCCCCCCTGGGCGGTCCCACCTCACCCCTGCTGCTTTTGTCTCTCTCCAGCATCTTGCAGCAGTGTCCCCTACCCTCTCCACCCACTCCTTTCCAAATTCCTCTTCCCCTCCTTTTAAAAACAACCACAGCCCAGGTCTTAGCTACTGAAATCTCTTCCAGGAAGGAGGCCATGGGGTCTGCTTCCCGGGACAGGGCAGTGGAAGCCTGGAAATAAAGTGAACGATCCACCCACAGTCCCAGGCTGCAGCGGCCCCCTCCCCCAGTCTTTCAAATATTAAACACAACTCACCCCAGCAAAGAGTAATTTCTTTCTTAAAAACCCTTTGGGGAGTTCCCGTTGTGGTGCAGGAGAAAGGAATCTGACTCGTATCCAGGAAGATGCAGGTTTGATCACTCAGGTTAAAGGATCAGGAGTTGCTGTGAGCTGTGGTGTAGACACATAGCTCACAGATGCAGCTCAGATCCCACATTGCTGTAGTTGTGGTGTAGGCCAGCAGCTACAGCTCCAATTCCACCCCTAGCCTGGGAACTTCCATATGCCACAGGTGCAGCCCTAAAAAGCAAGCAAATAAACAAACAAACCCTTTGCGCAACAGGAGATATTCTTGTTCTTTCCTTGAGCGTGACTTGGACTTATTCCTTGAGAATTAATGCCCTGATCCCGTTAAGAGATGCCTTGCCCTCACAACCACCCCCTCCTGGAGCTGCAGCACAGAACACCCTGGATTTATCTAGCCATTTGGAGCATTGTCCCAAGCGCTCAGTTTGCCCCATCAAACAGAGGGCCAGGGCTGAGCTGTCAGTGTCGTGGAAGTAGCAGAGAGCCCCCGAGGGGAGCAGAGAAGAGAAGGACCCCAAGGAACACCCCCAACATTTAAGATTGGGAAGGGAAAGAGGAGCTGGAGAAGGAGTCTTCCAAGGGTGATGGGGGCCCTGAGAGATTATGGGGAGGGAGTGACAGGGTCAGGTCTGCCTGTGGAGGTTGGGATGGGAGAGAAGCCAGGTGGGAAGTGAAGACAAATGTTCAAGACTTCTTATGCACCAGGCCTGGGTGAGGGCTGCACCACAAATATGGATGCATTTGTGTATTACAGCACTAGCTGCTGTAACAAACAGCCCCCAACTCACGGCGGCTTACTAGATTTTTTTTTTTTTTTGTCTTTTTATGGCCACACCACCGCATATCGATGTGTCCAGGCTAGGGGTCGAGTTGGAGCTGTAGCCCCTGGCCAATGCCATAGCCACAGCAACACCAGATCTGAGCCACATCTAGAACCTACACCATAGCTCATGGCAATGCCGTATCCTTAACCTACTAAGTGAGGCCAGGGATTGAACCCGTGTCCTCAAGGAAACTAGTCAGATTCCTTTCCGCTGAGCCATGATGGGCACTCCCTTATTAGGTCTTCATGGTGGCTGCATGGGTCTAGTTCTCCTTCACCTCACTATCCAGTACAAGTTGGGGAGAGGACTCTGCTCCACACAGTGATTCAGGGACCCAGCCTCCATCTCCAAGGACTTCGGAGACCACTGATCCCTCCATATCCAGCAAGTATACAGCAGAAGACTGTATCTGAGAGGGAGATTCATCCTTTCCAGCCATATCCCATAGTCAGGTCACCGCCACGAGGCGGGAATGAAATCTCCATGGGCCTGGGGGAAGTGAAGTGGGCTTGGGGGACACACAGTATTGTGTCGGCCACACTCATGGCCCGAGGTGATAAAATGGTTTATAATTTAGTGGAGAGATGAGGAAGAGGAACTGGGAATGAAATATTCCTATAAGTCATGCCGTAATACCTGCCAGATCCAGAGATGCTCTGGATTTGTTAAAGTTGTTTGGATCACCCTCCTCCAGATAAGTTTTATGACCACTGATAAAATACTTGGGTGATGGGGAGAGGGGCAGGGGCGAGGGCTAGCACCCTCTGTGATGATGAGAAAGGCAGGGAGTTCCCGTGTGGTGCAGTGGGTTAAGGACCCAGCCTTGTCACTGCAGCAGCTCGGGTCACTGCTGTGGTGCCAGTTTGATGATCCCTGGCCCAGGAACTTCTGCATGCCAAGGAAGAAGCCAAAAAGAAAAGAAAAAAGAAAAGGCGGCATCTGAATAGAGAGCTGGAGGGTGGTCAGAGAGAGAGGGAAGCGGGAATGCTTGTGAACAGTCAGGAAACCCTGAGAAGAGCCGTTTAGCCGGGTCAGAAATTCTGTGCAAGGGATTGGTCATGGTTGTGGTTGGAATGTGGGCTTGGAGCTTGGATCGGGAATGACTTTGAACTTGAAGAATTTTGGCCGCGCTTCAGCAGGCCCTGTGGTTGTGGCTTGGGGCGCGGTGGGTGGGGTGTGGGGGGGGGTTCTCAGCCGTCCCCGATGAATCAGCAGGGTCAGTTAAAATTAGTCACCATAGCCCAGCCCAGAGAAGCCAAGGCAAACAGTTGTGCCGGCTCGTGGGGCAGCCAGGGTTTGCTTCTCTGGGGAGTCTTGGGGTTGGGGGAGCTCCGAGTTAGAGCAGGTGCTCCGTCCTGTCCCAGAACCACTTGGGCTGTTGGGGAGGCACCTCTGGGTCTCTGACTTTGGTAGTAGCAGCCGGTGGGCGCAGTTTGGTCCCACTCCCTGGTCGGCCTCTCTCGGACCACCTTGGCCTGGAGTGGTTTTCCCTTCATCGTGCCAGTCCCTCCTTCACAGAGGCCTTCCTCACCAGCAAGACCAGCTTCTAGACTCGCTTGGTCGGCCTACGTAGCAAGATTCACAGTTGTAGCTGTAAACTGCATAATGGTCGGAAAAAAATTTTTTTGTCTTTTTAGGGCCGCACCCTCGGCATATGGAGGTTCCCAGGCTGGGGGTCGAATCAGCGGTGTGGCCGCCCGCCTACATCACAGCCACAGCAATGCTAGAGCCGAGGCGTGTCTGTGACCTACACCACAGCTCATGGCAACGCTGGATCCTTAACCCACTGAGCGACGCCAGGGATCAAACCTGCATCCTCATGGATGCTAGTCAAATTCATTTCTGCTGCACCCGATGGGAACTCCCTATAAAACTATTAAATAATATATTTTTCAGCTGGTCCTATCCAGGGGCACATCTCCCGTCTCCTCTCTCCTCCCTTGTACCTGGGTACCATCCTGGAGAGGAGAAAGCACAGCGGTAAGGGCAAAGTGTGTGTGTGTGTGTGTGTGTGTGTGTGTGTGACCAGAGATACAAGCACGAGAAAATATTGCGATCCCATTAATTGGCTCATCTAAGTTGCCCCCCCCCACAGAGCAGGGGGCTTACAAGCAAGAGGTAATATAGCACAGGAGTCAAGGAAATAGATTCTGTTCCCATTGTGGCTCAGCGGGTTAAGCATCCGACTGGTATCCATCTGGCCTCGCTCAGTGGGTTAAGGATCCAGCATTGCTGAAAGCATTGTGGCGTCGGTCATGGATGCAGCTTGGATCTGGCCGTGCTGTGGCTGTGGCATAGGCTGGCAGCTGTTCTGATATGACTGCTAGCCCAGGAACTTCCATATGCCACAGGTGTGGCCCTAAAAAAAGAGGGGGCGGATGTAGATGCTGGAGTCAGACTACTGAGTTTGAACTCTGGTCTCATTGCTTGCTTGCTGGGTGACTTCAGGCAAGTTACTTCACCTCTCTGTGGCTCAGTTTCTTCATCCGCTACATGGTACTCATAACAGTACCTGCCTCCTCGGGTGACATTTAAACTAGGTAAAATACCTAAAGCTATGCCTGGTACAAGATTGAGTAAACACTTCATGCACATGCGGGCTATTGGTCTCAATAATAAATAAGCTACCTGTTTTCAAATATCTGAGTTGAAATGTTTAGAGTTTTTACTATGTTAGATAATCGGTGAATAAGGTCCCTCTCCCTGATGGCCTGGGAGGCTCATGAGAACATGTCTTGTCTGTGCACCGTCTGGTCCAAAGCCAAGTTCATGCTGATAATAGCAGCCATACCAACCCCACTCCTAGCACCACACCACAAGCATGCACTGCTGGCCTGCCAGGGCCCAGCACGGCTCCCAGTCCTTTGTTAAGGAGGTTCATTTAGATCACCGTCAGCAGGAGGCACTTGATAAATATATGCTGAATAAGGGAATGCTTACCACCCAGGATCAGGTAAATAACAGATGGGAAATTGCTTTGTAAACTGTGAAGTGTGCACCTTGCATACACACATATATACGTATATGCATAAGCACTTAGGACCTCTTTCCCGAGGGCCTAGGATCCCCTTCTGCCTTTGACTTAGCTGGAGTGCCTTGGAAACTTACCCTGGGCTCTAGAACTTTCTGTCCACTTGCCCCTCTCTCAAAATGTAGTTGTCCTGGGTATCATTTTCCCTCCTGACCTGTCTGAAGGGTCACTGGTGGAATTCAACCCCTCCCATCTCCCCACCGAGAGATTTTCTTTCAACAAAGGCCAACACAAGCTTGATACCTAACCCCAAAGAAAGACTCTTTCCTGCCATTCTGCCCTTGACCGAACTGTGTGACGTTCCCGTTTCAAGTCTTGTGGACTCACCTTCCCCTACTCAGCCTCACCTGTGCAAAGCCAACCTTCTCACACGGCACCTCCTCCAGGAAGGCCTCCTTGCAGAGCCCCAGCATCGTGTAGACACCTTCTTCCAGGCCCCCATCCCACTGGTGCCAGCAGAACACTAAATATGACTCTTATTATAGCTCCAAGGGAAGAAGGATTTTTATCCACTGGTTGATTAAAAGTAACTCATTCATTAATTTGCTCAGCGATATTTGCCAAGTGCCTCTTCCTTGTCAGGGGTTGTGGCACTTCAGGTGTGTGTAGAATTCTCCTTGTTTCTGAAAAATAAGGGAGTATTAGCTATAGGCAGGAAGATGGACAAAGGCATAGCAGCGTCAAAACCGGGACTGGGATGTTCCCGTGGTGGCTCAGCAGAAACAAATCTGACTAGTATCCATGAGGACACAGGTTCGATCCCTGGCCTCACTCCATGGGTTAAGGATTCCGGTGTTGCCGTGAACTGTGGTGTAAGTCACAGATGTGGCTCGGATCCCGCGTTGCTGTGGCTGTGGGGTAGGCCAGCAGCTACAGCTCTAATTTGACCCCTAGCCTGGGAACTTCCATATGCCACAAAAGCAGCCCTAAAAAGACATTAAAAGTAATAATAATAATAATAATGTCAGGGACTGGGCTTAGGAAGCAGGGAATGGCTGGATCATAGGGTGCAGGGGGGTGAGGAACAGGAGGTGAGGCTGGACAGGGGGACAGGATTCAGTTGTAGAAAGCCCGGACATCATGGCCAAGTCCTAAGGCCAGACTCAAAGGCCGCCTCCTCCAGGAAGCCCTCTGTTATGGACGTTTGTTCTTTTGTCTCCCTAGCTCCCTCTCCGTTCTTGCCCATTGGGAACTCATCGCATTCGGCTGACTACAGTGACTGGTTCAGAGATGGGCACGAGGGTCCATGCCAGGCAAATCAGATTCTTCCCTGGGCCGTTTCTGCCAGACCTCTGGGGCGGACATGGCCAAATAAGAAGGAAGGGAACCTGGCACAGCAGGGGGCCTCTAGCCTGAAGAACAAAATCAAACAGAGACCAGAGAACAGAGAAACAGAATGAGTAGAAACCTGAAGGAACCATGCCTGAAGCCAGTTACATGCATTCAGTCGTTTGCTCATTTTACAAATAGCTACTGAATGTTGCTATGTTTGGATTCTCCTGCGAGACAGAATAAATAGGACGTGTGTGTGTGTGTGTGTGTGTGTGTGTACACATACATACATATGCATAATACATATAAACACACATGCATATACACAGACACATGCATATATATGTACCTATACATACATAAATACATAATCTATATCCTATATATCACATATATTCTTCATATGTGCAATGAAGAAACTTATTGTAAGGAATCGGCTCGTGCATTTCTGAGCTGTGAAGTGCACGATCTATAGTTGGTGAGCTGCAGACCCAGGAGAGTCCGTGGTGAGGTTCCATCTGGAGAGCAAAAGCCTCAAAATCAGAACTGGGGACGTAAGTCTTCATCCACAGGCAAGAAAAGACCACCCCCTCAGCTCAAGGAGTCAGGCAGGGAGCGAGTTCTCTCCCTCCTCCGCTTTTGTCTTTTTTCTTTCGTAGGGTGGCACCTGCAGCGGCTGGCCTCCGCCACATCTTGCGGCAGCACCGGATCCTCATCGCCATTGCCACAATACCCGTTACCATGTGGGAGAGTTAATAGATGTTCTAATTCTAGAAGAAAGCAACTTTATTTTTATTTTCTTTTGAAGGCGGCACCTGCGGACCATGAAGCTTCCCAGGCTAGGGGTCAAATCGGAGCTGCAGCTGCTGGCCTACACCACCGCCACAGGAATGCCAGCTCCAAGTCGCATCTATGACCTACACCACAGCCCATCACCACACCAGATCCTTAACCCACTGAGGGAGGCCAGGGATCAAACCCACATCCTCATGGATCCTAGTCAGGTTCATAACCCACTGAGCCACCAAGACAACTCCCCAAACACCAACTCTGAAGAATGAAAGCTTGCCGCTACCCTGATGCTTCTCTGCAGCCCTATTTTCTAATCCCAAACTATAAAACCACTTCCTGTTCTCGCCCGAGAGAGGGCACCGGCTTTAGGGCATTACCCTGCTGTGGCCTTCTTTGTCTGGCAAAGCAGTAAAGCTATTTTGTCTCCTTCATCCTAAATTCCGTCTCCGCATTTCTCTTCAGCGCCAGTGGATAGAGGCCGAGTTTCAACAACACGGCCATAAATGAGGATGGCCAGCAACCACCTGAAGCTGGCAGGGGGGCACGGAACGGCCTCTCCTTCGGGACCTCCCGTGCACACCAACCCTGATTTCCGACCTGTGGCTTCCAGAACTGTGAGAGGATAAATTAATGTCCTTCTAAGCCACCAAGTTGTGGCAATTTGCCTGGCAACTCTGGGCAACGAATACACCATCTCCAAGAATATTGATTGAGCCAGGAAGTCTCTCAGGGGTTAAGAGGATCAGTGAGAGCCTCGAACCTGGCCCCTACACTGAGAAGTTCATGCTGCAGCTGAGAAGCCAAAAAAACCGGCACCAAAATGACTGCCTCTAGATGTACGTAGAATCCAGGCTCCCCACGCTGATGGGGGCTCCCAGCCAGGGGGTGTAGATGGTGGAAATTCAAATCATGGAGAGGGACTGGCCCCCAGAACTGCAGGGTGCAGAGCAGGGTGGGTGGGGTGTCGACCCTGGCACCGCCACATCCAAAGCTCCCAGTTGGGGTTGGAAGCTGGAAGTCCCACTGGGCCAGCATCTTCTGTAGGGGCTACAGTGGCTCTACAGAGGGGCTTCTGGGCTGCAAGGGTCTCAACTCAGTGTGGCCACCTGCCTAGGTTGGAAAAGGTATGCTGTTGGCAATGCTTAGCTCTGGGCATAGGGCCTTGCGAACCTCAGAGGGGTTAGGGAAACGTGGAAACCAGAAACCAAGCCAAAGACCAACCAGGCTGACCCATAAGTTTCAGCAGGATGATCGGAGCCTCCCTTTTCCACCTGAAAATGGATGCAGTAATCTTTGCCTTACAAGGGGTTTATGAAATGAAATGGGTTCCTATACATAAAGTGATTGATGGAGTTCCCTGGTGGCTCAGTGAGTTATGGATCTAGGATTGACACTGCTGTGACCAAAGTTTGATCTCTGGCCCCTGGAACTTCTACATGCTGCAAGCACTGGGGGACAAAAAAAAAAAAAAAAAAAGTATGGGAGTTCTCATTGCACAGTGGAAAAAAATCTGGCTAGTATCCAGATTTGTATAGCATGCGGGTTCCATCCCTGGCCTTGCTCAATGGGTTGGCGATCTAGCCTTGCCGTGAGCTGTAGTTTGCAGGTGCGGCTCGGATCCCACATTGCTATGGCTGTGGTGTAGGCCAGCAGCTGCAGCTCCGATTCAGCCCCCTAGCCTGGGAACTTCCATTTGCCGCAGGTGCAGCCCTAAAAAGCAAAAAAAAAGAAAAAAGAGAGAGAGAGAGAAAGACAGGAAAGGAAAGAAAAGAAAAGAAAAATGTACATAGAGAGATTGATGGAGTATCTGGCTGAAGCTTTATTACTCAAGGTACTGCTGTCCTCAAAGGCAGTTGGTTAAATTACAGATGAATCTCAAAGACATTAACGTTTTTCCCAAGTATGTACCTAGCGTCTTCAACCTTTTGCAGGGCTACAAACTCAGGTTTTGGAGGTGGACGAGCCTGGGTTTGACTCCGGCTGACTTTTCCTGGGATTGCGGCCCTGGAAAAAATTACTCATCTTCTCTGAACTCTCCTGACCCCATCCGTAAACGGGAGATCATATCAGCACCAGGGTGGGAGTGTGTGTATTCTCTTTGGCAAATAGGATGTATGGGATGACATTTCTGAATAATATCGGAATTAAAATAAAGGCAGCTGTGAGAGGTCGTGAGCACTGACTAGGAAATGTGCTGAGAGGTACAGGCGACAGGCAGTGGGGGCCAGGAGAGCAAGGCTTTGCTCCTTGCGGGGTGATGAGGAAGCTATATGAATAGGACTCTCTTTATGGCCAGTGACAAAAATTCAATTCAAACCGCTTTGTGCATAAATCAGAAGGTTTGGGCTGATGTAACTGTTGCCATATCTTGAATAAGCAAATCATGCTCTGACCTCAGGGCCTTTGCACTTCCTCTCCCCTCTGTTGGAACAGTTTTCCTCAAGATATTTCCCTGGTTCTCTCCTTGCCCTCTTTAGATTTTTAATCAAATGAGTGCAAATTAAATTTTAAATTACATTTTGAAACTAAACTTAAAAATGTAATCCTCACTCAATACTCTGACGTGTCTCTGCTTTGTTGCTTTATTTTTCTCCATGACATTGATTTTCATTTAACCTGCTATTTTAATTATTTATTTTATTTATTGTTTTTCTATCTGTACTACCTCCCCCCACCCCCCACCCCCACCATTACCATGGAAGCTCCTCTAGGCAGGATTTTTTTCTTTTTTTTAACTGACATATTTCCACGACCTAGAACTGCCTTGCACATAGTGGGTGAAATGGCTAATTTTATATAGCAACCTGACAGGACCACAGGATGCACAGGTACTTGGTTAAACAGTATTTCTGGGTGTGTCTGTGGGGGTGTTTCCAGATAAGACTAGCATTTGAGTTTATAGACTTGGCTAAAGCCGACTGCCCTCCCTGATGTGGGTGGGTCTCATCCAAAGTGTTGAGGCCTGGATAGAACAAAAAGATGGAGGAAGAGTTCCCACTGTGGCTCAGAGGGTTAAGGACCTGATGTTGTCTCTGTGAGGATGCGGGTTCGATCCCGGTGTCGCTCAATGGGTTAAGGATTCGGCACTGCCACAAGCTGTGGTCGCAGTTGTGGCTCAGATCTGACGTTGCTGTGTCTGTGGTGTAGGCTGGCAGCTGCAGCTCCTATTTGACCCCTAGCCCGGGAACTCCCATATGCAGGTGCAGCCCTAAAATAAAAAAGAAAATTTGGGGTTTAGTGGTCCCAGGACTTGTTCTGATGGTCCTCCTCTCTTGTTTTCATTTGTTGGGGTTTTAGTTGTGCGGAAAGGCTCAAAGACATGGTTTTGTATATTATTTGAGGAGGAGCCCAGGACTCTACCCCGAGGCTGCACTGCTGTTTCTTGACGGTTCCTCCCTGGTCCCTGCATCCCCTCCCTTTCTTGATTAGCAGTTGTTTGAATCTGCCCTTTGGAACTCAGGGATGGTCTTGGAGGCTGAAGCTTATTCCCCAAACCAAGAAATGGGAGGGCACAGAAAGCCTGTGTGCCCAGGAGCCCCACAGAGTCCATCTCGGTTTCAGCTGCATCATGCCAATCTCTGCTTCCATCTTCCCGCGGCCTCAGCACCCTTGTATCTCAGTGTCTTCTCTTTGATCTCCTTTAAGGATGCTGTTTTGGGTGTAGGGCCCACCTTAAATCTGGCTTGATCTCAAGATCCTTAATTACATTGGCAAAGACTATTTCCAAATAAGGTCCATTCACAGGTAGCAGGGATTAGGACTTGGCCATATCTTGTGGGTTCACTCATCGATCCACTGCAGGTGGAGAAACACAGACCCAGAGCAGAAGGGATTTTCTCAGTGTCCCAAGGGCCTGCCTGCTCTCTCGATGCTGGGCCAGAACTCGGTCCCCGCCCCGTACTGGCCTGGGTTCCCCAGACTCTCTGGGAAAGTCTTCAGTGGAAAACCATCTGGAGACGGACTGTCTGGGCTTCGGGGGAGCCTGCCCCTTCCTGCGCAGAATGGCTGAGAATGCAATCAGGGGAGGGAGTTTCCTTCCCCCGTTGGCTCTGCGCCTGGGACCTTGGCTAGTGTGCAGGCCCTGCTCTGGTGGCGTCCCGTCCTGCCACTCTCGGGGTCACTGCTCCCATCCCCTTCTCTCGCAGGCCACCAGCAGCCCTGGACACCGTGGGGACGGGCGAGGGATGGGGCTTCCCCCACTCCCAACCTCAGGGTCACTCTCTTCCCAGGAGATGGCTCCCACCGTCTTTGGAAAGAGATACGCACATTGCATAGGATTTAAACTGATAGGGATTCTAAATCTACAGGAATTCTAAATTCCCGGTTCTTTTTTTTTTTTTTTTTAGGGCCCCACCTGTGGCATACGGAAGCTCCCAGGGTAGGGGTTGAATTTGGGCTGTAGCCACCGGCCTACACCGCAGCCACAGCATCATGGGATCCAAGCCGCATCTGTGACCTACCCCACAGCTCACAGCACCACCAGACCCTTAACCCACTGGGGGAGGCCAGGGATCAAAGCCATGTCCTCATGGACACTAGTTGGATTCGTTTCCGCTGAGCCACGATGGGAAGTCCCTCTAAAGTTCCTGCTTCTTAGAGGCTATAGAATATGGTGACTAGGATTCTGGCCTCAGAACCCAGATGGCCCGGCCCCGGGCTCAGGCCCTTGCTCTGCCATCTGCTGGGCGTGTGGCCTTGGGCACAGTATTTATTTCTCCACTGAGCAGGGCCAGGGATCGAACCGCCTTCCTCATGGGTGTTAGTCAGGTTTGTTACTGCTGAGCCGCAACGGGAACTCCCAGGTTATTTTATTAAGGCCAGAAATTAGGCGTTCCTACTGTGGCCCCATGGGATTGGCGGTGCTTCTGCAACGCTAGGACGCAGGTTGATCCCCAGCCCCACACAGTGGGTGAAGGATTCTGTGTTGCCGAAGCTGGCATAGGTCAAAACTGCGGCTTGCATGCTATTCCCTGGCCTGGGAACTCCATATGCCTCGGGGTGGCCAAAAAAAAAAAAAATAAGAGAGAGAGAGAGAAATTAAGGTCACTGTCCTGGCCAGCGCTGAGTGCATATGACATCAGAATGGAGATTATTTCCTCCACCCTTTGCTCTTAGAGTTTAGTTTTTTTTATTTTTATTTTTTTTTAGGGCCTCGGCGGCAGCAGACCCCCAGAGCACCCCGATCCCATCCCCCCGACACCCCCACCTTGGAGGATCCGCTGCTTGGGAAACAAGCCACTTTGCACAGTGCCCTCCGCAAGGTCTGTGGGCCATTTCGCTGGGCAGGAGCCAGCTCCCAGAGGCCCGTCCCCACGCAGAGGGCAGTTCAGCGGGCTTGGCCAGAAGAGCTCCCCTCCTGATGCTGGAGCCTCGTTTCTTCCTCTCACCAACCTCACGGCTCGGGCAAGGACTTTTGGAAACAGCACGTGGCTTTTGCGGTAGGAGAGGGCGAGTGCCCTGGGCTGGGGGACTTGAGAGCCACCCTCCTCGGGCCACAGGCACCAGTGGGGCTTGGGACGCAGGTTCACCCAGAGTGATCTTCCCAGGGAATCTTCTTCCTGGATCTGGTGGAGATCATGCTCACACAGCTATGATCCAGGAACCAGAAAGACATGACTCGGGATAGGCCTGGGGCTGCGCTCTCTCTATTCTGGAAAAAGCCCACCTCTAACCGGACGGAGGGAGGCTGGAACCACGAGAGAAGCCAGAGTTTGGGGGAAAGGAGAGAGAGCGTGAGAGAGCACAGGGCACGAGGCTGGGTTCCAGGTCTCAGGACCCTTAGTTCCAGAGCCGCCTGACACCCTGTAGATTTGCCTTTGATTCTGTAAGCTACGTAAACAGCTCTCAAACTTTTTCTCCATGACCAGTTCACACTGCGATCCAGAACACACACACACACACACACACACACGTACGTTATGATCGTGTTGTTTTCCTAGAAAAATACCCTTATTATGTATGACACATTCTGATGCTTTCCATTCTATGCCATGTCTTTTTCTTTCTTTTCTTTTCTTTCTCTCTCTTTTTTGTTTTTTGTTTTGTTTTGTTTTGTTAGGGCCACACCGCAGCATATGGAATTCCTGGGCTAGGGGTTGAATCGGAACCAACTACACCATAGCTCTCGGCAACGCAGGATCCTTAACCCACTTTGAGGCCAGGGGTCAAACCCAGGTCCTCATAGATATCAGCTGGGTTCGTGACCGCTGAGCCACAGCAGGATCTCTCACCAGGTCACTTTCTTTCACTATCTAATTGATACCCACTAAATTTATTTTATAGTCTTACTTGTTTAAAAGTTATAGTTGAAGAGTTCCTGTCGTGGCGCAGTGGTTAACAAATCCAACTAGGAACCATGAGGTTGTGTGTTCGATCCCGGGCCTCGCTCAGTGGGTTAAGGATCCGGTGTTGCCGTGAGCTGTGGTGTAGGTTGCAGATGTGGCTCAGATCCCATGTTGCTGTGGCTGTGGTGTAGGCTGACGGCTACAGCTCCAATTCCACCCCTAGCCTGGGAACCTCCATATGCTGTGGGAGCGGCCCTAGAAAAAGCAAAAAGACGAAAAAAAAAATTATAGTGAATATACAATGCTGTGTCAATTTCTGCAGTACAGCAAAGTGATCCAGTCCTATATATATATATTATATATATTTTATATATATATATTATATATATTATATATATTTTATATATATTTTATAAAAATATATATATATTATATATATTATATATATATAATATATATATATATATATATCTTCCATTGTGGTCTATCCCAAGAGAATGAATATAGTTCCCCGTGCAATGCAGTAGGAGCTCATTGCTTATCCATTCTAAATGCAGTAGTTTGCATCTACCAACCCCAAACTCCCCATCCATCCCATTTCCCTCCCCTCCCCGCCCCCCAGCAACCACAAGTCTGTTCTTGAGACCCACTAAATTGATTCCATGACACGCTACAGGGTTGCGAAACCTGCACTATCAAAACAACCGAGCTGGATCAAAAGCCTTCCCAGAAATCTCTGTTTTTGCCAATGCTAGTTTAAGTCGGGTTTGTCCCTTGCAACTGAAGCAAATACAAAGTGCACCCGCGGCGGGCCCTTGGCTCCCGGTCCCGTCCCGCCCACCCCCACGCCCGGCCAGGCTTCCATGAGGAGCTCCGTGTGCCAACTCACTTACTCATTCCTCCATGGAACAAATCCACCCCGGGCTCTCGCCCTTAGCACTGACAGTGGGTAAGGCACTCCAGCCCACGAGCCTCCGTCTGGGCAACTATAAATTACGCTTGGGTCCCCTGCCTCTTTGAAGGGCCGTGTGGGGCACATGAGACCAGGCAGGGCTCCACGTGTGAGGGGCGCTCTGCACATGGCCGTTCCCATCCTCCAACCCCGTGATCATAAGACCCTTCATTCTTTCTTTCCTTTTTTTTTTTTACGACCGCACACTTTCAGGGGGAAAGAAAAAGCCCTGGTTAAAAGGCGACCGCAGGCCCAAAATGGAGTCATACGTGCTAACCCCACCACAACAGAGCAGACTTAATACCTACTCTAACTGCCCTGTCAGCCCCCCGGGGTGGAACCTTAATTGGTCAGCCCTGTGGTCAGCATTGGGGGGGTGCTACTCCCTTCACAAATTAATGAGTAAAGGCAACCGAATCCTTACATATAGTCAGTTGAATTTCTGATTTTTTTTTTTAACACCCCGATAGGGAATTGGGGCCTGAATGTGCCTGAACACGCATCAGCCAATGACTGACGTTGAAACCACGCCCTATAGGATTCAAAAACCCATCCTGAAACCAGGCCCCTATAGGGTTAATGGAAACTGGTCTCTATGGGAAATTCTTAAGCTTGGGTCACAGAACAGGAGGTCAAGGGAGACCTGGTTAAAACTCCTCCACTTGTGGGAGTGCCCGTCATGGCTTAGCAGTTCACAAACCCGGCTGGCATCCATGAGGACGCAGGTTCGATCCCCGGCCTTGCTCAGTGTACGGATCTGGCATTGCCGTGAGCTGTGGGATGGGTTGCAGACGGAGCTCAGATCCCACGTGGCCGTGGCTGTGGTGTAGGCTGGCAGCTACAGCTCCAATTCGACCCCTGGCCTGGGAACCTCCATGTGCCGCTGGTGCGACCCTAAAAAGACAAAAACCAAAAACCAAAAACCAAAAAAACCCTCCTCCACTTGTGACCTACCTTCACGGATCAGGCTCAACCACCTGCTGCTGTGTGGCCCAGATGTGCCATATCACTCCCAGGTCCTGTAAGTAATAAACTCTTACTTTCTGCATTTAAAATTTTCTTGGGAGTTCCCACTGTGGCTCAGCGGGTTCAAAACCCAGCATCATCTCTGTGAGGATGAGGGTTCAATCCTTGGCCTCATTCAGTGGGTCAAGGATCCTGCATTGCTGTGGCTGCGGTGTAGGCCAGCAGCTGCAGCTCTGATTCGACCCCTGGCCTGGGAACTTCCACATGGCAGGTGTGGCCAGAAAAATGGAAATTTTTTTTTCTTTTTTGTAATTTCCAGGTTCTGTGAGTAATAAAACTTTATTTATTTTTAAGTCTTCCGATGGTGATTGCTGAAGTGTGTCTTGCAAACATGAGCTGCCCGGAGGCCAGTCCAACCGCAACCTTGGTCATCGATAGGCTGACACTTGCCTTAACACCCTCCTTGGTCAAACACCATGCGAATGTCTGCAGAAAAACCAGGAACCTCCAGACGAAGGCAGATAGATCAAAACTCCACACTGACCCCGTTCCAGTCAGGTTTTATCACCGAAGTGAATTTTGAACAAACATTTCCATTTTCAGAGTCCTTCAGCATTTCCTAGTTACAGAAAAGAGGTCTTTGACTTTTCATTTTATGTATTTAATTTTTTTTTTGTCTTTCTAGGGCTGCGTCTGTGGCTTATGGAGGTTCCTAGGCTAGGGTTAAATCAAAGCTACAGCTGCCAGCCTACGCCACAGCCACAGCCACAGCCACACCAGATCTGAGCCACGTCTGCAGCCTACACCACAGCTCACAGCAACACCTGATCCTTAAGCCACAGACCAAGGCCAGGGATCGAACCTGCAAACTCATGGATACTAGTCAGATTCGTTTCCACTGAGCCACCACAGGATCTCCAGTCTTTGACTTTAATGCCCACTTCGAAGGGCGGGACGACAGCCCGCGGCAGGACTGTTGATGGATTTACTGGGTGTTCACTCCTTGCCCGGCATTGTCTCGCTGGATCCCGGACTCCATACAGTGGCTCTCCCCAGCAAGGGCTAGTGTAATAAGTACCCATTTCACAGATGGGGAATCGAGGCTCGACTCAGAGTGCTCGCGAGACGTAATCGCGCTTGTTCTGCCCTCTGCCCAGGGAGAGGTGAGACAGGCCCGGCTCAGATGCAGCTGCCCACTTCGCTGCACGTCTATCAGAGAAAGAAGCAAAAAGTAAACATGCAAGACCTATTTCTCAATAAGCTGGTCTTCCTGCAAGAGCCGCCTTGGGTGCTGGCATTTCTGCGCCTGCCTCCTTTAACTTGGACCCAGTTGAGCAATCGGAGCCCAGGGCCTTTCCCCTGATGAGCAGAATCGGCTGGAGACTTTGCACTTCGAGTCTGTCTCTCTGCAGCCCCGAGGCTCACAGTCCCTGCCGGGCCAGAGGCCCCCTGTCAGGGGAGGACAGGAGGCCCTCGGGACCTGAAGCCGCAGGGAGAGCTTCACAGAAAGCAGGTAAGACAGCAGCCCTGGGGGAGGTCTGCTTCCAGGCCTCCGCTTCTGAAGGACCCCGTGCCAAGGGCCACTGGTACTTGGTTTGGGAAAAAAAAGAGCTGTTGTCAGGAGCCCACGGGGGTTCAAAGCCAGATCCTAATGTGAGCTTGGGTCTGAAGCTCAGCTTCTTTACTTGATAAATCCGGATAGCAATCTCTCCCTTAGGGGTAGTGTGAAGTTTAAATTAAAGTGCCACTAAGAATATGATTCGGAGTTCCCATCATGGCACAGTGGTAGTGAACCCAACCGGTACCCATGAGGATGCGGGTTCCATCCTTGGCCTTGCTCAGTGGGTTAAGGATCTGGCATTGCCATGAGCTGTGGTGTAGGTCGCAGATGTGGTTCAGATCTGGCATGGCTGTGGCTATGGTGTAGGCTGGCAGCTATGGCTCCAATTTGATTCCTAGCCTGGGAACTTCCACATGCCAGACCTGCACCCCTAAAAAGACAAAATAATAATAATAATAATAAAAGATAGTCCCTACCATTGCTATTTCTTTTAAAAAAGTATGTTGCACCTTCCCTTCCATTGGCTGGAGACCCCAGGACCCTAGACAGAGAGGGCTGGTCCCCAGAATGTAGGAGACGTCATGGGCTCTTCTTTTGTAGAAAAAGACGCTGTATGAGTTGTCTCAAAACTGCAGCCTGCAGGAGTTCCCTGGTGGCCTAGGGGTCAAGGATCCAGCTGTGGTTCAGGCCACTGCTGTAGTGAAGGTTCGATCCCTGGTCCAGGAATTTCCACATGCCACAGGTGTGGTAAAAAAAAAAATACACCCTCCCCCGCAAGTTTGCCATCTGCAGTGTTTCCCGGATTGTAGGTTTATTTGGGGGAGTTTGAGGGGGCGGGAGTGGTGGTGACGATTAAGGGATTATCTCAAATCTGTGTTTCTAAGGAACTGAATTTTCTTACATTGATGGGGTGTTTGAGGGAGCTGGTTTGCAGGGAGAGGGGGTGTCGGCGAGGATGGTGTGGCTGAGTCTCCTCCAACAGCAGAGAAAGATTCATAAACATAAGCTCTCATGTGAAAATAAGGTCTCTAATCCTGCCCATCAGTTCCATCTCCCTCTCGGCACACCTGCCCTCTTACATCCATTGCGAGGGCAGTCGTGAGGGGATGGGACCTGATGAGACCAAAGGGCTCTCTGCTGTCACGTGAGCCCTTCACCCTAATGCAAAACATGGGGGAGGCTTTAAGGGGTCTTGGTAAAGGAGGGGGCACTGACATTTTGGACAGGACCGTTCTTTGCTGCGGGGCCGTCCTGTGCCTTGCAAGGTGTTCAGCAGCATTGCTGGTTTCTAGCCACTAGATGCCAGTCACTGTGTCCCCATGCCCCCAACGTCTGCAGTCATTACCAGGATTCTCTGGGGAGAAAACTGTCCCCTGCTGGGCATCTACCACTTTACACCTGGCTGGAATCCCGTGGGGCGCTCCCGCTTACCAAGGGCATGACAGTTGCTTCCCTGAGCCTCAGTTTCCACATCTATACCATGGGGATAATGTCAGCATTTATTTCACAGGGTCATTGAGAGGATGAAAGGTGTATAAAAGAGGAAGATGAATATTGGCACAAGGAAGCACAAAAAGGTGCCTCATACTGTAACAGAGGCATGGGCCATTCCCGTTGTGGCGCAGTGGAAATGAATCGGACTAGGAACCATGAGGTTTCGGGTTCGATCCCTGGCCTCGCTCAGTGGGTTAAGGATCCGGCGTTGCTGTGAGCTGTGGTGTAGGTCACAAGTGCGGTTTGGATCCCACGTTGCTGTGGCTGTGGTGTAGGCCGGCAGCTATAGCTCTGATTAGACCCCTAGCCTGGGAACCTCCATATGCAGCAGGTTCGGCCTTATAAAGACAAAAGACAAAAAAAAAATCTCTCTCTCTCTCTATATATATATATATAGTAAAAGAGGTGGAGTCAAACCTCCAAAACTCAGCTTTATAAACCAGAGGAGAGAAACATTTTTTTTATCTTTGAAGCTTTAATTCGACCTCAAACATTAAATCCAAAGGAATAACCAACCACGTGGTCCAACCTTGATGTAAGGGTCCAAAATGATTTATAAAAACATATCCACTGGATAAAGGACCAGGCAGCACCTCTCACGGAGGTGCCGCTGTTTGGGAAATCTTGGTTAATTTCAATCTCTGATCATCTGGGTCACGTCTTTTTTCTCGTCCCCCGCTTTGAATTCCCACGGAATTTAATCGTGTGAGGGACTACTGTACTGTAATATAAAATTAAGTGATAAAAAATTCGCACTGTACTGTAACATAAAGTTAAGTGACCAGCCTGAGTCTAAATTTCTTTGCCTGTGACATAAAATGTCCACAGTGATGAGTGCTGTGTGGGGAAAGTACAGATACATTTTATTCTTTCTTTTTAATTTCCTACAGCACATCTCTAATTTATTTAAATAATCAGGGGGAGGAGTGCCCATTGTAGCAACCATGAAGATGAGGGTTTGATCCCCGGCCTCACTCAGTGGGTTAAGGATCTGGTTTTGCAGTGAGCTGTGGCAGTTATAACAAAGGTACCACTCTGGTGTGGGATATTGATAACGGGGGAGGCTATGCATGTGTGGGGACTGGGGTCTTTGGAAAATCTCTATACCTTCCCTTCAATTGCGCCATGAACCTGAAGCTCCTCTAAAAAACAGACTTTTTTTTTTTTTTTTTTGCTTTTTAGGGCAGCACCTGCAGCATATGGAAGTTCCCAGGCTAGGGGTCGAATCAGAGCTGCAGCTGCCAGCCACAGCCACAGCCATGCCAGCATCTGCAACCTACACCACAGCTGGCGGCAACCCCAGACCCTTAACCCACTGAGCGAGGCCAGGGTTGGATCCACATTCCCACGGACACTACGTCAGGTCCTTGTCCAGCTGAGCCACAGCAGGAACTCCATGGACGTAAGTTTTCAACTACTTTGGGTGTACACCAAGGAGCACGTTTCTCAACTGTCTGGTCAGAGTAGGTTTCATTTTGGAAGAAACTGACAAACTGTCTTTCAAAGGAGCTGTACCATTTTGCACGCCCACCAGCAGTGAATGGAGAAATAAAATAAAAAATACAATAAAATCCCTCCAGACTTGAATTTCCTATGGTTTCATGGCACCTGCAGTAAACTTCTTTTCTATGTTTCCAACCAGAAAACCCTTTCACGCGTGGTGACAGCGCTCATTTTCCCACAAACAAAATGAGGACGGATTTGGAGCCACGGAGTCTGCTGATCAACCAGGCAGGGAAAGCACGCACGGCTGGGGTCGGTTTGCAAAGGTAACCCAGAGAACTTTGTCCCCGTGGAAAGGGCTGCTTCTGCAGAAATGCTCTCGCCACCCTCATGACAGGTGACAAACACATTCCAAGAGCATCCCCCATACAGCACGCCCTGTTCTCCCACGAGTCCCTATTACATATATGAAGGTAGGTTCTCCCTTTGTGGCTCAGGGGGCTATGAACTCGACTAGCATTCATTAGGATGTGGGTTCAATCCCTGGCCTCGCTCAGCGGGTTAAGGATCCGGCGTTGCTCTGACCTGTGGTGTATGTTGCAGACGTGGGTCCAATTTGGCGTGGCTGTGGCTGTGATTTGACCCCTGGCCTGGGAACTTCCATATGCCTCAGGTGTGGCCCTAAAAATCAAATCAAATAAATAAAAGCCCTATGGTATGTACACCTCGGTGACGGAGTTCCCTGGTGGCACAGCAGGTTAAGGACTTGGTATTATCACTGCAATGACTTGGGTCTCTGCTGCGGCGAGGGTTCAGTCCCTGGCCCAGGAACTTCCACATGCCATGAGAGCTGGAAAAAAAAAAAAAAAAAGTACATCTCAGTGAGGAATTTCTGACGTGAACTGTCAGGTGAGAGGAACAGCTGACTGTACCAGTGGTCTGGAGACCCGAGTCCCCACTCAAAGCTCCAGGGCGACCTCACGCCCTCCCTTGGCCTCTCTGGGCTTCTGTTCCCTCCCCAGAACAGTCAAGCAGGAAGCTCAGGTCTTCCGCAAGTTTCCTTCCTGCTCCAGCCTTCTCCCTCCTCCTCTGGGCCAGGGAATCTGCGTCATTCCCAGGCCTCCTCAGCAGGCCCTGAGGAAACGCACCAAGGGTCCTTGGCCTGAGGAAGGTGCCTGCAGGAGCAGGCTTTGTCCCCCCTGAAAGCGCTCTCCCTGTGAAGGCCCCACTCAGCTGGGCTGGCGAAGATCCCTCAGCACCGCCTGCCAACCGGAAGGACGTGGGGGGAGGCCGGCCTTGGGTCCCTTGGGACCTGACTTCTTCCGTGAAGAGCCAACCATCTGCTTGGGAGAGCAAGGAAAGCTGGCCACGTGCCAAGGAGCACATCCAGAACTTTCGTGATCACTTGTCTCAGCCCTCTCAGTGTGCCAGCCCCGGTTGAAGCCAGCGCACAGCAGGGAAGCTGAATTCAAGGTCACTGAAGGTCACACCACGTTACACAATATGGCGCCTCCTCCCTCTGCCCCACCCCTACCTGTACGCGCCTTCCAACCTCCCACCCAACCACTCGCCTCTTTTCCTCGCCTCTTTTCCGCCTGCTTTTCCCAGGCCTCCCCCGCCCCGCAGCAGTCCCGGGTTCCTCCTCCTGACTAGGGTGTTGGCATTTTCCTACTGCCCTTCCTTAGGGATGGTGAGTTCCCCAACCAATTTGAATGAGGTTGAAAAAGGACCTCGGAGTCCCACAGTGGCGGGACTGGTGTTGCGGATCCTGCCGTGTAAGTGACTGGCATTATCTCTGCAGCAGCCCGGGTTTGTTTGGTGGGTTAGATCCCCAGCTGGCCTGGTGGGTTAAGGATCCGGCATTGCCTCTGGCCTTGCGGCAGCTATGGTGTAAGTTGCAGCCGCGGCTTGGATTCGATCCCTGGCCTAGGAACTTCTGTCTGCCGTGGGTGTGGCTAAAAAAGAAAAGAAAGGGGAAAGACAAAACCTCCTCCATCTCTTTGGCCAAGGCTACGTTTCTCCCATTTCCCTCCTGTGCCCTCCTCTGTTTTCCTGCTCTTCATGGGACCAGCAGCAGCCCCCGGCAGTGCTCTGGGACTCTTCACAGTTGGGTCAGAGGTAACAGAGATGCTAAGAAGATGCTAACATCTGGAGTGTTGAGACCCTAAATCAAGGGCCTAACTAAGAATGTGGCTTTCCCACCTGGGAGACTGAAAATATATATTTTTCTCTTTTTAGGGCCGCACCTGCAACATATGCAAGTTCCAGGCTAGGGGTCCAATCGGAGCTACAGCTGCCGGCCTACACCACAGCGGGCAGCAGGATCCGAGTGCTTCTTTGACCTACACGCGGCTCATGGCAACTCCTGATCCCCTGACCCACTGAGCGAGGCCAGGGATCGAACCCGCATCCCCATGGCTGCTAGTCGGTTTCATTTCTACTGAGCCACAGTGGGAACTCCCGTGACGGAAAATCTTGATTTCACTCATTTATAGGGACAAGGATAACATCCCTCTGCACGAAGATATGAAGCAACCAGAAAGTGATCTGTCAGTGGAAGAAAGAATATTTTTGGAAGAGTTTCCCGTCATGAAAGAGGAGCTAGAAGTGGACCTCCGAAGGCTCCGTGCCCTTGCAGATCACATTGACACAACCCACAAAATAGTCACCAAGACCAGCGTGGTGGCCAACGCCTTCGCTGTGCTCTCAGGAGCCGTGAGCATCCTGGGCTCGGCTCTCGCTCCAGCAACAGCAGGAGGAAGCCTGGTGCTCTCGGTGACTGGCAGAGTTGTGGGGACCAGAGGGGAGGCCACCAGCATCTTGGCCAAAATTTTGGAATGCTTTTACAATCAAGAAGCCCAAGCTCAAGTTGGTAGCTTAATGCCCACCTGTGGCCAAGAGCTCTGGCAAGCTGGGCCAATCTCTGTCACAGCTGCCAAAAAAGTGGTCCAGAATTGTGGCCGCACCATCGAGATGGGCATCTGTGCCTTTCAGGTGGCCAGCGCTCTCCCACGCCTGGCCACCGCTGCCAAGCGTCTCCTGACCACGGGGCAAGTCTCAGCCCAGAGGAGCAGGCAGGTACAAAGGGTCTTAGAGGGAGTCGTGCAGTTGGTGAAAGCAAACGCTCCCTTGCTGAGGATGGCGATGGCTGGCTTCTATCTCAGCGCGGACTTGCTCTCCCTCCTGAAGGATTGGAAGCAGCTGAAGGAAGGGGCAAAAACAGAGCTGGCAGAAGAGCTTAGGGTCCAGGCTCGGGCGCTGGAAAGGAAGCTGAAAGAACTCACCCCGTGCTTCGAAAGCCTGCAGCAGGTGAGGCTGTGGTTTCGCTCATGGTGGCGCTGGAGGAAGGGGATGCTTTCACTGGAGCTTATGGGCCCCGGGTTTATGGGAAGGGAGATGAGGAATCCGGTGTGTGTGGAGCTTGCATGGATGTTTCCTGGAGATGGGGGGTGTCCGGTGGCCCTGGAGGGCCAAACAGATCGTCTTGGAGATAGTGACACAGGTCCTGGGCAGACCTGATGGTGTCTGCGTCTCCCTCGGTGCTCCTTGCGGTCCACGTGCTGGGAAGAGGGTCTTCCGGGTTGCACAGAAGAGGACACTGAGCCACAGGGGCGGTCATGGACTGGAATTCATCCCCTTAACATTTAGATGTGGCAGCTCTAAGCCCCAAGCTGAGGTTTTGGAGACCAGGCCTTTGGGAGGTGATTGGAGTTGAATGAAGTTGTAGGGGCAGGGCTGTTAACCTAGGGTGCTGGTGTCCTTGAAAAGGAGGAGGAGGGAGTTCCTGTGGTGGCTCAGTGGTAATGCACCTGACTAGCAACCATGAGAATGGGGGTTCGATCTCTGGTCTCGCTCAGGTTAAGGATCCAGCATTGCCGTGAGCTGGGGTGTAGGTCGTAGACACAGCTGGGCTCCCGCTTTGCTGTGGCTGTGGCTGTGGCCGGCAGCTGCAGCTCCCATTCGACCCCTAGCCTGGAAACATCTGTATGCTGTGGGTGGGGCCCTAAAAAGCCAATAAATAAATAAATAAATAAATAAAAATTTAAAAAAAAAAAGAGGAGGAGGAAACACAGAGCTCTCTCTCTGCCTGCACCAGTGCAGAGGAAAGGCCACATGGGGACAAGGTGGCGTCTGCAAGCCAGGAAGAGCCCTCCCCAGGAGCTGAATCAGCCGGTGCCTGGGTCTGGGGCTGGCAGCCTCCAGAACTCTGCGAAAAGACATTTCTGTTGCTTGAGCCCCGGCGTGTGGGGCTCTGTTGGGACAGGGAGCTTATGGCATTTGCCAGGCGCTGGCAGCCACGTGCAGGGAGAGTCAGAATACCAGCCGGGGAGCCTGGCCTCCGAGCCTGGATCGCCACACCCTGCCACCCGGGAGCCTTCAGAAGCTTTCCTCTGATTGGTTTTTCTGTTTCTTTCCAGAAACTCTCACAGGAAGAAAAGACTTTGAGCTCCGCTTCGGAGGGAATCATGGGGACTGTGTCTCAGCCCCCGGCCAGGCGTGGGGAAGCAGGATCCCAGGTGACAGAGAGGACAAGACAGTTGAGCCCAGGGGCCGCTGAGGGGAATACAAGGGGACCAGGTGGGGGATGGGCAAGGCTGGCAGAGGAGGTGGCTGGACGGAGGTCCATGGGGGCCCTAAGGGCGCTGTTAGCTAGAGAGTGTCACTGTCACTTAGTGGAGGTCGGCCTGTCCCCTCCCTCCTTCCTGTGACTCACTCCCTTCACCCCTCTGGCCTCGCACGCACTTGCGTTCACTGCCAGTCGCCCGTCGCTAGTGGGTGTTCAACGTGCATCCTTTGACGCCGGGCTCGACGGTAAGTGGTGACCCGAGACAGAAGGGTTCCTGGATGAAGGGTTTGTTACCTGCTCTCTTTTATATCAACTCACCCCCTGTTGCCTTTCCATCCTCCTCCTGCACCTGGGCAGTAATGGCTGGAGAAGATCCTGGGTTTGCCCATAAAAGATGTCACTCGCACCTGCTCGATCAGATTCTGCTCAGGAAGGAACTCTTCCATCGTCCCCAGGACCCAAGTTCTTGAAACTCCTCAGGACCTCGGAAGCTGCAGGGACTCTCCTGGCCCCGGTTGCCCATCTCACGCCTATTTTTTCTTCTCTGTTTCAGCCGCTATTTTGAAAGTAGTGCCTGGCTGATGAAATGCAACTTTAAAATTTAGGAAAGTAAAGATGGGGGTTAGAAGTTCTCTTGTGGCGCAACGGGTTAAGGATTTGGTGTTGTGGCTGCAGTGGCTCTGGTTGCTGCTGTGGCACAGGTTCGATCCCTGGCCCAGGGCCTTCCATATGCCGAGGGCTTGGCCAAAAAAGAAAGAAAGAAAGGGAGGGAGGGAGGAAGGGAGAGAGGGAGAGAGAGAGAAAGAAAGACAAGAAAGAAAAAAAGGGAAGGAAGGAAGAAAGAAGGAAGGAAGGACTGGGGGTGGAAATAGCGCCCCAATCCAGGATGACAATGGCTGGAATTTTGGCATAGAACTTTCTTCCTGTGCTGTTCTTTTGCTTGCTTTGGATGTCACTGCCTGCTGGGGACAGCACCCACCCACCCACCCAAGGCTGCCTGGTAAAATAGATTTTTTTTGTAACCCACTGAATTTTCTTTCTCTTTCATTCTCAATTCTCTCATTTGCTTACAGATCTGTAACTTTGCTGTTTCCACTGAACAATATTTTCTACCATTCCACCTTTCACTTAGCCTGTCTTTTTCTCTCTTCTTTCCTTCCTTCCTTTCTTTCCTTCCTTCCTTCTTTCTTTCTTTGCTTTTTAGGGCCGCACCTGCAGCATATGGAGGTTCTCAGGCTAGGGGTCAAATCAGAGCTATAGCCGCTGGCCTACGCCACAGCCACAGCAACACCAGATCTGAGCCTCGTCTGCGACCTACACCATAGCTCATGGCAACGCTGGATCCTTAACCCACTGAGCAAGGCCAGGAATTGAACACGAAACCTTGTGGTTCCTAGTCAGATTCGTTTCCACTGTGCCAGGCCGGGAACTCCTCCTTAGTTTTTATAGACATTTTTTCTTTATGTTGCAAAATATTCTCCTGACTGTACATACATAATATTTTAGTTGGACATATATTAGTCATCACTTTGTTATGTAGCCAAAGTCAGCTCAAACTAGCTTCTGCAAAAGAAAGGAATTTATTGGTTCATGTACTTAAAAAGCTTAAGGGAACCGTGGGCTTCAGGCGTGCCTGGATCCAGAGGATGATAATGATGTCATCAGGCATCTGTCTTTCCATTTCTCAAACAGGCTTGCAGCCAGGTTCAGGCACCATGGCCTCAGCACCCTCGGACGTGTGGTCCCCTGGCTGGGGGCACCCAGGTGGAAAGGGGCGGGGCAAAAGTCCAGGGGCCCACTGTGATTGGTCAGGACTTGGTCATGTGACTTTGCCTGCGGTGTTTGCTAGAGTGGAGCTAAGGGTCTTAGGATCCTGGCATTTTTAAAAGTTGTCATCCTTGGCCTCAGTGGCCTTGTGCTTCCTGCTTTTGTTGCTCTCATTACCTTGTTAGAATTTTTTCATGAGGATAAGGGTGTGTAGATAGTTTTGCCACCTTTAATATTGTTCTCTTAGTGTGTGTGAGCATGCTCAATATTTTCTTTTTATTTTTTTTTGCTTTTTAAGGCTGCGCACCCCCCATATATAGAAGTTCCAGGCTAGGGGTTCAATCTGAGCTGGAGCTGCCGGCCTACACCACAGCTCATGGCAATGCCTGATCCTTAACCCACTGAGGGAGGCCAGGGATCGAACCCTTGTCCTCATGGATACTTGCCAGGTTAGTTACTGCTGAGCTATGACAGGAACTCTGTCATTCTCAGAGTAGAAGAAACATTATCGATAACAATACCTGCACAAACTAAGTAGTCACTAATCTTGGGGTTTGGTTTGCTTTGTAAGAAGTGTGGAAGAAAAAAAGAATTAGAAGGAATCAGCGAATGGCGATTCCAGACTCACCTCGGACGCTTATTTACCTGGTCCCGTATCCGGTGTTTGCTTTCTCTGAAATCAGTGTAGGCTGAATGCAATCCAGGAGCCCATCTGGGTGCAAATTTGCAGAACCGGCTCACAGCAATCTAGGAGGAAATATCCTTGACGGAAACTCGAAACCTCACTAATGCTCTGAACTACCATCCAAGGGGGCGGGCCCTCTTCCCCTGCCTCTCAAGTTCCCAGATTCTTCTATGAGGGCAGAAGCTCTGGAACGGACCGTCCCCCTGCGCCCCTCCCTCCAGCCCTTCCTTCCTGCTTCGCAGCCCAAGCAGCTCCTCTGCTCTTTTCCTCCCTGAAATGCTTTCAGCCCCCAGCTGCTTCCCTATCAGGGGCTACTTCTCAGAAGCATGCTCTCCTACGCCACCTGGCATTCTTTTTCTTTTTCTTTTTTTTTTTTCCTTTTTAAGTCCACACCCGTGGCATATGGAGGTTCCCAGGCTAGGGGTCCAATCAGAGCTGTAGCCGCCGGCCTACACCACAGCCACACTGGATCCAAGCTCTATCTGCGATCCACACCACAGGTCACGGAAACACCTGATCCTTAACCCACTGAGCAAGGCCAGGGATCGAACCCGTGTCCTCATGGATATTAGTCAGGTTCCTTAACCACTGAGCCACATGGGAACTCCCTCTTCTGCCTTCTGAATTGAGTGGGGTCCTTCCCGGCTGCCCCCCACCCCCACCCCGTGGCACAGGCCCCTCCGTCACAGTCAATTAGGAGTTCCCAGAAGCTTATCAGTTCGGAGGAGTAATCTACATCTGAGTAAGATGAAGAAGACACACAGTCACATGACCCGAGAGAGGGAGCCATCAGCTACCCCAGGCTCCTGCATGCCACAACCAACGCTAAGTGATGGGCCTTCCAAAGTGGCCGGTGGATTTGTCCCGCCCATGAGGAGGTTTTTGACAACAACAGACAGATGTCAACAGTCCTGCTCAGGAACCACCCGCCCGCCCTGGAGGACAATAGGGGATCTCTGCGTTTAGCTGAACCCCAGGATGGCTGGGGAGGGGGAGGGACCTGATTAGGTTTGAGGAAACTCATTTATAAGATCCAGATCCATGGGTGCCTGACAAGCTGGGAGTGGCCTCGAGGGGCCTTTGTGTGTCATCCCTGCTGGTCCAAGTTCACCCTCACGACCATGAGCTTCAGGTGGCTCTTGAATTTGTGATGAAATGCAAGCTGTTGTCAGCTGAAATCGCACAAGCTTGGATCTAAAATCTGACTGTCAACTGAAAGAAAACCAAAAGGCCATTGTATTCTAAGCAATGCACAATGTCACATTCAAATAAATAGCTGTCCGGGGAACGGATACTGGATTTGGATTTGACCCGCTCTTGGTCTTTCAACAAGATGAAAAAGGGGTGTGTTGGGGGAGGGGAACAAAGAGAAAGATATCTATTTTTAAATTACTCAATGAATTTTATTGCATTTACAGGTGTACAGCGATCACCACAACCAAACTGTACAGCACGTCCATCCCAAACCCTCAGTGCACCCCCCCACCCCCAACCTGTCTCCTTTGGGAACCATAAGGTTTTCAACGTCTGTGAGTCAGTGTCTGTTCTGCAAAAAAGTTCATTCTGTCCTTTTTTCAGATTCTACATGTAGGTGATTACATGTGATGTTGGTGTCTCATTGTCTGACGGACCTCACTTAGCATGATAATTTCTAGGTCCATCCATGTTGTTCAAATGCCATTATTTCTTTCCTTTTGATGGCTGAGTCATATTCCATTGTGTATGTGTGCCACATCTTCTTCTTCTTTTTTTTTTTTGTCTTTTTGCCTTTTCTAGGGCCACTCCTGCGGCATATGGAGGTTCCCAGGCTAGGGGACTAATCAGAGCTATAGCTGCCAGCCTACACCAGAGCCACAGCAACTCGGGATCCGAGCCGCGTCTGCGAGCTACACCACAGCTCACGACAACCCTGGATCTTTAACCCACTGAGTGAGGCCAGGGATTGAACCCGCAACCTCATGGTTCCTAGTTGGATTCGTTAACCACTGAGCCACAATGGGAACTCCTACCACATCTTGATCCACTCCTCTGTCGATGGGCACTTAGGTTGCTTCCATGTCTTGGCCATTGTATAGAGTGCTGCAATGACCACTGGAGTACATGTGTCTTTTCGAGTCATGGTTTTCTCTGGATAGATGCTCAGGAGTGGGACTGCTGGATCAAATGGGAGTTCTGTTTTTCGTTTTCTGAGGCATCTCCATCCTGTTTTCCACAGTGGTTGCACCAATTTACAATCCCACCAACAGTGTAATAGGGTTCCTTTTTCTCCACACCCTCTCCAGCACTTATTGTCCATAGACGTTTGGATGATGGCCATTCTGGCTGGTGGAAGGTGGTAGGTACCTCACAGTGGTTTTGATTTGCATTCCTCTAATAATGAGTGATGTTGAGAATCTTTTCATGTGTTTTTTGGCAAGCTGTATATGTCTTCTTTGGAGAATTGTCTGTTTAGATCTTCTGCCCATTTTTTGATGGGGTTGTTCGTTTTTTTGGTATGGAGCTGCAGAAGCTGTTTATAAATTTTGGAGATGAATCCCTTGTCAGTCGCTTCATTTGCAAATCTTTTCTCCCATTCTGTGGGTTGTCTTTTCATTTTGTTTAGGGTTTCCTTTGCTGTGCAGAAACTTTTAAGTTTAATTAGGTCTCATTTGTTTATTTTTGTTTTTACTGTCATGACTCGAAGAGGTGGACCTGAGAAGATATTGCTGTGGTTTATGTCGGAGAGTGTTTGGCCTATGTTTTCCCTTAAGAGTTTTATAGTATCTGGTCTTATATCTAGGTCTTTAATCCATTTGAGTTTATTTTGTGTAGGGTGTTAGGGAGTGTTCTAATTTCATCCTTTTCCATGTGGCTGTCCAGTTTTCCCAGCACCATTTATTGAACAGGCTGTCATTTCTCCGTTGTATATTCTTGCCTCCTTTGTCATAGATGAGTTGGCTGTAGGTGTGTGGGTCCCCATCCTCAGGGATACTAGTCAGATTCGTTTCATTGCGCCACGATGGGAACTCCCTTATTGGTTTTTATGAAAGCGGCACGTGATTCCTGTAGCAAATTTCAGTAAGAGAGATGAGTGAGAGGCAAAGATGTGGGTTTTCCCTCCCTCCCTCCCCTCACTATCTCCCCCCTCAGCTAAGCCTACTCACTGCTCGGTTTATCTCTTTCCAGAATTTTCCTCTGGTCCCATATCAGAGTATTTAATATTTAAAATAAATCAAGATAATATTCTTCAGCTTTTTTCTTTTCTTTTTTTCTTTTTTCTTTTAATAGGTATCCTGGGTCTCTGTCCAGGTCAGTTCATACAGATTTGCCTTGTTCTTTTTCACATCGGCAAGCCTTAATTTATTAAAAAAAAATTTTTTTTTTTTGGCCATGATCGTGGCATGCAGAAGTACCTGGCCCTGCCGTTGAACCCACGCCACAGCAGTGACCCAAGCTGCTGCAGCGACAAGGTCAGATCGTCAGCTCACGGAGCCTTCAGGGAAATCGTGTAAGCCTTTTTTAATATTGGTGCATTTTAGTGTAAACAGCGCCCCTTCATGGATAGTTCAGTTTGCTTCCATTTCTTTTTACCACTTCGAGGAACTGGTGAGCGCCCTGATTGTCTCTGTGCACGTGCCAACTGTAGGATGAGTTTCTAGAGGAGGATGCTGTGTTTCAGGCATGTGTACTTTTTGTGTTGGGAGATATTCCACCACATCATCCTTCCGGAAGTTACATCATTTTCAGAGTGAGTGCCCATCGTGGCTCCGTGGTAACGAACCCAACTAGTATCCATGAGGATGCGGGTTCAATCCCTGGCCCCGCTCAGTGGATTAATGATCCAGCGTTGCTGTGGCTGTGGTGTAGGCTGGCAGCTGCAGCTGCTATTCTACCCCTAGCCTGGGAACCTCCATATGCCACGGGTGTGGCCCTAAAAAAAGAAAACGTAAATAAAACCTCAAGATTGTCCCATGAAGAGGTGGCAAAAGTAAGGAAATCTGTAAGTTCTTTTAAATTTTCAGAAAATATGCAATTCTCAAACCGCTTAAATTGTCCCAGAAATAGAAAACACAATATGCTATTGAGAATATATATATATATATATTTGTCTTTTGTCTTTCTTAGGGCCACATCCATGACATATGGAGGTTCCCAGGCTCTGGGTTGAATCAGAGCTGTAGCTGCTGGTCTACACCACAGCCATAGCAAACACCAGATCCAAGCCGCATCTGTGCCCTACACCACAGCTCGCGGCATCGCCAGATCCTTAACCCACTGAGCAAGGCCAGAGATTGAACCTGCATGCTCACGGATGCTAGTCAGATTCGTTTCCACTGAGCCATGACAGGAACTCCTATTATTGAGAATATTCTATGAAGCGAATATAACACTAACAAAAAACCTTGATTACAAAGAGAGACAACTATAGCTCATTATCATTTATGGCTCTATACTCCTAGAAAATATAACTCTGTAGCATGCAAAAATCTGCAACGACAAAGTTGGGGTTTTCATGAAATACAAGAATAATTTGATACATATAACTTATGTACATAATATACAATATTCATAGGATAAATAAAAAAGGAAAATTATGATCTCATTAAAGTCTGAAAATTCAGCACCTAATCCTAATAAAAATATTTAAATCTAGGCATAAAACATACTCCATTATCATGAAGAAGAGTGATTTTTGTAAAACAACTAACTGCCAGCAGTGAAATCCTAGAGTCAATTTCATTAAATTAAATAATTTAAGAACTCAAGATAACCCAATAAGGTATGGAACCAAAATACGAAAAATAAGTACTGAAAAAATAGGAAAGAAAACCACTGCAATGTACTCATGAAATATTCATTCGATAGCTATTATAATTAGTGAAAATTCAGCAAAGCACAAGGGAAGTATCACAAAAGAATACTATTTCTACAGAGTAACAAAACAAGTTAGAAAATCCAACTTTATGAGATATTCTTCTTTTTTTTTTTTTCTTTTTGCCTTTTCTAGGGCCGCTCCCACAGCATATGGAGGTTCCCAGGCTAGGGGTCGAATTGGAGCTGTTGCCGCCAGCCTACGGCAGAGCCACAGCAACGTGGGATCTGAGCCGTGTCTGTGATCTACACCACAGCTCACGGCAACACTGGATCCTTAACCCACTGAGCAAGGCCAGGGATTGAACCCGCAACCTCATGGTTCCTAGTCGGATTCATCAACCCCTGAGCCACGATGGGAACTCCAAGATATTATTCTTAATAGCCTCAAAACAATGTAAAATACCAAGGAAATAATGTTAGCATGAACTGCAAAGGAGCAACAAATCTTAAAAGAAATACTTATAAGGAAACGGAAACCAGAAGCCCTGGGAGGCCATACCTTGTCACTGAGTAGGAAGACAGCAGATCCTAGATTTTTTGCTTTTGTTTTTGTTTTTTGGATGCTTCTGCGGCATGTGGAAATTCCTGAGCCAGTGATCGAATGGGAGCCACAGCTGTAACCGGAGCCCCAGCAGCGACAACACCACATTTAACCTGGTGAGCCGTGCGGGAAATCCCGGCAGACCCTGGGTTTAACAAGGATAGATCCTGGGAGTTTCAATGGCTTCTGTGCGCAAATACAACAGCAAGCAACTTCCTCCATCAAGTTTAATTAGAAAGGTAAGTAGCCCCCCTCTGCCTCACCCCTGCATGGTAGCTCCTGCCCATAGAAATCAATGAAGCCAGGAAACAGAGGGGGCTGGGAGCCCACCCCTGGCCTGGTCCTTGGTCTGGGCAGAGTCAGCAACCAGGACAGGGTCAGTGCCACTATAAGAAGGACTCGTGCATGAGTTCCCGTCGTGGCGCAGTGGTTAACGAATCCGACTAGGAACCATGAGGTTGCAGGTTTGGTCCCTGGCCTTGCTCAGTGGGTTAACGATCCAGCGTTGCCGTGAGCTGTGGTGTAGGTCGCAGACGTGGCTTGGATTCCGTGTTGCTGGGACTCTGGCGTAGGCCGGTGGCTACAGCTCCGATTCGACCCCTAGCCTGGGAACCTCCATATGCCGTGGGAGCAGCCCTAAAAAAGGCAAAAAGACCAAAAAAAAAGAAAAAAAGAAAAAAAAAAGGACTCGTGCAGATGACAAAAATCTGAGGCTCTGAATGTGCCACAATAAGGAGTGTTTCTATAAACACGTAGGCACATTCTCTCTTAATGAAATAGCAGAGTCATCAAAAATATCCTTATGGGAGTTCCCGTCATGGCTCAGTGGATAGTTAACGAATCCAACTAGTATCCATGAGGATGTGGGTCCTATTCCTGCCCTTGCTCAGTGGGTTAAGGATCCAGCATTGCCGTGAGCTGTGGTGTGGGTGGCAAATGCAGCTTGGACCCCGTGTTGCTGTGGCTGTGGTGTAGGCTGGCAACTGTAGCTCTGATTTGACCCCTAGCCTGGAAACTTCCATATACCTCAGGTTCAGCCCTAAAAAGACCAAAAAAAAAAAAAAAAAGGGAAGGAGGGAGAAAGGAAGGGAGGGAAGGAGGGAGGGGGAAGGGAGGAAGAAAATCTGATTGTTAATATCCAAATTTTGCTTCTCTGCTGACAACTTCTTCAGAGTATGAACCATACAAATACGTTCCAGCAAAGTTGCTTGAAGCACTGATCGTGCGAACTCATTTGCTTCCATTTGCGTTTGGAGAGGTGCCAAAAAGAAAAAGAAAGGATTTGCATATCGTCCTAAAAAAATCCCTTAGTAAAGCATAGTAAAAACCTTTCTCTGGTCTGCACATTAACAGGCATCCAGACACCTGGCCCATTGGATGACGGATTCCTGGAAGCAGAATTTGCTCCATTGTCCCCAAACCAGGACCCTCCCTCCCCAGCCTCCCTCCACCCTCACCCGAGGCGTGAGAACGTCTAGTCTCCCTGTGAGATCCACGCTGCCGGGACTTACCTTGCCATGGCCTTGGCCCTGACATTCAGCGTCTCCAGCAGCACTTGGCTGCAGCTTTATACTCCCAGTAGATTCTGCTGCCCAACTAGCGTGTACACCTGTCGCCACGGCGTCCACAGGGTTCTGTTAAATGAGTTGCAGGGCTTCCCCAGGCTCTTAAATTCTAAAATCTTGGTGGGTCAAGTTTGCCTGCCTTTCAGGACAGGAACAATCTATTCTTTGCATCCGTGTCCTTGGCCCCTCCCTCCACCCCTGGACTCCTCCCCCAGCCCCTGTTAATCCTGAGATGGCCAGGCACAAAGTCCTTTCCATGTGCTGCCAGCCGAGGAGCCTGGCTTGGGCTGGCATTGACTGGGTCACTTCCAAGGTGCCTGTGGGCGTGTTTCTTGCCCCCCTTGGCTGAAGGTGGAGAGATTTTTCCTTTCTCAGGAGAATATTGTCCTTAACCAGGAGAGGGAGCAGACTAGAGGCTTCTGGGAGGCTGCAGACCTAGGTTCTTACCCTAATGCCATCACTAACTGGCTTGTAATCTAGGAAAAGTCACCTCACCGCCTCCCAGGACCAGCTTTTTCCTCTTGAAAGAGGGGGTTGGACTCGGTGATGGTGCAAATGGGGCAGATAATCCCTTGGCTTCTATGTTGGGCCTGCACCCAGCGTCGCATCCATTGCAACATTCTTGAGCAGCATCTTTGACCTACAGCACAGCTCACGGCAACACTGGATCCTTAACTCTCTGAGCAAGGCCAGGGATCGAACCTGCATCCTCATGGATACTAGTCAGGTTCATTAACCACTGAGCCACAAAGGGAACTCCATTCATTCAACAGGCCTGTGACGGAGCTCAGGGTTTACGAACACGTTCCCCAACTTGTCTGCCGTGTCAGAATCACCTGGCAGCTTCCAAAATACTCATGAGTGGGTTCATCCTACCTCCAGCAATAAGAATTTCATTGATCTGGGACATGACCCTGATTTGGGGGCGTTTTCAAGGATTTGCGATTGAGCCCTTGAGTTTGGGGACAACTAAGGCATGAGGTGCTTTCTTCGGCCTCCACTGCACAATATACTGTTACACTTTGGGTGCGTGTTCTAGCATAATAACCGGGCACAGATTTGGGGGAGAAACTGTGAGATCCCGGATCCATCTGCCACAGGGCCTTGACTGCCTCTTCCCTTGACTGTCACGGACCCTTTGGCAGATGAGTCCTGTATCTCCTGTATTTTCGTGGGAAAAGATAATGGCGCTGGGGCCCAGCAGGGGAATGGACCCCAGATAAGCCCTTTAACAAGGAGGAGAGGTAAATGGTAGGGATGGGGGGCTTCCACCTTCTCCCGAGTCAGGGGGCCCCTGGTGGTGAGAAGCCAGTACCTCTGGATTCTGTTCCCACCCATAGAGTCCTAGGCCTGGGCCTCTCTGCCCGGTCACCTCATGGAGCCCTCTCTGCCTGTGGCCCAGGCACATTTCCAGCCAGAGGGGCCATTCAAAATTATCCGATGCCCACATATCAATGGAGCCCCTCTATGCTGGGCATCGTGCCAGGCCCAGCTGTCACCTGAACAAACAGGAAAGGGGTGTGGGAAGGGAACGCACAACCTCACCCAGCCCTGGAACGACTGGGCGCTCAGGCGAACCTTCTGGGTGGTTCCGGGTTCAGCTACACATGATGCTACGGCAGCGAGTACCCCACTTCCTTCTGGGCCAAGCTGTCTCCAGGGAACCTTCCACTTGCAAAGATGCGCCCAACAGCGATGGCACTGGGAGACCTGCCATGGTTGCTGCTCACCTCTGGGGATGCCAGAAAGAGGTGGCATGGAAGGCGAGTTTGCCAGAGACCAGATTCTCTGTGTGTACAGATGGGGCTGGAGAGCAGGACGACCTCCCCATTCATGTGAACTTAAACGGGTGTCAGGACACATGCGGAACACAACCTGTACATAACTGCACAGGACATTCATAATTTTAAAAGCCCCTTTTATCGCATTTAAAAGTTTTTATTTATTTATTTTTACACAGCCGTATCTGTGGCATATGGCACTTCCCGGGCTAGGGGTCTAATCAGAGCTGCAGCTGCCTACACCACAGCCATGGCAACACCAGATCCAAGCCACACCAGAGACCTACACCAGAGACCTTGCAGCACCAATGGATCCTTAACCCACTGAGTGAAGCCAGGGAGCGAGCCCTCATCTTCTCAGAGACATCGGGTCCTTAACCCACTGTGTCATACTGGGAACTCGAAGAAGCCCCTTATTTTAAAATAAACTATGCCTTGAGATGTTACTTCTCCCCGGCTCCATGCTCCCATCCCTCATCCAATGGGATCTTCATCACAGAACCTGCAGCCCAAGCTGAGCTCTGACCTACATCCCCAGTGCCCTGCAAGGAAAAGCCAATGATTTGAGAAGAGCCATGACTCAGTTATGCCTTGGTGGCGACAGAATTTACACTTGTGAAAAACTGGACACTGTTGATGTGTTTCAATGCTAGGAGACCCGTTAAACACACACTATTCACCCACTCGAGGGAACATTGTGTAGCGATCAAATGACGTTCACGAGAGTCAATAACTGGCTTCACCTGGAAAATGTTTATTTTATCAAGTTAGGGGAAAGCAGAAGGAAGAAACTTGTACATACATCTTCTCACTTAAAACCTGACGGGGAGAAGTGCATCCCCCACACCTGGGAAGAGAAAAACCCAAACCAGAAAACCCTGCAAGGAAGCAGAGCGAGGTCCCACGGCAGTGATGGCGAGTTAGAGCTAATTTTGGTTACTTTCCCCCTTTCTTTGCGACCTTTCGGTATTTTTCAAGCTTTCTGAGATGTGAAATACTGTTTTATGAAGCGGAAAGAGGAGCTAATAGTTATGTTCAAATTAAAGAATTTTTTAAAAAGAGGACCAGTTCATGGTCTGCTGAGCTTAGCTTCTTCAGTCATTTGAATGGACGCAGTCTCACCTGCACTTTGCTGGAGGTCACAGGTGGTGGGGGGCAGTGAGTGTATCTTCAGAGGAGGCCGCTGGCATGATGTCATTAAGGGCTGAAAACCAAGATGCCTCATCTTTTGGGTTTCTGGACCTAATTCCAAGGGGTGTGTGTGTCTGTGCACAGGTGTGCAGGATTTCCCACACCGACAGGCAATTCTGTGACACCAACAGGGAGCCCGGGGGTTGCCGAGCTGTCCTAGAGTCAGGAGAGCTTTTTTTTTTTTTCTTCTTTCTTCTTCCCTTTTTTTGGCTGCAGGGCCCTGCAGCAAATGGAGTTTTGAATTCTTGGGCCGGGGATCAGATCCAAGCTGCTGCAGTAACGCGGGATCCTTTAACTCACTGTGCCGGGTCAGGGATTGAACCTGCATCCTGACGCTGCAGAAGTAATGCCATCGATCCCTCTGTGCCACAGGGGGATCTTGCTATTATTTTTATTATTATTTTTCTACTTTAGGGCCACACTGGAGGTATGTGGAGGTTCCCAGGGTAGGGGTCGAATTGGAGCTACAGCTGCTGGCTTACTCCACAGCCACAGCAACTCAGGGTCCAAGCCCAGCTGTGTCTTCGACCCACACCACAGCTCACAGCAATGCCGGATCCTTAACCCACTGAGCAAGGGCAGGGATTGAACCAGCATCCTCATGGATCCTAGTCGGGTTCATTAACCGCTGAGTCACAGAGGGAATCACAGAGGGAACTCCTATTATTTTTATTTTTTTGGCCATGTTCCAGGCCTGTGGAAATTCCTGGGCCAGGGATCGAACCCAGGCCACAGCAGTGAAAACGCCTATGCGTCCTTAACCACTAGGCCACCAGAGAACTCCAGGGGTGCTGTTAGAATCCGGCGCTGGGCTCAGGAGAACCAGGCAATGCAAGAGCAAAAGGTGACCAAGAATCTGCACATGCCCAAGGCCAAGGGGGTGGGGCACCTTCTTTTGAGCAAGATTTTTTCCCCATTTTTCTTTCTTTATCCTTTAGTGTTTTAACATGGTTATTGTCAACTCTTGCCCCACTTTACCGATCGAGGGAAATGAAGAGTTGGATAGAAAGATGATGTCAACATATTGAATTTTAGGAGCCTGGGACGGCAGCTGGGCGAGCCTAGACTTTGCAGAGCTTTATGGACTCTGCCTTTAGTCTCAAGGCAGAATTGGCCTTTTCAGGGGACTGGAGGGAGCGAGTTCTACCTGGGGAACCCTTCTAAGGGAAGAGGTGGAGGAAGAAGACCCTATAAAAGGGGCTGGGGGGGCAGCTAGAGAGAGGACCAAATGCCAGCTCTCGGGTTTCTGCCTGGGAAGCCCTAGAAATACCAGCGCTCTGAAGGGAAGGGCACCACGGATGCTGGGACCCCAGTTCTGCCGCTGCCCACCCCTGTGAAAGGGCATCACCTCTCTCCTCGGCTCCCTGCTCTTTCACGTGCAATAACACTGCTGGGTCTGGAATTCGATCGCTCCTTTTGCAGCTGTTGACTGCAGCTATCGCTGTTTCATGGACTCTGGGTCAGGGGCAAAGTCAGAGGAATTTATCACTCCGTCCGTCCATCACAGCGTGAGCATCAATCAACATGTGGGTGGAGGCGGGGGGGGTGGGGTGGCTGTGGATACGGGAGGAATGGGTGCGGCACCCCGCATTCTGCGGCTGAGGGGCCCTGAGCCAGGCACAGCCATGCTTCCAGAGCAGGTGGAATCTTTGTCCCAGAACACACCCCTCTCTCCTCAAGATTACGCGCTGTAAACACCACCCCCAGAAAAGTCCTGGGAAAGCGCAGTCTGGGCTTGGCTTGCCTGGTGCAGCCAGCAGGAAGCCTGGGCGCCGGGGACCCGCAGGAGGCCTCCCAGCACCTGCCACGGGGTTGCCAGGAAGATGACGACGGTGGGAGAACACGGGGAGGGGCTCTCGGCATCCCCTGCATCACCAGGGGTGGCCATTCGGGGAGGGCGGGTACCACCCTGCATTATTTATGCTTGTACGTTGCAGACACTGGAGTAAACAAAACAAAGCAGCCGGCCTCCAGGCGCTTCCGGTCTGGTGCAGGGAGACCCGTGGCGGATAAACTATCGGGGAGCGCGGTCCGCAGGACCTCAGAGCCCGGATAAGGACGGGGACCACTCCTTGCACAGGGCCGGACAGGATCCAGTTACTACTGCAGCGGGTGTGGAGAGCAGACCAGGCGGGGCTGCTGCGGCGGATGGGACCAGGCCAGACCCGCCAGCTTTGGAGCGGGCAGCAGCGGAGGGACTCGCTCCCCTGGGCCTGTCGCCATCTGAGTCCCTGGGGAAGGCCCGGCGCCCGGGGAAGCGCCATCCGCTGTCACAGGGGGCAGCTTCAGGGGCCTGGAGGGAGAGGCCGGGCGGCCTCGGGGCGAAGAGCCGGGAACTGGCCGCTGAAACGCATTCCAGAAGTGTGTCACGAAGGGGAGGGCTGGGATCGTGCAAAATGATTTGCAGGTTTCGACGCCACAGGGACTAGAAGAAGGAGAACGCTCGCCTCCAGGAGGGAGGGACGTAGGGGCCAAGCTCCCGAGAAGGTGGGAAGGACGGCGAGTGCGCAGGTGTGGGGTCAGCTCCCGACGGAAGCCGCCTCTCCCGGCCGAACGGGAAGGACGGGAGTGGGTTCCAGCAGGGGTCTAGGTCTGGTAGCAGAAGGTTCCTTCAGGGGGATGGGGACGGCCCACCCCTCCGCCCGGAACTAGGAAGAGAGGTGACTGCGTGCATTTGGGAGTCGGAGATTTAGGGGGAATTTCAGAGATTTGGGAATTACTGGCAGGGAAACGAACGCAGGAGGGGGTGGCTGAAGAAGCCCAAAGGCCCAGGAGCCTCGGTGGCAGTGGGAGCCAGGGCAGAGGTGACAGAGAGAGCGCCCCCTGGGGAGGGTGGCGGCGCGGCCGCCAGGAGCGGATGCAGGGGAAGCGGAGGTGCAGGTCTGAGAGGCAGCAGCGGGGAAGCAGCCCCTGCTAGGGCCGGAGCTCCCGGGCTGGAGGAGCCAAAGGGCGGTCGCCGAGGCCTCGGCCTTGGGCTGCGTTTCCCACCCCCTCACCTCTTCGGGGGAGCGGTGCCTTCGCGGCCTTTTTTCCATCTTACAAGTCAAATCCAAGTTCCATCTTTGAGCTGCAGGAGGAGGCAACGTCTCGTAGCACCAACACAAGCAGGCCGGAGAATGGTGTTTCTCTCTTTTATTTAAAAACAGTGCTTCATTACCATTTGCAAAGGCAGAGGCGGTGCTCCTCCTTCGCTTAGAGTTTATAAAAGCCAGCAACATGATCAATAATTTATACACATGGATAGTAATACAAAAAAATAAGGAATAAAAGCTAAAGCTCTAACTACTCCGACCTTCACAATTCCAGCTACTTGATAATAGGAATAACCCAATGAATACTGTATGGTCTGAAAGCTACTATACAATATGATTCTTAACAAGAAGGGGAGGGGAGTAGAGACTGTCACAAAGCCCTGGGTGCTTCTCTGGAGGCTGCAGGGAAACAGGACCCTGGGCAAGCAGCTCCGGTGTCCTAGGAAGTGATTCTGGGGGGGGGGCGGGGTGAGGAGGGGAGGAAGGCAAGGTGGTTGATAACACAAGCATCCCATGTGATGCCCCGTGCCCCAAAGGTACCTGTTTTGCCATGGCAACGGGAGGGGGCCGGAGAAACTGCATGTGGCATGTAGGGATGGTTCCATCCCTGCCATGGGGGCGGGGATGGGGGGAAAAGTCGGGGGGGGGGGGGTGTGTGGTCGGTGGCATTTCTAGCCTTGCAAAGATCTGGGCTGAAAAGCTCAGAGACTCAGTAGGTCCGCCTGTCTGGGACAAGGAAACTCAACTGGCTCTCTGGGCACTTTGCAGCCCTGGCTTATGTGTGTCAGTCCCAGGTTTGCTCCAGCTATTCACAAGCAGAATTATAACACAAGAAAGAAACAATTCATATCCCTTAGGGGGCCCAAAAAAAAAAAAAAAAGATCAATTCGTCACTCGATATATAATACAGCCAAAAATGAGCTGCCAAAACAAGCACACACACACACACACACAAATACTGTGAACAGAAAAAATACAAGAAAATGACTAGGCTGGGGGTCTTGATGGGGTGTTGACATTGCTTAAAGCATGTATCAGTCCCCGGAAAAACCAAACCAAAAAACGTTTAAAAAATGCAAAAACTTCTGTACCCCCTGGGACTCTGGCGTTGGTAACGGGCAGGGGGCGGGGAGAGAAAAGAGAAGCCATGCTCCCTTTTCGCTGGCCAGGGGACACCGGCTGGTGTGTCCCTGCCAGGCGGGGACCCAGCGCCCTGGCCGGCAGTCTCCTTAAAGGCAGGGTTTGAGTCGTGGCTGCCGAGCGGTTCTCTCCGTTACCAGTCCCTGCCAACCAGCACTACCATGGCTGAATTGATCTACCGTTTTCCTGAGTGAACTGTAACTGGTTACAGACCCGGTAACAGGGAGAAGAACTAGCTACCACGGGCGACTGGCAGGACTTGAGGAATCCCCTCCAGCCCTCGGCTCCTGGCTCCTGGCTCCTCGTGCATTTGATTCGGAATTTGAGAACTTGCCCAGGCTGGTGTGCAGGCTGCATTTGAAAGACAGGTGCCGGGGACTCACTGCACTCACTAAGCCAGGGGGCGCACGCTGGCTTAGGACACCCGGAGTCTACTTGGAAAGGGCCCTGCTTCACCCTCTAGCTTTCAGGTGGCTATTGCCCGGCTGATCAGTAAAGCAAGTGTGAAGGAAGTACACGGGGAGAGGGGGACGGAGGGAAGAGGCTTTTGGACAGTAACATTTCCAAAAAAATAAAATAAAAAAAATTTAAAAGAAGTGTTTTATGCAACAGAGAATCAAGTTTCACTGGTGTATACTACAAATGGTCAAACATTTTCAAGAGCATGACAAAATAAAAACACACAAATCACGTTGGATGTTCACCTTGCCCACTATGTTTTCCTATCTTAAAACAGTGCAAACAGGTAACTTATGCTTTTAAAACACCACTACCCCTTCCCCACCCCCCAAAGTCCCTTTCCTCCTATTATCTGGGGGAAACAAATCTGCGATTTTGCAAATGTTACTGTGTGAGAGGGTTGCAAGCGGCAGAGAAGCGGCTGGACTTGCTGAAAGGGGGGCGGCCCCGACGGTGCCCCCTTCCCTCCTTACAGCGCCTCTGGGCTTCCTCACGTGGCCTCGGCCTCCTGCCAGGGGGAAGGGGGCGCTCCAGCCCTTCCTGCAGACCCTTGGGGTGGCTTCCATCCCGGGCTTAGGCCTCCCTCACGTCTGGAAGCTCCGTGACTAGTTATAGGGTGGTGGTGGCTCACTGACTTAGCTGCTATTGTTTCTAGGAAAGTAGAACCTAAACTAAGAGCAGTTCAGCCCCTGAGGAGTCACTCTGTCGAGGAAAAGCTAATTGTCAATGTCTGTGGAGTAGCTCTCCACTAGCTCCCCTTGAACTAAGAGTTGAGCCCCAGCCCCCTTCTTTTTCAAGGGGAAGTAAAACTGGTTCAACGCCAACTGTGGCTGTGGAGGAGGAGGAGGAGGGTAGGTTTTGCAAAACCTGAGAGCCTTAAAAATGATGACTCACAACAGCTGACGGGGGTTGGTGGGAGTCGAACTAGGTAACGTAAGGAATTCTGAAGAAGCGCTAAGGGCGGCTCTCTGGGCTGAAAGAGGGGTGTGCAGATGAAGGTCTTCCCCAGAGGCCTCCTGCAAGGAGCCTGGCCTCTAAGACTGAGATGCTCGGGAGAGAAGTCCGTCCGCCTCATGCCTGGAGCAGAGCTGTCGAAATTCACGTACTGTGACTCGGCATCGAGAGGGTTTTTGGAATCATCCACCAGCACATCCTCTAACAAACTCCCAAGATGCCCAACTCTCTTCTGACTCTGTGCCTTAGTCCAATGGGAACCAGAGTCAGGAATAAACAAGCACGGATGCTGTGAAGAACCTGCCTCTGATGAAACTGCCTGTATGGAGTCTCGAAGTTCAAAGGCGGATGGGGAGGTTGATACCATCAAACCGAGGCGCTCTGAGAGCCTGGATTCTCAGTGCTGACACTGAAAACCAAGGGCGCTTTAATAACAAGCGGGGCTCTACGGAGTCCTTAGTACAGGGAGCTGAAGGAAGCAGTGTTAAAACCAGCCCTGGAAATGCAGCAGAGGCCCGCTGGAAAACACGGAGCCTGCCTAAGGAGTCCTCAGCCAGAACCAGCTGAACTGAAATGCACAAGCGCTCAGGCTCCGGCCGCTCTTGGGGGCTGTGGGAGCTGCCTTCTCTGCCTTTCCCATCATCCTTACCTCTTTCTGGAAAAAAGAATAGATAGAACATTCTTGGACTCGCTGCCCGATTTCCCTCTCCTGCTACAGATACAACATTTAGAATTTGGCCTTGTCTCCACTGAGTCGTGGCTTGCCATTTGTGAGAATGGCTCCTATTTGAACAGGACACAAAATTTCTCTGTTTCTTGAGTCAGTAAAAGCTCTCCCTTAAAACAACAGCAAAAGAAAGAAAGGAAAATTATCCTCCCTGCCCTCATTCCCTAGACCTGTGAGAGCCCCACGTCCCATCCCCCACCCCAACTAAAATATATATATATACACACACACAACAAAAATTGTCTTAACAGCAACAAACCAAACTTTGGCTCGGGGAGGGGAACCCTTAAAAAAATGGCCAACGGACTGGGCAGTTTGGCACCCCCTACTCTGTGCTTTCCTCCCCAGAATCTGTAAGAATTGCATCGAGGCCTCTAGCTTCCTTGACGCCCCCCCTGGTTTCAGGGTGGCTCTCCCGGTTATTAGCAGAGAGAGGATTCCGAAGGGGGAGAGGATATGTATTCTACACGACAGGCCAGGTCCCTGCCAGATACATCCCTCTGCTTACAAAGAATGCTTGATGCTGTCACATGTCAGTCATTTTAATTCAGGGACACGAGTCGGTATCGGTCAAGAACATGTGTGGAGGCAGGAGTAAAAAAACAAAACAAAACAAACAAAACAAAACCAAGCAAACCAAAACAAACCCATAACAGAAGCTCCATGTCTCTGAATTACTCCCTTTAGCAGCTATCCCTCGGGTGAAAGGTCACCCTAGTACCAATGTGAATAGACCAGGGAGCCAGACGGACCGTGCTGTTCTATTTTCTAATGCCTTCATTTTGGAAATGCTGCAGGACCCTTGCCTTTACCATTAACAGCTAAGAGCCAGAGGAGAAACACTGTCTCCTCTACCTCGAAAAGAGACATAAAGTCGAAGCTGGGTAGCGAGAGCAGTGACTTGCTGCTGAGGCTACCACTTGACTCTTTCTGGCAGCAAATGAGACCCTGGCCGCTTCTGTCCCACCTTCCTGAACAGGAGAGGGGCAGCCTCAGGGCTCCTAGTTCACGTCCTGTAGTGTTCGCACAGACCAAGTGGTCCAGGTGCTCAGTGGGGTGTCTTTGGAGGAAACGAGAAGCTGGGTGGAATGGCCGAGAGGGCCCCAGACTGTGGACAGAGAAGTGACTCGTAAAGGCTGGAAGATGAAAATTCCTATGGCTTTGGAGCTCAGACAAAGTGCCTTTGCCTGCCCTACACGCCCTCCTCACCGAAACCTCCAGGGACAGCTGATCTAGGACTCTGTGCTTTATCTTTTGCCAACAGAGTCTCTGTTATGTGTTTTAGACCCTGCGCTGACTTTGGGAAAGAGTGAGGGACCTCAAGGTGCCTTGTCAGACATCATCTAACACCCCTTTCCTCGCCCTCTCCCTCTTTACTGGCGCTCAACAGTTTGTATTCTGGCCCTCAAGCTGTGTCCACACATCTGCGAGACATCTGGCCACTGGCTATTTATTCGTCTGTCCCTGGGTCCGAAATTCCTGAATCTTGAGGACATGGGAGCAGGGTATGAGTAAAAGGAGAGATGAGCGAAGCTGTGGTTCAATGAACGGGGAAGAAGCCCAGCAGGGACGCTGGGGTTCCAGGGAAGAAAAGAATGATCTTTTTCATACTCCAGAGTTCATTCTGAGACCGGTTTCCTAATGAGGTGTTTATTATCCACAGTCTGAGCGTGTGTTTGGAAATATTAATACCATAATTCCAAAAACGATGCCAACCGGCTCAGGCTGTGCGTGTAAGAGGATTGTAAAAAGAATGGAGAAGCCAGGAGGCAAGAGGAAAGGAAAGTGTCTTCGTAATTCTCCTGCTTTGCAAGCATGAATTCCTACCATCTATTAGTGTGTGGATTCCAGCCACAGCCAATCAGAACTGCCTGCCAAAGACCAGAAACTCAGGAGACGAGAAGGAGATCCTGCTGCAGAGAGATCTCTCCCACTTCTTGTTCCCCAGCCACGCAGCACCAGACACACTTTGGTAATTCTGTCTGCTGATTTCTGATCAGATGCTTTTATCCACTCCTAATGCCTCTCCTTCCTCATTAACTGCCTCTTCCGTGATTGATAGAATAAGCTAAGCACGGACATACAGACATGGAAATGCATTTTTTTTTTTTTTACCACAGTTTAAAAAAAAAAAAAGAAAAGAAAAAAGAAAAAAATGCACAATCTTTGGAACAAAAGAATTAAAGGCAGAAATTTAAAGGAAAAATACATATTCAAAGAACATAGTGAGGTATAAAAAAGTATTCTCTCTTTTTTTGTTTTTTTTTGTTTGTTTGTTTGTTTGTTTTTCCTCTTCATCTTGCTATAGAGTTCCTCTACTAGTAAATATTGCAATAGCCAGGCCTCATGAACTGGGGGGCTGTCCCATTTGCAGGGGTCTCACGTCACTTCAGTAGGGGGCAAATCGGCTGTAGCCACCTCGGTATAAACTCGCCTGCAGTAATTAAAGACATAAAAATAATTAAAAGGTTGATGAGAGAAGCATTAAAAAAGAAGACGTATGTCCTGAGAAGGGATTTGAAACAAAACAAAACAAAACAAAACAAAAAAACCCCCAATAAAAACCAGCTTCCTTCGAAACTTCAAAGCAGCTGGTTAGATGTTGTCTACGCATGGACACAACTTCCGCCTCTAAGACGCTGGCGTTTCCCCCTGGGTACTGGCAAAGGTCTCACTTACACTCGCAAGGGAGAGTGCGAGAAGGCTCACTTCCCTGTTCACATGAATCAGCACCCAGGGAAGCTCAGAACAATGAAAACTAGGTCTGTAAATAAAACCACGTCTGATTTTCTTTGTTTTAGAGTATGGGTCTTGTTCTACCTTGATCACCTCATTACAACCGTGACCTAAAGCAGGCTGCCAATCGCACCTTCCTACCCATCACCTGACAGTGGAGAACACGCTACTCTGGCCTCCATCTCTGCATACCCCATGTCTGAGACTGTGCTGGATTTAGACCCGAGTTCATCTTTCATCTAAGAAAGTCTACGTCCTCTGTAATTTGTAAAGTATATCAACTAGGTCGCTTCCTGACATATCTGACTTTTACACACACACACACACACACACACACACACACACACACACACAACTAGACTTAAACTGAGCTTCATTCCTTTGTTTTATCTGTATCTACTGGCTCACCTTTTTCCACCGGAAGCTCCCTAGGACTCGCTCTCCTGGGTCACTCCTTTAGTACAGGACTTGCATCATTCTGGCACTAAATAAGACCTCAGGAATTGCCATCACTTTCTTTATACTGTCTCTACCTCAATTCTAAATCCCCACCCCAGGCCCCTACTACTTCCTTCCACAAATCTTCGCCGGTGGAGACTTAGTGTGAGAAATGGCAGGCTCATCCTTTACGTCTAAACAGACCCATCGTGTCGCCTCCTCGGAAACACAGCCATCCATGTTCCCAGGCTGCTTCCCAGTGACACTGTGGATGGCAGAGAATGTCTGGCACAAGGAGGGATCACTGCGGAAATGCCAGTCTTTGCTGAAGCCAGTGAGTCCCAGTCACGAGACGTGGGGGCGTCCAGGCCAACACAAAAATACTGCAGTGGGGCTTACTCTCGATGAGCTCTATGGACGTGGGGTGTAACTACGAAAATACCGTATTTCCAAAATGCTACTAGTAAAATACCTTTCTAAGGCATTCGCTTGGTGATTTCTAGTACTATTTACCAGAAGGCTTAGGAATAGCAGGGATATCCTGTGGCATTTGCATTTGAAACAGACAGGTTACATTTTTGGCAAAGTTTACTGTGGAAATTGGAGAGTCTTATGCCTCCAAGTCTTTGCTAAGACCCATCAATAAAACGGCCCCAGGCACGCATTCATCATCAACCTGTTCAGCATAAAAACATCAACCCGTCCCCTTCTTTCTCCCAAACAACGCTGTTACTCCAGGCACACGTCACTATTCATTCCTTTTTCGGCTCTCCTTCACCCGTCCAGGTGGCTCACACCATCACACACAGGTTGAGAAAGAGATATGAAAATTCTAGATAGTTCTATGGGCCATGGAAGAAGGGGTGACATGATTACCTCCCCAGATCTTCTGTAGTCTGGGATAAAAGTCAGAAGAAGTAAAATGTTTCAAAACAAAGGTGCGTATACTCACCACAGCGCCAACTCCATAGCTAGCGGCAGGGGCGAGGGCATGGTAGGGGTCGGCTGTGTACACCCTGCCATAACTGGAAAAAGAGGTACAATCAGGGAGATGAAGGAAAGACAGTAATCCCCCCAAACTAAGGGGTTTCCTGTGCTGAGGACTTGTGAGTCACTTGGTCTTGGATTGTTATTAGGAAACTGGCAGAATGGAAATAAATCTATCCTACTCCCAAACGCAATAATGGAAAGTTCCTCAAGTACTTCTACAGAATGGAAAAGGACGGAGTTGGAGATGAGCAAGAAGGAACTGGGGTCAAAGCTAGAAAGTCGCAGAATAAGCTGGAGGGAGCGGAGAGGCCGGAGTGGGTGGGTTTCTGGCGGGACAGAGTCCATGGGAGAAGGGCTGCAGAGCGCCCAGGTCAGCAGGCAGCCCCGCGTGCCACGTGCTGCTTTGGAAATGGTGTGGGAGGGCAAGGGGAGGCATGGGGATGGCACAGTGCTCGTGGCTCTCTGTACATACCCGTCGCTGTAAGCGGCGGCGGCGGCTGCAGCAGCGGTGGCTGCGGTTGCAGTAGCAGGCTGTGCATATCTGTAGGCTGCATATCCACCCTACAGGAGAGAAGAGACCTGACTTTACAGATACCTCTCCCCTGGGTGGACAGGTGAACACACACCCACCCACACTCGGACGAACAGGTACATACACATACACAGACGGGACACACATGGAGACAGACACAAACACAGACACACATGTGGGAAGAGGATGTTTCAAACTGCATCAGTCTGCATGTTATTTGTTGCAAAATTAAGCTCCACAGAGGGCAAGGATCTGCTTTCCAATTTGTAACAGTAACAAAAATAAACTACACTAGAGTGCCTCCTCTCAACTCTAAGAAATGAAGACAGGATTTGGGATCTGTCTTTGTTGGAACTTTCAAAGGGAAAATATTTACAAAGAGGTCCAGAGAACTTTCTCTGACTGACAGGAAATGTAAATGACAGAGTTAAAACACACTGTATTTATATGAGTTAACTTCAGCTTCTCTGAGGCTACTCAGATTGACCTACTGCTAAGAGACTCCATTACACAAGGAAAGGGCCCATACAGTGTGAGGCTCCCTGTGGCTTAGTGCCCTTGCCAGAGGCTAAGACAATCAAGCAGTATTTAGCAGGAAGAACCAGTGCAGATCAGGGGTTGGCCAACCTCCATCTGGGAACCAGTGCAGTTCTGCCACCTGTTTTTGAAAGTAGTTGTGACAGAGACCGTTAAGGCCTATGAAGCCAAAAATCTCCACCACGCGGCCCCTACAGAAAAAGTACGCCAATTCCAATCGCTACTTCAGAGGCGGACACATCAGATTACAAAGGGCTGAGGCTCCTAGGGCAAGATTCAAATAGACCACAACGCCCTTGAGCATTTAACTGCATTTATTTCCTTCCCTAAATAAGGTTTTAGGATTCTTCCTGTTGTCGGCTTTTCTTCCAAGGGTTCAAATATCCTATCAGTCCTAAAGAGTTTCAAACTCCCCCATCCTGCTCCTTTAGTTTAGATGAACCAAATACTCAAAGGGTTCTCACTGTGGGGGTGAGGCATATGCACTCCTTTATATGTATTTCAGAGTCAGGCACAAGTGCCACATGAGACAGGCTATTTAAAAAAGTGGCCAGCGCCTTTTCCTTCTTTTTCTCTACATCTCTAGAATTCATCTATTTTTACCTAAACCTAATAATTCAGGTGAGTACTTTTTTTTTTTTTTGGCCATTCCGACAGCATGTGAAAAGTTCCTGGGGCTAGGGAATCAAACCTGTGCCAAAGTGGTAACCCGAGCCACAGCAGTGACAGCACTGGATCCTTAACCTGCTGAGCCGTCAGGGAACTCCAGGCGAGTACTTTCTTGCTTTACAGTAATACAATCTTTTCCCATCAAATACAGCTGTGCTGTTCAACAGGGCCACCCGGACAGCGCCTGGCAGTGAGCTGGAGCACACCCTGTTTCTGTAGGTTAGTGTGTCCATTTCTCACTCGCTTCCTTCCCTGTGCTTTCTACTTTCTATTCCTTCAGATGTTCAATTTCTGCTATGTTTACAAAGGAAGTTTCAAGTTTTTCTTTATTTCTTTATTTACCTATTCAATGGCCGCACCTGCGGCATATACCGACATCCCTGGGCCACCCGAGCCATGGGTGTGACCTAGGCTGCAGGTTCGGCAACACTGGATCCCTTAACCCACTGCACTGGGCCAGGGATTGAACCTGCACCTCTGTAGTGACCCGAGCCACTGCTGTAGGATTCGTAACCCCCCTGCGCCACTTTGGGAACTCCAAGAAATTTCAAATTTACTTCAGTATCATTTCTTAGGACTGAAAGCAAGTATTTTCTAAGGGGACCCTGTTCTTAGGCATCTGAAAGGGCAGATTCTAGCCTGATGCTTTTATTCTGAGCAAATCTTACTCTGGAAAACCTGCAATTCCTTCTTAGAGGTTTCTACGGCTTTTTGCTTCTTTCTTATACAATTTATACTTTCTCTAACGGAAGAAACTATGGGTTGAATCGGAGCTGTAGCCGCTGGCCTATGCCACAGCAACGCCAGATCCGAGCCACGTCTTCGAACTATACCAGGGTTCACAGCAACACCGGATCCTTAACCCACTAAGCGAGGCCAGGGATCGAACCTTCATCCTCGTGGATGCTAGTCGGATTCGTTTCCACTGAACCACAATGGAAACTCCAGGAAATTTATTCTTGCTCTTTAAATTTATGCTGCTTGAAGTCATCAGAAGTAGATTCAAACACACACTCAAAAAAAAAAAAAATCTTTGATTGGCTTTCAGTGATTTTGTATGATTCCTTCTTTGTTCTTCAAGTGAATGACTAAGAAAAGTAAACACTGCTTTCTCAATTACAAATCCTCCCACAGATATTCATATAAGTAAGAAAGCTCTAATTAATATTACCAAACACTGGCAGTGAAACCATAATGGATAGGGCTGTGGCTGGCAGCACCCGCAGAGGCTGTGGTCCTCTGAATTCCAGCCCGGCTTACGCGAATGGGCAGGCCAGACGGACCTGAGCAGAGCTGCACATTCAGACGGCAACACATGCGCTGCCGTACATATACACATAAATATATACATTACATGTAAACTAGCTGAAGTGGCTTTTTACCTTATTTCTTTTTGTTCCCCTTAAACTTCTAAAGAAGAAATGAAATGGTAAAAAACATCTGTTAAACAAAACCACATGTAGTTTCCTCATGGCTCAGCTGGTTAAGGATCTGGCCTTGTCACTGCAGTGGCTCAGGTCGCTCCTATGGCACAGGTTTGATCCCTGGCAGGGGAATTTCTGCATACTTGTTGGCTCAGCCAGAAACAAAAAACAAAAAACAAAAAAACCCAACAAAACAACATGCTAATCATTATGGTTGAAATTTTAAGCTCTACATAAACCTTGAAGGCTCAGTTTTTCAGTTTAACTAGAGATGGTTCTACTTGTTAAGAATTACAGTTTACTAGTGTGAAGTCTATAGGAGGGCTATCTTTTGTAAAAGATCCTTGTAAACTAGGATAAGGTGGTAAACCAGCATCAGGAGGCTTGTCTCTAGCATTCCTTCAAAATCCAAAATAATCTTTAAAAACTGAAAAAGTTAGGGTCATAAAAGCAATTAAATTCTAAATGGAGGCCTTGGGAAAGAAGTCTCCTTCCAAGCCAGAAGAAGTGGAGATAAGCTATGTGCAATCCTTACCTTCTATTCTAAGTGAACTCTAATGTTGAGCTGGAATTTGATGTGGTCCTCTGCTATTCAAATTCAGAACACCCAGGACAGGGATGCAAATATTTTATTGACAATAAAAGGCTCAAGAAGAATATCAGCATTAAGAAAAACTACATTAATTTTTTTTAAAAGCAGGTAATAATACGTCAACATGTCTACTCTCCTAATTACTTTATGATAATGGTGCTACAGAGAAGCCCTTTAAAGGAGGGGGGGGGGTCTTTGTTTAGGACAGGCAGGTAACATTCTAATAAACTAATTTGGTAATTCACTGGTGACCACCCCAAAATTTGAAAAATTCAATTGTACATCATGGTTTTCCTCCTCTTAGATGTATTCTGAGTACAAAGTATTTCTGCTGGTGCTTTACATTGGTTATTCAAGAAAATATCTCACATAATATAAGGAGACGAAAATTCAGATATATTTATTTCTATTCTGGATTTTGGAATGCATAAGGACTCTGGGCTGAGAAACTGTTTTCTCAACGTTCATTTCTACTAGCGAGTCTGAGGTGGTTTATGGAACATGAGAACAAAGTGCAGTTTGAAACACCAAGGGTTTCATTGCTGTTTCTTAAGTTTTTCAAAAAGAACAAGGGCGGGGAAGGGGGGTAGGAGAGATAGGGTTCAGGCGTGGGGAGGGGATATGGCGCCACATTTATTAATCACATTAAAAACTAAGCATGCCAACATCTGGAGCTAAAACAACCAGCAAAATCACCACGTTCAGACTCGGATTGGCTAACTCTATCTATCCCAGCATTCTCTTGGGACAGCGGTTTGCCCTAGGCTCTACCACAAGCTCGGTGAAGTACACAGCCTCAATTACTAGAGCGTGCAGCCACAACGACCTGGTATTACGGAAACAGTCAGTCACCACTTGAGTTAACATTCCAGACCCTAACGACTGGCCCCTCCCCAGCCCAAGAAATAGTCAATCTTGCCCACCCGAGCCCTGGCCCACACCACAATGTTAATAATTATAACAAGCAGTAACCCATCTGTTATATCAGAGAAGGGAACAGAGACTCCACTGAGAGATTTAGAGTGAGATGTTAACATTTCTTCAGCTGACTGCACAAACAAACAAACAAAAAAAAAGAGGAGAAATAATTCATTTGGAGATATGAAGTCATGAAATAGCTGATGTGTATTGCTTTTAACCATGCACTGATGCAAAACTGAAGCAACCATTAATAATAAAAATTAAAAAGGACATATGTATTTACACACAATCAGACCTGTTTGATCTGAAGCAGTTTGCAGATTCTATCTGTGTGTGATTTGAAATAAAACAAAAAATGGGGATTAGCATGGCCACAGCACACCCTAATGTAGGAGGGCACACACGGACAGCTTTCTGGAATCTGACAGCTCAATAAATTTGGCATGGCTAAGCCTGGTCCAAATACACACATGCCCCTTTAAAAATCATTACCCTCTATTCCTCTGAAATGCATTCTGAATGACGTCTAGTGCTCGCAATTAGGGCAGCCCAGGGCTCCATCACTCCCCTATTCAACCTTCCTGACCCCGTGGTGTGACTCAGCTCCGACCCGCAGTGCTCACTGGTATGCTTGCCCACTATCAACACCCCGAATTCGGACCCAGTGCTCTTCTACAATATTTCCTCTGTTTAAGCATTGTATCGTCTCACTTAGCTGTAGCACGGCCCTGCCTTCAACCTCTAGCTTTTTCAAAGGAAAATGCTGGTACCTCTAAGATCCTTTTGCTGTCCTTGTTAAAGTCTTACTTTTCCATTGATTGATGTCACTTCCTAGGGATTTTCTACTTACTCCACCCTGAATCAATTTTATGGTCTAATGAACTTGACCACGTTGCCACGTGATCCCCCCCCCCGACCCTTGATTCTGTAGCTGTGTTTTAACCAGCACAGGGTGGAAGCGTTCTGCCTATCGTCCCTCTTGTACCCCACCTTCAGCTTTCTGTCTAAGTTTAACCTCTCACTGGTAGACTTTCCCCTTGTCTGGATTTTCACCTGGCCTTTAATTTTATTTTTACATTTTGGTTTTAGGATTTACATTAAAACAGGACTTTGGTGAGCATGTGATGTCAAGACACCTTCTTTCTACCTGGAAGACAATGACATTATGTGACAAGGAAAAGAATGTGTTTTTCAAGACCAGCAGACAAAATTAAAGCTTCTTCCCTACATGTAGTGTTTAGATTTATAGAGTAGGGGTGGGTGGGTGGGTGGGTGGGGAGAATGGCAGATGTGATGCTTCAAATCTTGACAGCAGAACACAGACCTAATCCATCTGGCTTGGGTCTAGTGCTGTGTCTCTGGGCATCACTTTGTCTCTGAGTGACTCTGATTCCTTCCTTTCCTTCACTCCTCCCCATCCCAGCTGAGACCCACGGCTCCAGACTGAACTTGTACGAGGAGAGGCTCTTTAGGAGAACAGAGCTCTTCAATGGTAATATGGCACCTCGGACTACATGTGAAAAACACAGACATGAATGCAAAACTCGTAATAATGATTAATACTGTTAACGCTTTGGACTGAGAGACCGACCTACTTTGGAAAACGGAGGTGAAAAAATTTTAAGGAAATGTTTTAAATTTATCTTAAAATTGAGGTTAAGGAAAAAAATTTCATGACCAACTTGCTATCTTCTGCTTAGTTATTACTTTCATGATAGATGAGAGATGACCTTTTATTAACTAAGCCCTTCAAACACTACTATTCCATATCTCCCCAAATTAGTTTCTTTCCCAAATCCTGCTGGGTAGCCACATAAATAAACTAACTGAATCGTAAAGAGCTATCTACTGTTTTCTTGGTTCTTGCATCCAGCTATTAGCAAATCTTCTAACAGTGCATTACTATCCAAATGAACTCACTAATCTCGTCTTAGGATGAAAGGAAAAGAGGGCCAGGGAAAGAGATGATCCCATTTTAGAGTCCCAATATGTCTAGGTTTTTAAGACAACCTCAAGCTGACGTAGCAGCACAGTCCAGTTACTCTTAGGATTTCACAACGGGGCCCGATTTGGGATATAGGGTCCTGCTGAGACAGAGTCTGCTTTCTCACTTTTCTCGTTCTTCCGTAGTGGTAGGAAAACACCCCCAACTGCTAGGCTCTCCAAATATAAAAGACCACTTTAAACACCATGGATCAATGTGATTGACGAACTAAAAGAGGTGGCAGTGATGGGACAGTGCGTGTGACACACCTGGTGCGGATGTGTGGCAATGGGACAGGAGGAGCACTGAATTTTGGAGGTTGTGCCCTTGTGTAAGGAACTTGACTGGGTGCACTGCTGAGGTAGCAGGGCTTAGATCACACGCTCACAAGTCTTGATTGTCCAAAAAAGCCTCTGTTCCCATCTCTAACGTGGAGCTGGAATGGTTAGTATAATTCAATTTTTTCACTGCAATCCACAATCTGATTGATTGGCAGGTCACACTGGCACTCCTACCTGAGGTATTTTAGCGCTAATGATTGGTTCCTGTAAGACTATTCTATAACAGAACACAGGAAGAGCAGTTCAAAAAACACAGCTGTGGAAGGAAAACAATCATACAAAAAAGCCCGCTAAGGGGCCCACCAGCCTTTTCTTTCCTTTGGATGCAAGCATGCTTTTCACAGGATGAGGAGGAGGAGCAGTTTGTTATCCCGTTAAAAAAGTGAATTAGGGTGAATTATGCCTTTTCTACTGGTCAAAAAAAGGGGTGGGGGGGGGCAGGCAGGCAGGCACCATCCGCTACACTCCCAAGTCTTATCCTAGGAGTCGCTTTACAAATCATGGGCACAATTGCTAGATCAGTTCTTCCAGAAAAGAATGTGCCACCCAAGACACAGCGAGGAAGAAAATGGCCAGCAGGGATCACGGCCTAGGAACAGAACAGGGAAAGAGATTTAAAAAACCAAAAACTAAAACCTTTACAGGTAATCGCTTAAATTAATACAACTTAAATAAAACCAGCAACTTAAACTCTCTTCCCTCACGTTGTTTCTTTAAGCTCGGCTTCAGGGCACATTGTACACCAGATAAACCCTCGTCTCTATTTCTAGTCTCTGAGGAAACAAGAACTAAACGTACTTTGAAAGATTTCTACAGAAGGGAAAACAAAATGTACAGAGAGAAACAGAACAAACTCAAGGTAAAATGACAGAGTTTGCTGTAGTTGTGTGTTTTTAAAGGTCTCCTTTGCCGCCTCGCATGTGGAATAGAAACTATGAAGTTTTAAAAACTGTATGAAAAGTTACACTAGGCCTCGCTCAACAGTTCCCTCCTCACACACTCTTGGTTTTCATTCCCGTAGCTGGATGTTATTTCAGCACTCGTGACCAACTTTTTCCTCCAAGAAACTGCTTTAAGGTGACAAGGGGCCATGCTCAAAAAAATGTTTTGGCAAGGTCACTGAATTACTTATGTTCACCTGGATAAGGTGATCTAGCTGGTAGGTTAAAAAAACAAAAATAAAAACAAAAACAAAAACCGCAAGAGTATTTTCTCAACAAATACAGAAAAAACCATCTCTCTATTAATAAAATCATATATTATAAACTAAAGAAGTGAGAGACCTGTAAACAAATATTTGGTTGGTTGCCTTAACAAGGTGGAAGCAGGCAAATCTTAATAAGACAGGAGTAGGCCACACTTTAAGAAATATCCCAATAAGGAAGATACCAGAGGAAAAGAAAAGCAAAAAAGCCCACATCTGACTTAAGAAACAATTCAAGTGAAAGTCTAATAGACCAGATTCCAAGGAAACAACTTAAATAAATAATGTAATGATGAGTTTCATGAGAATGTGGACTAATGTATGTGGGGGAATGTACATGCTAAGATCAAATGTAAACACATATATTTAGAAAAGTGCACTTTGGTGAAAAAGTAGGATATAGTTTCCCAACCCTCAAGTCTCACTGAGCACACACAAAAAAGATCTTTCATAACTTCTTGAAAACCATGAGGAAAGATGTAGATTTTAATTAAAGGACTAAGAGAGATAATGAAATACGGATTATTTGGATTTTATGCTTGGCTAAAGAAATACTTTATGGAATCTGGGTAAGTCTCAGACTCTCTAAAAAACATATCTACAAAGTGAGAGGGTTGGACCAAATCGTGGCTGAGGTTCCTCCAAGCATGTTAAATTAGAGCATATTTTGAAGGCCTACTCTAAACAGGACCATTCGTAGTTACCCACAGAATCTCAGCGATTGCTCTATCCTCCCTCCACTTCCTGCAATACAACCTCTGAGTGCATGAATGTTTTTATTTTATTTTATTTGGCTGTGCCCATGGCATATGGAAGGTCCCGGGCCAGGGATCAAACCTGTGCCACAGCAGCAACCTGAGCCGCCGCAGTAACAACACCGTATCCTTAACCCGCTGTGCCACAAGGGAGCTCCATGCTTTTAGGCTGCCAGAGAATCTCTGGTAGACTGTGGCATTAGTTCACTGCTTTGAGAAGGTCAGGGCGGAGAAAGCATTGCCAGACAATTCTAACCTATGTCCAAGGAATCATTTCATGCTGGCAAGTTTTTCTTAGGAAATTGTTTCTTTTAATGATTTTGGTGGTTAGACTAAACCTGCATTCAGAAAAAGACCATTTAGAGAGGGGTCCCAATAAGACTTCAAAACTCAAAAACTTGTCTGTCAGATCACTCTGTCCATATTTTAAATAACATGTGACAACCGATCACGGAACTTTAGCTATGGCTAGACAGTTTAAATAACCGATGATAACGGAGGCGTTAATGTAGCTGGTCAAATCAACAAATCCTGAGATGGTAAACGTTTGTAGAAGACTCTAGGTTGCTGATGATGCCACTCTGGATGTTTCCCTCTGGACGGCTCTTAAGAAAGAGCCCCGCACTGGCTGTGGACTTTCTGATGCAGAGAAGCCTTAGGCCCTGAGTTACCTGGTTTCCTCTTATTCCTACCCACTCTTCACCGGCATCGATTCCTTATTTCACTTTCATGAGATAATGCTCTCTCGGCCTATGTAAACTCGGGAAACACACATTTCAGAAAGCTCACTGCCCTCTACATAAATCAAAGCGCTAATGATCTAAAGAGGGATGTGAAATGAGAAGAAAAGCAGAAAGGGGAAAGAGTTGATTTAAGGCTAAGCTAGTCCTGTTATTTATGTATGCACATGGTACAACAGTAAAAAAAGACTTTAAACCTGCTGATCATCTCGCAAATACATTAGTGATACACAGAACATCTGTGGGGACGGGGAAGGGAAAAGAATATGTCCAGTAGACTGACTCTAGCAATGATCAGGAAACCCAAAGGCTTAGTTTTTGCACCCAGGGGCAAGCGCAGTGGCAGAGAAGCATGCTTGCATTCTTAAATATATAAATATATATATATATATCCACAAGGAAAAAGAAAATAAAAATTAAATAACTTATATTTAAAAAAAAAAAACCAAACCAAACCAAAGAAACAGAAAAAAAAAGGCTGGCTTGTCAGGGGATGGGGTCGAGAAGGCCCCAGTGTGTGTACTTACATAGAGGTCAGCACCGTAAAATCCGTCCTGGTAAACCACACTGCAGAAAATCCACACAAAAACAAAACAAAAAAACAAAAGAACAGAAACACATTCCGGTTATTGAGGACGGCAGCATGCACATGCGCTCTACACGGGCAGGTGATGTATGAATACGGAACCTGGGCTCGGGGCGAGCGCGTCAGGGAGGAGTGCAGGCACCCGCTTGCTTGCTTGCTCGCTCGCTCTGCAGCCCCGGGACAGGCAAGGCGGGCAAGGAATGCGGTGAAGGAATGCGCCACCCGCCGATGTGGTGTTACAGTAAGAGGAGAACCACAAAGAGCATGCCCAGACAGCCTGAGACAGCTATCGGAGATCTGCTGCACTGGACACATCAGCTTTGCATATTTGGAGTACTTATTTTTTTAAGTAAACTTGTCCTAGGAGGAAGTTTTTCTTTAAAGAGCTTCAAAAGGGGTGTGTGTAGGGGGAGGGGGCAGCGGGTGTGTAGAGAAGGGTTTAACATAAAAGGGGGAAAAAAAAAAGAACCCAACGAATTCCATTAGGGCAGGACCTGTATGCAAAGTTATGTCTCATAATTATGTCTAATGTCTTGTTAGCAGTTTCATAGTATCGTGTATTTTTTTTTTCTGATATCCATACATCACCTGCTTTTCACCCTGCACATTAGACATGCGATAAGATTTGGCTGATCACACAAGCATGCAAAGTATTATTATTCAGCATTTTAAGAACCAATGCAACACCTCGGAAAAACAAGTCAATCAATTCTGACCAAAGTAAACAGAGAAATGTAATTAAAAAAAAAAACACAACCAAAAATACCCACAATGCATTGCTTTCACAAGCAGAGATAATGAGCTAAAGGTTAAGGTGATTGGTCCAAGGTCCAAGAATTGAAAGGTGCAGTGGGGATCCCAGATAGTAACAATATAATCCAGAGTGGGAGGAGTAACTGGAAGACTTTAAGGGTTCTTTTTAAACCATAAGAATATTCATGGAATTCTGAAAAATATAATTGATAACTGAGATTCTGGGCATGACCTGTTTTATTTAAATGAGTAAAACTGAGAAGGTAGCTGATTAGCTGATAAGGAATAGAAGAGTTTAATTTCCTGTTGAATTTGTATTGAACAAAGAAAATACGTCTTTTTTTTTTTTTTAAAATCCTGAGCAACACTCAACTATTATAATTGAAACACAGATTACAAACCTTTTGAGGTATTTGTGCATATGATTTCCCCAAAACATTACTTTGGGACCAAAAGACATGGAATAGCAGTAGAGAACAAAGGTAAGATTTTCTTCTTTGTACTGGTTAAATCAAGATTTGGCTGCTTAAAATTAGATCTGTTTATCATTTATTCAACTAAACAAGTTAGAGACTTTCACTACTACCTCCTCTGTTATAATAAGCTATCAAGTGAGGTCATCATATTATAATTTTAACTTAAGTATTTAAATAACTTGTTTATAGGCAGCTGGGAAGTTTCTGAATTCTACTCCCAATGACGTTTTGTTGCATTTACAGGACAGAAGGATTACACTCCGCGATGTCCCAAGTACGCTGTGCCTCTGTATTACCCACAGCAGGCAAATTAACTCATCTGCGAGGTTCAATTCCACCCATTTTCAGAGTCTCTAATGACAGTTAAAGTCTGACCTTTAAAAGTAATCTGCTTCTCAACTGCATTTTAGTTAAAAAAAAAAAAAAAAAAGCCTTAATTCATAATGAGAAGGCTGATAAAATGCAAAGCACTGATGCCAAGTGGTGATTAATTAACCTTCAACTATTTCAGTAAGGGGATATAGGCAAAGATTAAAAAATACTTCTTCTACAGAGAAGAGTGGTGGCATTCGAAACATGGACACATTTCACAGTTGCATCACTCACTGGGAATATTCACCTAAATTCTACAAGAACTCCAATATTCCCTATGTCAAATGCCACGAGGAGGCTAGAACACAATGAGTAATGATGAAATTAGTTTACTAAGCTGAAAGCAATTTTAGGCCATTCCCCATAAAATACTGGACTTATTCCTTGCCATCTTCCATGTAAACATGTGATTTAGTTAATAAGAAAGAAAACATGGGAAATTAGTGTTCAATGTAATGCACAGAAATTGATGTGATTAGACATAAAGATAAAATATATTTGAGCAAATATATACCTGACACAGACTAAGCAGAGAGAATGCGTTCTCACGTTTGGCCAATATACTGAAATGACCTATATTAAATAGGAACGGATTCAACCACTTTATAAAGTAATTCAGGAATATTAAAAATAAAGAAGTCCCATGTTTCTGGTGAGCAGTATTTCTTTGCAAGCATGATGGTAAAATCTCTTGGATTGAAATGGAAGACACTTCATGAACAATTTTCCTAGTGTGTAGAACTTCCAATGTTCAATTTTATGTTTTACTTGAATATTCCTTGATGAAACAATATTGCATCTTTATTCACTTCTCTAAAAAGAGATGTCAGAGGTTGAAGGTCAAAGGTCAAGTTGAGAGAAAAAAGGATAAAATTAAAAGTAAGTAATGGCAGAAGATGGAGATGATGGGATGCATGGGATTTAAACATCTATAAACTGCAAATGAAAGTTTATTTCTAAAGAAATTCCCTTCCAGTGGCTTCTGGATCCTGCCCATTTCAACATGCATACTTGTCTGATAAAAATGCTTTAATTCTGTGCAATTGAGGACCCAAATGGCATGTCCCTTTGGTCTGTGAATGAATGCTAAATCAGTACACCTCATAGCCAATTCTGCTGTCAGAACAGGACCTTACAAAGGAGGCTCTCTCCCTTCACATTTTAACTAAGGGGCCATGAATGGGCTCCTGCCATTGTGTTTATGCCTTAATAAGAATATGGGAAAAAAATCTGTCACAGGCAGAGAGAAAAGATGAAGAACACAAATGTCACATCTTTGAAGAAAGTCTTGATACAACTAACTTGTAAAAGTCCACTCTTTATAAAAATGTCCATTTTAGGCTGGCCCTGAGAAACAACAAAATCAAAACCTGCCACCTCACTCCTTCTCCCCCATTCTATAACGAAGGATTTATTTGTTGCTATGGAATCATTCCACTGCAGGAGACACCTCCACACAAAATCAAAGGGTGAAGGATGCTCAGCTACATTAGCTGTTTTACCCTCATTCAGAAGCCAACTGTAGTTTAATTCTTCCTACTTCTCCCTTTCTCCCTTGATTCAATTGGACTTGGTTCATCTTTGAATTAACCTCTTTTAATCCGTTTCCTACAAAGAAAGCAAATCCATTGTGGGTAACTAGCTCTGCTGCTCACCACCCAGGCAGCGGAACCAAAAGGGGGGGCATGTGTGGTAGCCTCAGCCCCAGCAAGGGTGGTGGTGAGGGGGGATCCAGCAGCGCAGTCTTGCACTACAACCTTGAGCTCCTAGTTTGGTTCTCTGCAGGAGTGTTAATCCATATTCGTGCGATGCTGAGTGAACTCCATGCCAACACACTGCTAGTGAACACGAGACGGTTCTGGCCACTGTCTTAAGCCACTACCGTGAGGGCTTAAGGTGGCCAAAATGCAGATTTATATAATGAATTGATAGTTGGTTACATTCTGATAATGGTATGGTTCTTGCCATCTAATCCGTTAATTTGCAAATATTTATAGAATCTCTACTGTGTGGTACGGCAACATTCCAGAAGTTATGAGAGGGCCATGGTATCCTTTTTGTCCGGCTGCTTATTTGGGAATCTACTGCTTACCCTGGATAGGCGGGAATGGCTGTTGGAGGTACCGCTCGGACCGCACCGTATACCGTCCGCCCTCTGCCCCTCAGGTGGGCTCCTCTGAAAGCGGCCGCCGTGGTGGCTGCAGTTGGGTAAGGGAAGCCAGGAACTAAAGGGAGACCCAAAATATGACACAAATGTCAACTTGCATTCAGCAGCAGGTAGACAGTAACGACTCGCTTTGAAACAGTTACAGGAAAGATTTAAAGACATCCCGTAGCACAAGTTTTCTCAGAAAGAAATGGAAATCTGCAACTGGCAAAACGAACTGACTCCACACCCCACGCATCACAAATCTGGAGTGGGTGTTCTTTGTTCCTTCCCGACGTCGGCACGATGACGCAAGCTGATGAGAAACAGGTCAAGCGGCTCTGGGAGCTACTGCCATCAGGAGAGACGGGACTTTAACTTCTACGAGCAGTTTAAATCGATTGCTATCAACGTTCTCTGGCTGATGATTATTCTTGTTTCCAAACATCATTACAAGGACATAATTCTCCTTCCTAAGAAGGCCCTTTTGTGTTCTGACACGCTGCCGCACTCCAAGGCACATGCAAGTCTCCAGACGTTTCCCTAGTCAGCTTTATTCTTCACCTGAAATGTTTTAATCCAGAAATGTGAGGTGAGAGGGAAAAATACCTCTCCCCTGCAGTCTTGCATCCTTAAAGAGGCAGCATTTTTTAAGGGTCTATTTTAAGTGTGCTGTCCTCTGGAAAACATGCAGAGACATTGATTCTGTGTCTGCTGAACTCTGTCTAATTATACCTCTTGCTGGAGCTAAACGGCTCAGGTCAAAAAGACTTTTAGAGACATCAACAGAGCGGAGAGTAATCAATAATACTGGAGGGGCTTTTCAATGATATTCTACTGGAGGGCCCAAAGCTGGCTTGCAGATAACATGTATAACATATGCCACAAATAATTACCTCTTCTGTTTTCTTTACTGTTAAGTGCAGCCTAAAATTTTCTTTACATGTCCTCACCCCCTTCTACCTCTTCCAACTCTTGCTTTTGGGCAACCTTAACATTTGGTCAAAAAGATTCCGTCACAGGCAAGCAGGGCAAGGCACTGTGATGGTATTTCTCTCTCTGGAGAATGCCTCCTTTTAAGTTATGTATTTATATGGGAAAAAAACCCAAAACAAAAAAAGGCCAACACATCATGGTTTACTCACAACAGTCAAAACCCATGCCAGGTCGACATAGGCTACTTACTGATTAAAGGAATGTAAGTGTTGATGCCCCCTCTTCCTGATAGGGGCACGGCTGCGTCATTGCCTAGTGACACATCTGCCTGAAAGCTGGATGCTGAGGGCATTAAAAAATAAAAATGCAGAAAGGTTACAAAGGAGTAACAAATTGAAAAACAACAGATGTTTTACATGCACATAAATAGCACAAATGGAAAAACTAAATACTACCTGCATACAACTCGGGACCATATACAGCGCCAACGACTGGGCTTAATTTCCAACCTGAAATGGAAGAGAGGACAAGGGAGGCATTTACGACTCCATGAGGATAAGGGGAAACAGGGAAGTCTCCTTAACTGTATCAAAATGAGCAGGATACCTTCCAGGAATGGATGTGGTAAGGATGAGACTGTATTACATAGAAGTCAAATCATTATGCTATACACCTCAACAGTGCTGTGTGTCAATTGCATATCGATTAAAAAAATTTTTTCTTTTTGTCTTTTTAGGGCCACACCCGGGTCATACAGAAATTCCCAGGCTAGAAGTCGAATTGGAGCTGCAGCTGCTGGCCTGCACCACAGCTCATGGCAACGCCAGATTCTTAACCCATAGAGCAAGACCAGGGATAGAACCCACATCCTCATGGATACTAGTTGGGTTTGTTACTGCCGAGCCATGATGGGAATTCCTGTCTTCTAAGATTTTAATTTGTAATGAGCAAAAAAATACATATATATATATAAAAATTTGTAATGAGCACATTTAAGTTAATCAGACCTTTAAGCTAAATGTATCCATGAGCCTGCTGTTGAATGTTAGCTTAAACATTTATAAATTTTTAAGTATTTCCAAACAACATTAGGTCTGATGTCAAATTTATTTCTACATTCCCTTTCTTGTCTTTATAGAAATATGGTAAGTGGTGAAAAAAGAACGCAGTACTACCCACTGATAATTAAAGAAGAGCAGAATTTCATATGAAAACATTAATCATTAAATATTTGTTGAATTTTATACAAAATAAGCAAACATACAGTATGATTTTTCTGAAAGATTGGGTCTTTGATTTACTTCTTTTTATGACACTGTAACATTGTGCCACTGCTACTCTATAAATATGTAAATGGAAAGAAGAAAAGGCCATTTACCAGCTCTAAACTCTATGAGCAAAGACATTATTCAAGAGAAAACCCATTCATTCGGAATCAATCCAATCCTCCATTATTTTTTGTGTTCATAGACATGCCTCTTCATTATTCTGCATAAACATTTCAAAATCTGGGTTCAAATCCTACTGGGGTTGAAAAGCACAAATATTTCACAATGTCAGACAAACTGAGTGACTCAAAACTAACATGAGCTAAAATGTTGACAATTCATCAGAAGGCACCTAGCACACTCTTCAAATCTCTAACATGGGAGCTATAGGTTTCTAAAGTTTGGTTCTAGTAGGCTTGAATACTGATTTAGAGTAGTATTTATTCATTTTTATTTTTTAATTTTTTTTGGCTGCGGCCGCAGCATGCAAGAGTTCCTGGGCCAAGGATCTAAGCCAAGCCACAGCAGGGACAATGTCAGATCCTTAACTGCTAGGCGACCAGGGAACTCCCTCAAATTATATTTAAAAATGAACTTTTCCTTTCTTACCAATGGCACTATTACTTAAGTACTCCCTTTAAATATAACGGATGTATGTTGTTATAATACATTATTTTGTTTTTTTAGGGAAGCACCCGCAGCATATGGAGGGTCCCAGGCTAGGGGTCGAATCAGAGATATTGCTGCTGGTCTATGCCACAGCCACAGCAATTCAGGATCTGAGCCCGTATCTGCGACCTATACCACAGCTCACAGGAATGCTGGATCCTTAATCCACTGAGTGAGGCCAGGGATTGAACCTGAATCCTCATGGTTACTCTTCAGATTCATTTCTGCTGAGCCACGATGGGAACTCCCCAATGGATGCAATTATAATAATGGCATATAATGGTACACTGTCAACAGTACTTTGAATACCTTTAGTTTTATACAATGGACAATGTATTTTTACAGGTGTTTGACTTTCACAAAACGAAAACCCAAAGAGAGCAATGATAGGTACCACTTCCAGGTCAATGAGTTACCACTACACTTCCCTGGGCTTCGTTTCCTAAATAATAAGCTAGGGATTTAGATTGCGATAATTTCTTTTTTTTTTTTTGGCTTTTTGCTATTTCTTGGGCCGCTCCCGCGGCATATGGAGGTTCCCAGGCTAGGGGTCGAATCAGAGCTGTAGCCACCGGCCTACACCAGAGCCACAGCAACGCGGGATCCGAGCCGCGTCTGCAACCTACACCACAGCTCAGGGCAACGCCGGATCGTTAACCCACTGAGCAAGGCCAGGGACCGAACCCGCAACCTCATGGTTCCTAGTCAGATTCGTTAACCACTGTGCCACGACGGGAACTCCTAGATTGCGATATTTTCTAAAGAGCCTTTTGGTAATTCTGTGCCTGACACTAGATAGATCTGAAAACATAATCAGATAAGTGAGGAAACTGGCCCATAGTCACAGCACAAAGTGAAAATCTAGAAACACAACCTCTGTCTACTCAGTTCCAGTCGGTAGCTTTTTCTGCCACGCCTTTCTCCCTGGATCTAAAGGAAGTTTGACATACCTGCCTGTCCTTCTTATTTTGTTTAAATGGGATTTTATCAAAATTACGGAAACTTCTTTCTGTGACAGCAATGAAAAGACGAAAACAAAAGGTAACGTGGAAGGTGGGGGCGCCCTAAGATACACCACTGATAAAATGGATGAGGAAAATGCAAATGATGCTCAATGCAAACTCTGCTGGTTTCCACCATCTATTTGAAAGGCCGAGTTACACATATTTACCGAAGACCTTCTGGGATACACTCAATACAAGTACACCTCTACCAGCACAGACTCTGGCAGGAGGTTCAAACGCAATTAAAAGGGAGAAATGCCCTTTTTTACTCTACATAAAATCTTACACAGAACTCTAAAATATACAGCAGAGAAGGAGGTCCACCAAGGAGAAGCTGTAGGGCTCAGGACCCCATCCATTTGGTTTTTTTCTTTTTTCGTCCAACAGGGACCAAACCCCTGTAGTACCACATATTAAAATGATTATCGTAGCTCACTCAGAGAATATGTGTCTAGATTGAATCAGACAACTGAAGCTAAGTTCTGTTTTTGTTAGACAAAATATTCACAGAAAAATTCCCTCTTAACAAGAAATTTATAAAACTCACGATATAACCTGTAGCCATGAAATAAAAGAGAAAATGTGTGCATGCATGCACGTGGGCATACACACACACACAGCCTTGGCTGTTACCTCTAGAGCATTCCTTTAAAAGGAGAACAAGGGATCAAGAATTAGTCTGCTTAAACTGGCACAACATTTTAAATCAACTATATTTTAATTTGAAAAAAAGTAAAAAAAAAAAAAGAATTATTCTGGTCATGCTCAGTTAAGTACGAATGAGGAGTAAAAGCGGGGGTTGGTGAGCACCGGGAGGGGGGGGGGGGGGGGGCTCATGGACAAGACTAACATATTACGAAGCACTATGGCAGCTAAAAAAAGAGGCTGCCCAAGTGGGGCCAGACTTGGGTTAACAGGTAACCTCAAAGGACATGTTCACACTGTATAAAGTGCACTTACCTGAGATGGTAACTAACACCTTAATAACTAAAAAAAAAGGTCACTTGCAAAAATTAACTCTCCTAGGGAAACAAAATACTTCAACAGAAATGAAACAACTCAAGAATGAAATCAAGAGAGAGTCTTTGATATCTGCAAAAAGTTCATCTATCTATACAAGAATATATGACATCTTTCTGGAGGTGATGTGTAATCTCTTACCATTTGCATACGGTGTGACCATCTTCTTATTGGTCATTACACGTGCTGTAGCGTTATTCACCTGAAGACAGAAAGTAGAAAGGGGGGGCAGGGAAGAAGGAGAGCACATTAAGGAACACGGAGGTGCTTATTCAACAACCAACAAGGTATTCAGTTTAAAATGTAAATTTCAGAGAGCAATGATTTGAATAATTAATATAGCAATATAAAATATTAACATATAGTATTTTAATTAAAGTACTTATTATTAAATGAGGCAAACAAGAGAAAAATGCAGTTTCTCGGTCTCCAAGTGGAAAACTAGGGCTACTTTTATCAACCAGGGCTCCAAAGAAAAAGGACATTTTCCAGTTCTTTGGCACTCTCTTAAACAGAGAAGTCTTTGCATTGAGGGAAAAAAGGAAAAGAGTAAATTGGGGATAACTCTGTACATGAACTTTGAAGTTCATTAATAAAACAGAGGCTTTTGCCACATTGGTTGGGAAGCGGATTTACAGGAAGATGGGGGGGGGGGGACCATGGATTTCACCTGTTCAGCATTTTTTGTATGCTTGTATAAGATTTTACTGTTTGAAGTCAGTAAACAAATATAAGGACTTATATTCCCATGTTGACAGACTTCAGGACCGTTCTGAATTTTCTAGATTATGTGGTCTATCCATTTAAGAAGAGAAGTTTTCAGAACGCCTTTAAATTAGGCACTTAAAAGAAGTGAAAAAATAAAGCTTATTTTTTTTTTTATGGTACACTCCACCCTCATCAAAGAACCGCATAAGTTAAAGCACCCTCAGTGCTAAGGTAAGCCGGGGTTCCCAAGCCGGTGCTGATGTTAAAAAGATGATGGCGCTTAGAAGCCAGGATACTGCAGCCCAGCGTCAGAATCAGCCTCAAAGCTCTTGGCAAGGAGGGTAGAGCCTTACCATGAACTTGATAATATACTGTGTTGTGATATATAAAAACAGGCCATTTTAAAAAAAGAATTATAAAACATACAAAATGCAAATACGTATCATTTCACCTCTAGGGATTTACAGTATGTGAAATTTGCATGGTGAGAAATCCATTAGCAAAAAAAATAAAAATGTTTTTTAAGGCAGATTTGGAACCAAAAATGTTTTAATATATCTTTCAGGATTTGTATAGTGATAATCTTCCCATGTGAGGAAAAGAGCTTGAAACTCCATTTACTCCAGTTTGACCCACCAAATCATATAAACATTTCACATTTAAAAAGAAAGAATGGGATACAACAATGATGAGACTGAGAGCATGCAGTTAAAAAACACACACACACAAATAAAAGAAAGAAAAAAACAATCAATTTTGGAAAGAAGGGAGAAAGTGAAGAGCGAGGCTCTCACAGACAAGGATTAGAATGGGGCAAGAGCTTCCACTAGCCGCTAGAGCAGAAAGCACCCAAGCACTTAAAGGAAAAATGGCCAGAACCAATCAGAAATCACCAGTCAGCAAAAGAGACCAATAGCTGCACAGAACAGAGAAGGGGTGGGGAGGGAGGGGGCAGGGCTAGGAAGAGAGCTGGGGTGAGGAGAACACAAAAGCGGGGAAGGGTACAGAGAAAGTCAGGGAGGCCATCGCGGGCAGGAGAGAGAGCTGTCAAGGGCCAAGAAAGAACAGTCACAGCTACAAACAGAGGTCTGGGAAGGAGGGAAAGGAGGAAAGGAAGTGGGGGCAGGAGGTGCATTAATAAAACCAGCCAAACTGGAGTTCAGTAACTCTGAGTAAGATGTGCAAGGGGAAAAAAATCACCATGACGTCAGTACTCAAACAGCTCAGACTGCTACCAAACAATATGTACATCCAAAGTCCAGGCGGCATTACTCAACAGCAGTGAAAATAAAAGGGGGAAAGGAAAAGGAAGAGGAACAAGTCAAATCACATTTTGTAGTGTTAATGTGAGATGGCAGATGGACTTTTTCTTTCTTATTTGTTTGTAATTACATTATAAAAAAGCTTCTTCTCTAGTGCTTTTGATTCACTTACCGCCAACGGGCACCATCGCCAGCATTGTGTATAGTTACCATGGAAAGAGTGAGTCAAGTGAAGGGCCCTAAATGCTAAACCATTGGAAAGGGAGGGGGGGAAAAAAAGCAAAATATGCAGACATCTTACTCAAAATGGTGGCTTTTATATTTCATACTTTTAAAAACTGGGAAGGGGGAAAGGAGCCAGTTAACCTTCACCGTGTAGTGAAAAAGGGCTGGGGAGCAACAAGTGGCCGACTCACTCCCAGTGCTAGTGCATCCAGCAGGCAGCCATCAAACCCTCTGGTGGAGGATTCATCCATTCACTTGAAATTCCCGATATTAAGTATAGTTAAAAGCCACATGAGTTTTGGAATCTCCTCCCACTCCCCAACAACCTCTATCTAATCTTTATTCCCTACTTATCACATGTATGTGGAGGTGAACTGGCCTCCCGAGAGAGAGAGGATATTGGCTGGCCCCTTGATTCATTACAGGACCCATTTCTAAATTGGACAGTTTTAAAGACATTTTATACGTTAGTTTTATTTTGGCCTGGTTACAGGAATTCGGAGTCTCGCAAACTGAAGCAAAGGAAAAAAATCAAGAGAGTAGAAGGATGGACATTTTGGAGGAAAAAAAGTAAATGAAAAACAAGTACACATACATACACACAGGGGTAAATCAAAATTAAATCCCCCAAACCACCAAAAATGGGGGGGGGAGGAGAGAAGTGTTACTTTTATGCATTTTAGAGCAAGAAGGTGAAGGACACAGAGACACAAACACACACACACACATACACAAACAAGACAGGGTTCCAAATGTGAAATAGGTGAGGCAATACATAAAAAGAGAAATAAAAATATAAACCAGAAATTGAATTATTGAAGACATGCACCTCGATTTTACGGCCCTCTACCACGGTGCCGTGTAATTTCTCCCTGGCCCTGTCTGCATCAGCACTATTCTCGAAAGTTACGAACCCGAATCCCTGCATGCAGCGGGAGAAGGGGGGAAAACATGCACATCGTTATATTGAAGTACTGATCTCTCAGTAAATAGAACAAAAATATCACAGTATGAAACTGACATCAGCAACAACTCAGCAATACTCTCCCAAAGTCACATTTTCGGTCCATGCATATTTTGTAAAGGGAAATCAAATCTGATAAAAGAATAAAGAACTGCAGTAGTGGTCATAATACTAATTGTAATCATGTAATTAACAACAATAATAACAATAATAAAATGAAACATAAAGCATGTGAGGCCAGACCAAAATTAAGGTACAGAGTTACTCGGGTCAAACCATTCAACCAAGAATCTGAGCATTTAGGGGAAAAAAAAAAAGCCTACCTTTCTTTCTTAATTCAGGTTCCTTTATGTAAGACTAAAAATACTTAATTAAATCTATCATTACCCAGTAACTTTTACATGAAACAGGACATTTAGGGGCAAGCTTTGTATGAGTTTTCTTTCTTTCTCTTTTTTCTAAAGGAGGTCTAATTGTTTTCGGCCCACTCTTCTGGCTGCTTCTATCCCCATCAGCTCCTTTGGGAATAGGATAATTTAAGCCAACGTGTTGATGTGAACTCCATGGGGCTGGGTGTGGAAGAGGAGAGCACACGTGTTTGTCCAAACATAAATGTCACTAAGCAGTGGTCAAGCATGACTTGCTGTCAATGCTAATTTTATTTTACCTCATTTTATGTTTTTACAGCTGCACCCACGGCATATGGACGTTCCCAGGCCAAGGGTCAAATCTGAGCTGCAGCTGGGCCTACGCTACAGCCATGGCAACACCAGGTCTGAACTGCATCTGTGACCTAGGCAGGGTCCTTAACCTGCTGAGCCACAATGGGAACTCTAATGCTAATTTTAAATGACCAGACGGGCACTTAGAATAAAAACATGTTCAGCTGAATTTCAGAAAACTGCTCATCCAAGTTTGTCTAAATTACACTCTTGTTGAAGTCTACATCTGCTGCTAAATATATCTAATTTTTTGTATATAGAGAAAAGGAAGAGTCAAAGGCAATGGGAGTGAGATCTATTTAGCGACCTCAGTTGTATACATTCAACAGGAAAAGGATACCATAAAACAGCAATGCGGTTGCTACTCAGAGTCAGGATTAATTTACTCTGTCCCCTGTAGATGCTGAAAAACAAACCAACAAACCAACCAACAAACCATGGAACTTTATTAAGTAGAAAAAGCAGGAGAGCAGGGAGTTAACCCACTTTACTCCTTTGCTCACATTAAATCTGAAAAGACTACGTCATGATCACACCACCAATTTCAACGCTTGTATACCCTGAGACTATCTCATAAAGCATTGTATTGGTTCCACTCTAGGTGCTGTTTTTCTCTCTCCACTCTGTAACTATAAAAGTTTCTCAAGCTATTTGCCTCTGCAGAGTAGTTAACTTTGAATTTTCTGAGAAAGTCCTCGTGTCTCAAAGCCTTCACTGTTCCCCTATATTCTTTGCCTATACCACTGTAGGATAACCTGAACCCTGTAAGTTTTACTGAAGTTCTGCTCTGCTGCTTCACGCCGTGAGTACTCCTATATATACAAGATACATTCTCGACCGAGATGGTAAAGAACATGCATTGCTCAGTAAGGTTTTATAAAAGCAACTCCACCATTTTGAAGCATCTGACTACTAGCTATTCTAAATGAGTATATGGTTGGGTGGCAAATCCATGGAGGATTCCAATGGATTATTTCTACCTTCGACTTGGGTATCACCACAAATACTCCAGAAAGTGAAATTCTAAGCTGATAGAAAATTTAAAAAACATATGTAGCTTAAGATGGAATACTATGGGTAATTTTAACTAAAAATGTCTCTTAACAATATAAATGTGTTGAAAATATGAGTGGGAACACATTTTCAGAAACAAATATCAACACATTATAGCCACTTTGACAACTCAAGGTATACAGGGCAAGTCACTAATTAAGTATTCATTTGTCACCTACACCAACACCCAGTGAAGATAAGAAGCCCGTTCTCTAACCCTGGAGAATCCTCCAATGGGAAGGTTAAACCTTTTACAAGCGGTTACAGACACACATACACATATACTTGTTTGTTTTTTAAATACACCCATGGGGTATAAAGGATAAATCTGTTGGTTTCCTTTTAAGGGTAAAGAAACTGGATCAAACTGAGGTTAAGCACCCAAGTGCCTGCAAGGCCCAGAACACCAACAAGGTCTTTTTTCTTCCAGGCAAATTTTTCCTACAGCTAATGGTGAAAAAATTAGAAATTATGCTTTGAAATCAAAGTTCAGTATTCTATTTACTAAACCACCATTTCTTCTAATTTCCTTTTTCAAATCTAATTGCTCATTGTGTTCTATGACCCTCCTTTCTGTAATGTATTGATGGAACATTGGTGACACAGTGACTGCATCTAAAAGAATGCAGGATATATTATAAGTATTGGCATCTTATAGCCAGCAAATGACAAAGTTTAACATTAAAGTCTGCTTGTGTAAGATTTTCTCAGTATGACTTTAGTTTTCTGGAACAGAGTTTCACTTTCAAATTTTAAAAAGTATTTTATAAAGAAAGGTGCTTATACACCAAAGGAAATGCTAATCAAGATACCAAAAACCTAAAGATGAAGCAAGCTTATGGGCACATTTACCTAAGGTAAGAGGAGGCAGAAGGCTTGTTGATACTTTGAGACTTCCTGAGAAGAAACGCAGAGGTAAGAAGATTTCTTTCTTGCCTTGGAAGATAAATAGACCTTGTATCAGATAGAATAACAGTCCCCCAAAGTGGTCCATGTCCTAATCCCCTGAACCTGCGAATATGTTACCTTACATGGCAAAAGGGATTTTGCAGATGTGATTAAATTAATGATCCTGAGATAGAGAGATTATCCTGGATTATCTGGTGAGCCCAGTGTAATAGCAAGGATGCTTAGAAGGGAAAGAGGGAAAGAGGAGGGCCAGAATCCGCGTGCAGCAGCCGGAGAAAGCTGGGTGGGCTGTGGCTGGCTCTGAAGATGGAAGGGGGGGCTACAGGCTAAGGAATGTGGCCAACCCGGAAGCCAGGAAAGGCAGGGCAGTGGATCATCCCGTCCAAGCCACCTGAAGGACTGCAGCCCCTCATTTTAGCCCAGTGAGACCCACTTTGGATCTCTGACCTCCAGGACTGTAAGATAACAAATCTGTGTGGTATTAAGCCACCAAGTAAGTTTGTGATAACTGGTTCAGAAGCACTGGGAAATTATACCTCTCAGAATTAAAGTCTGTGATTAAGAAGGAGAGAGGCATAACCGGCATTTTTGGAGTGTTGTCCTTAAATATTTTCCTCTTGAGTGGAACCTTCACACAGAGGACTTTCCATCAACTCTATTTTCTGCTTATCTGTCACATTTACAATTTGGTTTTAAGAATACTAACTCAAATAAAACTTGAAAAAAATTTCAATGTACTGTTTCTTAAATAAAATTTAGCATTTCTGAAAATGTGCCAGGAATTGAGCTAAGGATATTCAAAGACTTAAAAGAAGTTACTAATAGGAAAATGTGCGTATGTGAAATTGTTTTAATATCCTTTTTATTCTTGGAAATCTAATTCACATTAAGTTTCGTCATTTGGATCTCTTGCTTTAAAAACAAATTTTATTACAATTATGTCCTAACCTAACACCTTTTCCTTTGTAACATGATCATATAATGTATCAAACAGGGAAATACAATAATGTAATAACATAATAACTTTGAAGAGCTACAAAGTTAGACTCAATAAAAGTAAATATTTCAGGTAGGTAGGAAGATAAAGAACAGATAAACAAAAAGTAAATTTGTATGTTTATTTATAAAATAATGTCGACATATTTCTCTATACCAGCACCATCTGACAAATATAATGTGAGCCACACACATAATTTCAAATTTTCTACTAGCTCCATTAAAAAAGTAAAAACAGGTGCAACTAATTTCAATAATATACTTGAAGCTGTACTGGGTAAATAACTATTAAAAATAATAACAAAAAATAAAAATAAATAAATATATTTCCCAACAAGCAATATCATAAAAAAAAAATAATATATTTGATTTAACCCAGTATATACAACATAGTATGATTTCAACATGGCATCATTATAAACCCATTATTAGTGAGATGTTTAACATTCTTTTTGTGTGTGTGTGTATGTGTGCTAAGTCTTTGAAATTGGTGTCTATTTTACATTTAAAGCACATCTCAGTTTAGATCTCCCACATTTCAAATGTTCAATACGGCCACAGCCCTGGACAAGGCAGGTCCACACCCTTTAAACTCTGACCCAGGGCTCTCAGCTCACAAAGTTCTTCTGTGTTAATAATTTAAGAACACCTGTGCTACACTCATGATTTACCAGCTACCTTAGCTGCCTTTCGGAAACTGAAGGATGGTATGTTTATCAGGTGTATGGTTGTGGTTAAAACTTATACAGAGTGTGACAAAAATTTTATCATCTGCCTTGACATTCATCTGTCATCAAGGGCATATGGAGCCGAGTAACTGTCACCTTTTTAGTCTGGCCTCAAACTGCGATAAATAACAAGCAATAGGGTGAGCAATGTGAAAACATTTTAAAATTTGTATAATCTTTGAATTTTTCCATCTCAGAAAAATGAGAAAGAAAATTTACCATGTAACTTTTAAGGGAGAAATCAAAAGCAGACGGTTCTCCTGGGTATGGCCAGAACACAGAAATTAAAAAATAAATAAAAGAAAAACAAAACTAAAACCCATAAAATGGTAACAAAAGAAAATAAACTACCACTTTCGGAAATACATGCACTGTTAATTCAGTTTTAAGTATAATGAAAAACATTTAATCTCAACATTACCCATCAAATTTTACTGAAAATCACAAATGCCTACTTAGTGTAATTTCAAAGGTAGTCTTTTGACCATATTTGGAAAGAAATAAGGGAAATTTTTTCTTATAAATTCCCTTTGCATAAAATCAATGCCAGGGAGATAGGAGAGAAATTACAGCAGATTACCTGTGTCTGAGGAATGGGAATAGAGGTTTTATCTTCTCTAAACTTTCCTAAACTTTAACTTCCAGTCTAAACTTAAGCCTAGCCCAAACCCAGATACCCATCATTCCAGAAATCCACCTGAGAGAAGTAATGAGAACACAGTAACTAAAAATCTGCTGGAAATCTCCCAAATTGTTGTGCTCTGTTTTGGAGACCTTCAGTGGACTTAAGAATTGACACTGCCTGAAGAGGTGAGGAGCTTCTACACATTGGGTATTTGTAATACACATCCCTTCAAAAGTGACAGCTATACTCACAATGTGTTGACAAAAACCTTATGGGCGTTCCTGTTGTGGCTCAGCGGTAATGAACCCCACTAGTACCCATGAGGACGCAGGTTAGATCCTTGGCCTCGCTCAGTGGGTTAAGGATCTGGCATTGCTGTGGCTGTGGTGTAGGTCGGCAGCTGCAGCTCTGAGTCTACCCCTAGCCTGGGAACTTCCATATCCCACAGGTGTGGCCCTAAAAAGCAAACAAACAAAACAAAAACTTTATGGAAAATATAAATGTTTAAATCTGTGGATTTCTTTTTAAAATAAGCTTGATATTTATTACAAACAAATTGCTATAGTTGGACTGAGTGATCATGAACAGGATGGTGAAAGGTCTGAATTTCAACAACGGAATAAACTCTCTGTCCCTAAAAGTATCCAGCAGATTGTGATGGAACATGATGGAGGATAATGTGATATATATATATATATGGCTGGGTCACTTTGCCGTACAGTAGAAATTGACAGAGCACTGTAAATCGACTATAATGGAAACAATAAAAATCATAAAATTAACAAAAAAAAAAGAATACAAAAAAAGTATCCAGCAGAGAATACACAGTGAAGAGTCCTGGTTATTAAACAAGGTGACCACTGTTTAGGGTTCTGTTTAAGACTCTGAGACGAAAGACTGGAAGGAAATGCAAGAGAATACTGTGAATATTCTCCTTAATGAATTGTACATGCTTTTTTCCTTCCTATTTCTAATTCATGTTTGTTTTTTTTTAATAATGGTTCCTTAAAAAGTGCTTTTGAAAAGTTGTTACTCAAAGGATCTACAAGGAGAGTGACAACATAATTTATTGTTCAAACTAGGGCACTTTGAGGGAGAGAGGGGATATTATTAATAATTATGCTATGGCAACAGGTATAAACTGGGAACTATGTAGGATAAATGAGGGTATATGGCTGCTCTTTCTACAGTATCTTCTTACTGTTTGTATTAATACTTTGTCATGACCGGTGCAATCTGGAAAATCAATAAAGCTATGCATAGCTGTGTAGTCATTTTTCTAGATTCTTATTTTTTTTTTTTTTTTGGTCTTTTTGCCATTTCTAGGGCTGCTCCCATGGTATATGGAGGTTCCCAGGCTAGGGGTCTAATCAGAGCTGTAGCCACTGGCCTACACCAGAGCCTCAGCAACGCGGGATCCGAGCCGCATCTGTGACCTACACCACAGCTCACGGCAACGCTGGATCCTTAACCCAATGAGCAAGGCCAGGGATCGAACCCGCAACCTCATGGTTCTTAGTTGGATTCATTACCCACTGAGCCACGACGGGATCTCCCATTTTCCTAGATTCTATTTGAATATGTTAGTTAATTTTTTGTTAGGGGTGCCATTTTTCATCACATATCTTAACTGAACATTTTCAAAAAGATGGTCTACTTTGCTTCAGTTAATCAAAGAAAAATTAAATGGCTGATTGTTTTTTATAAAGGAGTGGGGAGTAAAAAGATGATTTTCAAAAAAATCACATGAAATAATTTATATATCTATATACACATGTGCACATAAATGATTTAAATTCACTCCATAAAAATAAAATTTGGAATATGAAGGTCAAAGAAGAAAGAAGGAAAATAGTCAACAACAGAGAAAGGACCACCTCCTGGAGCACAGAAAATCTACTCTCCAGGCAAGCTGGAAGGTAGAACACTACAGGCGGGGAAGGAAAGGGCAGGGCAGAAAAACAGTGTTCACTTATGTGTACAACCGAGTATCATCTCAAAACCAGGGCCAAGAGTTTCATCAGAATAAGACATGGTGTAACAAAGGATTGCTTTTTGTTTTGTGGTCATTTATTTGGTTAAAAACTGTTCTACTGTAAATATTACTTATCTCTAAAAACTTGGCTTTTCCATTACTGTTTCAAAAAAAAATTCAATAAAGCTAATTTCTGTACAGAAAAGCACTCTGTTAAGACTGAGCAATTCTTTTTTTTGGCCATGCCTGAGGCACGTGGAATGTGAAAGTTCCTGGGCCAGGGGTCGGACCCATGCCACTGCTTCAGTGCCAATGTTGGATCCTTAACCTACTGAGCCAAAAAACCCTCCAAGACTGAGCAATTCTTAACAATGGAACCACAGGAGTCTCTTCTTCTCTGATTCCTTTCAAGACATACTGTAATTTTACAGTCAACCCTAGACACAAAAGAAACGAGAAACTAAACTTAATTTACAAAAAGAAAAATACTCATTAATTTATCTTAGGTGGATTCCAGAAGGGGCATCTAGGTTTTGATGCCAAAATTAATCTCTAGCCCATTCCAGCAAAGAACTTTAGATAACAGTTAAGAAGGGCAAAGATGAAGTCAGGTTTTGTATCAGCTCTGGAAGGTAATTCTGAATTCTGTACTTTGTTCTAAAAACATTTTCCAATTAGTACATGGTCTGACTACGCTTCAGCAGCCCAAAGAAAAAGGGGCAGTGAGGACACAGCATCAAGCTGAGAGAAGCAGCATATACTCTGAGATATCTCAAAGAGAAAAGGAAGGCTTGTGTCATTTAAAAAGAAAATTACAGGGGAGAAGCAATTGAATTGGGTAAATTAAAAAATTTTGGGCAGTAGGCAAATCCTTGAAGTCAATGGAAGAAGCCTTAGAAAGATCAATTTCCTTTGCTTCACAAGAATTCAATCAAATTATTTTCTTGGTAAGGAGCAAGTCCTCAATGCCTGATGGAATTATACTGGGCTTCCGGTTGTTAGTCTCACTAAGAATATTCCAGACACATACACTTAAAACAAAAAATATTTTAACTATCAGTTTAAGATAAACAGTGTGGTCAATAATTTTCCTGATTTCACATTCACGTGCTTCTCATCTCTAAACCATTGTTATTTTTCTATCTTGTATCTAAAAAGGTCACAAAAAATAAAAGCAAACTATTCAACAAAGGAACAGAAATCCATTGTGAGGAAATTACAAGTATAAATTGTTTTACTGGTTACAGCTTGAATAGATGTCACTTTAAAAATACTTACCAAGTTAAGTGCTGGAGAAAATTCTGTATAAGCATATTAATTTTTTTTTGTTTTAACTGAAAACTGGAAGCTTAGGGTATAATTACCTCTTTAATAATTAACAAATAATGATTACAGTCAGAATTAAACACTTTTAGTGTTGATGCATTCTATAAAGGAAGGGAATAATAGTCAGGAGCATTAGAAAAGTGCACACATTTTCATTAGCAGAGATGGGGGTAGGAGGTATATGTAATTCTGTAGATTTGTTATTTTTATTTTGTTGTCCTTTTAGGGCCACTGCTGTGCAGCACATGGAGGATCCCAGGCTAGAGGCTGAATTGGAGCTACAGCTGCCAGCCACAGCCACAGCCACTCCAGATCCAAGCCTCGTCTGTGACCTACACCACAGCTCACGGCAACACTGGATCCTTAACCCACTGAGAAAGGGCAGGGATCGAACCAGTATCCTCATGGATGCTAGTCAGATTCGTTTCCACTGAGCCACGATGGGAACTCTCTAGATATGTTATTAATTCCCAAAGTATAGTGAATTTGGAGCAGGAAACTGAAGACAGGGAAATATTAACTTATTTATTTGCTTTATTTAGCTTTCCTCAAATTAACATTCTTAGAAATTAAATCATAGCCAAGGGCTATTTTCAAGGCTCATTAGAGACGACCAAATGAAAATTAATTCAAAAAGTGGTCTAACCTAAAAATGCAAATAGAACCTAACATGGCAAGGTAGATATTTACAAGCTTGGCCCTAGCTGATTGTGTCTGTGAAGTGTATCTCATTTGCGGAGGAGAAAGAAAATTCTCAAATACAACTTTATGAAAATCAGTTCATCAAATATTTTTTCACAACACCGTTTCAAGACTCTACCATTCCTTAATTCCTAAAAATACTGCTGCTTATTTTGGTGCAGAAAAGTTCTAAATCATATAGATTAGAAATTTAAAATAGTAAATTACTAGGCAAAAGTAAGTTTTAATGAAAACGTTCAGTTCTTATACAGAACACATTTAAGAAGAGAATACATACATCAAATTATACACGGTTACTATATTTATTCTTATGCAAAAACCCCTAACTCTCCCTATTTGTAATGGAAGCGACTCAGTCCTGAAGTTTACCTGAGTAGACCTGAAAGTGATGAATACCTGAGTCACCACTCCCTGTTTTTAAACCTCGTCAAAATTTTTTGAAAAGAGAAAGCAAGTTAACCGAATAACTGAAGTATGTTCTAAGCACTCTGAGGTCACTTTGAAGTTCGATTGCTAAAAGCTGAATTGTTCTGATAGAATTCAGACTAGAATTCTCACAGAATTTCACTTTCTTTTTTTCTTTTTTCTTTTGAGGGATGCACTTGGGGCCTGTGGAGGTTCCCAGTCTAGGAGTCTAATCGGAGCTGCAGCCGCCTGCCGACGCCACAGCCGCAGCCACGCGGGATCTGGGTCACGTCTGCAACCTACCCCACAGCTCACAGCAATGCTGGATCCTTAACCCACTGAGCGAGGCCAGAGACCGAACCCGCAACCTCATGGTTCCTAGTCGGATTCGTTTCCCCTGTGCCACAACGGGAACTCCGAATTTCATTTTTTGTTTGTTTGTTTGTTTGTTTTTTTCTCAGTCTTCTCTCTCTTCCTTTAAAATGAGAAGCTTAGGCTTAAACCCAATAAAGGACTGGCGGGACTGGCGTGTCCTACAGCCTTTCTTCCTTATGGCTACATTCTCCCTCAAACCGCCCTTGTTTCCACCCCTTCAGCTTCCAGGTTTAAGGTTTAGAGAAAAGTTTTGGCTGTGGGTTAGCTTATGTTCAGAGATGATCTAATCAAGCTAGTTAGGATTTTTGTTTGTCTTACTTTTTAGGGCTCTAAAAAAGCTCTAAAAGCTCTTGGCATATGGAGGTTCCCAGGTTAGGGGTCGAATCAGAGCTGTAGCTGCCGGTCTACACCACAGCCACATGGGATCCGAGCCACGTCTGTGACCTACACAAGAGCTGAAGGCAACGCCGGATCCTGAGCAAAGCCAGGGATCAAACCCACATCCTCATGGATACTAGTTGGGTTCATCACTACTGAGCCACAACGGCAACTCCCTAGATAGGATATTTTTCGTAGGCTTGAAAAACAGCTTAAATTTTCTGACTCCTTACTATATGAAATAAAACAAAACTAAAAAGAAACCAAGCACAAGCATACTGAAAACTAAACGGAGCTTACCTTAGAGCCACGTTCATTAAAGATTATTTCTACATCTAGGATTTTGCCAAACTGCTGCAGAGACAAAAATAAAAACATTTATTTATGGTCAGCTTTTTATCCATATACTTTACTTTCTTCTGAAAAAGGAATAGGTGTTTTTTTCCCCTTTACTTATTTAACTTCAATTTTTCTATTTGCTGAAAGGTCCCAAAACCAGGTGCAGATTTTTCCTCATCATTGAGCTGGTAATTTCTTCTTTTAAATTCGCTTACATGTGCATTTTTCACGTCTATATAGTGGAAGCTGTTTTCAGAAGCTATTCACAGAGAGTGTCTCCCTATTACATACTTCTTCCTAACTGCATCTCTAACTTTTGAAATGTCTGTTTTTTGTTTTTGTTTTTGTCTTTTCTAGGGCCGCTCCCGCGGCATATGGAGGTTCCCAGGCCAGGGGTCGAATCGGAGCTGTAGCTGCCAGCCTACGCCAGAGCCTCAGCCACGCAGGATCCGAGCCGCATCTGTGACCTACACCACAGCTCACGGCAACGCCAGATCCTTAACCCACTGAGCAAGGGCAGGGACCGAACCCGCAACCTCATGGTTCCTAGTCGGATTCGTTAACCACTGAGCCAGGACAGAAATTCCTGAAATGTCTGTTATAAATAGTAAATTCTAAATAGAAAAATATACTATTGAAGGCTATTTATCTTTCCTCCCCCACCTTATGTTCACTGGGACTGGGAAAAAAATAGAAAATATAAACAAAAAGGAAAAGGGAAACAGGAAATGAGATCATCTGTAATCCCACCATCTTTTTCTTTTTTTTTTTTCCGGCTGCGCTTGCAGCGTGTGGAAGTTTCCAGGCCAAGGAAGAACTTGCTCCACAGCAGCGACCTGAGCTGCTGCAGTGACAGCTCCAGATCCTTAACCCACTGCACCACAAAGGAACTGCGTAATTCCACCGTCTTAACATTTCGATACCCAGCCTTCCTGGCTTTTCCTTAGGCATATGTATATATATATATATGTTAATAAAAAAATATAAATATATAAAACATATATATATATGTAACTACACATACATATAACTATATAACTATAGATACCTCACACTACACATACTGCTTTTACTTTTTTAGAACTTAATATACTATAACTTTCTAAATCATGAAATATATATCTGTGTTATCATTTCTACAGGTTACGTGCAATTTTCCATCATACCAAACATTTGTGGATATTACGGATAGTTCTGTTTCTTTGCCATTTTAATATTTCTGCAATGAATATCATCAAGAATATTTATATAATAACTTTCTTTTGTAATTATTTAAATATTTTAACATTTGGAAAATCAAACAAATCTAAAAACACAAAACCCAAATAACTATTGTGAGAGTATAGCTGATGGGGCATACACAAAACACAAACACAGTAATTACCTGGAGGAGAGGTATATACAAAGTGACAAAACTACCTGTTTAATCAACACCTGGATGAACTGACTTGAAGGAATGTGCAGTAAATCTGCAGGCACCTTTTTTGGCTCACACTTCCCTTTGAGTACTGGACTCACAGACCCAATTATCTGTTTTAATTGGATTGCAAGGCAGACTTCGGGAAATGTGAAAAAACTAAAAAATGAAAAGTGCAAAACAGAAATCATGCTTTCTTCTTGGTCTGAATTATTACCATCTTTATTAAGAAACATGTATTAATAGAAAAAAAGAAAAGAAACCACCACCACAACCACCACCAAAAAACCCCAAAGCAAAAACCAAACATGTATGAAGAGCCTAAGTTTTCTAGGGTAAGAGTCCTGGGTTTGATTCTAGTCTCAGCATTTAATATAAAATTAGAAAAATCAAGAGAAGATGGAAATGTCATATTTTCATAGGAAGGAGGGCATTTTGCTTTATTTCTTTGTCTATCCCCCAAACTGAGATTTGTAGGGTGTTTTAGAGTTTGTTTTCTTTTACGTTTCCTAATTGGACCTTACAACATCCTTCCAGAGTACAGACTGCCTTCCTTTAATGGTTAAGGACTTTGAGACTGAAAGAAGGCACTAATCCAATTTGCAGAGCTAATAAAATCTGGCATGCAATCTTGCTTTTTACCAATGCCACTGTCCTTCTAGGTATCAACATGTACTAAGCACGTGGGAGAAGACAGCAACCAGGTATCCTTTGCAAGGAAAATTTCATGCATTTTTTGCACTTAGTGTCCAATGGTAAGGGCATAATACATTTCAAGAAATCACTGATACCTGGCCTAGGCAAATCTTTAGTGGACTCTATTTTTCTGACTCAAGAGAAGACACACTTCTGAAAGACAAGAATGTACTCCGCTTTTCACAGCCCTCCAGAGATTAAGGTTCCATATTATCTCTGATAATTCGGTAGAAAACTTAACAACTTGTACTCCTGAGAAGTTTTTTCTTAAATGTCACCTACATTCTTTATCCTGCCTTTCATGTTTTCTGTTCTCTCTTTTCTGCAGAGATGAAGAACAACTACCATTTCCTGCCAAAAAGCTCTTCCAGCACTTCAAGAACCTCCTTGAAGATTCATTAAATCTCAGCCCTGGCCCTTGCTTTCAGGGTAGAAAACGCATCCAGGGCGTCAGCTGACAGTGAGAGAACTCTGCTCCAGGACCTTATCACCGAGAAGCGGCCACCACCAAGGCTTAAAGAAGGGCATTTGCTTTTCAGATAATGCGCTAGGCAGCTACAGTTTTTTTGTTTTTTGTTTTAAATAATTCTCTCTCATTCCTAGTTCAAGTGAGGAGTTAGGTCAAATTAAAACAGGCAACAACACATTAGCCCAGAAAAAAGTTAAGATTCTCAGTAGTCATTCACATCTAAGTAACTTAAATCTTTACTATTACACTTTGTTTTCATGACAGTTATTTTGGGAGGAAGGAAACAGCTGGAAGAGCAAACACATCAGGTAGCAAACTAACCTCCTAAAGCTGGTTTTAGATCACAGATATTATTTCATTTAATTCAGAACCTTTGAAAGGCAAGATTCTGAATTAGATTCTGACCTGATTTTAGCACTGAAAGCCTTGCATCCCAAGAAAACCCTCAGTCCCAGGCAAACGGGCTTGGACAGTCACCACCACTGGTAAGAACTTACTAGGCTAATGTGGAGAATAGACCAGGTGACGGGAAAGATCCTAAAGCCTTATGAAAGTATTCCCTTGCCTCAGGATCTTTCTCAATTTATTTGCAGTTTTATCCTAAAGGACTAAATGACGAATAATACATTTGGTGGGTCAGAGTATATTCTAATTGTAAACCCCAAAAAAGGACTTCAGAGACTTACCCCAAACATCTGCCGGAGGTCAGGGTCCCGGAAGCGGAAAGGAATATTAGAGACATGCAGTCGTTTCGGGGTAGATTTACTCTCTGAATTTTCACTGCTTTGTGTCTGTGACTGCTGGCCGTCTGTCTGTGCGCCCCCTTCTGTCTGCTAAGCAGAGAAATAAAAAACATTAAGTGAAAATGAAATACAACAATTTCACAAGAATTACATAAAGTCTTCCCCTACCCTAATCATTCTCAGTGTCTTTAAGCAGAAATCACAGCTGTCTCTTCAAAAACATCATATTATCTGTATTCAAAATGCTGTAGGGTATAAAAATTTATGTCTTTTGTATATGTGTAGTATGTTAGTAAAGTAGGAGATACTATAAACACTAAGTGACCTGCTCAAGAACACATGGAGAAACATTAGGATAACAAGGTATAAAAATAGCACATTATTCTTAGATCCCAGAATTTCTGGTCAATGATTTCAGGAAATAAGGGAATATTTTTATATTTCACTCCCTCTATTATTTCCAGAGTTTATGACTACTGGGTTATTATTTATAACAATAAATAATAACACTGGGGACTTGGCTTAAAAACTGAAGAAACCTCTTACTCTGAAATGGATCTGTACTCTCCTCCCTAATTTATGCAATTCCTACTGCTTTAGCAGAGGGAACCCACCTTTCTGTGGCCTAGAGCAAAGCTGCGTTTAGAAAATCTGTTGGGGAGTTCCCATCGTGGCTCAGTGGTTAACGAATCCGACTAGGAACCATGAGGTTAAGGGTTCAGCCCCTGGCCTTGCTCAGTGGGTTAAGGATCTGGCGTTGCTGTGAGCTGTGGTGTAGGTTGCAGACACGGCTCGGATCCCACGTTGCTGTGGCTCTGGCGTAGGCCAGTGGCTACAGCTCTGATTAGACCCCTAGCCTGGGAACCTCCATATGCCATGGGCGCGGCCCAAGAAGTGGCAAAAAGACAAAAAGACAAAAAAAAAATGTGTTGGGAAAGGCTTGAAGGAACTCTGACTAATCTACCACGTACGGATATATGCTGGATTTGTATATATCCGTAGTGAAAGAATGGGTGTGCGCGTGCATTTTTAATCATGAATCTCTTTTGCAACATCCCAGTCATGTGTTCAATAAATCCTCAAAAAAATCGCTATGTTGAGCAATACTTTTGATGAATATCTAACAGGTATGAAACACTACAGGCATTCATAACACACTGACTTTAAAGTATTAACCTGACAATTTAAGAACCTTAGTTATGTTTCTACTATTCCCTGGGAAGCACATGCCAAACTGGATGGCTCGCTGAGTTGATTAAACCAACATATTTTTAAAACAGGAGTGGAACTTGCCGTTCTTCTTATCTCAGTTGAATCAGAACTGAGTCCCTCCAGCAGATTCTTCTGGGTGCCACAGAATGGATCCCTCCACTTTGACCCAGTGTTCAGTTAAAAGAAACTGAACCAGACATACTTGTGGCTCAAAGGTTTGCGACCATCTTGGAATGAAATTTGAGACTTTTAAAATATAGAGGATGATCAGGAATAAACTCCCAATGAATACCAGTTTTTCAAGAGTCAATCTAAGTGATGAAAGCTTTCATTTCATTCCATTCAGGCCTTGCAGATGGTTTAAATGTGTAATGATTCATATGATACAAGAACAGCAGAAAAAGGAAGAGCTACGAAGCCATGTTCTGCGAAAGTGTAAGGTTTTCAATCATCAGTCTGGGCACAATGCAGACTAAACAAAACAAATTCCATTCAAAGACAAAACTCACTAAGTTACTAAAACAGCATCATGGACACCAAACCGATAAGCATAAGTGAGCATCAATCACAACTAATGCTCCTTCAAACATCTTCCGACTTGCCTCTTACAGCTGGATCACATAAAACTCTTTCTTCAATCCAACTTTAAAACCACCAGATCTAATCCACAGGAGATGATGTGCCATGCTGAGCAAAGTTAAAAAAAAGACCGATCCTAGCGCCACACCACAGTTTTAAATATAACTTGTATGTATGTGAGGTGACAGGATAAATAAAAACTAATCATTACTTCAAAGAATGTTGCCTGAGGTACTTGTCTGTTGCTTTTGAGAATTTTTTGCTGTCCTGGAGACACAATTTACAAAGACAGTAAAAAGCTAGATTGGCTAATTTTCCAGCTTGTGTAAACATCTCTCTATCTATCTATCTATCTATTTTTTTGGGGGGGGTGCAGCCCCCAAAGCATATGGAAGTTCCCAAGCTAGGGATTGAATCCAAGCCAGAGCTATGACCTACGCCATGGCTGTAGCAATGCTGGATCCATAACCCACTGGGCTGGACCAGGGATAGAACAAGTGCGTCCGCAGAGACAAGCCGGGTCAGTAACCCACTGCACCACAGCAGGAACGCCCTACATTTTTTTTAAAAAAAGCATGACATCTTTAATTCTAGGGAGCCAGCAAGTGGAAAAAGTGAACCATTACTGCCAAAATTCTTAAGGCTTTTGATTTTAAATAAATTTATAAATTGAAGCATAGATAGAAAATATGCTCATGTAACCATCAAATTAGATCAACCAACAGAATGCCAATAGCACCTGTGGGCTCCACTCTAGTTCCTGTTCCCCTGCCAAAGAATCACCACTCTCCCAACTTCTAACTCCACAGATCAGTTCTGCTGTTTCTGAACTTCCTAGAAGGAAAAAACAGGGGGGAGGAAAAAAAAAGGGGGGGGGGAATCATACACTATGTACTCTTCTGTTTCTGGCTTCGCTTACACATTACAATCGTGTCGCACACATATACTGTTGTACATTTCATAAACATACAGAATTTTTTCTGTATGAGCTGCTTCCCATTTTTGGCTATTAAGGATAATGATCCTATGAACATTCTTGCTGCCTATCTTTTGGTGCACAAGAGCAGGCATTCCTGGAGCTCCCTTGTGGCACGGTGGGTTAAAGATCTGGTGTCACTGCAGTGGCTCAGGTCGCTGCTGTGGCTTGGGTTCGATCCCTGGCCCTGGAATTTCCACATGCTGTGGGTGATGCCCCCTGCCCCGCCAAAGAGCTGGCATTTCTGTTGGGTGAATATCTAGGCTTGGATTTGTTGGGTTAAGGGTATGTTTAAGTTCAGCCTTAAAAGATACCAGCAGTTTTGTAAAGTGACTGTAATACCTTCCACTCCGTCAATGCTGTGTGAACCTTCCAGCTGTTTTACAGTATCACCGTTTTCATTTCAACTATGTGGGTGGGGGGCATCCTACCGTGGCTATAGTCTGCTTTCCTCTCTTTCAGCCTCAGACCTTTTCCTCTATTCACTTCTATTTTTTTTTTTAATTTTGTTGAAAAATGGGAATTCTTTTAAAAATAGTATTTCTTGAGTGCAAACTCTAAGACAGACCCTTACCTAAGCCTTTCAACAAATAATAATATTTAAACAGTGTTAACTCTGTCAGACATTAGCCTAAATGTTTTTACATATTTTAATTGCGATTCTTTCAACAACTCTAAAAGTAGGTTTGTTTGGGAGTTCCCATCGTGGCTCAGAGGAAACGAATCCTACTAGTATCCAGGAGGATGCAAGTTCCATCCCTGGCCTCACTCAGGGGTCAGGGATCCGGCATTACTGTGGCTGTGGCGCAGGCTGGCAGCTGCAGCTCCGATTTGACCCCTGGGAACCTCCATATGCCGCAGGTGTGGTCCAAATAAATAAATAAAAGTAGGTGTGTTTGTTTTATATAGAGAATGGATTCTCTCCTTTTGACCCAGTGTTCAGCTACAAGAAATTGAATCAGAGACACTTTTGGCTCAGAGATGTTAGCAACCATATTGAAGGGACTGAGGAACAGAGGATTTGCCCAAGTAATGGGCCAGGGATCTGCATCCAGGCAGTCTTGGCCCCAAGGGTATACATTTCTTCTCACTGTATTATACTGTACTTTATGGGTATTGCTTTCTTTAATCCCCAAGGTAATCTATGAGGCAGGTACAATTACTCCAACTGACAGTGGCAGAAACGAAGGCACGGAGAGATGAAGTTCGTTGCCCAAGGTCACATAGTAAGTGGCACAGCAGGAATTCAACGCCAGGCAGCCCCGCTTCGTATGCTAAAGCTCCCCCCCCCCCCCCAGCACAGGCACTCCCACTCCGGCACTCCCGCTCTCTCCTCTCCTCTTCAGAAAGGAGAACACGTGTGCTTCCCACCCTCTTCTTTCTCAGGACCTTCGCCTGAAGAAGAAAGACTTCCCCGGGGGAGGGGCAGGCATGGGGGTGAGGGACGGGGGAGCTATACAGGAGGTGGCGTGTATTCTGTGCCTTGAGGGAACAGGAGCAGGTCAGCCCCTGCAGGGGAGGAAGAGGAGAGGAGGAAACCCAGCAAAGGCACACTGACAACTATAAAGGAAAAAGGGCCTCGGAAAACTAAACTGATGCTTGGGGCTGAAGTGCAGATTTCTGTACATTTCTTTGGAAACAGGAACAGGAAATATACGCTGCATGCAATTAAATGAGATCACATTTGCCATCTGCCATCCTCAAGGTGAAGTTTACCTCACTATAAATACACATATCAGAGAGCAAAAGTAAATACAAGTTTTTAGGCTATATCTTTTCAAAAAATAGTGAATTCAACTGTTCTGAGAAAAATCTCAGTCAATACAGCATTGGTTTGCTTTCTTTTCTTTTTCTTTTTTTTTGTCTTTTTGCCACTTCTAGGGCCGCTCCCATGGCATATGGAGGTTCCCAGGCTAGGGGTCTAATCAGAGCTGTAGTTGCCGGCCTACACCACAGCCACAGCAACGCGGGATCCAAGCCGCGTCTGCAACCTACACCACAGCTCACGGCAACGCCAGATCCTTAACCCACTGAGCAAGAGCAGGGATCGAACCCTTAACCTCATGGTTCCTAGTCGGATTCGTTAACCACTGCGCCACGACGGGAACTCCTGGTTTGCTTTATTTTCTATTGTTAGCTGCTGGGTGACTTTGCTACTATGCTGGCAACCTCACAAGATTCTGTTTTGCCTTCTGTGGTGAGTCTGTGACCCCGTTGATTCTCTGGGCAGGGGATGAGAGGGAAGAAAGAGGCTGGAGTCCGTGTCCTGTCTACTACGAGGACTGGCGATGCAATCATGTGACTAAAGCCCACACATCCAGTCCTCAAATCTCACGGCTACTCCAGTGAGGTCGACTATCTGTCCACACTGACGTGAAGCCCAGGGCACCTGACACTGAAGGGCGAACAAGTCTCACAACCTCATTCTAGAAATGAGGACCAAAAAAAAAAAAAAAAAATGAACTCAAACTTTTAAAATTCTAAGTTAGGGGGGAAAAAAAACCCCACCAACCAAACTCTTTCAGAATTTTGAAGGTAACTCTCAAAGGTAGCATAGCATCTGGTGGTGCTGAGAAATCCGAAGGCATTAAGATCCTTGTCTCCTTGTATGTGACTTTTCCCCACTCCCTCTCATTTGTAGACTATCCAAATATGTCCAGGGCCGTAAAATTTCAAGTGACATGCATTTATGTGGGTTTGTTTTATTCTGTTCTATTTTTCTGAGAATTCTGTGGTCTCTTTTAAGCTGGAAACTAATACCCTCCAGTCCTGAGATGTTTTTTGAATTATTTTGCTTTTGATTCCCACCCCATACATTCTGCCTTTCTCTTTTCCTGGAACTTGTATCATTAGACATTAGATCTCTGGACTGTCCTCTAATTTCCTTATCTCTTGCATTTTCCAGCTCTGTCTTTGGCTCTGTTTTCTGGAATACAGGTCCTTAATCCTTTATCTGAAAACTTTGGGGCCAAATGTAATGTACATTTGTTTTTATTCTTTATCTTCCATGCTGTAGTAACCCTTGGTTGTCTTGTTCAAAATTAAGAATTAAGGGTGGGTAGTTCTCCTTGTGGCTCAGCCAGTTAAGAACCTGACAGAGTGTCAATGAGGATGCGAGTTTGACCCCTGGCTTCCCTCAATGGGTTAATGATCTGGCACTGCCACAAGCTGTGACGTAGGTCCCAGGTGTGGCTTGGATTTGGTGTTGCTGTGGCTGTGGTGCAGGTCTGCAGCTGCAGCTCTGATTTGACCCCTCGCCTGAGAACTTCCATATGCTGAGGTGAGCCCCCGACCCTGCCAAAAAAAAAAAAAAAGAATTGAGAGAGATGGGTAGCTAAAAAATTGATTGGAAGTTCTGAGTGGGTGGGTTGGAGGGGCTTGATGACTTTGTGATTGATTCTAATTCAGTAAGGTAAGCAATTTCTTGGGGAAATCCAACTTGTGCATCTCTGAGTTTTCCTCTTGAGTTAGGTTCTCCAGAGAAGAGTTTTCCAAATCTTCTCACTGGCACCATCAGTTTCTGAAATTCAATTTTTTTGTGGTGTAAATGGAATCATTTCCTAGCTTTCCCCCACTACTGGCATAGGAAGAAGCTCATTTGGGTCTGCTAAGTTAGTTACTAATTGGCCATCTGCTCTCTAGCTTCCAACTTATTAATTCTCCTGTTCTTATTTTTTATATTCCCAAAAACCACTTACTGCATTTTTGGAGGAAGCAAAATTAGATAGTTGTTTTCAAAAGTAACCTGAAATTAATAAGTATTAATAAAATCTTCTAATACTATATGCACATATTTTAATGAAGGCAGCAAAATAGGATAACACAGCCTATATTTGTTTCGAGATGACGTATAAAATATTGAGGGAAATATGGCTTGCTTTCAAAAATAACTGTAGGGTAGTTCTCGTCGTGGCACAGTGGTTAACGAATCCGACTAGGAACCATGAGGTTGTGGGTTCGATCCCTGGCCTTGCTCAGTGGGTTAAGGATCCAGCATTGCCGTGAGCTGTGGTGTAGGTTGCAGACACGGCAAAAGACAAAGAAAAAAAAACAAAAAAACCCAAAAACCTGTAGTATCTCAAGAGCCTTTATTATAGTGCTTCTCCAGTGCATACATGAAAAGCTGAGGTAGGGCAAGCTGAGACCTTGGAAATGAGACGATTATCAGCTAACAGCAAATCTATAAATACAGGGTTTTTTTTTTTTTTTCATTTCTCTGTTCTGTAGAGCCTGGAACTACTTCAGATATAAATTGAGGATGATTAAAAAATATTCTGAGATAAGCAGACATGACAACTAACTGTCATCTGGAATACTGGACTGGATTCAGAACAGAAAACTAGTGACTGAATAAGGTCCATATTTTATGTAACCGTATTGTACCAACACTTCTTATTGTCTGGTTTTGAAAAACTGTACTATACCCATGTAAGATGTTCACATCAGGGGAAGTTAGGTGAAGGGTACACAGAAACTTTCCTACTACTTTTGTAACTTTACTGTAAGTCTAAAATTATTTCAAAATAAAGAACTATTAAAAAAAGATAAAACAGCTCCTATAGCTCAAAAAAAACAAAAACAAAACCAACCAAACAAAAAAACCCAGTCCCCAAATGCAGAAAACCCAAATAGACATTTCTCCGAAGAAGACCTATGGATGGCCAGTAGGCACATGAAAAGATGTTCAACTTCACTAATTATTAGAGAAATGCAAATCAAAACTACAAAGAGACATCACCTCACACTGATCAGAATGGCCATCATTGAAAAGCCAGACCATAAAAGCCAGATGCTTGGAGAGGCTGTGGAGAAAGGGAGCCTTTCCACACTGTCGGTGGGAATGTAAATTGGTGCAGCTGCTACAGAAAACAGTATGGAGGTTCCTTACAAAACTAAAAATAGATTTACCATATGATCCAGTTATCCCACTCCTGGGCATCTATCCAGATAAAACTATAATTGAAAAAGACACATCACCCCAGTGTTCAGAGCAGCACTGCTTATAATACCCAAGACATGGAAACAACCTAAATGCTCACCATCAGATGGATGGATAAAGAAGACGCAGTATGTATGCGTACAGTGGAATACAACCCAGCCATAGAAAAGAATGAGGTAGTGTCATTTGCAGCAACATGGATGGAATCAGAGGTTATCATACTAAACGAATTAAGTCAGAAAGATAAATATCATATGATATCACTCACATGTGGAATCTGAAATGTGATACAATTGAACCTATTTATAAAACAAAACAGATTCATAAGTTTTTTCAAAGTCTGTGAGTCAGTATCTGTTCTGCAAAGAAGTTCACTGTGTCCTTTTTTAATTAAAAAAAATTTTTTTTTAAATTTTTGGTCTTTTGTCCTTTTAGGGCCGCACCTGTGGCATATGGGGGTTCCCAGGCCAGCCTACGCCAGAGCCACAGCAACAGCAATGACAGATCCGAGCCTCACCTGCGACCTATATCACAGCTCTCGGCAACGCACGATCTTTAACACACTGAGCAAAGCCAGGGATCAGACCTGCAACCTCATGGTTCCTAGTTGGATTCATTTTTTGCTGTGCCACGACAGGAACTCCCTTTTTTAGATTCCACATGTCACTGATAGCATTTGATGTTGGTGTCTCATTGTCTGACTGACTTCACTTAGCATGATAATTTTAAGGTCCATCCATGTTGCTGCAAATGCTGTTCTTTCCTTTTAATGGCTGAGTCATGTTCCATTGTGTATATGTCCCACATCTTCTTGATCCACTCCTCTGTCGATGGGCACTTAGGTTGCTTCCACGTCTTGGCCATTGTATAGAGTGCTGCAATGACCACTGGAGTACATGTGTCTTTTCGAGTCATGGTTTTCTCTGGATAGATGCTCAGGAGTGGGATTGCTACATCAAATGGGAGTTCTGTTTTTCGTTTTCTGAGGCATCTCCATCCTGTTTTCCACAGTGGTTGCACCAATTTACAATCCCACCAACAGTGTAATAGGGTTCCTTTTTCTCCACACCCTCTCCAGCACTTATTGTCCATAGACGTTTGGATGATGGCCATTCTGGCTGGTGGAAGGTGGTAGGTACCTCACAGTGGTTTTGATTTGCATTCCTCTAATAATGAGTGATGTTGAGAATCTTTTCATGTGTTTTTTGGCAAGCTGTATATGTCTTCTTTGGAGAATTGTCTGTTTAGATCTTCTGCCCATTTTTGATGAGGTTGTTCATTTTTTGGGTATTGAGCTACAGAATGTGTTTATAAATTTTGGAGATGAATCCCTTGTCAGTCACTTCATTTGCAAATCTTTTTCTCCCATTCTGTGGGTTTCTTTTCATTTTGTTTAGGGTTGGTTACCTTTGCTGTGCAGAAACTTTTAAGTGCCATTTGTTTATTTTTGTTTTTATTGTCATTACTCTAAGAGGTGGAGCTGAAAAGATGTTGCTGTGGTTTATGTTGGAGAGTGTTTGGCCTATGTTTTCCCTTAAGAGTTTTATAGTATCTGGTCTTACATCTAGGTCTTTAATCCACTTTGAGTTTATTTTTGTGTAGGGTGTTAGGGAGTGTTCTAATTTCATTTTTTTCCATGTGGCTGCCCCGTTTTCCCAGCACCACTTATTGAACGAGCATATTCTTGCCTCCTTTGTCATAGATTAGTTGACTGTAGGTGTGTGGGTTTAATTCTGGGCTTTCTATCCTGTTCCACTGATCTACATTTCTTTGTGCCAGCACCATACATTTTTGATGACCGTAGCTTTGTAGTATAGTCTGAAGTCAGGCAGCCTGATTCCTCCAGCTCCATTTTTCTTTTTCAGGATGTCTTTGGCTATTCTGGGTCTTTTATGCTTCCAAATAAACTTTAAAATATTTTCTTCTAGTTCTGTGAAAAATGTCTTTGGTAACTTAATAAGGATTGCACTGAATGTGTAGATTGCCTTGGGTAGTATAGCCATATACTGACTCACAGACTTTGAAAAACTTATGGTTTCCAAATGAGACAGGTTGCGGGGGTGGGGGGAATGCACTGAGGTTCAGGATGGAAATGCTATAAAATTTCGTTGTGATGATTGTTATACAACTATAAATGTAATTAAAAAATAAAAATTAAATTATATTAAAAAATCCATAGAGACAGAAAACAAACTTATGGTTACTGAAGGGGAAGGGGAGTGGGGAAGGATGAATTTGGAGTTTGGGATGAGCAGATATAAGCTACTATATATAAATTAGATAAACAAAGTCCAACTGTATAGCAGAGAACTATATCCAACATCCTGTAATAAAACATAATGGAGGAGTTTCCCATTGTGGCACAGTGGAAATGAATCCAACTAGGAACCATGAGGTTGCAGGTTTGATCCCTGGCCTCACTCAGCGGGTTAAGGATCTGGTGTTGCAGTGAGCTGAGGTGTAGGTCAAAGATGTGACTCAAATTCCACACTGCTATGGCTGTGGTGTAGGCTGGCAGCTGTAGCTCTCATTAGACCCCTAGCCTGGGAACTTCCATATGCTGTGGGTGTGGCCCTAAAAAGACAAAAGCCAAAAAAAAACCCACAATGGAAAAGAATACATGTGTATATGATACTGAGTCACTTTGCTATATATCAGAAACTAACACAACACTGCAAATCAACTATACTTCCACTTTAAAACAAAGAAAGAAAGGTGCTCTTAAAACCTGTATAAGGCAAGAGATTTTATAGGCAGAGGGAGCAGGAACAGAGAAGTTACATTTTCATTTGCTGACTGATTAAAGCATTTCCTTATATGGAATAAAGGAAAGTCTTGGAACTTGGTCAGGCAGGTAAGTGCTGATTGGCGTCAATGTTTTCTTTCTTTCTTTCTTTTTTTTTTTTTTTTCCTTTTCTTTCTGGGAGAGCCAAGCATAGAAACTTAAGTTTTGGTTTGCTGACATGGTACTTTACATGAGCAACTCCATCTTGAGTCCAGTCTGGTCCCTTTAAAAAAACCAATGTAAATCTTCCCAAATAAAAGCTCTGTCAGGAATTCCCACTGTGGCTCCGTAGAATCTGAGGAGTTTCCATCATAGCTCAGTGGTTAATGAACCTGACTAGCATCACGAGGATGTGGGTTTGATCCCTGGCCTTGCTCAGTGGGTTAAAGATCTGGCATTGCCGTGAGCTGTGGTGTAGGTCACAGATGTGGCTTGGATCTGGTGTTGCTGTGGCTGTGGTGTAGGCTGGTGGGTACAGCTATGATTTTTTTTTTATTTTAATTTTATTTATTTATTTATTTGTTTGTTTGCCATTTCTTGGGCCGCTCCTGCGGCATATGGAGGTTCCCAGGCTAGGGGTCGAATCAGAGCTGTAGCCACTGGCCTGCGCCAGAGCCACAGCAATGCAGGATCCGAGCCACGTCTGCAACCTACACCACAGCTCATGGCAATGCCAGATCCTTAACCCACAGAGCAAGGCCAGGGATCGAACCCGCAACCTCATGGTTCCTATTCGGATTCGTTAACCACTGCGCCATGATGGGAACTCCACAGCTATGATTTGACCCCTAGCCTGGGAACTTCCATATGCCATGGGTACAGCCCTAAAAAAAAAAAAAAAAAAAAAAAAAAAAAGAATCTGAAGAATCTGACTAGTATCCATGAGGATGCGGGTTCGATCCCTGGCCTCATTCAGTGGATTAAAGGATCTGGCGTTGCCTTGGGTTGTGGTATAGCTTGCAAATGTGGCTTAGATCTGGTATTGCTATGGCTGTGGTGTAGGCTGGCAGCTACAGCTCTCATTCAACCTTAGCCTGGGAACTTTCATATGCTGCAAGATGAGGCCCTTAAAAAAAAAACAGCTTTGTTAATAATTGCCTAATTTCAAAACTATAGGAATTGTATGGCAGTTCACATGGCATCTCTACTTTAGCAATTAGTAGAAAAAAAAGAATTTTGGGAAGTCAGAAATTTTTGTCCTTTTTTGTGCTAATACCCTTCTGGTTTTGTTCCATGCTGCTTTGATTACTGTAGCTTTGTAGTGTTGTCTGAAGTATGGAAAGATTATGCCTCCAGCTTTGTTCTTTTTCCTCAGGATTGCTTTGGCAATTCTGAATTTTTCATGGTTCCATATAAATTTTAGGATTATTTGTTACAGTCCTGTGAAAAATGTCATAAGAAATCTGATAGAGATTGCATTAAATTTGTAGATTGGTTTGGGTAGCAAGGCCATTTTAACAAAATCAATTTTTCTAACAGAAGAGCATGGGCTATCTTTCCATTTCTTTGAATCATCTTTAATTTACTTTACCAATGTTTTATAGTTCTCAGAATACAGTTCTTTAACCTCTTTGGTCAGGTTTATTCCCAAGTATTTTTTTTTTTTTTGGATGTGATTTTAAAAGGGATTTTTTTTTTTTTTTTTTACTTTCCCTCTCTGATGCTTCATTGTTAGTGTAAAGAAATGCAACTGATTTCTGTATACTAATCTTGTTTCCTGCTATCTTGCTGAATTTATCAGTTCTAGCAGACTTTGTATAGTTTCTTTAGGGCTTTCTATATATAGTACCATGTCATCTGCAATAATGACAATTTTACTCAGAGTGCCTTTCTATCTGCTACACTGGATGATACCTAATTCATGAATCACTGAATAAAGAAAGCCAGTTAGATCTTTCTAATTTATTCTGTTAAATTTTGTTAACGGTTTAAAATGTGCATGGAGGTGAAATGTCATTAATTTTTCTATATCACACAATCTTAATTCTGAATGACTCAAATTCGTATAAAATAAGACAGTGATGTATTTTATACCCAAGAGATTCTAATGGAAAGGTCATTGCCCAAAACAGCTTTAAGCACATCTAAAGGAGATGTGTGCGTGTGTACATGCTTCAAAAATCACAGAGCAATACTTCCCAAAGGGTAGAATGACAGGTCTGCAGAGTGTTAACTGGTATTTGGAAAAAATGAGTTTCATGGTCAAATAAATTTGAAAAATACTGGACTAAAACAAAATTAACACGTTTCTTGAGAATTTTGAAGAGAGAAAACTCACCTTTCTCCCTAAACATATATTATACATATCATTCATTCACTCATTTTTGTAGAGCAAGTTATAAAATTCACTTTGAAAAAAATACTGTCTTTATCAGAATGGCTCTTAGAGCACTAGCTCCCAAGGTTGTAAAGAAAAAAAAAAAATGACAAAGGAGAAAAGAGATATATAATTGGACAGCCTGTTAATTTGCATTATTTTAAGTAAAGAACTGCTTATAACACTTTCTTTGAAATGAAATAATTATATGCTAGTATAATTATAGCTAATATTTATCAAACATTTATTATGTGCCAGGCAATAACTTTGCTATTCAGAAGCTTCTGTTGTGGCCCGACTAGTATCCATAAGATCCCTGGCCCCATTCAGTGGGCTAAGGATCCGGTGCTGCCATGAGCTATGGTGTAGGTTATAGACATGGCTCAGATTTGGCGTTGCTGTGGCTGTGGTGTGGCTGGCAGCTGCAGCTCCGATTTGACCCCTAGCCTGGGAACTTCCACATGCCATGGGTACAGCCCTAAAAAGACAGACAAAAACCAAAAAACAAAACTCTGTAAGTTTGTTCTAGATGGAGTTCTTAGGTCTAAAGTTGAAGAGTAAATGGAAGCTAAGAAGATAAGACTACCTCTACAGATGCCTTTTATTTTTTATAATTTACACAGGGAAGCCAAAAAAAAAAAAAAAGACTTTGACTTAAAGCAGATTTCCTGAGTTCCAGCTCTGTTATGAGCTATCTAGCTGTAACCTTGTTCAAGTTGCTTAAAACTGCTGGCCTCTGCTGTAAAAGGAAGCCATGAGAGGATTTCTAAGATCCATTTTAGCTTTAAAATTCAGTGATTCAAATCAGGTTTTACCGACTTCAAAAAATAGTACAAAATATTTATGGAAAATGCATAATTCTTGTACCCAGGTGAAGAAAATCCATGCCACCAAATTAACCACTGGTGCTTCTTTATCCTCCCCCTAACACTCAGGAGGGCAGCAAGGGCCAGCTGAGTGGAGTATCACGGTTCAGTTCCCAGCACTTTTTAGCTCTAGTCTCTTTTGGGTGGAGCAGGGTGTGGATGGGTGGTGGTGGGAGTGGGGTTAACAATAATAAAAAATTAATAAGGAAACAAAAATAAATAAATGAAGGACGCAAAGGAGAAGCAGTAATTATAAATTAGTATTAACAATTTGCTGAAAGGGTTTCTTGAGTTTTACGTGATCCAAAGGGCAATTCTGTCTATTCAAAACTATGCATGCCAGGCTCTGAGTGTGGCTTTCTGTAGCAACTTTTGCATTTTCAGGGGAGGCAATAGTTCCCTCCTCAATCCACCTGTGAAAGTGCCAAGCTGCTCATGGGCATCAATGCTTCAGAACCGGAGTGTACAAGTAATTACTTTTTAAGGATAAACCGGTAATGAGTGGGGGTAGTTTGTACAGGCTCAGCGTCGCTACTTGTCGTTATTTGGGAGGAAAATTAGGGCCTCTTTTGGAAAACTGGATGGCTGGATGAATGACTCTTCTGCTGTCCCAAGCCTCTAACTCCAGCCTGGAGATGGAAGATGGCAATGATCATACCTACACTACAGGCTGAAGGTAACATGGCCCAACAATACTCAATGGGAGAGAAGGATTTGGGCTCCATTTTTACCATTATATTCCGGAAGCCCTCGTGTGGGCAAACGGATCCACTGTTAAGGGCTATAACTTCCTGGCTGTTTTAGGGGTCATCAATCCACAAGGCATCTTCAAGTAAGGGTTGGTGAATGGCTAGACTCATCTTCTGATAGTTGAGAAATCCAAGAAAATCTGGCTTCACTCCAGAGAAAGAGTGTGCAAAAAAGCGAAGAAACTGAGGGTGATGAATAATATGGGGCCTGAGTCATCTTTATTTAGAGGTCTGAAGACCCACCAATAAGGAGGGTTGTAACATCTACACTATTTCCTCAAATCTCTGCTTTAGATGCACCAACAACTGTGTCCAAACACTTCAAATGATGATTCTGACTAGCATCTTATCTGCCTTTATAGGCTTCTTTCATTCACTCGAAATCACTTACTAAACATCCATTATACGCCACCAGGAGTAGTAAGAAGGGGGCAAGTAAGAGTTTCTGCTCTCAGGGAAAGTAGGAACCGATAGGCTGGGAGAATTATGTATACAAATATAAACCTTGTATCTGAAGATCATTCACCAAAGATTACCTACTTCAAATGCTTTGGTTACTTATGCCTGCTGGCATTTGGAAAAATATCTAAACATATAGGAACTGAGGCCCTTTCTTCTCTGCGGGTGGGCTCAGTGATAACCAAGCCTCTGCAAACCCAGGTGGGAGACCCCTAACCGCTCTCTCTCTTGCTAATGCACAGTATGGGACCAAGTGACTGTCAAAACAAGCTCTCATCTTAAGGGCACAAGACGCTTCTAGACCAAATGTTCTAGAAATACATTTGAGGAATAAAAATTCCAGATTTCATTGCTCATTTCTCAGGAAAGAAAAGTTCCTTCTTCTTGTTCCCTCCATCAACAAGATCGGACTAACCAACATAAACAAGATCTATATTAAAATACAGCTGTAGCTCACAATTTAAAAAAAAAGCCCAAATAAATGAGGTCAACTGGAACAACTGATTTAAAAAGATGGGAAAAGCAATTATCTTAACCATTTCAACAAGTAATCTCCAAAGCTTTTCTAACTTATTCTCACTACAATCCTGTCATTGTAGTGCATTATTAACTTCACGTGATAGATGAGGAGACTAAAACTTGGAATGTAAAATGATTTATCCAAGACACAGTTATTGAAATAAGGATGAAAACTCTTGGATTCTGATCTCCTTATTCTCCTCCTCCAGTCAGCTGTTAAGTTCTGTTTAATCTCCCCTCATCATTTCTCACCAATCTATTTCCTCCTGTATTTAATCACTGCAACCCTCAGTCCAGAACCTCACTATCAACTCCAAGCATAAGACCCTTTCCTACCCAGTCTTCCTGCTTTTTGACTCATCTGGTACAGTCAAGAGGTTAGGCTTCTGTAGCACAACGCTGCTCACTTTTACTTCCTGCTCAAATACCTTTGATAAAGTCATTTCTCAGCTGGGCATTCAAATGCTCTTCCCAATTTGTACTTTCTCCCACCTTATTTCCTACTAGTCTCCACCAAGCACCCAAAGCTTCAGCCACATAGAAAGCCATGCTTTTACTCAAGGACATTTTCATCTTTTCCATCTCTCCAAGTCTGCTCTGAGAAATGACTTTCCTGATTCTTCTCACCACCATCTAAGTGTGTCTGAATTCTAGCCACTCATGATACAAGGTCCAGATCAATGCCTCGCTACCAAGAAGTCTAAGCATCTCTCTCCTCAGATCTCCCATGGCACACCTGTATCTTCTTTCATTTTTTTTCTCTAAGAACTATTTACCGAGTAACTGTTAAGTGTCAGGTACTATGATAAATTAGGGAATGCCAAAAACAAAAACCCCCAAAAATTACAGTTTAGTTAGGGAGACAAAAGTGAACAATGAAAAAAAAAATTATACCTTATAAGTTCCACTAAAAATGGTCAGCTCAGGAGTCTATCTAAGCCTAAATGAAGGATACATAAATTTGGCTTTGCCCAGGAAAGTCAAGCAGGGCTTCCCAGCAGAGTTAACACTTAGAATGCATGGGAAAAGATGCACAAGTACCTGCTCAGAGGACCAGTCCGTAAATACACTACCTTCTTTCACTGAGTTGGAGATGGGGAGTCAGAATGGTAGACTGCAGAGTAAAGACTTGAATTCACCAAGTGTAAAAACAATAATATAATACATAGGGCTATGTTATGAACCATGATGAAATACTGTCTGTAGAAGCAATTCTTCTTCTTTTTTTTAATGGCCACACCTGAAGCATATGGAAGTTCCCAGGCCAGGGACTGAATCCGAGCTGCAGCTGCAGCAATGCTGGATCCTTTAACCTACTGTGCTGGGCCAGGGTTTGAACCTGAGATGCTGCAGTTGGATTCTTAACCCAATGAACCATGGCAGGAACTCCTGGAAGCAATTCTTTTTTCTTTTTTTTTTTTTTGGTCTTTTCTAGGGCCTCATCCATGCATGTGGAGGTTCTCAGGCTAGGGGTCAAATCAGAGCTGTAGCCACTGGCCTACGCCAGAGCCATAGCAACGCCAGATCCGAGTCATGTCTGTGACCTACACCACAGCTCACAGCAATGCTGGATGCTTAAACCATTGAGCAAGGCCAGGGATTGAACCCACAACCTCATGGTTCCTAGTCGGATTCGTTAACCACTGAGCCACAACAGGAACTCTGTCCTGGAAGCAATTCTGAAACTGGAAAGTGTTACATAAATTTAAGATATCATTTATTTATAAATAACATTGCTTCATATCTATCTGTTGAATTTAATTGGCCACAGGAATTATCAGACTCTTTTTAATAAACATATAAGTAGAAGGTAAAAGTTTAACAATAATTTCTGTTGTCAAATCTAGGTTTTACAACCTACTGCTCAACCTCTCTTTATACACATACCACCTCCCCCAGAAACACACCTACACACAACTTCCAGAGGTAAAGCGGTAAATCCACTCACATTTAAAATATACACTTAAAAAATAAGAAGTATCTTCACCAGAGCTTCCTAATAACTTCCCATTTTATTGTTAAGCAACTTTCTAAAATTATAGAACCTGTGCTATCTCTATAGGCACAACTCAAGGATTTTCCATTTTTCTCAGCACCTATAATTTCACAATTTACACACAATAAGATTCCTAAACTTATTTCAATATATCTTTAGGAACTTAAATTTGTCAATATGACACAAAACTATGTAATGAATAGTTTCTAACATGGGTGAGGAATCTTAATAGTACATTATTTCCATTAAGGGACAGAACTCACTGTTCATTCTGTCATTAGAAACACACAATCTGGGAATCTGAAACAATGGGAAATAGTGGCAATAGGGGAAAAAAAAGAGAAAGAGAAGCGGGCAGTGGTGAGGAAAGGCTCGGGGCAGAGTTGTAAACTGCCAAGAAGTGGTTCAGGATGGGACCTCCGGTGACCACACATGAATAGGTCAACGACTCCTCTCCTCCAAACAGTAAGAAAACTTGTCAGTCACTTCAGGGTTCTGGAAACCAAAGGCAGATAATAAATAGAGAAATTTCTAGAAAAAAATGCTAGAGCTTTAGGGTAAGGCCAGCGGGAGTCAACCACCCTACTGCCTGGGGCTACCTGAGCTCCAGGCCTCAGCTCTGCTGGGAGAGCTTCTCAGGACAGGGCGGAGGCCACGTGCACCAGGGGCTCTGCTGCCAGCGGGAGGCACCGGGTGGTGATGCAGTAGAAAACCACAGCTCTAAGCAGCAAACTTGTCAGGACTCAGACAGCGGAAATACAGTTCTTCTAGCTTGAGGTTGTGGTCTGACTGGGGTGAGTGGTGGATCAGCTAGAAATCTGAAGGGAAGATCCTGAGACGTAGAACAGTCAGATTTCCCCGGCTGGCTGTGAAAATATATGGATGAGGCTGGGGAAACATAAGAGGGCTCAAGAGAAAGAAAAAGCCAAGGTACCGTGAGACCCAGCCGAACTCCGAATGTACTTCCCAACCCACAGACCCACAGGCGGTGGAAGCTTTCCAAGATCGAGGTGCTTAAGCACAACTTCTGCCCAAATCACTGGCTGACCACTAAGCTACGGAGACATAAGGGTGACTCCTCGCCAGGCTAAAAAGTAACACTGAGAAGTAAAATCACTAAGCAAACACATCAGTGGCTGCACACCAGGGAGGAGTCACAGTCCACAGTTTAAGTCCAGGCAAACTGTTTAAAACACACACACATACCCTCACCTACAGCTCTCAAAACAAAACAAAAATAAAAATAAAAACCTCAGAGTTGCTAAAATATATTAGTAAAATGTTCAATTTATTGAAAAATTATAAGACATGCAAAGAAACAGGAGGAGTGTGGCCCTGACTCAAGAAACAGGCAGTGCTGGAACCAGGGCTTGAGTGGGCCTGGATGCTGGAGTCAGCAGATGACTTCAAAGAAGTGATTACAAATGTATTCCAAGAATTAAAGGAAACACGATGACAAGTAGGAATGTCAACAGAAACAGTGAGACAACAGTAATACAGAAAATAAAAGGTATGGATGAGAGCAGTAACGATAATAAAACCTCACATGAATTAAATTCTTTTACGTCTCCTAAAAGCCGCTTGAAGTAGGTAGTAGTGTCTTCCTTTTATAGATGAGCCAGCCAAGGCAGAGAGCGATTAAATGACTGGCTGAAGGTCACGCTAAGTAGGGGCCACATTAGGACTCAAACCTAAAAAAATCTGGCAGACGAGCTGAGCTCTTAAATCATTTACACCATCCAGCTACAGATAAAGAGAAGAGGGTGAAGCAAGAAAGTGTTCTAGAGTTCTGGCACCAAAAGTTGCTAACCGATTAGATGTAGAAATGAAGGAAATAAAGAAATAAAGAAGGACTCATAGGTTTGGATCGCCTCATAGGTGAGGGTAATCCAGTAGTATAATTATATGACAGAGAGAGGATGCAAAGTAAGAGGGAAACAGGTCTAGGACCCAGCCCCGAAGTACTGCAACAATTAGAAGCTGAATAGAAGAGTTCCCTGATGGCCAAAGAGGTTAAGGATCCAGTGTTGTTACTGCTCTGGCTGGAGTTCGAACCCTGGCCCAGGAACTTCTGCATGCCACAGGCATGGCTAAACAAAACAAAATGAAACAAATCAAAAAATCTGAACAGAGACAGAGGAACCAGCAAAAGACGAAGAACGAACTTCCAGTGCTTAGGAGGAAAACCGGGAGCATCATGAAAGCCAAGAGCTAAGTGTTTCAAGCAGGGCGGAGGAGGCACTGTGCAGACTGCTGCTGAGATTGTGTAAGATGAGGATGGAGAAGGGACCACTGTAAGAACAGTAGCCCGCTGCCCTCATCATTGCACTTAACCTTGCTATACTGTCTGTCCCATCTCTAGACTGCTAAGCTCCTGGTCGATGACCACGAGCTTTATTCTAAATCCTCATCTTCCAATCACACTGCTTGGAGTGGAAGGGAAACGACATGACCGCTGTGGAATATAACGTAACTGCAAAGTCAACTCAAAGGGCTTTCGGGTACGATGAGCACGCGGATTTCAATACGAGGACACGCCTCCTCCCATCCACCCCCTCATCACACATACCGTCAGAGATCCGTTCTGTGTGCTGGGGGAGTTGCTACTCTGCTCCCCATGGGCTTGCGTGCTGCCGTAGAGGGTCAGGTTATGCTCACTGGTCTGGCCGGCATAGTCCTGAGTGTGTGGCACTCCATACTCGGCGGGAATTCCATTCTGTGGAGGTGGCGGAAACGGGATTGTAGTAAAAGGCTGAACCATTGCATCAGGAGTTGCTGTTGGCTCCTGGTTACCCTACGACAAAGAGAGAAAGAGAAAATAAGGAGAAAAAGCGACTTTAAGTTCCCATTACATAACTATTTGAAGGTCAGTAAACAAAATTCTCACTGCAGTATTTTCTCACTGCTCAGGTAAAATGGAACATTCTTGCCTCAGGATTAGGGGAAATATTGCTACATGTACACATACAGAAGTATGTGTGGAGACACACGCACACATGCCCAATTTCTATCAACAGGCCCATGACCGTATTAAAGCTGACCAGTTAGCAAAGGGCCAAAGTTTTATATTAAACCAAAAATTTTTAAATGTCAGGAAATTTTTCACAGAAGATAATTTATAAGCATTGAAATTAGTTTAGGCTATTAGTATTTTCTTTAGGACACTCTATTCCTTTAGTGACGCCTATGGAAAAATAAATCAATTTCATTAAGTCACAATTCATAGCAACAGTCAGAATGACATTATAAATTAAATCCTCAAAACCAGACAATATAGACCTCTAGATTTTAAGAACACAAGAGTTTAAGAGAAAGTTATTATTAAAAAAAAATTAACCTTTAGATTTCAAGGTAGACATTTATTTAAGCTTTAGCTATGAAGTTAATAAAAAAACAAAAACCCCCTTCCTTAAATTAGAAACATTAGAACTAGACAAAAAAATTCCCCAGACAAAAAAGATTTTGCAAAGACCTCCCTTCTCAACAACTGACCTCCTGACTTTCTATTTTATTTTACAAAAGGCAGAGCCTTATTTTACCAAAGATACACAAGTCTGCAAAGCCTTGGGCCACTGTCCTTTTTTTTTTTTTTATAAACTCAATGAATTTTGTTACATTAACACTTGTACCACAATTGGGGCATTGTCCTTCTGGAAGTAGCTGGCAGAGATGGCCATATGCTTCAAAGTGTTAGCACTCTGATAAGCTTTTTTCCTTATATTTAGACATCAAAATCACTAGGGATCAAAGAAAAGATAAGCTTATGTCACTTGGTTTCCTCCTAGTCATGAGCATCCAACTTCAAACAAGGAAGCAACTCCTCCTCTTTGTTTCTCTCAGTCCCAGTTACCCTTCTTTCCCTCAACTTAAGACAGGGCACTCTACCCACTGAGAGCTGCAGGAAACTGAATGTCCAGCAGCATTTTCTTAACATCGTCCCAGGGTTTCAATGTTACCTTGATGGCCATTAAACTCATACTATCTCAAACAAAATGAATCCAAAACTGGAGAAAGATCTCATGCTATTTTTAAGGGAAGGTTCAACCATCCTTACCAAAACGTGCATAAAATAAAACAGAACAGGAGTTCCTATCATGGCGCAGTGGTTCCAACTAGGAACCATGAGGTTGCCGGTTTGATCCCTGGCCTTGCTCAGTGGGTTAAGGATCCAGCATTGCCGTAAGCTATGGCTCCCGATTAGACCCCTAGCCTGGGAACCTCCATATGCCATGGGAGCGGCCCTAGAAAAGACAAAAAAATAAAATAAAATAAAATAAAAAAATAAAACAGAACAAATCTATGAAGGCTGTTTATAAATACAGAAATATATGATCATGGATTAGGAAGTTGGATATTCTTAAGATGACCATGTACCCCAAAGCCCTCAAACCCAACCGAAATCTCGGTAGGTATTTTTGCATAAATTGACAAGTTGTTATTAAAACTTAGAGATGCAAAGACCTAAAATAGCCAAAACAATTTTGAAAAAGATCTAAAACTGGAGGATTTACACTATTTGACTTCAAAAATTCTTATAAAGTGATAATAATCAAAACAGTGTGGTACTGGCTTAAAGACAGACAAACAGATAAATGAGATAGAAAAGAATCCAGAGATAAACATATATCTTTAAAGTGAATATTAAGGCATCAAGTCAATTCAATGGAAGAAAGGAAAGACTTTTCAAAAAATGAAAAACTGAAACCCAATGGAAAAAATAAACCTCAACTCTCACCCTGCATATGCAAAAGTTAACTTGAAACAGGTAATAGACCAACATATAAGAGCCGAACTATAAAACTTCTAGGAAAAAAAAAAATCAGGAAAATCCTCACAACTTTGTGATAAAAAAAAATTCTTGGAACATAAAAAATAAGAACTATTAAAGAAAAAATTGATAAAATAGATTTCATCAAAATTAAAACAAACAAACAAACAACCGTTCTTTGAAAGGCACCATTAAAATAAAGAGACAAGGAATTCCCGTCATGGTGCAGCAGAAACAAATCCAACTAGGAACCATGAGGGTGTGGGTGGATCCCTGGCCTTGCTCAGTGGGCTAAAGATCTGGCGTTGCTGCAGCTGTGGTGTAGGCTGGCAGCTGTGGCTCTGACTGGACCCTTAGCCTGGGAACCTCCATATGCCACGGGTGGCGGCCCTAAAACACACACACACACATACACACAAAAAGAGACAAGAGAGAGGTTTGGGGATTCACAATACATATATCTGGTAAAGGACACATACCCAGAATCTATAAAGATCTGTTGCAAATCATAATGAAAAGAACAAAGCATGTTTTAAAAATGACAAATGACTTTACCAACAACTTCCCACAAAGAGACCAATGAGCAGAAAATACATGAACAATTATTACTACTTTTTTTGGGCTGCACCCCTGGCGTGTGGAAGTTGCCCGGCCAGGGAGTGAACCTGAACCACAGCAGTGACCTAAGCTGTTGCAGTGACAATGCCAGATCCTTAACCCATTGTGCCACAAGGTAACTCCCATCAACAACTATTTTAAAATATATGAATAACTGTTTTAAAACTAGTAATAACCAGTTATTTAAAAGAGTAACAAAATTTATATTATAAAATATATAATCAGGAGTTCCTGCTGTGGCTCACTTGGTTAAGAATTCAACTGCAGTGGTTTGGGTTGCTGCAGAGGCAAGGGTTCAATCCCCAGCCCAGCACCGTGGATTAAGGGCTCTGGCACTGTTGCATGTGCAGTGTATGTTGCTGCTGTGGCTCAGAGTCAATCCCTGACCCGGCAACTTCCATGTGCTATAGTTACAGCCATTAAAAAAACAAAAGAAAACAGTATATAATACAAAATAAGACCTGAATAAATATAAAGATATATTTTGTTTCTGGAGGAATACTAAATATAAAAAGACCAATGCCTCTCCAAATAAAATGTATATCTAATATAATTTCTCATCGGAAGAAAATGGTATCAGAAGAAAAGGAAACAGGACATAATACTTTTCCAATTTACCTATGAAAAACTACTAAGTTAGGAAAAGGAAAAGCTACGAAGAAGGGCATGCTCTAACGTATATTAAAATTTGTCATAAAACCACTCTGATCAAACAGTAAGAATATACCAAGTGACTAATGGAACACTGATAATCCTAAAACAGATTCGAGTTTACACAGAAACCTAGAAGACAAAGGCGGCATTTCAATTCATTGGCGGCGGGTGGAATGGTTTATTTATTACATGGTATTTGTAAATGTTGACTACCTGCCAGAAAGAAAATACTCATACTCCATTCCAAAAAAGGAATGAAATCTATTATAACAACCAAAATAGAAGAGATCTTGGGAGTATTATACGGGTGCAGGACTCTTAAGTAAGACCAGAAACCTAAAAACCAGAAAGCTGGGGGCGGGGGACGGTTGGCAAGGTAAGTTGAGAAGGAAAGAAGAGAGGTGGGCTGGGAAGGAGCGGAAGAGAGCTGGGGAGAAATGGAGTTCAAAGCCAAAAGAAAAACCAACCGGGAGAAAACGTCTGCACCAGGAAAAACAGACACACTGGTTATCATCACTAAGGCAACTGATAAGAAACACACAACAAGAGAAAAGGAGGCAGAGAGTGTAAGTGAACAATTCACAGAAGATGAAATACAAATGGCTATATGATGAAAACGCTTAACCTCGCTAACAAACTGAAATACACATTAATAGCAAAAGAAGTCAATTTTTTAGTCGTCAAATCACAAAAAAATTAAGAACAGTTTTATTGACATGTAATTGACATATACTGTTGGCTCCCTGAATCTGTGGGTTCCACATCGTGGATTCAAATGATTGCAGACAAAAAAATATTAGGGAAAAAAATTCCGGAGAGTAAAACTTCAATTTGCCATAGTCTGGCAACTATTTACAATGCAGTTACAACTATTTACATAGCGTTTACATTGAATTAGGTATAATAAATAATCTAGAAATGACTTAACGTATATGGGAGGATGTGCACAGATTACAAGCAAAAACTATGCCACTTTATAGGAGGGACTCGAGCATTTGTAGATTTTGGTACCTGCAGGGGGTCCTGGAACCAACCCCCCTGCAGAAATCAAGGGGCAACTGTACAATACACCGCACCCATTTATTTACAGCGTACCATTTGCTAAGTTTTGACATATGTATTATGTACACTCACAAAATCATCGCCACAATCAAAATGGTGAATGTTTCTATCCAAAATCCCCTAAAATTTCCTCATGCTCCTAACGGTATATATCACTTTCGTAACAAAGCCTATGAAGTATTTTTAATATGAAAGAGAACGATGAAAAATGTAATAAGAGGACGGCAATACGCTGAAGCACTGAATCACTGTGCTATTCTTCAGAAAATAGTAGTGACATTATCTGGAGACAAAAAATCCACAACCGTCTTTCATTTTAAAGTTACACAGCATCTAAATGCAGCCATCCGCAATGTCTAAGAATCACATCCACACAGTACTAAGGGTTGCTTTATTATTTTTTTTTAATATATTTATTTTTTTGTCTTTTTGCTATTTCTTTGGGCCGCTCCCGCAGCATACGGAGGTTCCCAGGCTAGGGGTCGAATCAGAGCTGTAGCCACCGGCCTATGCCAGAGCCACGGCAACGCGGCATCCAAGCCTCCTCTGCAACCTACACCACAGCTCACGGCAACGCCGGATCGTCAACCCACTGAGCAAGGCCAGGGATCGAACCCGCAACCTCATGTTTCCTAGTCGGATTCGTTAACCACTGCGCCACGACGGGAACTCCCAGGGTTGCTTTAGGTAGACATCTTCCCTTTATTTAGTTCCTAAAGATTCTCTTAGGAAACCTTTAAATTTTTACCCATAATTTTTCAGGGAAAAAAATATTCTTGTCATCCATTGGTATATAAGTTCTTTTCATGATATCAAGGTCAGGGTATTGTAAATGATTTCTCCTTAGCTCTTCCGGGTGTCCTAATAAGGAGGACACAAAAGAATTCTTTCCCTTTTCTTTCAAATTGTTTAGTGCTATTTACCTACCTACCTACCCACCTGCCCACCCTGCTTCAGAGGCCCTCACGGGATTTACTGACCTAAAGATAGATATGAAAGAGAAAATTCAATTTCGGGTGGAGTGGCAAATGCGGAGAATAAGAGCACCAAAGGTCTCCATAGATCTACCCTCCAACTCCAGGCATAAATATACTCTCAGAGACACAGGAAAGACCTACTAAATACCCCCCCCCCCACCAGTGGCTTAAAGACACTGTTGCCCAGCTTGATTAACATGGCAAAGGGGGCTTCTAATGTGTCCTCTCAGAGTCTCCTTGACTCCAGCCCTGTCCTCACCTCAGTCCTGCTGGGGATGCTCCTCCGGGCACACCAAGCACAGGGTGGTGTTACCTTGCCCACGGAACCAGTCCTGAGAAAATGGCCCAGTCAACTGAATAATCGTGCCAGTTAACAGTGGGAGATGTGGGAAGGAAGGCAAAAAACGTTTTATAGGATCCACTGGTGGCCTTGGCACTATGTGTTTCAAAGAAATTCAAGACAGGCAGAGACTGAACTAGCTCCCCATCCAAAAAGGGGAATGTAAACCTCTGGTAGGAGGTCCTGAAGAAATTCTTGGTAGTTTGTTACCTACAGAGATTAAAACTTTTTTTTTTTTTTAGTTAAAAAACATGATGTTTACATACCAAAGAAATGAAATTGGGATAGGAGTGATTTTGCACTTTAGCTCATCCACTCTGCAATGTCTAAAAATATCCCCAGGTATACATTATTATAATTTAGAAATGGTTACATGGTTTCAGATTTCTACTAAATTTCCAGGCTATCCTCCAAAGTTATAAGTTCAGCAAGGAAGCACTACAACCCCAGACAGACTGTAACAGTCCACATGATTATTTCCAGGCAAGTGTTTACGTCTGAGTTTATGTGAAAATGTTTTGTTTTTAATATCATAAGCTAAACAGCTCAAGTGTATCTCATCTGAGAAAATGAATTAACTTTTTCTTGCAGTCTGTAAAACTAGACTCGATTTCTCTTTTTCCTAATTTAGCAGTCTATGAACTCTCTATCCACAAGGTTAAAAACCAGACAGTAAGCAGTGCTGTGCAAATAAAATGTCTACCTGGCCTAACAAGAATCTAATAAAGATTTATCCATAACTCCTTTCTTCCCTAGAATGTAAATGAAAGCTTTTGTGTGAAAGACGAGAGGAAAAATAAACTACGGTTACCTTTTTGGCTTGGTAGGGTATCCTGCCGATAGGCGAGTGCTCTGCCAGCGGGACTTCGACGCCGCCTCGAAGCCTCGCGCTGCCCGCGAGGCCCTGGGCCGTGGGTGCACCCGTGGACACGGCCCTCCCGCATGTCTCTGCTCAAATGTCAGCTACCCTGAGCACTCCGTGGAAAACATCAACCTCCATTTCTCCCCATCCCCGCGCAACAATCACAGGACTTCCTTTTATTTTGTCTTCTCTACTAGAACGTAAGCTTTGTGAAGACAGGAGGTGGCCTGTTTCGTCCACTGTTGCAGCCCCAGCACTTAGTTTAGAACCATGCCCAGCGTACAGTCTTGCAGGACGCTCTGACTGAAGGGCTTCGCACCAGCAGAACACAACATGTCAGGTGATGTCCCCATCGTGCAGAGAGCTGAGAGGACGGAAGGAGCAGGATGCACCCCGTTTCCCACTATCCACACGAATTCACTACAGGGATTGGCAGAAAATTACAAACAAAGAAATCCCTTGGTGAGCTGCCTTTCCAGAAGCAACAGAATTTACAACTATATGAAAAAGTCAGATTTTCCGAATTTCAATAAAACTATCTCCACTTCTAACTACATTTAAAAAGAAGATACAAATGAGTAAGAAAACTGCTGTTCTAAAGTTATTTAGTAATAACTGGAAGAAAGAAAGAAAAAAAAAACAACCCTGAAGAGAGCGACATGAAACAGACAAATCTGGGTTATATTTGATATTTCAATAATTATTCAACAAACCAATTCGCTATCCTGCTATCTTATCATGATATTATCTACACAAAAGTTCAAGGAGAGAAAATAAATATTAAGAGGACAAAAACAGTATTTTATTGGGAGTTCCCTTGCGGTGCAGCAGGTTAAGGACCTGGCATCACTGCAGAGCCTCGGGTTGCTGCTATGGCACCAATGGATCCCTGGTCTGGGAAATTCCATATGCCACGGGCTTGGCTAAAAAAAAAAAAAAAAACTATTTTATTTCACAAGAATGCAGGTCACTGTGAATCAACAATGTTAGGGATGCCATCTCTTAAGTAAAGCTCAAGACAAATACCCCCACTGGAGAGGAATGTGTGCATCATAAAGACTGATCATAATTTTGGAAAATTAATTATTTTCCAATGCAAACAAACTTGCTTATTCCACTACTTAGACACTACCTAAAATATCATCAAAACCACCTGAGACCCAACAAATTTCACATTTTACAAAGGGCAACATGGGAGCGCATGGTTAGAACATCATTTCAATCAAGTTCAGCTGTGCCATCTACTGTAGCTGTAAAAATTTAAATATTAAAGAAGGAGAGTTCCCGTCGTGGCTCACTGGTTAGCGAATCTGACTAGGAACCATGAGGATGAGGGTTCGACCCCTGGCTTTGCTCAGTGGGTTAAAGATCCGGCGTTGCTGTGAGCTGTGGTGTAGGTCGCAGATGTGGCTCGGATCCCGCATGGCTGTGGCTGTGGTGTAGGCCAGTGGCTACAGCTCCGATTCGACCCTTAGCCTGGGCACCTCCATATGCCGTGGGAGTGGCCCAAGAAATAGCAAAAAGACCAAAAAAAATTAAAAAGTTACTACCTACTTTCTCATGCTCCAGTTTCTTAAACTGAAAAACAGCAAGGTCAACACTATTATACTATTGTGAAGAACTGGTAAGATAAAATATGAAGTGATTAAAACCCTATATTTTTAAAAAAAATTGCTCTGAACCACTACCAGCACCAGGTAGATCACTGGCCAAACTTCCACAAAGTAGTAAAATATTAAAATCCTACTGGACGCCACTGTAATGGATGTCATGCGAAATAAAGAAAAACTTAATGACTGAATATTTATGGGAACGATATTTATGAAAACAAACTATAGATATAAAAACTAATTACAGTGGTAAGGAAACCAACTAGCAAAGAAGAAAATCTACTAAATAAGTTTCCATAAAGAACAACTAGCTGAAAAGGAAAGGGGGTGAGATATGTGAAATTCTATTTCTTTCTTTTTTTTTTTTGTCTTTTTGCCATTTCTTGGGCCGCTCCCGCGGCATGTGGAAGTTCCCAGGCTAGGGGTCTAATCGGAGCTGAAGCCGCTGGCCTACACCACAGCTACAGCAACACTGGATCCGAGCCACGTCTGCAACCTACACCACAGCTCACGGCAACGCTGGATCGTTAACCCACTGAAGCAAGGCCAGGGATCGAATCTGCAACCTCATGGTTCCTAGTCGGATTCGTTAACCCCTGCACCACGACGGGAACTCCCTGAAATTCTATTTCAATCCTAAGTTGTGGGTCAACAACTGTTTTTGGGTACTGAGGTCATTACAAGGAAAGTTAGAAATTCGCCTCTTAGGAGTTCCTGTCATGGATCAGCAGTTAATGAACCTGACTAGCATCTATGAGGACGCGGGTTCGATCCCTGGCCTCGATCAGTGGGTGAAGCATCCAGCATTGCCATGAGCTGTGATGTAGGTTGCAGACGGGGGTTGGATCCTGCATTGCTGTGGCTGTGGTACAGGCCAGCGGCTACAGCTCTGGACCACACTAGCCCGGGAACCTCCATATGCCGCAGGTGTGGCCCCAAAAAGACAAAAGAGAAAAAAAGAAATTCACGTCTTAGGAGTTTACAGTCACATTAGGGAGGCTACAAAAATGCCAGTACAATCAGAGCAGCACTGCAGTGGTGACACAAACCCAGGTTCCTACTGCCTACTAAATACATTTTAAACTCCTTTAGACCCTTCCCTTACCTGTATTAGCAGCTTACATTTAATGAATGCTTATTACAGTGTCTGGCAATATCTTATGTACTTTATACACATTAATTCATTTAACTTTCACAACCCTAAAAGGTGGATATTTCCATATTCTCCTTTTACAGATAAGAAAACTGACATCTGAAAAGGTTAGGTAATCTTATCAAAAACCACTCGGCTAATAACAAGCATAAGCGGACTCAAATCTGAATCTAAGCCAATTTTAAAGCTGCTGTTGCTAGTCACTAATCCTTGGGGCATCTCAAGCGGGGTCCTCAACCATTTTTCCCCATATTATACTCCTAACTATAATTCTGTGTCAGCACGACTCTAGATGCCAACCCCGATACTCCCTGACTAGGGTGCTTTCCCCAGTCACAGGCAGACTTCTACAGCAGGGATTACAGCCTTCTCCCCATGCCGTATCCACGATCCTAAATATCCACTATACTGAAGAACTCGGCAAACTCAAGTAATCCCTTCTCCACGAGGCCATCCTAGAAAAGGAGCATGGTAGAAAGCAGGAGCCAGCACGTATTTTCCATAACGGACCAGACAGGAACATTCTAGGCCATATGGTCTCTGATGCAACGATGCTGCCGTTGTAACTGTTATAAAGCAGCCAGAGATAAACCAATGAGTTTGGTTGTGTTCCAGGAAAACTTTACTCATGGATACTGAAATATTATTCTTTTGATTTTTTTCTTAACATTTTAAAATGTGAAAATTTCATGAGCCTTACAAAAGCAGGCAGTGAGCCAGACTTGGCCCGCAGGTCACAGTTTGCTGATACCAGGTGTAAAAGAAAGAGGTTACACTTTAGAACCAAATAAATCTGGGATCCAGTCCTGACTGTATGACCTGTGTGACTCTGGACTGGCGATTAAGCCTTGATGTTGCCCACTATAAAATGGACATAACAGCATTTATTGTAAGGTGGAAGTGAAATTAAAAAAAATCAAAAGTACCACATACAGTGTCTAACACAGCAGAGCTTCAGTAAGTGTTTGCATTCCCCCTTTCTAGTTAGAAAAATTTCCTTCCTCTCCTGTATTCTCAAAGCATTTAGCTCGAACTACAAATATGCACAAGACATTTAAGTTCAAAGCCTTATATTTAACATATCTGGCCATGGGCCTTATCTCTCCTATTAGATTCGAAGCTTCATTATAATGAGTGGGGTCTGTTTTGCGCAATGTAGAGTCATATATGGTGCCTAATAAATATTGCATCAAATAAACATTTTTTAAATAAAGGCATATTAAGATGGAAAGTCAGATGTATGTTTATGGCAGCAAATTGCTTTGGCTAGAACACAGAGAATATCGAGGGATAATGCATATGAAACAAATGTTATCTTCAGCTGATGTCAAATCGGAGCAGAGTGCTGGGGGTAGGAAGAGAGAACTGATAGGATACATTAGCAAAGGAAAGAATCAACATTTATGTGCTGGTGCTTTAGGTACATGATTTTGTAAACGTAGAAGTTAAGAATGATGTCTTTCTCCTTTGAATCACATGGAATAAGAGAGGTTATGTATGCATTACCTGTGGTCTCCTGGTGTATGATGTGAGATATGCTGAGTTTTAAAATTCTAAAGTCAAACATCCTATCAAAGTAAACAGGTCCCATCAAACAGGACAAATGTATAAGCCAAGGACCAAAACTCAACCCTTTTATCAGTCAGTCTATTCTCCACGGCAATCCCAGAACTTCAACAATCACCTGCCGATGGGCGACTTCCAAGCATTCTTTTAGGTCCACCCATGCCCTTTTCTCCCAAGCTTTCACGAGAGGTAGGGTAAAGTAAAAAGAAGAGCATGAGCCCGAAAGACAGACCCTGGTTCAGATCCCAACTATACCTCTTAGAAGATAGGGATGAATGACTAACCCTTTTCTAGCCTGTTTCTTCATCTGTAAACTGGGTTATTTGTTCAGAGTTGTTGGGAGGATTACACGAGAACAAGGGAAACTCTCTATGTGGGTTCTGGCCTCCCAGGTGATTCGGTCCAGGTCTTCCAGGTACACATTTCCCACCCATCCCATCCCAGGTCCTTCCCCCGTCAGCATCCCACTAGCATTACAAACTCTGCATGTCTCAAAAATGAATTTGTTACCTTCTTTTTCTGACTTCTGCTGACTGAGTGAACCATCTTTCCAGTCAACCGAACTTACTTGGAACCTCTCTCTGATCCTTTGTGCAATTTTGCTCTGTATATTGAGTACCCCAATATCCAAATCAGTTAGATTTTGAGGAATTTAACTACTATTTCTTGGCAGTGAAGAACTGTCAAAATAGAGGAATAACAGAATCACAACTTACATAGTGTTAACAGTATGCAGAATGCCCTGGGAGTGGGGATACAGGCAGGAGGCGGAAACAGGAGGCTTTGCGATATGCTGGAGAAGACAGGTGGCCTAAACAAATGCAGTGGGCAAAGGAAGTCAAGAGACGTTATGTGGTGGAATTTCAAGAATTTTGCGACCAATCAGTTACAGGACACCAGGTGGAACAGCATGATTTTTCAAGATGTATAGTTGCAGACTCATTATTCAGGACTTATTAACCTACTCACTTTTCGCAGGACTCTTAAGGTGTTTTCATTATTTACAAGGCACAAGGGTAAATGAGTTTGTTTTATTATTACTTCATAAGCATATTCTCTGTTCTTACAGAATTATTCTGAGTATTATTTGCGTCAATTACTTACCAACATTTAACTACTTACAACATGCTATTCTTTAATATGAGGGGGGGACGGGCAAAAATAAGACTTTGCTTTCATAGGACTAAATTTAAAAGATGAGAAAGGCAAGTAAACTAATAATTACATCAATGTTATTTGCGCTACAAACAGTGCTAAGCATAAAGTACTGTAAGAATGGCCCCAAATATAATTGTTTTCATGTCTGTAGGATAACAATGGATCCTTTTTTTAGAGTGAGTATAACTGAGGGACCAAGACCCAAGGTGAATGTGCTACAGCCGCATAAAGGAGAGATGGAATGCAGGAGGGGACTAAGAGCAATTTTGAGCTCCTGCAAACAGATGATAAATATGATAAAACAGGAAATACAATATACTTGACCTTCATGCTTAGAATAAAAACACATTACGGATTTGGTATATACAAGTCTAAGGAAGGTAGAGGCTTGGCCAACAAGAATGCTGCAAACTTGCCATCAAATCACTTGTGTTCAAAGGACACACACACAACCTCTTTCAAATTGCTCAGAGAGAAAAGCCAGCATGACCTCTCCCCTTAGGTTAAATTCTGCCACCTCAAGGCAATGAATATTTAAACAGAAAAATAAATATTTCAGAACAAAGTCATTCAAACCAATAGTCAACTAGGTTAAAAATGACAAACCCTATAACAGTCTTAATTTCTCCAACCTCTTAAGAGTGCTTCCTTCTAGATATTCTTAAAGCAGTATTTAGAACCTCAAACATCCATGAATCATGTCTTCCACTGGCAACACGAGACCGCCAGAGAGACTCTGGGTCAGTTACCTGCTTCCTTGGAAACAGAAGGCCCCGATACACAATTAATGGTTGGTTGTCTGTCCTGTTCAATGTAACTGCTGGTATACACAATGCATGGATGATTATTCTTTTTCTCAACCAAACTTTTCACTACAACTTAAATTAATTTACTTTTTTATTGTATCTTCATGGACAATTAAGTTTGCATCTCTGCTAAACTGGAGTATCTTTGAAAAGAGCCACAACTCAGGTACAGAATAAAATATTAGCAAGATCTTTTACTATCCCCTGAATAATATTTAATCATTCTTTGTAGATTTTTGCACTGGATATTCTATTACAGTCCACTTTTTAAAAATGAGTAATTCATATTATAAATATACATATATATTTAGTAAGACAAAAACTTTCCTTATATCCTTCCTAGAACAAAGCTGCATTTGCCTGCAACCACAGTTACGTGATGGTTTATATTTCTTCTATTCATTTCACATGTAAATTAGGAACTAAATCATAATTTTTTTTTTTTTTTGGCTTTTTAGGGCTGCACCGTGGCATATGGAAGTTTCCAGGCTAGGGGTCGCATCAGAGCTGCAGCTGCTGGCCTACACCACAGCTACAGCACCGAGGGATCTGAGTCATGTCTGCGACCTACACCACTAGATCCTTAACCCACCGAGTGAGGCGTTGGATTGAACCCATATCCTCATGAATACTAGTGGAGTTTGTTACTGCTGAGCCACAACAGGAACTCCCAATCATGAACTTCTTTATCAGAGGCTCCGCACCAAACGCTAAGCATATTGTAATTGATCATTTGAAAATAGATGCTAAATTGAAGGTAGCTGAATATCTGCTTCTGTCAGAGGCCTTTCTCGCCATAGTTTTAGGAACCCTGCAGAAAGCTTACAATGATTACAATTATGATACAATCATTCATAAACATTTACCACTGAAAATGAGTTATTACAGTTCTAGTAAATATCTACATTACACACCAAGAGGTTACATGTGAGAGTCCATGGTATGTACTGCAGGAAATAAAAAGAAAAATATGAGTCTCTGCTCTCATCAACTCTCACCAGCTAACCCAAGAATCTTTTAATAGTTCTCTTTTCTTCTAACTTAACCTCAACCTAATGAATTTTCCAAGCGGCTGCCAGAATGATCTTTCCAAATAAAACCTAAATCAGATATTGCTAATGAATTCTCTTCTTAAAATCCCAGATTCCTCAATGCTCACAGTCTGAGATCCAAAGACCACTGTATGGAAGTCATGCCCCTTGCATGTTTCATCTATTCAGCTTCAATTCTTGCCACCCACGATTTACTGAGTACTTACTATGCATTATTAGACACTTTGTTCTGATGCTGGGGAAATAACAGTGATTAAAAAAACAAAGTTCCTACTCTTACAGAGTTTACATTCTAGTAGGGAGAGAGAGCGATGATAAATAGGCAAGCAAAACAAGAAACAGATGGTGTGGTATGGAGAAACACAAAGCAACAAAGTGTACAGTGTGGAAGCAGGGAGGATCAGAGTTGGAGGGACAGGGTCACTATCCATACAGGGTGGTCAGGAGAGGTGACCTTTGAGCAGATGCCTGAAGAGAATGAGGGAGCAGCCACCCACGTGTCTATGCGGAAGAGCACTCCGGACACAGGGAACACAGATGCAAAGGCTCAGAGGTGAAAACACGCTCAGTTTACTCTAGGAACCTGGGTCCAGAAGGTCCAGGTGACCGAACTGGAATAAGCAAGGAAATGAGTGGCAGAGATGAAGTGAGAAGGGTGGCGATGGGGAAAGGGCCATGTTGAAGTAGCAATCTTGTAACACCTAAGGCCACTGCAAGGGGTCTTGGCTTCTACTTTCCGCTGAGACTTCTGCGCAGAGAAGCAGCAGAGATTTAGGTTTTCAATAGATTACTCCGCAAAGATAGAAGCTGGCAGACCAGTTGGGAGGCTGCCATGTAACCCGACAGGGAGATGACAGTGGCTTGGCCCAGTTAGCACTCTCTGTGCATCAACCCGGGGAGACACTTTGGGTTGTCTTGTACCCCCCCACCCCCAAGGCTCTTTGTACCTGTTATTCTTTCTGCTTAGAGAGCTCTTCTCTATCTAACTTTCTCCAACTGGCCAACTTGTTCACACTCTTTAAGATACAGTTGGAATTACTGCTTTTTGCAGTTTCTCTGATTTACCCAAAAAGGAAAAAAACCATCTCTCTCCTCTTACTCACCCCCAGCCTAGCCCTTGAATTCTAGTACAACTGCTGGTTTACATATCTGTTGCCTCTCCTGAACATAGATTCTTTGAGGGCAGGTAACTGTCCAGGCCTAATTCATTTTTGTATCTTTCGTGACTACCTTAAAAACTATAAGTATTTGCTAAAGGAAAAAAGAAACACATACAACCTCTTAAAGTATATAAATTAAAAAAAAATAACAAAAGTTTATAGTTAAGTTATAACCAAAATTAGTACAGGAAGAGACCAAAACTCAGCATGAGAAACATAAGGTGCCATGAGGAGGGAAGACAAACAGAGCTCTTAGAAGGATTCTCTAAATGTGGAGGGATTTATAATAAGACTATGAACTACAGCAGAGGCAGAGTAGACAACTGCTAGAGACGACCCAAAGGTAGACTCAGCAGAGCCTGGCAGGGGCATGGGGAGGGGTAGAGGCCTCCTAGATGTCATGGGGAGTGAGTAAGAATGGGCGAGAAGGCAGAAGGATCTATTCCACAAGTTAATTCTCTTAAAAAGGATTGTCCTGACACAAACTACTGATTAGATTCTATCTTTCAATATTCAAAATCCATTTTCCCCCCCAAATGCATTCTAAAAGATCTTTGATATTTATTTCCAGGGTGTTCTGGGAAACCTATTTTCGTTTTTAAAGTTAACTTTTAAATTTATCAAATTTATACATGTGCCTAACAAACCAAATAGGCACCGAGGAGCCTGGGTAGAAAGCAGCAGTCTCCCACCTCTCCCTTTTCATCCGTCCTTCTGGAAGTAGCCCCCTTTTCATAGTTCCTTAAAAGGCTGAGCTTCCAAGGAAGAGGCTACCTTGGGGGTTCCTGACTCCCCTCACCCGTCCAGACTTCGCTGTCATGTCATTCTGCAGATCTGTACACACAGAGTGCGGGGCTTGGCCTCCCCGTGGGGCCACTGAGGTCAGGGGCATTACCTACATGGCACATTTTGACCAAAAGGGGGAGAAGCAGGAGATGAGAGGAAAGCAGCAGATAAAACCTCTGCACACTCCCTTCGGATGGACCGGCTAGAGGAGCAACAGTTGTACACCACCTCTCTAAAGACTCAAGTCGTCAGCAGCGTCCCTTACAAAAGCTTCGGCTGGCCTTTCTTCCTTCTTGGCACCCCCTTCCCTCACCCTGCTTTCCTGAGACTGTACTCCCTAATAAAGGACTGGCAGGTAAGGTTTTGTCTCAGGCTGTGTCTTCCAGCTTCCTGTCTCAAAGCCCTGAATCTGGGGACAGATCTTGAACTCGATCCTTCCATGGCATGTTTTCTTTGGACTATCATTCCTAATTTCTATCATTCTCACTCATTCTCCAGCTGTTCCCTTGTCATCCCACCAGTGCTGGTTTTATGAATGCATGATCTTCTTTAATCTGACTACATGAGGATGCCTCTTTAAAGTCTCCCCTGTGCCCTGGATTATCTGTTTCCCCCTAGGGGCAGGTTTTCATTTGTTTCTTCTGCCTCTTTAATTCCGAAAGTTCCTCTTGATCCTTAAGCACTGGTGACCCAGTATGAGAACCTGGTTAGGTGCTGTGGGTTTCCTCTGCTGTTGTATATGGAAATCTGTTTTCTTATTAGGTCTCTCCCTGGAATTAAAATTCTAACTGGGAACTCAGTATGAAATAAGGAGGAGCAAGTGGCAGACTTTGCTTTAGCATAACCTGCTAGCAAGGTGTGGAATGATCTCCTCCCATCCCCCAAATAACAGATTAAAGGAAGGGGTGCCAACATATAACATAAAAAAGAATTAGGTTTCCCCAAACATTCTGATCCACTTATTTGGAGTCAAACAATCTGGGGCTTGGGTTTTTCCTTTTTTAATGCTGGACAAAGGGGGCAGCACAGTAAATGGCTGTTTCTACTGGGAAGGGGGTGGAAAGGGACTGGGAAGGAGGTGGAAAGGCTACAGCAATGCTAAGGAGTTGAGTTATCCCCTATAATGCACACAGAATCCCCGTTCCATCCTTCTTCACTTCTACTCTGAGTCTGGAGCCTCCTGGGCTCCTGCTGGGCAGACCAGCTTCCATACCACTCAGCCTCCTAGCATAGGGCTTGCTCCTAATTGTCAGGCTTTAGCTTCTCCTCCATCCATCAGGTGGTTCCATTTGCTTTATCTTTTCCAGTAATTTGTTTAACTCTCTTGTTTATTGGTAACATCACTCTTCACCCTTCCCTATTTGCTGTTCTTGGCTTACCTCTTTTTGTAGTTCTATATTGCTATTTCAGTGGAGTCTTACAAGAGATGAGAGGCAAGTAAAACAATCTATCACCCTGACCCACATGTCATGATTTGTTTTCTGCAAGAGATTTCAACCTTAAGTAAATTCTAGAATTCCAGGTTCTTTTTTATTATGAGAAAGGACATGGGTTAATGAATTTCTATGCTTCTTTAACTCTTTACCACCACCAAGATTTACTAAAGGCAAAGTGGAGAAGCTTAAAGGAAAATGGAAAGTGTTTACCACAATTCTTGAAACAGCCCTTGTACTTACGCTTTAGCACATCAGATGCACTTAGACCACAGAAGCAAAGACACTCAAAGATCAGAACTAAACGTGTCCTTCGAGTCCCAGTCCAAGTGCGTCCAGCATCTGGTGCTAAACATGCTTCTCTGTGCTGACAAAGCAAAAGACTTTCAAGGTCTAATCACTCTCAGAGAAGAAAACAAAAATCCAGCATTTGCCAGTCAGAATGCCTGACTCTTCACTCCTTCCTTCACGAATGCAACAGTGGCCAAGATCAGAACGCAGTCGGAAGGAAGGAAGACATCTCCCGTTACCCTATTATTGATCTCTAACACACGGATCAATAAGGCATGCCACAGACTCCGACCCCTCAGCAATGGCAATGAAATATAAACTAGTGACTGCAATATTTAACCCTTTACCACAATGAGACAAACAAACCTAGCAAAGAAATTAGAGTCCCATGTTGGGAGGAGTCATGAAAAAAGCGATCAAAAATAAGCTGTTATTACTAACCAGGAAAACCTGTCTCAGATTAAGGAAGGATATTCAAGTTAACAGAGGCAGCATGCAGAAAACTGAGAGTGGAGATCTAAAATCAGTTCCCAAGAGCACCAAAAAGAAGCTGTCTATATGCGCTGATAGTTGTTTGGTAATGAAAACGTTCCCAGATTTTATTCCATCCTTCCTGTCCATGTCAAGTCAAATGCTCAAAAACCAAACAAAACCAGAAAAGTCTTCAAGCATACTTTGAAAAAAGGGGGGGGGGCATGTTTATTTTTTTATAAGCTTTCACATTTAGAACTTCATTACATCAACTAGACTATCTAGCTTCATTGAAAAATAATTTTCCAGGAGTTCCCGTTGCGGCTCAGTGAGTTAAGAACACAACTAGTATCCACGAAGACTCAGGTTTGATTGCTGCCCTCGTCCAGTTGGTTAAAGGCTCTGGCGTTGGCATCAGCTGTGGTGTAGGTGGCAGATGCGGCTCAGGTCCCGGTTCTGTGGCTGTGGAGGAGGCTCCAGTTGCAGCTCTGATTCAACCTCTAGCCTGGGAACTTTCATATGCCTCAGGTGTGGCCCTAGAAAAACAAAAAAAAATTTTCCAGCAAGGAATGCTCTAGATACATGAGTTGAACATTTTGCTCGTTTTAATATTTTCCTTTTTGGGAATGAGGAGCATAAGGACTTGATATTTTAGCCTTTACAGACTAAACATTTTTGGTAAAGGTCTGGACTTCCTAAGAGGATGTTCTGACAGTAGAAAGATTACCAGATGGAGAACTAGCTCCATTCTGCTGTTACTCTGCCATATGACCTTGGATAACTCACTGGTTCTGTATCCTGATTCATAAAATAAAGTTCACTCTAGCTCTAAGAATCTGATTCTGTGAAAAAGAGGCCTTACCCAAGGGACAGACTATAATAAAAAAGAAGAAACATTAGATGTATTACCATGTGAAACTGTGTCTTCTTTTGTAACAGTCAACAAAGTACCATTACATAGCTTATTTGTTCCCTTCCCAAAGTGGCTAAGGGCTGCTCTGAAGAACCTGTGCTCTGACTTCTCTCTCATTCTGCACAAATGCTCGTGTACGAAATACTAAGCCATCAAACTGGAGAACTTGCGCTGAGATAAAATTTCAGGAAATGAAAGTTATATATAGAATAGTCAAATTGATCGATGCTGCACTTATCCCAGAGGAACCCAAGGCTCCAGGAAAATCAGCAGTCCTTCCTCAAGGTTTTGGCTAAAGGTGAGTTGCAGAGATTTTTCTTATGCAAAGAAAAAGTTAAATACATACTAAGGTCTGTATTCTTCACACTATGGTTACTATAACGGCTGTCATAAAAAACAACAACAATAACAACAAAAACAAAGGTAGAAAGAGTATAAACTATGAAATAAACTAAATGTGGGTTCAAAGCCAGGCTGTGCCATGTACAGCTGTGTGACTGCGGACAAGTCGCTTAACCTCTCCGGCCTCACTATTTTCTTTAGAAATGAGAAGGAGAGACACCTAATGGGGTATCCGTAAGAATGAACTGAGATCGTGTATACAAAAGTATTTACTTCAAAGGAGAGGAGGAAGGGAGGGAGGACGGAAGTAAAGAAGGGAGGGAAGAAGAAGGAAGGGGAGAGGAAAGGGGAAGAGTACATACAGCCCACAGTATAAACCCAGCAGCGGAGTTGGAACTTTCAAGTTCTTCAAATTCTTTCTCCCATAAAGAGTAACATCGATACCAACGCGGTGGGGGAGGAGGTTCACATTCGTTTTACTAAAGGCTTTATATAAAACACAGGCTGAGTGAAATTAATCCAAAAAACACACAGACTCCCAGTTTCACAAAAATGCCTCCTGGTTCCTCAAGAGAGAAACCGTTACAGCACATATTTGGCTGAACTTCTGTTCACAATGGCTATGTTAGCAGAATGGCAGGCACACATTTTAATGGAAGCAGACTCCTGACAGGGCCACGCCGCCCGCCTCTAGTACGAACAAGTTTAGATCCACAGTGACCTCACCCCACCCAACTGTCCAGATAATCTGAAAACCATTTAAACAGCCCGGCTGAAAGGCCTTCTAAAGTTCCATAAATTTTATTTAAAAAAATTTTTTTATAATGATTTTTATTTTTTCCATTATAGCTGGTTTACTGTGTTCTGTCAATTTTCTACTGTACAGCTTGGTGACCCAGTTACACATACATGTATACATTCTTTTTCTCACATTATCCTGCTCCATCATAAGTGACGAGACAAAGTTCCCAGTGCTATACAGCAGGATCTCATTGCTTATCCATTCCAGAGGCAATAGTTTGCATCTATTAACCCCCAAATTCCCAGTCCATCCCTCCGTCTCCCCCTTGGCAACCACGAGTCTGTTCTCTACATCCATAATTTTCTTTTCTGTGCAAAGGTTCATTTGTGCCATATATTAGGTTCCAAATATAAGTGAAATCATATATGGTATTTGTCTTTCTCTTTCTGACTTACTTCACTTAGCAGGAGAGTCTCTAGTTCCATCCATGTTGCCGGCAAATGGCATTATTTTCTTCTTTTTATGGCTGAATAGTAGTCCATTGTGTATATATACCACAGCTTCTTAATTCATCATCTGTCAATGGACATTTGGGTTGTTGCCATGTCTTCGCTATTGTGAACAGTGCTACAATGAACACGCGGGTGCATGTGTCTTTTTCAAGGAAAGCTTTGTCTGGATATACGCCCAAGAATGGGACTGCTGGGTCATATGGTAGTTGTATGTACAATTAAAGTTCCATAAATTTTGGATCAATGATCACCACTTTTGCAGTCTTAGGTAGTAGCCCTTTCGTCTATGTGGTTGAAGTGAACAAGTGGTACTTTGACTTTTCTGCACCCCTATCCTGCTGGAATTGCCATGACAGGTAATTCACAAGAGAAAAGGATCTTTCTCCTTTTCTACAACAGACCACAAATCAGGTTTAAGGACAAAAACACTGAAACACTATTTTTTTCCCGTGATCTTGTCCATGTATTTTTGTTAAAGAACTATTTTTGCCTTTCATCAGATTAGCCCTAGACTCTCTCTGAAATTATTCCACCACTGAATGTCACTCAATGCTCAAGAATTTGGCTCTAGACCCAGATAATGTCTTGCATAAATCACACACACAGACACACAATATATGCCATAGCCCTTCCTTTCAGGCTTCCCCTTTCTGCTAAACTTCCCAAACTAATTCTTTGCTCATCCTCTAACGGTCCCTCACTGCCATCACACCCATGTTATTTCATATTCTACCTTGTACTTCAATTAGTTATGCATCATATGCTTTCGTCTCCAATACCACCTCTCTAATACTACTGTTTGGCTCCTTTTTCATGTAATTTTCATTGAAAAATAAGTGGTCTCATTTCTGTTTCCAATCCAGATGGAGTAACAAGGACCAGATTTCTCTTGCCACCTCCAACAACTAAAAAACACAACAACATACATGAAAAAATAGCACTCAAGACACTGTACAGTAGGCAAAGAAAGACAGTGATTCCTGAGATGGGAAAAACTAACGTGAGCTTGCGGTTCCCATCGTGGCTTAGCAGAAATGAATCTGACTAGCATCCATAAGGACACAGGTTCAATTCTTGGCCCTGCTCAGTGGGTTAAGGATCCGGCGTTGCTGTGAGCTGTGATGTAGGTTGCAGATCCGGTTTGGATCCTGCGTTGCTGTGGCTGTGGCATAGGGCAGCAGCTGTAGCTCCAACTTGACCCCTAGCCTGGGAACCTCCATATGCGGTGGGTGCTGCCCTAAAAAACACCAAAAAGAAAAAAAAAAAGTGAGCTTTCTAACTGTTCCACTTACTGACTGGAGAAAGTTCCCAGGGTGGCGCAGAGAAAAGGAAGCTGGGCAGAACCTGGTGGTCTTGTGAGTTGAGATTAAAGCCTGAAGTCCGGGGAAGCCAAGGTGGCTGGCCCTCCCAGGGGAGAACACTGTGGAAGAGAGAACTTAACAAAGAGAACTTGGAAGATTTACAGAGGGCTCCTCTCAAGTACAATTAAACTTAGAATATGTGCACAACTACCTGAGGCTATCAAAGGGGGCACCGCAAAGAGCTGGCGGGAACAAGTGCTAGGAGCTCACACATTGTCAGGAATAGGGCCCATTGCCAAGAATGAGAGTGGAAGACCTGGTAATTTAAAAAGCATCAGGTACAGGAGTTCCGTTGTGGCGCAGTGGTTAACGAATCCGACTAGGAACCATGAGGTTGCGGGTTCGGTCCCTGGCCTCGCTCAGTGGGTTAAGGATTCGGCGTTGCCATGAGCTGTGGTGTAGGTTGCAGACGCGGCTTGGATCCCGAGTTGCTGTGGCTCTGGTGTAGGCTGGTGGCTACAGCTCCGACTGGACCCGTAGCCTGGGAACCTCCATATGCCGTGGGAGCGGCCTAAAGAAACGGCCAAAAGACAAAAAAAAAAAAAAAAAGGATCAGGTACAGCACCAAATCCAACAAGGTACAATTCACAATGTCTGGCATCCATTCAAAAATCGCCAGGCATTCAATGAAACAGGAAACACAAACCATAGTGATGAGAAAAATCAATCAATTTCAACTGATCTAGCACGAATATAGATGTTAGAATTAGCAGATAAGGACATTAAAAATCTGTATTCCATATGTTCAAAAAAAAAAACTGTATGTAATAGAAAAACTAAGCATGTTAAGAGACATGGGAGATATATAAAGATCCATATCAAAATTCTAGAGATGAAAACTATGCTGTCTGAGATTTTTAAAAAATTAGTTTGGATTAATGGTAGATTAGACATTGCAGAAGCAAAGATCAGTACACTTAATTACACCAAAAGAGAAACTATCCAAAGGAAATACACAGGAAAAAATACTAAAAGCAATAAAAAGCAAGCCTTGAAAATGACTGAGAATGGTATGGTCTAACATATATCTGAGTTGAGTTTTTGTTTGTTTTAAACTGAAGTACAGTTGACTTACAATGTTCTGTTAGTTTCAGGTGTATGGCAAAGTGATCTATATAAATTTGTTTTTAGATTCTTTTCCATTATAGGTTATCACAAGACACTAATATAGTTTGCTGTACTACACAGTAGGTCTTTGTTGTTTATCTACTATAGCAGTGTGTAGCTGTTAATCCCAAACTCCAAATTTATCCCCTCCTCTCCTCAGCTTTAAAAAAAGAATCTAGGAGTTCCCATCGTGGCTCAGTGGTTGGCAAACCCGACCAGCATCCATGAGGACGTGGGTTTGACCCCTGGTCTCGCTCAGGGGGTTAAGGATCTAGCATTACCGTGAGCTGTGGTGTAGGTCGCAGACACAGCTCAGATCTGGTGTTGCTGTAGCTGTGGCGTAGGCCGGCAGCTGCAGCTCAAATTCGACCCCTAGCCAAAAAAAAAAAAAGAAAAAAAAAAAAAAAAAAGGACTCTAACCCCAGAGTTCTCTTGTGGCTCAGTGGGTTAAGGATCCAGCACTGTCACTGCAGTGGCCCAACTCACTGCTGTGGCTCAGGTCTGATACGTGGCCTGGGAACTTCCACATGCCAAAAAATAAAAAGATAAAAGAATTTAACTCCTGGCCTTTTTAAGTGGAAGGAAGAGGTGAGCGGGAGGTGGCTTGGAGTCAATACACTACATCTGACACACTTCTGGGTTGCCATTCCCAAAAATGTCATTGCCACCTTTTCACTTCCTTTGCCCTTTCCATATTTGTTGGGGGGTCATACTCTTCTTCCCTCTTGGCGGACTTCGCAGAAGGCCAGAGCTCCTATGCCACTTACCCACACCCTAACTTCTGGATATATGCAGCCTCCACTGGAACATCTACGACGGGATTTTTGCGTTCCCCAAAGGGCTGTCTGCTCCCAAATCCTCCTTTCTTCTAATCAAATAAAGCATCCGTTTCCAAATGACATTATATTTTTAAGTATTAACTGATTTAAGTAACAAGCACTAGGATATATGTGACTACCCAATTTTAGGCTTCTGGTTTTACACTTGTCAGTGAAGTAACAAGTAAAGTTCATTAATTCAATCAAGAAGTATTATTAGATACTAAATTGAAGCAGATATGATAATAAACACTGGCAATCTAGTTCCAATCCTGAAAGAAACTACAATCTAATGGGAAAAAAGGCAAATATATTCATAATTACAGTACTACTTAAATGAGCTAAGAGAACAACACATACACAACTCCAAGGAAGCATAAAAGAGGGACAACTCCATGAGACAGGGCAAGCTTTCTGAAGTAGCTTAAGCCGAAGCTGAATCTTTAAGGCAAGAAATTAATCATGTGGGAGAAAAAGGTATTCTGGCCCAAAGTAATAATACATGAAAAATAGTATATAAAGAAATATATGAAAAGCAGGAAGGTATAAAATAGGGCATATTTGGGGGATAGCAAGTAGTTCAGATTTGGGGCTAGAGAAGAGGGAGACAGCAAGTGAGGAAAGGAAAAGAATCTTCCTCTTTTCTGGAAGGGAAAAATAAGAGAGCAAATCTGGGTTTCACCCTAACAGGGATTTAAGATGACTTATCAAAGCTGCTAGAAGCTGTGTCCTGACTGCATCCCTCTAAGTCAGGGGCTGCCAAACTATGGCTTTGGTCCAAAGCTGACTCACCACCTGTTTTTGTACAACCTGAAAGCTAAGCATGGTTTTTACACTTTTAAATAGTTGAAAAAAATTCAAAAGAAGAATATTTTGTGATACATGGAAATAATATCAAATTAAAATTTCAGTGTTCATGAATAAAATTTTACTAGAAGTGACTATTTTCACGATGAAATGGCAGACTGAATAGTTGTAACAGAGACTGCATGGCTTGCAGAGCCAAAAATATTTACTATCTAGCCATTGACAGAAAATGTCTATGGATTTCTGTTCTACAGGAGTCTTTCAAAACCTTGTCTCCTTCAATTAATTCTCAGCTTCTCTGTTCAGAACTTCTTACAAGATATCTCATAATAGTAGATAAAAGACTACAGTTATATTATTTGTGGATATAAAAGTATTATTTTCTAATTTCATAGTTATTGATTTCCATTTCCATATTTTCTTCTAAAATATTTCTTTATATACAAAATATCAAATTTTTGTTGAAAAACTTTATCTTGCAATTCTTTTTTTTTTTTTGTCTTTTTTAAGGGCCGCACCTGTAGCACACGGAGGTTCCCAGGCTAGGGGTCGAATTGGAGCTGTAGCTGCTGGCCTATACCACAGCCACAGCAACCTGGGATCGGAGCCGTGTCTTTGACCTATATACCACAGCTCAGGGCAATGCTGGATCCTTAGCCCACTGAACGAGGCCAGTGATCGAACCTGCAACCTCATGGTTCCTAGTCGGGTTCATTAACCACTGAGACACGACAGAAACTCTTTGCAATTCTAAATGAATTAAATATCTTCACTTATACGATTTCGAGTTACAATTTTAAAGCTGTATTTCCTTCTGTTAATAGCAGTCTAGCTGTACCTATTTCCTGGGCCATTAAGTAAAGAAGCAGCTTTAGTCTAATATTCTGAAACTGATAGCCCTTTGAAAAAACCCAAGAGGAATGATAAAAAGAGTAATATACCAAAGAAAGCTAATCTAAGAATATTTCTAAGGTATTTGATTTATAAGTATTACTAAATCAGAATATTTTTCAAGGGTTTATTTTTTGGTTGTGTTTTACTTCTATTCTCAACAGAAAAATAAGACCATGATTTACTGCTGCTATTGCTTTAAAAGACTGTAATTGCCAGTTTTGGCTTTTCACCACTCTTTTCTGATACAATTTTAGCATCTCAAGGGAAGTGATCAAATTTGCTGATTTTTAATAGGGTCCAATTGCCATCTTCAAAGTTGTATTTTTAAAAAGTCAGTTTCAGTGTTAGTAACCTTTGAGGGATCTAAGCAAGACCCAGAGCTTAGAAGACAGGTAGATCCTTGCCAACCAGGTGATGGGATTCTTTAAAGTGGAGAAGAAAAATACTATCCTACTTACACATTGAGGATAATATACCCTCATTTTTGAAGTTATAAATTCTAAATTGCTGACAACACTACCTGGTAATAAGCTATGAAAACTGAGTCAAGTCAAACATGTCAAAAAACAAAACTTATAACAAAGATATGATACTTAATGATATTTAATGATACTCATAGTACTTAGTAATTAGAAATGATAAATCCTTCATATAACTGACATAATTAGTCCAGGACAGTAAAGACTCTAGAAACAGTATGTTTCTAGGAGGAATAATTCAAGGAGGTCGGTAAGATGAGTAAACAGAACAGAAAATTAAGGAGAACACTTAGCAGTTATTTCCAGATATTTTAGTTTTATGAAAAAGAGAGATGAAGCCACTCTATGTGACCCTGGATGCTAGAAATAGAAAGAATGAGAAGACGCTAATGAAAACAGATTTTTAGCTCACCATAAGGAAAACTCTGCTACTTTTTAATGGAACCATTTATTCTGGAGGGCTTGTAGTATAATGGAAGAGTATGAAAATGTGGAATTAAATGGATTCCAATTTGAAACCTATCCCTGTCTGTTCCCAGAACTACAATGTTGCTTGACCTCTTGAATTCAAAGTCTACTATATGAGAAAAACACCATCTACCTCAAAAAGAGACTGACAAGTGACACATGATATGAATGTAGTAATTGTTATGTATATAAATGAGATTTGTACGTAAAATTGGTACAAAGTAGGTATGTAAAAATAAAGGCTGTTTCAATAACAGCAATTATTAGTGGTAGTTAAGGAATGGGGAAGCTGGGGCCAAACTCCTTGGGTTTAAATTCTGGTGCTGCCAATTTGGCCAAGTTACGTAACTTCTCTGTATCCCTGTTTCCTAATTTCTACAATACGGACATTAATGGTACTTATAAGGCTGCTAAAAGGCATTATATAAGGTACTGACAATAGTGCCTAATGCATAATATACACTCTATAATCTAATCTAATATTATTATGTAATATTAGAAAAATAAATTCATTTTATTCTATAGTGAATTCCTTGTTACTGCCAAGTATTCCATCAAAGCCTTGAACAACATCAGAGATGGAAATTCCAGAAGCGAATCAGAGTCTCAACTAAACGCATTCATCCACATGTTCAACCAATATTAACTGAATTACGTAATTCCTGCAAAGGGCATTAGGGTACGGTCGCTAAAAGTATAGATTCCCAAGCTAGTTGTGGATGTGAATCCCCACAATATCTCTTAGTAGCTTATAATGTGGGCAAGTTATCTAACCATGATACGCCTCAGTTTCTTCTTCTGTACTACGGGGATAATCATATCATTGTTGAGAGGGTTCAAAGAGCTATTGTAGGTAAAGTACCTGATGGTAATGCATCATATATACAGATAGCAGATCAGCTATTATTTTTGCCTGTGCCAGGCATAGTTCTAAATACTGGGAATAAAACAGACTGCTGACAAGGTCCCTGCTTCACAGAGCTTATATTCTTTGGAGAGGTGAGATAGCAGTGATATTAACAAGCAAACAAACATAACAAGTAATGACAAACATTAATATCAATGATAAGTGAAGAAAAAGCTGGTTGGGGGATAGGAAGTGGCTGGGGAATTCAAGTTCAGATAAGGTCAAAGGAGAGCTCTTGAGAAGCCATGTGGTATCTGAGGGAAGAACCTTTGGGACTAAGAGAAAAACAGAAGGAAAGGTTCTGAGCAGGAAGATGCAAGGTGTGTTAAAAGGAAGAGCAAAGAGGCCAGTATCACTGGAGCGAAATAAGGGGAGAAAGGGCAGCAAGAGAGACAGCAGGTTCCCAATCATTCAAGGTCTTAGAGACTAAAGTAAGGACACAGGACTTTACTCTGAGTCTGAAGGGAAACAACTGGAAAGTTTAAAGCACAGGAGCAACAAAATCAAACTTGCATTTTAAATGATTCACTCTAGCAATGACCCCTAATGAATTATTTCATTCCAAGGTTTCCAGAATTTAACCATTTTATTGGTAATAGAAGGACCTTTAAATATCTGGGAAATAGAAACAACGTATCATGATAACAGACCTCAGAATTTCTGACTGCTTAAAAGTTGATCATCCAGACCCAACAACAACGTTGCTACATTCAAAACAACAATTTTCAGGGAAGAACAGACAACCGGAGGAACAACACCAGGACTAAGCTACTGACAGGGATGGGGAGTGTCATTTACCTTTCAACACGGAGGGGGACCTCTGGAGCAATACAAACCCCAAGAGAAAACCGTCAAACACTAAGATCGCCTGATCTCCACTGCAAAACTAAGGAGAAAGACAAAGGAAAAAACAAACGGATAGGGAAAAAAAAAAGTGTGTGCTTTTGGTGCATGGAGGTGATGGGAAGAAAAGTGATTTAATAAGTCAAAATTGCTCATATTTAATCACATTTATGGAATTCTGGGTATTTTTTCAAGAGAGCTGAGTAATTTTTAGAATAGCAATATTTTTCACGAGCCAGGCTTGGCCTTGGCAAGGAAATGGTTATAACTGAAGATATGGAGCGATGTAGAAGAATTCAGAAAGAAACCAAATCTCTGGAAAAAGTGAGGCTTTTTTTGGTTCATTGTAAAGGAACATAAATTAGTCTCAAAGCCACAATCTCCGCCTATCCCCCAACTTCCCAGAGTCCTGCGCAGCCCATAGAAAGTGGAAGTGTGCCAAAACCAACAGTGTGGCCAGAGCTCTGTGGATGAAGGGTGGGATGAGGTTCGGGGGAATGGAATCACTTTAAAGCAATGCCACAAAATGGAGACTCAGTAATCACTGAGGGCGTTCAAAATTCACAGGAAATAGGATATGCTTAGGAAAATCAGAGCATGGATGCCCCACTCCAAGTCATTTCAAAAAAAAAAAAAAACCCAAACCAAAACAGAAAAGATAAGAGATAATGAAACAAAACAAAACATACCTGCCCTCTCTTATCTGTCTTTAATTAAAGCATAAAATAAATACCCTCCCTCTCCGCTCCTCCCAGCCACCCAGGAACAGAATAGGGAACTGGCTGCAGCTCAGGTGAAAGGCTCAGGGCCTTGTGTAGCTTCCGAGCTGCAGAGCTACAAAGAGGGGAGATAGCAGACAATGGAACTGGTGATTCATTACAAAAGAATACACTCCCGAGCAGGCGGCCTGCTGCCACATGGGCTCACAGCACTATTTAAAGGAGCAGCAACCCCCTTTCCAACCTCCCTTATTCTTAACACCTTCCCTCCTCTTGGTCCTGATGGAAAACAGATTTTGCAGAAAATGCCAGCAAAGCACTGAGCTGTCCAAGAAAGGGGGGGCTTTGTATTCCACAGAAACTGGCAGTCCTCAGCTACAGTAGAGTACAAAAATTTTCTTTCACATCCACGCCGTAAAATCTTTTCCTTTAGGCCTAGTACACTTTCCCTTTCAACAACAAATAGGATAACCTTTTCTTACTAATTGGCGTTGAAGTCATTTTATAACTTTGTTTTTCTAATTTGACACATATTCCTAGAATGAATTCTCTTTTTCTTTTTATTCCATGTTACTACTTTCACAGATGTGAGGAGATGCAATCATCTGATTTACACGTTCTGAAATGAGGGCATCTCAGGGAAATACTCCTGCAACATAGACACGGATGACAGAGAAAAAGTTATTTTTTTCCCAAAGTCACACAGGCATGTCTGTCTACTATACCAGAATCCTGTAATTAAACTGCCATTTGCTTTTTTTTTTTTTTTAAAGCAAAGCTCTGATAAGTTATAACAGAGCCTTATAAGCCAAAACCCAGCCTCATAAAACCAGAGCCTACATAGTAAAGCCTGCACAGTGTGCACCTAACTGTGTGACAAGAACATCATCTGCTGAAGGTCCTTCACCTTCTCGCACCGAGTGAGCGGTGGATAGTACAGGATAGAGAGAGGCGTTAAAGAAAGGAACCCGGTGACAAAAGAGTGAAAAGAGAGCTAAATACTTTTCCTAATATACTAGTTAAGACACTAAAGACCCCAATAGACCGTTTAATTTTGATAACTGAACCCTAAACACTGCAGATAATTTCTATTCAGAACGCTTATGTGACATATCATTACCAAATCGTGGGATTTGAGGTCTGGCTCAGAAAAACAAAAACCAAAGAAACCCCTTTAGGCCTAGTACACTTTCCCTTTCAACAACAAATAGGATAACCCCTTCCTCAGAAAAAAATCCATAGCAAAACTGACAACACTATGACTTGAACCCAGCCAGAACTCAGGCTGGGACTTGAACCCACGTGCCTATCACCTGGACAAATAAAAATCTGGCCTATGGTTATTTCCTTTGATTTTTCCCCCTCTAGATTACTATCAACTATGTACATTACATTAACATAGAAAGTGTACACAAAAAACAAACATGCTGGCATAGTGAAAATTCACAAATTTGATGTTCTACACTTTGTATAAATTCAGCATAGGCAAAAATGAGTTACTTCTTAAGCCTTCACACACACTGAGAAAATCATGATTTTAATCTACTAGAATTCTTAACCACCAAAAAGAAAGAAAATCCCTCTTCCCAGTTCCTACTTATCTCTTCTGCTTCGTTCCTAAAATTATAGTTTCCTTCAATACTGATTATTAAGAGCACAATACTAGGTATGCAAATGCTTGTGCACCCTAACTTGGGCTTGTGCACACTTGCTCTTCTAGAACTCAGGGGAAATGCTCCAACAGGCCATGGAAAGCCTCTGATTCTAAAAAGTCCTAGTTTAGATAACTCTTTCACTGATTTAAAAACATCTATAATGGAAAGTTAAGTAGTTGAAAAGGCTTTGGTAATAGCTGAGAAAGAGCACTTGTACCCTCTAATATGGCAATTAAGGAAAGCTGGATGTGGGCTCCCGGGTTAAGAAGTATTGTCTCTCTTGGGGGAAAAAATGTAATTGTAATGTATACATGTAAGGATAACCTGACCCCCTTGCTGTACAGTGGGAAAATAAAAAAATTATTTTAAAAAAATAAATAAAAAAATAAATAGAATAGGTTTACCTAAAAAAAAAAAAAAAAGAAGTATTGTCTCTCAAGCAACAAAGACAAGCCAGAAACACGTTTTCTCTTTTTTAAAAGGCAGAGCAATGTTTTGATTAAAGAGTTAATCAGGCTAACGATGAAGGGATAAGAAAGTGGAAGAGCAACTGCTAAAACAAAAAAAACTGACTTTGGAAAGATATTATTCTTTGAAACTTCCCTTTCCTCTAGGTCACATTGGGAAAATCTCCCTAACGCTTTACCTCCTTCCAAACAGCACTGCAGGGCATTATATAACATTTAACTGGACAGGGTTCCAGCTCCTAAAATGATGCCTCTACCCAGATAGCCAGCTGACTCTCTCGCCCTCCGGTGGTGACTTAAGAAACGAGACAAGAGAATATTAAAAAAAAAAAAAAAAAAAAAAAGGCAACCTCCTTAAAAGGAAAACCACTGTCCAGTGATGAAATTTCCCTACAGAGCATAAAAGCCTGGAGTGAAACTGATCCTAAGTCTGAGCTTAAATGACATGAATGTGCCACAATGCAAATAATCCTCATTGATAAATCAGTCTCTCAACCCACATATAAAGAAAAAAGCATAAAGGGACATACAGAAGGTTGCCAAGAAGAAAAAGAGCACTGCCGGGGGAAATCAGGGAAGAATATTCACCTTTCCATCTGTCAGGAATGACTTGCTAAAATGCAGCTATTGCCTGGCATAGCCAAAGACAGGCAGAGACAGACAGAGAGAGCGCGCTTTCATTTCCTACTCCCTCTCCTTCAGATGTCTTTTAATGCCCGTGGACTGTCATTTATACATTCAGACTTGTTCTTCTGCCAGGGAGGGCTCTGCTGCACCTGGATGCTAAAGCTCTCACTGAAAACATCCTCTGCCAGTAACAAAGACACGAAAATGAAACATTTTTCCAGCCTTCATTTTTAATAAGCCATTTAAAGCAAAGGGAGCAGAACTACAATTCCACAGCCAATCCCGAGAACCCGAAGTGAATCCGGAATGAGATTTCCCTCTAACGCAAATTCTTCTGCAATTCTTAAAAGGAAGTGAGCTCCCTTGCCCTCTTTTTGGCAGTCTACAAGAATCTCTCCCTACCTCTGTGGTCCCTCCCTCCCTCCCTCTCCTCAGAACCAAGACAAAGAGGTAGACCAATCCCCACAGGGTCTTAACTGAGCTCCAGCTGCACAGCACAGGAAACAGGAATCTGCTACGGAGCTGGGGGCGGGGGCGGGGGGGGGGGGAGAAAAAAGGATACGGACACAACACACACACACACGACTCACGACAGGCACAGACGAACACTTTTCAGCTGCTAGCAATAATTCTGTCCCTTTCTAAAAGGTTAATAAATTAAAACTCTGGTGACTATGCCCCACCCCCATATCTTTATTTAGATCTCAGAAACAAGAAAAGAAACACACGGAGGAAACACAAATCTTACCTGAGTTACCATTTTCTTCTTCTCCATAAACCGAATGGAACAGAAGATGAACACTTCAGAGCAGTCGTGCTGGGCACACCTTCCACGGCTCTCCTTCCTCCCCCCTCCCCCCCCAGCCTAGCTCTTTAAGGGTGGGCGGTTGCTCTCCCTCTATCCCGTTTTCCTTCCTTTTTCTTTCTAGTGTTTCTTCCTTTCTTTTCTCTTCCTCTCTGGCAGTCTCTCCCCCTCCTCCTTTCTCCAGCTCCCTCCCATATCTCGGGCAGATGGCTGAAGGAAGCCCCACCCCTGAATGCCGAAGGTAATTAATCAGAGTAGAGCCCCACCTCTTCCTCCTCCCCCCGCCCCCTCCCCGCAGGCTGACATCTCCCAACTCCAGAAACAGGCCTGCTGGAGAATGGCAGTTTGGTGTGTGCTTTGCGCGTGCGTGTGTGTGTGTGTGTGTGTGTGTGTGTGTGTGTGTGTGAGAGAGAGAGAGAGAGGGAGAGAGGGAGAGAGAGAGAGAGAGAGAGAGAGAGAGAGAGAGAGAGAGAGGAGAGAGGGAGGAGGAGGGAAGGGGGGGGAGAGAGGGAAGGGCAGGCGCCATGTGCAGGCATATTTTAAGGAGTGAGTATCTGCGATGGTGGCATTAATTATATACACAGGAAGTATTCACGGCAGCTTACCACAGTTAATACAGATTTAAAATATTCCATCTAAGAATATCTGATAATAAATAAATGAAAGAGAAATTATTTTTAAAAAAACATTTCCACTGATGTACAGTCTACAGATGCAGTGGATTTAATAAAAGATGAGAAAAGCTGCTCCGTGACTGGAAGGTTTTCAAGGAATGGAAATATGCAAGAAGCTGCTTGTCCTAAACCAGTCTAATGGTTGCAAAGGACTGAAAAAGAAGGGAGGTAATTTAAGAGCTTATTTTTTCTACTGTAAAAAAATCAGGGGGATCTGAAAAAGGTGATTGCTTAAGAAACTTAAGGTGGATACAAATTGGACTGCTCAAGGCTTCCAGCTTTATTAAAAACTGTAGTTAACTCAGAATGTGCCCTTTGTGTTCCCCAGCCTTCTGCATCTCAGCCGCTACTGAAAAACATACACCCTTTCTTACAGACACTGACATATATACAATGACATTTGTGCCATTACTCCAACTACTGACCGTTACTCCAGAGTGCTTATTAGATGCAGAAGGTTGGGAGAATGTTCACTGAATGTAAGAGTTTCTTCTAAGTTCTCTTAGTAAAAAGTCGTAATGAAAAAAAGCATCAAAGGTATGATTCAGTCCAAAAGTCCTGGTCAAAGTACTAATTCTCCCATTTATAAGTGATCTTGGAAAAGTCTTTAACCTCTGAATATAAGCATCATAATCTCCCTATTTTCTGTTATTAAATATTCAAACAAAGTAACCTATGGGAATGTTTGATGAGTTTATGATGTTTTTCTCAAAAACATAAAGATGCTCTCATTTTTTTTTAGTATTCTAAGAAATAAAATCCTGAAGGTTTTATTACATTTCTTAGTTATGCTATATTTATTATGTTATAATCCCTAGTAGAGTACCCAAAGAGCAAAGAAATTAATTCTAGATTAAGATGCCTATTTAAAAAATAAACACATAAAAAAATCAAAATTAAAAATCACAAATCACACTGAGAAGACATCATTTTTTTGCTGTCTCAACGAGGACTGTTTGGCTTTTAGTGTGCGGTATAATAATGTTGGTTGGCCCAGTGCCAATATAACACCATCATGCTCCCATTCGAATTAACAGTCATTTTAATAATTTTGAAAAGAACACAGCAACTACCAAATGATCTGGAGAACCTGGAGAACCTGGGTACTGTGAACCTATAATATGTCAGGCACTATTCTTGGCATTTTACAGCTATCTGTGTACTGTTAGTATAATCCATAATGTGTAAAGAAATATGTACAAAAGGATGGGATCTTTAACCACCAGAAAAAAAACATTAAGAGAAAAGAAATAAATCAGAACTAGGTTTATTCTTAATCAAAGTTTTTAGAAATCATCTGGAAGACAGTACATATTACATTCTCTGAATGTGCAACTGACAAGTCCATTTGGATATAAAATGCAGTCAAAAATTTTAAAGACAAAAAAAGAGGTATGCAAATTTCGCTGGAAATGAGGGAAATGCAGTGTATTTTTGGGAAAGTCTAAATCATATTTATGGGATAATTATTTACATTTTCATTTCTAATACAAGAAACTGAAATGAACTGTATACCATTCTTTGAATCCACTGGTCCAGGATAGTGTGAGGGGCAAAAGACGTGGAGCATCAAGAACACAGACTCCCCCACTCCCCACCACACACACACATACGCTGCTTCGCAAGCCATGGCTCTCTGGAGGCTTGCAAGCCTCCATTCGTACGAAAAGAAACAAAGGCCCAAGAAGAGATTTTTAGAAAATAAAAATGAGGGATTCCCACATGCAAAAAATCTAGGACTATGAAAAAGGTTTTCTTAGGCCTGGTATTCATGCCTCTTTTCTACATCTAGGACCAATATTTTACACTGCAAATAATGAACTTTCAAAAGTCATTACCACAAGAAAGAGTTCTAGCACGAGCTAAAAGTTAAACAAAAATTAAAGTGATTTCCATCAACTTGCTGATGCACTGTACAAACTCGAGGGTATTCTGAAGTGTGTCCCTGACTTTAAAGGCTGGTGTTACAGGGAACAATCACTCCCTCGTGCCCATGTGAGAGAAGAGCAATTGAACAGCCTGAATCTGACCCAGCGGAACCACTGGAATCCCCTGGTGGCTGAGTGTGCCCAGGAGCATCCCAAGGAGAAACTCATTTCAGGACATTTTCTGGGCAGGAGCTAGGGGAGGTGGGCAGCAAATACCCCATAAAAATGTCAGCTAGGGAGGAGACCATGTCTGCCCTCACAGATCAATCCCCAGCTCCCAGCACAGTGCCTGACATATGGCAGGCACACTATAAATATTTGCTAAATAAAATTCTACCTGTCTAATGTCTTAGGTGTTTCACGTAACCCCCATAACTCCAGCTTCCTTTCCCCAATGCCGCTCAATGGATATTTATGTTATTAGAGTTACCAAAGACCAAATTCTATGGACATTTAACCCCTTCTTTGACTTATCTGTGGCATTTGGCACTCCCTCCTTTAGGAAACTTATTCTCAGCTTCCAATGATACCAGTCTTTCCTGATTTTCCCCTTTCCCTGTTCACTCGCTTCCCCATCGTACGCTTTTCCCTCTGCCCACCCTCTATGGTATTGCTTGAGGTGTCACCTTAGGACCTCTTTTTATTGCAACCATAGATCCTTTTTTAATTCTTTTTTAGGACTGCATCTGTGGCATATGAAGTTTCTGGGCTAGAGGCTGAATTGGAGCTGCAGCTGTAGGCCTTTGCCATAGCTTCTGGCAACGCCAGATCCTTAACTCACTGAATAAGGGATACTAGTCAGGTTCTTAAGCCACTGAGCCGCAATGGGAACTTCTACTATATATCCAAGGTGTATAGTTCCTCACACAGGCACCGTGGTGCTCTCTTCTAGGCATTTCTGTGCAGAGAGAGTCCACAATATTCATCAGATTTTTTCCAAGGTCTCAAAAAAGTTAAATAATGGTCCTCAGATCCCGGGGCCTCCTGTTGAGCAGTTTGCTTGCTCCAGGTGATGTAATCCATCCCATCGCTTCGACTGCCACCCATTTACCTTGATGACCCCATGTTTCTATGTCCAGGCCAGATATCTCGCCTGAACTCCAGATCAAAATAACCAACTGCCGTCGGTCACCTCCATTTAGATAGTCCACAAATAATGGTCATCTCCACTTAGATAGCCAACAAATTCCTCTATTTTAAAAGTCCAAAACTAAATTCTGAAAACCAAATCACTGATTCGTTTAGCAAATGTTTGAGTGCCTACTACATATGTGCCAGGGACTGTTCTAGACCCTGGGGGTAATGGACAAAGGAGATAAAAATCCCTGTGTGTGTGAAGCTTGGATTCTAGTACTCATTCTACCACGTGTATTTTCTTGGTGAAATGTGGGTAAACGTTATAACCGGTAAAAGAGGTATCATTTGTTACTCTGTGGTGGCTTCTTATCAGGCAACTACATGTATTCTTAGCTCATTTCATCCTTAAGACAAGATATTTGAATCTCCTTGTAGAGACAGGGAGCTAAGACTAGGTGAGGCTAACTCTCTTGACCAAATGCACCCAAGCCAGCTAGCAAGCTGAAGAGTTGAGATTCAAACCCAAATCTGATGGAGAGTCTGGAATCCTTTCAAGACACTTCATTCAACACCACACCAAACCAGAAGCAAGTCCCTTGACTTCTCTGAAATCTGCCCTTTCTTTTCATCCTTAGCACTGTAAATTCTGACCTTACTATTCTGTACATCTTTTGTTGGCCACACCTGTGGTATAAAGAAGTTCCTGGGCCAGGGATCAAACTCGTGCCACAGCAGTAACAATGCCAGATCCTTAATTGCTAGGCCACCGGGGAACTCCTGACATTATTTCATATTGAGCTCAGGTCTGCAGAATGCTGAGTCAGTCAGGCCACAGGCTGGCCATTTCTTCATGGGAGGGTGACCCTAAAAAGACAAAAAGAAAAAAAAAAGGCTCTTCACAGCACCCCCCCCCACAATAACCCTAGGTGTAAATAATAATTTATACCTAATTTACACCTAATAGACTAAAAGATATTAAATACCTTCCCAGAAGCATCTCTAAGACAATACTATTTCAATATCCTTTGCCCAGCACTCCCTGCAATATAAATAATGCCAAATAACAGATAATTCTATTACGCCCTAGCTTCTTTTCTCTGGCTTAGGCAGGATTCAGTTAAATAGAACCCATTCTAAAAAAAAAAGGTGAAAGCAAAATTTGAAATCAATTGCTTTAGACCTTATATGCTTATAAAAACCAAATAACTGTCCTATTTATTTCTTGTCCCCCAAATCAAACCTTTAGAATAAGACCTCAGATAGCATACACTAAGACACAGATAAGGCCAAAAAAATTAGAAAACATCACTTCAGAAATTATTAACTAGATTTACATAATATACTCTTTAAAATATCTTTAAAATATCCCAAACTCTAGACAACTAGAGTCATATATACAACTGAAACGTGTACATTCTCTGTATTTTCTGGGAGATTACAGAAAAGGTTCTCAGATAAGTATTAAAAGGGTGGGATATAAACAAGTTTATGAATAACCAGATTATCAAAAAAATACATGATTAATCTATGAAACTGAAGCATACTGTTTCTCCAATAATAAAATATGCCATGTCTCTATTACTGAATTACTGGAGATTCTGCTGGTTTTCTTCATCACTAAATCCCTGTACCTGGCGTAGTAACTGACACATAATACACATTAAAAAAAACTGGGAGTTCCCGTCGTGGCTCAGGGGTTAATGAATCCGACTAGGAACCATGAGGTTGCGGGTTCGATCCCTGGCCTTGCTCAGTGGGTTAAGGATCCAGCATTGCCGTGAGTTGTGGTGTAGGTCATAGACGCGGCTCCGATCCCAGGTTGCTGTGGCTGTGGTGTAGGCCAGCGGCTAGAGCTCCGATTCGACCCCTAGCCTGGGAACCTCCAAATGCCGCAGGAGAGGCCTTTAAAAAGACAAAAAAAAAAAAAAATGGTGAGCAATGAACCAATTCAAAATGAGAAATTAAAGTGTATACATATCCCTTTACACCAAGGTCACCCTCCCATGAAGAAGTGGCCAGCCTATGGCCTGACTGACTCAGCATTCCGCAGACCTGAGCGTTCTCTGGGCAAACGTTTAGATAGGCCACTTTCTGCCTCTCATTCTTCCAGATGCCTAATATCCTTAAGCTGTACTTGGCTGTCCTAAACCACCAAATCAGGATACTTAGCTACGCCTCCAAAAACGTTAAGACCCTGCTTCTTCTCCCTCCAACCAGTTACCTCAAAATGATAACCAGTGCCAATGTGTTCAATGAGTGGCAGGTTAAAAACTATAATAGATGAAACTCTCACTTCCAAAACCAGTTATCATATAACATAAAATTTACCATCTTAGCCATTTTTAAGTATATAGTTCAGTGGACCCTTGAAGAACACAGGTTTATACTGTGCAGGTCCACTTACAGGCAGGTTTTTTTTCACTGAATATGTACAACATTCACCGGTTGGCTGAATCCAAGGATGCAGGACCACGGATATGGATGCCAACTATAAAGTTACAAATGAGGCTTTTCAACCACACAGAGGGCTGGTGTCCCTAACCCCCAAGTTATTCAGGGGTCAACTATATGTTCATAATTTGCTATCATCACACCACTATCCATCTCTACAACTCCTTCCATTTTTTAAACTGAAACCCTATACCCATTACACAGTAACTCTCCCTTCCCCCTGTCCCCAGGAGCCCCATTCTGTTTTCTGTCTCTATGAATCTGACTACGCTAGGTACCTCATATAAGTAGAATTATACAATATTTGTCTTTTGTGACTGGCTTATTTCACTTAGTATAAGATCCTCAAGGCTCGTCAATGTTGTGGCCTACATCAGAATTTCCTTCCTTTTTAAGTCTGAATAATATTCCACTGTAGGTATCTACCATGTTTAGTTACGTATTAACAGATACTTGGGTTGTTACCTCTACCTTTTGGCTACTGACAATAATACTGCTATGAACGTGGGCGTACAAATATCTTTCCAAGACCCAGCTTTCAATTCTTTTGGCTATATATCTAGAATCAGAACTGCTAGGTCATATGGTAATTCTATTTTTAATTTTTTCAGGAACCCCATATGGTTCTCCATAGCAGCTGTACAATTTTACATTCCTATCAACAGTGTGTAAGGGTTCCAATTTCTCCACATCCTTGCCAACACTTGTTATTTTGTTTTGTTTTGTTTTGTTTTACAGTATCTATCCTAACAAGTTATATATTAACTATCCAGTCAGAGGCGATAAATGTCTAATCCAAAAGAGTAAGTTCAAGAACACTTTCTCAAACAGATTTTTTATGGGTAGGGAGACTATATTCATTTTCCTTTAAATCCCATCTAGCACACCCCTATCGACTCACTTGGCCTGTCTTTAAACTGATTTTGCCCAGATCTGGTCCCATAAAAATCTAATAAAATAAGCAATTTCAACTGCACACTCTTAAGACAGGTATGATTTTATTAACCCTAAGAGCCATAAAAGGTCAAGTACCTAAAACACTTCATCGTCCTATGTTGAGAACTCACCTTGTTTCATTTTCTCAACATTGGCAATTCTAGAAATACTTAATTTAAAAAACAGGTGCAAAACCTTTAATTAAAAAAAAAAAACTGTTCAAACTATGTCCTCAATAAGTTCCAATTGCATAATGCATTGCTATAAAACCACAAGAAGTATGCAATGAGAAGCTTTGTTTTAACTAAGTACAAGAATATAACAGAAGCTAAACAGAAAATTTTATAACTATAGTTGAGATAAGCGTTTGGGTAGCAAACAACAATATATTACTCATTTTTAAATGCATTGGAAAAAAAACCTGTTACCCTAACAGAATTAATAAATTTGACTGTTATGGAGGTTTGGGATCCTTCAACCTAAAACTGCTTTTTCAGTCACATTAATAATTGCCCTGATGTGACGGAGAATGTACTCTTAAATTTTAATATCCTATTACTTGCATTTCTCAGCTACCGTATTAATTTCAGGTAGAATAAACCTGCTAAATGGAGCAAAGTCAGGAAAGCGCTGTTCCAAATACTGAGCACCACATTTACCAGCGTTGAGTCCTAGTGACTGGAAAGATCTGGGGTGGCAAATTTTATCATCAATGAAAGAAATTTTACTATAAAAGACTTAATTTTGTCATAATTTCTAAACAAGAACCCTTAAATACACCCCACAACTTTTATTTTGGGGGCATTTGGCCAATTTTCTACCTCAAAAAATGTATTTGCATATTACAATTATTTTTTTCATAAATCTCCAACACCTCAATCTTCTTTGGGAACAGTTCTACTTTTTCGGGTTTTTTATATTACTTATATTACAGTTACTACAAGTCCCTTACTTTACCAGCTGGGTCTCAGAAATTTACTGTTCACAGATGTTTCTCTTCAAAAGCACATCAATGGTTACTGGTAAGAAGCTTTGCTTCAAATCTCATCTCATGACACTTCCAGCCTTAAGCTGTAACATAGACCCGTCTATTGTTTTATGCCAGTAGAGAAATAGTTGATAGAGAAATGAGACCCATAAATATATCAAAACCTCATTATGGAAAACATATACTTGCTTTGAATGACTCAAAAGAATGGAAAGTTATATAGTTAGTATAAAACATACAGTATAGACCAATGTGTTGGAATATAGTTAAAGAAATAGAACCACATCTCCTCCCACGTGGCTTCCACACTCGTAGCTTAAGACTTGAAGGAGACGGGTGAGTTTACTTGGAAGGCTTACTCAACAGGTCCAATTAAAAATAGCCTGCTTTGGCCTTTAGGCCCCAAATACCTAAGAAGATGTTCTACTGGCTTGTTTGTCACTTCCTTTAACCCTATGCATTTCTGTCCAAACCACAACTGAGGAGCTAATTATTGGAGAAATGGCTTTTTGAAAGGAGAAAATAATTAAATGTCATGAAAACAAACTAAATGAAACTGAGAAACCAAGTAGCATCTATAACTCAGAATTAATTGTATTAATCGTTTTTAGTTTCCTATTCTAGATTTTCAGCACAATTAACATTTCGCAGAATCATGATCATCTGGTCCAACCTTTCATTTTATACACAAGGAAAGTGAAGTCAAGAAAAATGAAGTGATTTGCACATGAACATGGAGGTAGGTGGTTAACACTGGAGCTTGAATCAGAATCCTTAGCTTCAGCTTCACACCCTCTCCTGCTACTAACTTAAAGGCACCTAGTTACTCTGAATATGCTTGATAAAGGCTTGTTTTTCCATGATTCTAGATTTTAACAAGTTAATAACTAAAACGGCAATAATTTCATTACGAAAGTCTAAAATGTTACGGTGCACGTGGAGAGAGTGCCCTCTACTGTATATTACCTTTCTGAAAAACACAGCTACATTTGGAAACTGCCGTCTATGCTTCTCATTTACTCTAAATGAAACCTGAAGTTTACTATAATATATATGATGGCTTAGATATGTTATATTTGTAATACCAAGCCCACCCTTTAAAACACACATCCACGTACACGTGTGTAACTCCCCTCCCCCACCCCAACACACACACAAATTCCTGAAGCTTCAAAACTTGTAGGATTGAAAGCAACCACCCTTTCCAAGCCCTTTTAATACCATAAAACTCACATTTCCCGTTAGAGCAAACTAGCAAATAACTTTGGGAAATTTATCCTCTAAATGGTACCAGGCCAGAAGACCGGAAACTTATAAGCATTTCATCCCACCATAAAACCCTCACATCAATCAATTACTATCTAGAAAACAAGTTATAACCCTTAGCTTACCTGGACAACAGGATATTGATAATCCATACAATACACACCATACATAGTAAAGGGGGGGAAAAATCTTCAGATAAAGAGAGTACAAAAAGTGTCTAAGCTTTCGCCTTGTTTGATCTGGCTGTCCTGTGCAAAGGAACTAGGTAGCACCAAAAAATCCTTGGCTGACTTCCAGTCTACGCGGATAGGTATGTTGGCTCAGATGATGAAGAGAGAGCTTGGTTCAGCTCAGGCTTCCACCCCAATTAAGACTCAACACTACACAGAAGAAATGTTCAGGGAAAAGCAAAAATTTAGCTCCAGCTCAGTTACTAGTTATAAACTGAAAACTACACTAGAGATTGCTGTTACTGTTGGTTTTAAACTGACAACTCCTCCAGAAACTCAAGAGGCAGAGAATGACAGCCAAGAAAGGGAACACAGGCTCCTTAAAGTGGTACACACACAAACGGCATGAAGCACAAAGTATCCAGGATCGAAAATGATTTATATATTCGAGGCTTTAAGTACGTCAGAGGGAACACTCCCAATCCAAGACGTGGAAAGGCGGGTGGGACTGGTATTATTTCTCTATTTCTTTTTGGGCGTGACTGCGTGCACACGCATGCTCGCGCTCTCTCTCTCTCTCTCACACACACACACACACACACACACACACACACGCTCACACATATGCAGGCACACACACACACACACACAACCTTCTCGCTGTCTCCGGCAGAGACAGGTGTTAGGATTAACAGTATAAAATCCTGCTGCTATGGAAAGGAATGGGAGAAAAATGAAGTCACACTGCTACATGCAGTAAAAGGAGCTCTTTCATGACACTGTATGTTTTTGTATCATTTAACACCTCCTCCACTGTGCCTTAACAGAAGCTAGGACAGCTGGCAGGATCAGCTCTAGAAAAGAGGAAGGTGGCCCCAGCTCAGAGGCAACATGAGTCCACTGGAGACCTTCAGATATGCCAGCTACTCGGTCAGCTGTTCCAATCAAACACGGAAGGATTAGCCCCGGCTGCCTGCGAAGAGATGGGGGTGGAGAGGTCTCCCAGAAAGCCAGTTGCTTTTCCCCTTTTAGGAAAAGCTTCTATACCCACCCTCCCCTTAGCTACAAACACACATGTGCACACATATTTCTATAGCAGATATTAAAAGCGGTAACAAACACGGACAGGTGTGAAAGAGTTGGCTTTCAGAGCCCAAATGGCCCATCTCAAACCAGAGTGGCTAAGGAATTCTTAGAAACTAAGTGTGAACAGAAGGTAAGGTAAAATGCTCAGGAAGAGACGCGCCATTTCTGTCTGTCACTCTTAAGAAATCCCCTGTGTGGGGCACACACTCAAAAGTTCAAAATGATCAATAATTCTTAATTAGTTTCAGGGGCTCTGATTTCCCTAATCTAGAAGAACCAGTAATATTATAACATCTTTTAAGCAAGATTAACCCGTGAGGATTATTTGCAACCGGGAGGCATTTGTAAGCATTTAAGTCTTATGGTGCCCACCCTACTTCCAGTGTAATTCTTTTCCTCTTACGGTCACTGCAACTTATTTTGGCATTGTTCTGGAGAAATTGTGTTTAAGAGTCAAAATGCCTTAGTACATTTAAGATAGATCTCTTGGTTAAGCATTTACCTTAAATCAGTTCTAAGAGATTAGGAGGACTGGTACAACAGACTAGATTATTTTCAGATTGCTGGTGCTGATTCTATGTGTATACACACGGGGAACAATAATAAACCAATCAATATAATTAAAGAAATTTACTGAACATCTACTCTATACCAGGTCTTGTGACAAGTACTGGAGAAATGAACACAGTTCTGTTACCAAGGAATTTGCAGTTCATGGGAGAATAAGTAATAGGTAAAAGCAAAAGGCAAAACAGCCTATTGAGATGTACTTTTTAATATTATGCAAATGAGTTTATGTCAGTTAGGTTTTGCTGCATAACAAACCTCCCCAAACTTAATGGCTTACAACAATATTAATCATTTATTTGCTTCACAATTCTGTGGGTCAGGAATTTGGATGATTTTTCTAGTCTGGCTTGGCTGGGTCCAGATGGTCTAGGATGACCTCACTTTCATGTCTGGCAGTTGGCAAGCTGACTAATTGGTTGGGAGGTTCAACTGGAACAGCTCATCCCTCTTGGTTTTTCATCCTTCATGGGTCTTGCATGGTAGTCTCAGGGTTCCAGAGAGGAGCAGGAGAGGGCCAGTCTCTGTGAACAAGCACCTGTCAGCCTCTGCTTGTGTCACATTTGCTGATGTCCCAGTGGCCAATGCAAGTCACAAAGCTAAGACCAAATTCAAGGGGTAGAGGGGGAAATTCCACCTCTTGATGGGGGTCTGTGGAATACTGTGACCATTTTTTGTAATCTACCACAGAAATATCATGAGTTAACTGAGATGAAAGTTTCTGTTGAAGGTAAAAGTCTCTGTTATATAACTATATGGAATCATTTGTAGACATAGTTCCCTAACAGTTCGAGAATATTTACAATTATTTTCTGTTGTGAACTTTATATCACTACCCTTGTCTTTTATGTACGATCCATCTTTATGGATTTAGAGTGAATGTCTATTGTCCTATCATTTACGGATACATTTTACCTCTTGGTAGTACTGATTTAGAATGAAAGACCTTCTAACAAAAATACTAATTCCCGGCCTCACAGTTTGCAAGCCTTGTCTGCCCCTCTCCATAGAATACTGTATTTCAGCCATAGCATGGCACACGCCGTCATTACCCATGCTTCCTTTTGGGCCACGTGTCAGACAACGCAGTGTTTCTGTACTTCACTGTCATTTGTTCTTCTCTGGCAGATACAGATTTAAAGCATTTCCATTGGTGTAGAGAATTCAGCAATTCTCACAGTAACTCTATTAGAATCCACAGAACTCTTGTGTGAATATTTTTGAATAATCTTTTGACTTTTTGCATATATTTATAGTTATTTGAATAATCTTTTGACCTTTTTGCATATATTACTAGCTTTTCAGAGTTCATTTCCAGGCTTGACTGCTTGTGGATTCCTCCACCCTGGGAAAGTAGATGCTGAGAGCCATGGCTGCAGCAGCAGCAGCAGTTACATCGTTATTTTTCTCCCAAGCCACATTGTGATAGGTATAGCATTTATCAAATGGTATTTTGGTACTCATTATCTTCTACTTTCTCTCGCCTACTGTCAGCTCCTTAGGAGCTTTTTCTGTGCCTAGAACTTCACACAGTGTTGGGGATATCTTGGTTGAAGGACTGAGTGCTGACTGAAGGAACAAATAAGAGCTGGTCTGCACATGGTGATTAGTTCATTTACCTTTGATTTGTATTTTCAAGTAATAACAGACTCTCCTTTTTCGTATCTGTGTAAAAGGTACTGGCTTAATTCTTTGAGAGAAACACCAAGGAGCAGACAGATCCTTCCCTTAAAGAAATCACCCAATTAAAAAAGTATGCTTAAAAACGTATGGAAAGTACTAAGTGCTCTAAGTCAACAATAAAGAATCATGGCATTCAGACAAAAGAGAAATTATTTCTAGCTGGAAGTCATCAGGAGGAGATCCACGGGGCAAATAGCATTAAAGACAGACACAGAAGCAAAAACAAAAACAAGATGAAAATTCAGGAGTTCCCATCGTGGCACAGTGGAAATGAATCCAACGAGGAACCATGAGGTTGTGGGTTCGATCCCTGGCCTTGCTCAGTGAGTTAAGGATCCCGCGTTGCTATGGCTGTGGTGTAGGCTGGCAACAACAGCTCCTATTAGACCCCTAGCCTGGGAGCCTCCATATGCCCACAGGTGCGGCCCTAAAAAAAAAAAAAAAGATAAAAATTCACCTGGATGGAGACAACAGTGGGTAGTTGAATGTATTAGTAATTATTTTTGTATTGAATTGCCACTTGGAAGACAAAGAGGTAGCCAAAGGTAGAAAGTTTCATTAAAGTTTATATACAGGAGCTCCCATGGTGGCACAGTGGTTAACGAATCCGACTAGGAACCATGAGGTTGCGGGTTCGGTCCCTGCCCTTGCTCAGGGGGTTAACGATCTGGCGTTGCTGTGAGCTGTGGTGTAGGTCGCAGACGCGGCTTGGATCCCTCGTTGCTGTGGCTCTGGCATAGGCCGGCGGCTGCAGCTCCGATTCAACCCCTAGCCTGGGAACCTCCATATGCCGTGGGAGCGGCCCAAGAAATAGCAAAAAAATAGAGAAAAAAAATAAAGTTTATATACAGGCAACATGTCTATTTTTCATTCTGACCATGAATTTATCAATTCTGCTTCCATCTTTTTACTGATATTACTAAACAGTTCTCTTTCAAAATACCTCCTGAAGTCCTATTTGCTGAAATCAGTCATCTTTTCTAAATTCTCGTTCTCTTTAACCTTTCTGTATTTCTTTATTTCTTCTTGCCATTGTTATATACTCACCTCTAGTATAAATTTATGAAATACTTGCCCTAGTGTAAGGGACACAGGATGGAAGAAAAGTCACAGATGCCCTCCATGTCCTGGATTTTGTGAATAGTACACCATCCCACTTAATCTTTTTATCCTTTATTGCTATTTCTGCCTCGAGAAGTGAGTATTCCTTAAGGTTCTATTTGTAGCCCTTTGCTTTGTATCAACTATTCTCTTTCCTTCCTTCCTCCCTCCCTTCTTTCCTGCCCTCCTTCCTGCCTTCCTGCCTCTGTCTCTCTTTTTCTTTTTTGAAGTACATGGCTGATATTGCAGAGTGCGTACCTTTTCAAATGGTGTAAACTGGAATTGTCAGCAAATAACCCTGAGCTTATTGTGGAGAATCAGTCTTTTTATTTCCGGGATTTTTATGTGAATGAATATAATGGTATTTAAAATTTAAAGGAAACACCCAGTCTGTTCTGAGGGAGGGAATCACTTCACAGTAATTTACCAGTTGAAAATATTTATATTTTTTTGTTTCTATTTTTTAAATCTGTTTGAAAATGAGAAAAAATATTGAAGCGGTGATGTTCAACCTCTGACCCATGCATAGCATCTCTGTCAATAACGAAGGCTTCGTTAGTCTTCGGAAAGGCTATATGTCAGGAAAGGAGAGAAGCCCTATAACCCTAACATGTGCCATGTGATCTTCTGTAGTATGCTGTCTTTTTGGTGAAAGGTTGCCTTTCTTTTTCATAAGTATGTCTTAGAATTTTAGTTTGACCAAATGATTGATCTTAAATTATAACAAAAAACTTACAGAAAGGGGTAAAAGACGAGAAGTGGTATAGGGAGCTATAGTTCACATATTGAATTATTTTCCCATTTTTCTGAAGGGTTCATTATTTAAGCGACACCTGGCCACTGCTTGTTTATTGTCTAAATCCTCCAGTATTAAATGAGTTTTTATTTATGCCATCATGTTAGGTAAAGCAAATGTGATAATCTGAATTAGAGACCAAGAGAGTATTACTAACTTTATAGTACTTATACTCAGAGTAAAATCTGTTTTGTTTCCCTTAGACTTATAAAAAGATAAATTATGGAACAATAAATGCTAATTTAAGCATATTCAAACAAATCAGAAGTTTACCTCTGAAAGTATAAATAAAAACTAACTACCTTTCCACTATCCCACCCCCTAGAGGCGCTGGTTTTGTTTTATGCCTATAATGTGTATATGTGTCCATGTGTGTCTATGTGTGTATGTAAATGTAATAGATACTTTATGCACCATATATTGGTGTGTATGTCAAACTTTATATATATGTATGTGTATATAAATATATATAATGTGTAACTTAATATGTGAGACACGTAAAGCTTATTTGTTAACACACAGATACGTATGTACATTTACAAATATGGAATTACACTCTAACCCACTATTCAGCACTATAATTTTCTTCCCTTAATAATGTATCACCACATCTTTTCACCCAGTATGTACAGATCTTTCCTCAAGAAGAAGTTAAAGCTCCAGAAACTGATGAGATCCTCAACAATACATTTGAGGACCACTTTCAGGCTAAAATTACGTCAGTTCTAGAATTTGAGTTGCCATCTGTCATTGTAAATAGGGAACATCCCATCTTCCGTGGCTAATCCATCAGATACTGAACTGAGTTACCTCAGGAAGGCTAAGTTTGTCAGCCATAGTTCATGATCATGGCCGTATCTGGTTATAAGTCTCATCATTTCCAGTCTTCACATCAAGAGAATCTTGCCAGCAGTTATACTAAGAAGATGCAATAGTGATTAAGACGCTAGTTTACAAGTTTTGCGTGTGGCCAGCCCTGCTGGGCATGAAAGGCAGTAGAGGGAAGGTGGGAGGGCAGAATCAGGAGGAGGGAGGGTTGGAGAATTACTTCATCTGACTAGAAGGGAAAATGTAGCATCAGCTTTTACTGCAGAAACATCCTTTTTGTCCATTCTTAATTACCACTTTAATAACTATACAGGGTACAATTAGAATGCATATCACAGGCCTTTAAGGTATGGTGAATCAGATCAAAAATACTGTAAGGCTTAGACAATCTCTGTTAAGAATTGGCACAGCAGGATCTTATAGTTTTAGTGATGAGAAAGTGACACTATGAAAATATTTATTACGAGCAGCTTTTTCAAAATGTTATTCCCTGTATGAGAAGTTGCTTACAATGTTTAATTTGGGGCTGTAAGCAATACCACACTGTCTTAATCACTGTAGCTTAAATCAGGCTGTGTTAGCTTTCTTTGCTCTTTTTCAAAGTTGCTTTGGCTCTTCCAAGTTCCTGATGTTTTCACATGAATTTTAGAAGCAAGTAATTAATTTCTATAAAAATCTTCCTTGCATTTTTGACTAAAATTACACCGAGTCTATAGATCAGTTTGAGGGAGAATTCCTATCCTAGGAATATTGAGTCTTCCAGCCCACGAACATAGCGTATCTCTCCACTTCATCCCACTATTCAAAAGCAGATTTTTAATAATTACGACTATCTTTTTTCTAGTATGTGCTAACATAAAACACTATACCTGAGGTATAGCACACCTCGTTAGCACTTTTCTGAAGTCCACTAAATCCCATAATATTCACATCCTTATAAGACAATGTAGTATTGGTGTCAAGATAGAAAAATAGATCAATGGAATAGAATAGAAAGTCCAAAAATAGATCCACAGGTGCAAAGGCAACTCAGTGGAGAAAGAACAGTCTTTTCAACAAATGGTGCCAGAACAACTGGAATCCATATGCAATGAAAATGAACTCAGATCCATAACTTATGCCGTATGTAAAATTTAACTTAAAATAAACCAAAGACCTAAAAAATGTAAAACATGAAACTGCAAAGCTTCAAATAGAAAACCTCTGTGACCCTGGATTGAGCAAAGATTTCTAAGATATGAAACCAAAATCACTATTCAAAAAGAGCAAATTAATAAACTGGACTTTGTTAAAAACTTCTGCTTTTCAAAAGACACTGTAAGGAAATTTTAAAAAATAAGAAGACAAGCCATAATTGGAAAGCATATATTTGATAAAGGATGTTCCGAATATAGAAGACCTCTCCAAGTAACCCATTTTTTTTTTTAATGGGCAAAAGATTTGGACACTTGACCAAAGATGATATAGGGATATCAAATAGACACTTGAAAAGATGCTCAATAGCCCTACTTATTAGGATATTAAAACCATAACGATACCACATGCTTATTAGGAAGACTAAAATTAAAAAGACTGACAATACCAAGCATTGACAAGGCTACGGAGAAAGAGAAAGTCTCAAATACTGCTGGCAGGAATGTAAAATGGTACAACCAATATGGAAATAGTTTTAGTAATTTCTTAAAAAGGAATTACTCACCTACCATATGATCCATGCATTCTACTTCTAAGAATTTACCCAAGAAAAATGAAAACATATATCCATACAAAGATGTGTACATGAATACTCATACAGCTTTATGTGTCATGACTAAAACTGAAAATGACCTAAATGCATGATAAATGATGAATAAACTGTGGTATATCCATAATGGACTTTTTTTGGGGGGGTGCTCTTTTTTAAGGGCTGCAGCACCCATAGCATATGGAAGTTCCCAGGCCAGGGGTCAAATCAGAGCTACAGGTGCTGGCCTAGACCACAGCCACAGCAATGTGGGATCTGAGCCATGTCTGTGACCCACACCACAGCATGGCAATGCGCGATACTTAACCCACTGAGCAAGGCCAGGGATCGAACCTGCGTCCTCATGGACAGTAGTTGGGTTCATTCCCACTGAGCCACAATGTCAGCTCCCCATAATGGACCATTATACTTAGTAACAAAAATAAATGAACCACTGGTATATAAAATAACTTGGATGAGTCTCAAAAGAAGAGTATTTTGTGATCCCATTTTTATAAAATACTAGAAAATAACAACTAAACCATAGCATCAGAAAGCAGATCAGTGGTTGTTTGGAAATGTGAGGGGAGTGGGTGGGGACTGAAAGGATTACAAAGGGGCACCAGGAAACTTTTGGAGATGATTAATATATTTGTTATCTTTGCTGTGGTGATGATTTCAGGGTATATACATATGTCAAAACTTAAGTTATAAGCTTTACATATGTCCAGTTTATTGTATATCAGTTATACTTCAATAGAGCTGTTTACAAATTAAAATAACTGAATTCCTGACCTACTTTCTGTAATGAATTTGCAGAGGGCTGGTTAATTTTCCTTTGTGGTGGTGGGGGGTATGCTCTAAAACATTACAGAAAAAGTCTTGTAAAAAAGAAGATAATGGATATGGTGGCAAATTAGGTACGAGATTTAAGCAGAAGCAAAAAGGCAAGTTTTCTGAAAATTACTTTTTTTCTCTTTTTCTTTTTCGGGCTGCACCCATGGCATATGGAAGTTCCCAGGCTAGGGGTCAAACTGGAGCTACAGCTGCTGGCCTATGCCACAGCCACAGTCATAGTAATACCAGATCAGAGCTGCATCTGCAACCAACACCACAGCTCCCCGCAACGCCAGGTCCTTTAACCCACTGAGTGAGGCCAGGGGTCGAACCCGCATCCTCAAGGATATGAGTCAGTTTCTTAACCCACTGAGCCATGATGAGAACCCCAGGCACTACAGAGTCTTCTTCCTTAAAATATCCCTAATACCCAGCAGATTGTCTGACTGGTCTACACAAGCAACACACTATGTGGTTAAGAGTCCAGGGTGCTGAAAGCCAAACCACCGGGATTCAAATCAAAGCTCCAGCACGTCTAGCTGTGTAACTCCAGAAAAGTTACTTAACATCTCTGCCTCAGGTCCTGCAACTGGAAGAAGAAGATGGTAGCAATACCTATCTCACAGGGGAGGTGCGGTGATTAAAGCAGTTACCACATGCGCAGGCTTGGCACATAGAGAACATTATAGTTTTCGTTACCACATTACGGCGTTGTCCTCACCATCATCGCCAATAATTTAAGAAGGGCATTTAAAGAAGATTCAGAATTACCTGATTTATGAAGTCAGATCAATATCTGAGGAGTAAGTGGCCTCAACAGAAAGCAGAAAATATGGAAAGAGCTATCTAATTGTGTCCGGAGGAGGAAGGCGGAGCTCGTATGCATATGCGGTATAGTGCCATACACTTCCGCTGAATGACTTACTCAAAGTGAAAGTCCATGCTTGACCAAGAAGGGAGTATTAGTAAATAAAGCAGCAGAGAAAGTACAAATGACTTTTACCCTAAAGCAAATCTCTTCGGGTGCAAGGCAGGTAACATGTTCCCGAGAGCCCTCGTGTTCAAAAGGAAAAGCTAACCACAAGGCGAGGCCATGAAGTCTTGAACATGTAACTGCCTCTCTCCTTGGCGGTGTTCATCGTGCTCCCGCTTTATGGATGGACTGTCAGGCATCACCTGACACTCATCCCTACTGGGGACGGGAACAGGGCTCTGACAGCAGCAATGCAGCAGTGTGGGAATCCTTGGGTTGGCAGCAGCCGCTTGCTTGTTTCAGACCTATAATCTCTTCTGACTTTGATTTAATACAGCAATTACTGGTAATGTGGTTTGAAGGAGATAAATGCCCAGTGTAGCCGGCTGTCGCTTACTCTGCTTATGATGCAAGAACATTCTTTAATTAAAATTCTCTTTATGATAAAGGAGCTGCTTCACCGAATGCTTCTGTGTAGCCCTGATATGGAGCTTCCCCCCCAAAGCGGATTAGAAATCAAAGTTGCCCCTCCTCACTTCTGGAAATGCATCCAGATACATAATCACTCCATCACCTAATGGGAGTTTTCTTAACCCTAAAATTTTCCCATTCTTATAATTAGATCCCAGTAATAACTTTTTTCCACTTCTCACAATCCCAATGTGAGCATTACAGTATTTCTGTAATGAAGACTCATCTCTCGTTTTCACAAAGATCCCTTAATTTCCTTTTAAATAAATATGCAAAGTAAATATAAACATACATGCATAAAAAGACTGTACCCACTTCACTTAAAAATAAAGGATCACCGAATGTAATATATCAATAGTTCTAAGGTCTAGTTTTATTTTCATTCATAATGCAATGGTTTGTTACATCTTTTAGGTCTAGGCATCCCTGTATAATTGTCATAAGTGAAATAAGCATAGAAAGAATAAGAGAGTCTACCAGCGTTTTTCCCACGACATAAAGCCGTGTCCTAGGAGTTTAAGGAATCCACATTAAGTACTCCAGCTGTAGTTAACCAACAATAGCAACACTACCCAGCAACTACAGCAATTACATGGGGCCTCCAGGAAGACCATTTGGCAGAGGTTTACTAGTTCCTGAATCAATCAGTAAAACTTTTGATCCAATTACAAAACTTCCCACTCCTAAAAGGAAAAAGAGGAAAAATAATAGTAATTCATGGTTAGCTGGGACCTATTATTTTGATTGCCTCGGAGAGGACAGCCATTGACAATGATCCTTTTCTTTAAAAAAAGAAAGAAACAGAGAGCACAAGGTCCACTGTAAAGTGGAAGCAGGGAGGTCCAACGCCAAATGTTTCTTTCTTTTCCTACGGCACACAGTGCGATTTCAACATGGGGGTCCAAAGGTAAGAACTGATTTTCTATTCTGTTACAGGAGAGTGGTGTCTAAATTACAATCCATCCAATGAATGTATTTTGACTAAGAGCCTCTAAACTCAAATAACATCAACCTTTCAGAAGAGCGCCCTGAGCCTCCTCAGGAAATCCAAGATGAAGACTAGATCCCCTTGCAGGAGGCCTTGCTAAGACCCACTTTAATCTTAGGTGTCCAAGGACAGAACTGATGTCATCCTCGCAATGCTAAAGCCGCTGTGGAGAAGAATGAGCGGCTCTCTAGTTCTGTGTAAGAAACGTGATCTTTGGTGGAGAGAGAGGGGTCTGGTGGAAAGAGATATCTCTGGAAAAATAACTATGAATATATACAATATAGACATATACCCTAGCCCTTGGGAAAATGGCCTGGCATAATTAACAAGATTAAAGCGGGATTTAGGATAAATAAGATGAAAGTTATTCTGATCCTTACAGGATTAAACTCAAAATCCTAATATGAATCAAACGATTTTTAAGATCAACACCATATAACAGGATTAAACCAATAGCTGCTTTTGTTTTCATACTGGAAACAATCACGGTTGGCAAATCCAGGCCTGGAGCACCACCTCAGCAGTTAAACAGCGGGGAGTTCAGGCCTAAAAATAGTGGCCTTTACTCTAACCCGGCTTGCCAAGTGCCTGTCTCCACAGGTCCAAAGTCCTGCATGTGCAAAGCCAAAGTCTAAAAACTTAGAAAACTATGTTTCCTTCTTTCTTCTCCCCCCCCACCTAACTTTTTGTGTGTTTGTGGTGGTGGAAGAGGGACTCAATTAGTGATAAAATGGGACCTAAACACCATAACTGCTGTGGACATTAGAACACATTTAGCTGTAAACCCGAGTTCCCACTGTGACATGGGTTCAATCCCTGGCCTGGCACAGTGGGTTAAGGATCTGGGCAACTGAGGCCTAGGTTGCAGCTGCGGCTGGGCTCTGATCACTGGCCCGGGGAACTCCATATACCGTGGGTTAGCAAAACAAGAAATAAAAACATTTAGCTGTAAATACATGAATGAGTGTGCTTCCTAGGTGGTGCCTGAGCTCAACCAGGGATGGTACCCTATACCAGAGTATATGGACTACTTTTCCTTTCTAAAATTTAAAAGATTCCAAATTACACTAGATATCTGGTTCCAAGCATTTTAGACAAAAGACTACAGAACTAAGAACTTTCCAAATGTGCAGTTCTTTAACTTAGAAAAGGTAATCATGACATGAACAATGGCAAATTAGAAAAACAAATTAAAACTGCTGACACAATAAGCAACAACATGTGAAATAATGGCTATCAAACTGCAGCCAGCATGTCTAAGGTGGACATGCACTGGAGAAAATTAGAAAAGACAGAGACCCAGCTGGAATCAAGTATGTTATAGACTGATAACTGCATTGTAACAACAGCCAGAAAAAAAAAAAGTATATTTTGAGGAAAATTTCTCAAAAGTCTAGTTGAAGGATAAATTGTAAAGACTTGCCATAAATCAAAGGCAAACAAAAACAAAAACAATTGGGGGGGGGGAGGGTCGTATATCAGAAAAGATACCCTGAAGGTTCTATTCAAACAGCATATTTAGATAAATATCTATTTCCTGAAAATCTCTGGAGCCTGTGATTTGCAGCATTTTCATTCCTAAAAAAAATTTAATACAAAAAAGACAGTCTGGAAGGTAGCACATGTACCATTTATTTCTCTTAGAACATTTATATTTATATATGTTTCTCTTTGACAGAAACACTATCAATTAACAGAAAACAAAACTAGCGACTTGGGCTTCCGGGAAGGAGTACACACACTTATCCCTGTCCCCAAGCACAGCTGAAGACCTAGACATCTGATACATTCAACAAACATAAGAAGACCTGTAAAGGTACAGAGAAGAAAGCAAACTGGATCTGGACCTCTGAACATGGTGTGAGTTCCCTGGGTTTTCTTTATGCCTTATATAGCTCAAACTTGAAGCTAAGGAACCTGGAAGTGCCAATGGGTTCAGACAAAAAGCCCCCAATGGAGGCTTGCTCTCTGCAACCAGTGGACATGGACAGGGCCACTCCAGCGCGACAGAAACCGTTTGACTGCTCTAGACCAGCTATTCCCCCACCTCACTCCCACGCACGTCAGCAGAGGCTGAGTGGGGGCTCTAGTCTTCTACCCTCACGGAGCTGCAACCAGGCATCCCAACACCCCCGCCTAAGGAATATTAGAGAGGAAGAAGTAGGGAGTCCATGTACTCATCTCCACAAGCTAAAACTTTAAAAAAAAAAAAAAGAGGAAAATCTTTAGGACCTAGGGCCAAGACAAGTGTTCTTAGACTTGACACCAAAAACAAGATTCATAAAAGGAAAAATGGATTAAATTGGACTTCATCAAAACTGGAATGTGGGCTGCAGATGAGATGAAAATATCCACATTAAATGTCCTGGTTCTGATAATATACTATGGTTATATAAGAGACTGCAATACAGAAGTATTTGGGACTAAAGGGACAAGATATGTATGTATGTATGTGTACACATATGTACACATACATACATATATATATTTTTAAAATTTATCCTCAAAATGTTCAGAAAAAATTATACAAAGAGGAGAGAACACTAAAGCAAATGTGGCAAAGCGATAAGGAAAAAAACTTGGGGGTTTACGGACATATTCATGTGAGTGTGTCACAGGTGTTTACCTATGACAATACGCCATCAATACTTACCTCAAAATAAAAAAATCAATTAAAAAAACTATTTAGCCCTGAAATCCAGAGTAATCTGAATATATCTGCCAGCAGTTTTATATTTTGATGTCACCCAGAACACCACAAAATGATAATGCCTAATGCTTACAGTTATTATATCATATGCTTCTTTCTCTAGAGTTACCGAGACATTTCATGGACTTCACAGTGTATGCTCTGCGTTCACCGGACACATATGTGCCACATCACAGGACAAAAGCAGTAGGCAGGCACTGCCTCATAACGGCTTTTTATTTATTACACATGTTTCTTAAATATATTAACTAAAGGTTTTTGCTTTGGTAAGGACTATTAGAACGTAAGATCTATTTCCTTGATTAACATGTTTGATTAGCCTTTTTTCCCATTAACAACTCTTGGAAAATTATTTTGTAAAGGAAAAAAATAAGGATTCACACCTTCCATTCGATCATCAGTTTCCGAGTTAAACGTTTTTATTCTTTATTACCTGCAGAGTAAGTTCCCTTCAATCACTTCAGCCAAAACAAAATATGAATATCAGATAACACACTTTTAGATATGATCATTTTACCAGTGTAATATCCCACACTACGTATCATACCACTTTTTAAAAAGTATTTTTATATGACCTATATAAACTATTAAAACAGAAAGGAAGGAAAGAAGCAAGGATTAAGTCAGAAGTTCTGGTTCAAAGCAATTAAGGACCAACATGTCAAATCTTCCTACAACGTCTGGGTACTGCAGTACGCATTACTTCCCCCTTTAAACAAGCACGGGAAAGGACCTATCACAGACACTTTGAAATCATCTTTTAAAACTAAGATAGCATGCATTAGATTCCCCTCCCCCCAAATATCAAAAAATACATTATTTACTATCAAATCAAAGGAATCTAAGAAGATCAATCCCTAAGTTCTCCCAAACATTTGTGAGGACAGGAAGGAATAACCATTTTATTTGCTCTGTCCTTCCCTTCATTCTGGCCAGGCTGTCTCACTCACGCTCTGCCAAGCTTTAGGCTAATGAATTTAGGAATTCCTTCCTACCTTCATCAAAAACATATAAGGCAACTGGTTTGTTTGATTCAAAATCCAAATCAAGGCTGCTAGGTATTCCCACAGTAGGTTTGCACAATGTATTTGCTGAATAAGAGAAAAATAAATAAAGGAATAAATGATGTCCAAGACCTATTTACCAAGGAGGCCTTGCATCCCTAGTGTTCAGGCACCTTACTCAAGAACTGAACCTCTAAAATAACTGTCTGCACTATTTGCCTCAGCATCGAAATACACCTGCTAGGCCAGTATCCTTGGATTCTAGACTTTGGCACATGGATCTTCAATATCATCTAAGCCCATTTCAGCTCTCGTTTTCTTACATACACAGGACCTCACTCTAAATATGTCATCTGGATCCAGCCTGCTATCTCCACCTTAACTTTGTAGTTAACAAGCTGCCATATACAGAAATATTCAATTTCACATAAGCCTCTGTGATCTTAATTCCCTGGCTTGTAGCTCCATGATACCTGTAGTTTTAATGTGGAAGTTATGTGACTTGGAGCTATTCTGTTTTTGTTGCTTTTCAGCATCCTATAATTTACTTTGCTAGCGGTATCTTTTTATGATGTATCCTTTTATGCAACAGGATAAATGACTTATTCGGAGTCACAGTGACTAACAAAGCCCAGACTCCAGCTGATTCCCCAGGATCTTCTGTCCAGCCCATTAAATAATATATATACCTCATATTTTAGCTGTATCAATTACCTTCAATTAAAAAAAAAAGTACTAAATAGACATGAAAAGAAATTAAATTCTTTAAAATCCAGATTCTATTATTATCAGGCACAAAAGTACAGGTCTAATGCACACATACATTTTTACCTTGAATTTAATCCATTTTTCATCCATTTGCCAAGCAACATTAATCATCTTACACCCTCCAAATACTTCCTGTGGCACCAAGTTCACTACATTTTGGCTAAGCCTGGGCAGTAGCAGCTGACTACGAGGAGTTAATGTGCTCTTAATGTGGTTGGGGTTCATAGGGCCCGTGATCCTCTGAAAACCGTGTGCAAAAGGCTGTAAAAATGCACATTTGTTCTGCGGACCTGGTCCAGAACTTACGTTCGATTCTCAGGGATACAAGACCCAAAATAAAGATTAAAAACCAATATGCTAGAAAATTAACAGAATTATGTGATAATTCCTTCTGTAAGCTGTTCCATTAAAACGCTCCTATTTTTCTTGGTGAACAACTAATACTTCTAATTTAGCTATTTTCCCTAAATTCACTTCCTAATCCTACCTCTCTGATGTTTCCCTTTGATTAAAGGGCCTTTAACTTTAATTGCTAACCCTCACCTCCTTTCACAAACCTCCACACTCCTCTTCTAAGGGCTGGGCCAGAGACCCAAATCCTAGCCCCACTGCAATTCTTTCAAGTCGGGAACAAACTGACAAGAAACATTCCAGCTCCGACATTCCAGCTGTCTTACCAAGGGGCTAAAACAGTAAGAGAGATCTTCGGGGCGGGGGGGGGGGGGCTATTTTTTATTAAACAGTTGTTTAAACCAATCTGGCTTTGGGTCCTCAAGGGAAAATCTGGGGTCAAGAATCTATTGCCCCTTTTTGGTCATACCTGAATTTTCCTCAAGCCATCCCACATCTTTTAGTTTGCAAACTCTAATGACATACTTTGTTGCAGATCTTAGTAAAGTAGGAATTCTTAGTCACGCTGGGAAAATGAGAGACTCCGAACCAATGTTCCTCATTCATTTAAAAAAAACCCTTGTACTACAGTATTTATTCACTTTTATCTTGTGAATATTTCATCAGCCCAGAGTAGTACATACAGCCTTACTTTCAAGAAATGTTCATTATGACCTAGAGGTTCAAATACTCTTTTTTGAACTGTATAGTCTCTCACCCCAGCCCTGAGATTCTGATGTATACCGCTCATTTCTGACTGAGACCACAGCCTAAACATACAGAATGTAAATATGGACTTTTGTGGCAAGGTCCCGTCAAAAGGTTCAAGATAGTATCCTATATGCAAAAGGACAAGGATAACAGAAATGGGCTTTGCAGCAACTTCTGCATCATAAGAGAAATCGTAAAGTTGAATTAAAAAAATAGGAGTTTTTGGCTAACTGAGAACTGTTATATGCGAGAATCAATAAAATAACCCAGAACTACACTGAAAATACCTGGATCGCATTATGAACATCAACTTATATTACAGAGTTGATGCAGACAGTGCAGGAGAGGTGGCTGGGTTTAGTTAGACAAGGCAGATGCTTTTCTGGATTAATGGCTGATAAAAGCAGGCCTCTGTTTCCTCTCAAAATAGCAGGGTATGCTGTTTTTAGGCCCTGCCTTTCAATTATTTGAACTTTTGAGATTTGTCTGGAGGCAACAAGGGTGTAATGAATGACATTCTTTTGACCTTTTATTCAGAGATGTGTAAAGAAACATGACTCAATCCACTTCCCAATGCAGTGAGGGACATGGCTACAAAGAACATGAAAGTTAAAGAAAACAACTCACCGGGCTCCCCATGTATTGCCATTATTCTCTTTTTAATAAACCTTTTCCACATTAGAGTCAGTGCCACTTCCTCTCCCCTTGCTTCTCTCGCTTCCATTCACTTCCATACTTTGGAACGGTGCATTGTAAAGGTTGACTCTTCTTGCTCTTACTTCTTGATGCCAGTTGGCTTCCACTCAGCAGCATCCTGGGGGAGCTAGTATGTTGCTCCCTCCCTTGGAAGCTAGTCTAAAAGGTCACTATTTTCACTAGTGTTAATTGCCCAGGGAGATAAGATGAAGGTGCATACACATCTTTCAAGACCCATGCTCTGAAATATACATATACCTGGGTTTCCCTAAGTGATGTGCACTGAATGGTTGGAGGAGGGGGACAAAAGGGATGTGGAAGTAAAAGAAAGGAAGGAAAAAAGAGTGGGAGGTTGTGAAGGCCCGTGGAGGAGGAAAGGAGTTCTCAACAACAGTTAAGCGGGCTTTGGATTGAGTGTGATGTCAATAGGCAATGACGGAAATACATGGAAATGGTGACGTCGGTGGTGGTGGGGGGGGCAAGGAATTATTACACTGAAATAGAGCCTGGTCGTGCTGAAAATGGGGAAAAACAGATAGCCTACAGAAAGAGGCCAAGATGAAAATGATGGAGTCTTTTCTGTGTGTTTGTTTTTTTTAGGGCTGCACCCTTGGCATACGGAAGTTCCCAAGCTAGGGGTTGGATTGGAGCTGTACCTGCAACCTACACTGTTAAGTGTTCAGTAGAAAGCCTGGCAAGTAGTAGGCAGTCAAAAATCAGTAGCTGCTAATCAGCATCCTCATAATTACTACCACCATCGCCACAATACCCGTTACCACGTGGGAGAGTTAATAGATGTTCTCATTCTAGAAGAAACGACTTTATTTTTATTTTCTTTTGAAGGCGGCACCTGCGGACCATGAAGCTTCCCAGGCTAGGGGTCGAATCGGAGCTGCAGCTGCCGGCCTACACCACCGCCACAGGAATGCCAGCTCCAAGTCGCATCTATGATCTACACCACAGCCCACCACAACACCAGATCCTTAACCCACTGAGGGAGGCCAGGGATCGAACCCACGTCCTCATGGATACTAGTCAGATTCTTAATCCACTGAGCTACAACAGCAACTCCAAGAACAAATGACTTTAAAATGTGCATATTTTGTTTCTGAATGATTTGTTTCTTAAGACTGTGCCCATCATGGAGTTCCCATTGTGACTCAGGGATTACGAACCCCACTGGTATCCATGAGGATGCAGGTTTAATCCCTGGCCTCGCTCAGTGGGTTAAGGATCCGGCATTGCCTCAAGCTGTGGCATAGGTCACAGATGTGCCTCAGATCTGGCATTGCTGTGGCTGTGCTGTAGGCCAGCAGCTGCAGTGCTGATATGACCCCTAATCTGGGAATTCCCACATGCTGCAGATATGGCCCGAAGAAGACAAAAAAAAAAAAAAAGACTAAGCCCATCAGACTAAAGATTTCTATGAAGACTAGGATAAGACCTCTCCCCACTCATAATCTAGTTCTTATTATAGTCCAAGTGACACTGTTTCTGGCAAACTTTCTCCATCCGCCATGGGAATGTCAGCACCAATACAGTCTTGCACCCACGTTACCCACATTTTTTTATATCCTGTGAAGCTGACTTCATCATTCTTTGCTGATAGTCACAAAAGGAGAAAAGCCATTGAGACTGTGGAACAACTACTTTCTTGGGTCAGAGATCAAAAGGGAGAAATGAGAAGGGAGAGCACAAAGTCTTTCCTACCCTCAAGAGCGCAAAGTCCATAACAAGCAGCCAATTAAGCCACCCGTGCTCTCTTCCTTGTGGGGGCCCAGTGTGCAGTTGCTGCAAACAGCAGCCTCCTGGGTAGTGTCTGCAGCCCAGGGCCTGTACAGGTTGCCCTGAGGGACCCTGGAGACAGCCCTTTCCAGCGGACTTCATGGCTGGCACGCTGTTGCCAGTCTGGACTCCAGACAGGTACGCCTGTGCCTTCGGAAGCCTCAGGGCACAGCGGCCAAGTCACAATGTCACCCATACCAAGCTATGGAATCAAGTGATTGAGGCCCTATGCGGCGCCAAGTTCAAGTTCCCTGGACACCAGAACATCCACATTTCCAAGAAGCAGGGATTTACTAAGTTTAATGTGGATGAATTTAAAAACATGGGGCAGAAAAGCAGTTCATCCCTGGCGGCTGTGGGGCCAAATATATCCCCAACTGTAGCCTCCAGGACAAACGGGAGGCCCTGCTCTCATGACACCCTTGGCGCTGTTCTCTCCTTACTCATGCCACCAATAAATCCTACTTTCCTATCCAAAAAATGAAAACGGTTTTCCTGTGACCTTCAGTCTGAACCTCAACGTGGGGGCCCTGAGACATTAACTGTCCTGTTCAAAAGCTGCTTTCACTTCTTCTTTTAAACAGAGAAGCTACTGCGGTACTGCCCTCCAAGTCAGTATGGCTCAAAAAGACCGTCACTGTCATCGTCGTCAATCCGTGCTCACCCATCTCCCTCCGTGACCTAGCTGCTTTAGTAAAAGCGTACACGAAGAGCAACATTCCATCCGCCCTTGGCCTAAATTCTCAGAAAAATGCTCTGAGGAGACCATAGGAAAGCAACCCAGATATTTTCTGAAATGACTAAAAAACAACTTACCTTGAGTCAATCTAGCTGAAAGGTGTGCTATATTCACCAGAAAGAAAGACAAAACATTCCATCTTTTTGCTAAACCTTTAAAAGAGCTAGTAAATGTGGTAAACTTATAAGTTCTTAGGAAATGTGTCCAATTCAGGGAAGGGGCGAATGGAGATACCACAAGACGTAAAAATACAAAGAAACAAATGGAGAGCAAAAGAAGGGTAAAAACAGGGGAAACGTGACACACAATCCTAAATATGCCAAGGAAAGAGGAAAAGAAGAGAGAAATGAAATGGAATTGATATTGATGGAGTTACAACGAATCGTGGTAGCCACGTTTGACACCCCTGTTTAACTAATAAAGAAACGCCCTGGTGAGGTCAAGTCATTTCTGAGTTTGCAGAGCTAGACAGTGGCAGGACTTGAAAGGCAGTCAGTATACAGTAAAGACTCAAACTTTGGATGAATTGGGAAGACAAGTGCTACGCTATGGTCTGAAGGTTGGTGGGTCCCTCCCATGCAAAATTCACGTGGGGAAGTCCTATCCCCCACGAGGCATAGCTGTATTAGGTGACAGGGCCTCTCGGTCCATGGCCTGATAGGCTTAGTGTCCTTCTAAGAAGAGGCAGCAGAGAGCCCCCGTGCCCTCCTGCTCCTGCTCTCCCCTGTCGTGTGCACAGGCAAGAGGTCAGGCCAGCACACGGGGAGACGGCAGCAGCCTGCAGCCATGAGAAAGAAGGTGCCTCAGAATAAAACCTGCCTTGCAGGCACCTTGACCTTAGACTTCCCAACCTCCAGAACTATGAGAGAGAAATTTGCTTTGTTTAAGCTGCCTGTCTGTGGTCATTTGTTAGAGCAGCCACAGCGACTGAGGGAAGAGGCACTGAAGTCTTTCGGCAAGGTGATCCAAAGGAGAGTTTAACTTATACCTAAAGCAGAAACACATCTTACTCCCTCTTCTTTTTCTTTTCTTTCTGTTAAAGAATGAGAATGGGGCCATTGGCTAGCTCTAGTTTAAGCAAAAATCCAGTTAATGCTTTACATGGCAAATTACAACATACCTACACATAGCTGAAACTCAACAAACTTTTAATCAAATAATAAATAAGTTGTCCAAACTTGATTCTGGGAGTTACTGCTGTGGCACAACGGGATCAGTGGTGTCTCTGCAGCACCAGGATGCAGGTTCAATCCCTGGCCCAGCATAGTGGCCAAAGCTGGTTCTGGCATTGCCGCAGCTGTGGTGTAGGTTGCAACTGTAGCTTGGATCTGATCCCTGCCTGGAACTCCATATGCCACAGGGCAGCCAAAAATAGAACCCCCCCCCCCAAACCAAAACCAAACAAAAAGAAAAACTTGCTTAGGAAAGTAACATATCCTTTACCTAGTTCCCAAACTATGCACAACAACTGCAAATAACAAATGCTCAGAGGGTGTGTGTGTGTCTGTTTTGCAGCCCACACCTTAAAGAAGCAGACTGCCATTGTAAGAAACTGGCCAAGTCCTAATACCCCTTTTTGCTTGCCTCCTGTCCTAGCCCCTTCTTATTCTCTGAGAGCGTATGACCTGACATTTAAATTTTTACATTTTATTGGCAAAACAGAATAGAATTTTTCATGATCAAATTTTAAGAAATCTAATGCATACTGTTTGGTGAAACAGTAAAAAAAGTAAAGCAGAGTCCCCTGGTGGCTCAGCAGGTGAAGGAGCCAGTACTGTCACTGCTGTTGCTCTGGTTACAGCTGTGGCACAGGTTTGATCCCTGGCAACAAAACTCCACATGCTGTGGCCAAAAATAAAAATTAAAAGATAAAAGTAAAGGGTTTTATTGCCCGATTCAGAAATAAAATTTTTAAACATATTTATTTAAATTAATGAAAAAAAGGTCAATCTTTTTTTGGGTGGTGGCTAAGGAAGTTCCCAAGCTAGGGATCAAATCTGCACCACAGCAGTGACCCAGGCTGCTGCAGTGCCAACGCTGGGTCCTTAGCACGCTGCAGCACAAGAGAACTCTCAAAAAGTAGTAAATCTTAAGGGTTCAAAGGAAAATAAACTTTACTGAAAAAATACAAATTACCAATATTTAAAAGTAGAACTCTGGCAGTTTTAATTATGCCTTATAGTGCTGTCCTCTCCCAAAACAGTGACTGCCAGTCATCCACATATGCATGAGTGAACGGGCTAAATATATAACAGAAAAAAGAGTAGGAAGAACTCAGGTTTATAAATATAAAGGGGAGCACACTTTTAATTAGCACTTCAATTGTCTTAAACTTGTTTATGAAATATACCCAGAAAAAAGATTATACCAAGAAAAGGGAGCAAAAAGAATACTATTCTTAGACACCAAAAGATACTAAAGCGTGTCTTACAGATGAAAGTCCCTTAGAGTCTCAAAGAGAAATCCCATCAAATGGATGCCTAACTGGGTCCATCTTGTCTGCTCTGAAAAGAATATTATAGCCAATATACAATCTCTCTGAGATTGGGTCACATTCTAAAAATTCATTTTTATTTCAGTCATTTGGAATTCTGATCACATTTCCCCATTAAAAGAAATACAGACACACACAGACACACAGACGCACACACAGACACACACATGTTTATAAACGGTGGCTGGGTTTCCAGACCAGCCCACAAGAGCCCAGCAATGTAATCAGGAGTAGGAGGAGAGAACATGAGTCCACGGAACCAGGAATGTACCTGAACTACCACACATCTGAAATAAACAGAGAATGAGATAGTTAAAATAGCAGCAAATTATAATAATAATAATAATGCCAATGTAATTAAACAAGAAATGATGTGTTTTTTTTCAAACCATCTTGCATATTGTTAGCAGAAGGCAAATTTAATCCACTAAGAAAGTGGAGACGTCTATGGAGATTCAGAGGAAGGAGAAGTACTTCCAAGGGTGTCAGTGACTGGTGCAATTTTTTGGGGGTGCAACTTTTAAAAATATAATTTCATTTCAACATGTACGACATTTTCCCTGATACGAATGTAATTCCAGTCAATCAATCATAAGGAAGGTAAATTTATTTTTAAGTGGAATAAAGGGATGGAGACAAGGAAAAGGAAACATAACAGGATTTAAAATGGAATGGGGAAGGGGAAGTAAGTGCTTAGTAAATACTTGCTGAAAGGAGAGGGGGGAGAAAGGAAGGGGAAGGAAAGAGTGTAAAGAGCTAGAAGAGGGCTGGAAGTGGAAAGAACTCAAGTTTAAATCATGAAGAGAAAGATGGAAGTGAAAAGGAGAAAGAAGGACCCAACATACATATATATATATATTTTTTTTTGTCTTTTTGTCTTTTTTGTTGTTGTTGTTGTTGCTATTTCTTGGGCCACTCCCGCGGCATATGGAGGTTCCCAGGCCAGGGGTCGAATCGGAGCTGTAGCTGCCAGCCTACGCCAGAGCCACAGCAACGCAAGATCCAAGCAGCGTCTGCAACCTACACCACAGCTCACGGCAACGCCGGATCGTTAACCCACTGAGCAAGGGCAGGGACCGAACCCGCAACCTCATGGTTCCTAGTTGGATTCGTTAACCACTGCGCCACGACGGGAACTCCCCATATATATTTTTAATTTAAAATTTTACACTCGCGGCATATGGAAATTCCTAGGCCAGGGTTGTTGAATCCAAGTCACAGCTGAATGCCAGATCCTTTAACTACCTGCACCAGGCCTGGGGTCAAACCAGCACCTCCACAGCGACCCAAGCTCCTGCAGTCAGATTCTTAACCCACGGTGCCACATCTGGAACCCCCATACCCGAGTTCTCAGTACTGCCACCTGGGAGTGTAGCTGACTCAGATAGTTAGGACAGGTCTAGAAAGTAACAATTATAATAACTAATGTAAATTGAACATTTACTACGTACCAGGAACTGTTCTGAGAGCTTTTACCATCTCAAAATAACCTGAGATAGATCCTACTTTTGTTCTAATTTTATAAGTGAAAAAGCACAGTAATATTCCTGATGTCATTAAGACAGAATGCCACAGAGCCATGTCTGAAACCGTCGATTTGAATCCAAAGCCTGCACACTGAAGCACTACTGCATCACACACCCAGAAACAAGTGGTCCTAGTAAAAGAGAAAATGATGATGACAAACAGGAAGAGAGTTCTGAACTATAAGCTTCTATGGTTACTAAGTATTTCCTTGTTAGTGAAAAAGTAACAAGCAGAAGACCCCTGGAACTTAGCACCCACTTGACAAATATTTACTGAGTACAATTCACTGTTCTAGACCCTGGGGATACAGCAATGAACAAACCACACAAAAATCTCTACAGGAGAGGAAAACAGTAAAAAAAAAAAAGATGTTTTTATAACATACCAAAAGATGGTAAGGGCTATGGAGAATTTAAAGTAGAATGACAAAAAAAAAAAAAACAAACTAAATGAGGAGTTTCCATTGTGGCTCAGCAGGTTAAGAACCCAACATAGTGTCTGCAAGGGTGCAGGTTTGCTTCCTGGCCTTGCTCAGTGGGTTAAGGATCCAGCATTGCCACAGCTATGGTGTAGGCCTCAGTGAAGCTCCAATAGGACCCCTAGCCCGGGAGCTTCCAGATGCCACAGATGTGGCTGAGAAGAGAAGAAAACAGAAAAGAAGGACGAAAGAGGAACTGCAAAGTGCCTGGAGGGCTTGGGGACCAGCAAGAAGGCCAACTGTGGCTGGAGTGAGAAATGGGAAGAAGAGGGAGGGAGGCAGACGTCAAAGAGGTGCCCAGGAGCCAGCTCAACCACAGCCTTGGAGGGACTCTGACTTTTTCTCTGAGTGAAACCCAGGTCTGGATTTCTGAGCATGATCAGATTTATATTTGTAAACGTTTAAGTCAGAATAAATTGTGTTCAGAATAAATTACTTGGAGTCCATGGTGAAAGCAGGGAGACCAAAGAGGGGACAATGACACTAATACAGACAACAGCGGATGGTGCACAGGAGAGCAAGAGTAGAGTCAGTGAAAAGGGACTAGGTTTAGGTGGTTTTTGAAGGCAGAGCCTAGAGGATTTGCTGATTAATAAGACCAGTGTGAAGGAGGAAGGAGAGTCCGAGTTTCTTCTGGCCCGAGCAGTGGAAGATGTCAGCTGAGAAGAAGGACAGCCGTGCATCTCCTCTCAGGCTAGGGACTGGGAGAAGGCAAGAGGAGACCAGGGGTTCAGCTTGGACAGGCGCAGTCTGAAGTAACTATCAGGTACGGAAACATCAAGGAGGCGGCTGTCAATAAACTTCCTGGGAGAGGTCTGGCCGACAGGGAACTATTTGAGAATCATCACACATAGACAGTATTTAAGTTCCAGTACACCATCAGAGTCCACTGGGCCCAGCTTTGCTTTTTTGAACAGTTCTATAGGTAAGGATTTCTATTTCATGACTTATTCTTTCTTAGAAGTTCTTCCTATCCTCCCCCTGGGGAAAAAAAACAAAAAACAAAAAAAAGAAAATGTCCTTTAAAATAACAACACATTCTATCTTGCAGTTAACATATGGGTTCCCTAAACCTATTTATTTATTTGTTTGTTTGCCTGTTTGTTTATTGGCTGCACCCACAGCATACAAAGTTCCTGGGCCAGGGATGGAATCTGAGCCAAAGATGCAAACTTACGCCTCAGCTGTGGCAAGGCCAGATCCTTAACCCACTGTGCCACAGGAGAAACTCCCCTAAACTCTTTAATAAATCTAAGCCACATTATGAGATTTTAGGGATCTTATTTTCCTTTTTTTTTTTTTTGTCTTTTGTCCTTTTAGAGCCGTACCCACGGCATATGGAGGTTCCCAAGCTAGGGGTCTGATCAGAGCTGTGGCCACCAGCCTACGCCACAGCCACAGCACTGCCAGATCCAAGCCACGTCTGTGACCTACACCACAGCTCACGGCAACGCCGGATCCTTAACCCACTAAGCGAGGCCAGGGATGAGCCTGCAACCTCATGGTTCCTAGTCGGATTCGCTTCTGCTGCGCCATGATGGGAACTCCTTTTCCTATATTTTGAAACATTCTGATTTTTCACCAACCTTTACTCATTAATTATTCTCAACCAACCACGTTTAAAAAAATGACTAAAGTAATAAAATAAGAGGCCAACGGTATACTCATTTAGAAGAAAGAGGCAATAGTGAAATAAATTATCACTAACACATCATCCTTTGGTCTTTGTAATTCACTGTGCAAAGTATTGCATCTTTCAAGAAGGCATTAAAGATGAGAGGTGCCTTCTTTTTCCCCCATTTGCTCATTTCCCATTGAATACAGTTAAGAATTCAGGGAGTTCCCTGGTAGCCTAGCAGGTTAAGGATCCAGCATTGTCACTGCTGTGGCACAGGTTTGATCCCCAGTCTGGGAATTTCAGCATGCCAAAGACATGGCCAAGAAAAAAAAAAAAAAAGATTTCAGTTTTTCACTTCCCACCCATAATGACAAAGAAAAACAGAGGAAAATGTTTCACAATTATTAGATGAACTAAAATATGAATGCAAATACAGCAGCACTCTAAACTCTAATGATGATGGTGAAGTTTGATACAGAAGCAAAATCTTGAGACTATGTTTCTTTAGATGATTATATTCTAACTTAGGATATAATCTTCAATAAAGTCAAGAATCCATAAGTGAACAATATATTTCTTTTTTGTCTTTTGAGGGCCCCACCTACAGCACATGGAGGTTCCCAGGCTAGGGGTCATATCGGAGCTGTAGCCACTGGCCTACGCCACAGCCACAGCAATGCCAGATCTGAGCCGCATCTGCAACCTACACCACAGCTCATGGCAATGCCAGATCCTTAACCCACTGAGCAAGGCCAGGGATTGAACCCACAACCTCAAGGTTCCTAGTCGTTCCGCTGAGCCCTAACGGGAACTCCAACAATGTATTTCTTTCTTTTTTTCTTTTCTTTCTTTCTTGTTTTGTTTTGTTTTGTTTTTGTCTTTTTAGGGCTGCACCTGCAGCATATGAAGGTTCCCAGGCTAGGGGTCTTATTGGAGCTGTAGCCACCGGTCTATGCCACGGCTACAGCAAAACCAGATGGCAGCCTCATCTGTGACTACACCACAGCTCACAGAAACACCAGATCCTAACCCACTGAGCTCGAGAGGCCAAGGATCAAACCTGAGTCCTCATGGATACTAGTCAGATTTCTTTCCACTGAGCCATGTTGAGAACTCCTGAACAATATATTTCTAAGGACAAAAAAGAACTATGGTATTCTCATCCAGTTCAACAGAAAGAATGCCTTCATGCAGTATTTTGCAACCAGAATTGGGATCATCTTGTCTCACCGAAAGGACATGTAACAGTATTCTTTCTTCTCTTAGAAAGTAACAAAATGTACTTGATACAGTTCATAACTGGCAAATGCTGAAGGCAGATATATGTGTCTATATATACACACACAAAGGTAACTGGTATCTATAGATGATCTAGAAATGAAAAAATTATTTGGATTGATCATTCTAAATACTGCTTATAAATTAAGCTAGAATCTATTAGGGATATATTTGGAATCTGGAATCAGAATTTACAAAACAGATATATCCCAGGTTAATGAATGACTGTTCGTAAGCAATTAAATTACATTCAAAGGAAGTTTTTTTGAGGCGTGTGCTTTCAAAACCAGAAAATAGGGAATAAAAATTGGGATAGCATGAGTCAGTAAAACATATATCTAGAAGGTTCAGATCTGCACAGGTGGAGAGCTACAAAAGGAGAAGGAGCAGAACAAAGGGTCAAAATGGTACCAGCACTGACACAGAACCTAAAACTCACAGCACAGACATAGTGTGACAATTTTAGAGCAAGCTTGAGATTGGCTTGAATACTACTCAGCAAAAAACTTGCTTTGGTTTGCGCTATTAGGAAGAATAGGGCTGAATTTCAATGTATTTTCATAGACGGAAAAGGAAGAGAAATCAAGACCATATTATTTGGATTTCAAAGAAAGTCACTGATTCTTTCTGTCCCTGGAAAAACTGTTAATGCTCTTCTCAGCTCAATGTATTTTCAATTATTAATAGATTTTAAAGCCCTTGTTAAAATAAATACTCAAAGGGATTTTGTACTATTAACAAGGCTGAAGAAGGGGTAGAAGCAGTGATAAGAGAGTCAGAATCGATCCTTAAAAAAGAATGGGTGGAGGAGAGCCTCTGTCTACTTTCTTCATATTAATACAATGAATGATTTCACTTTACAGGAAAAGCTTCAGCTACAAGATTGCAAATTAGTAAGGCAATTCCTCAATTCCTCACACAGCCAGGAAATGAATTTGCAGGGATAAATACAGAACTAGGAAGAGAATAATCTACTCTTTCAACCATAAGCATGAGTCTCAAAGAATAGAAAGAAAAAAAGAGGATACAAATAGAATAGAAAAAGAATGAAGTACTGCAAAAAAGATTTAAAAAAAAAAACATGAACAGTATTCAACTGAGACTTGTAGTCACTACAGGAGAGATGATGTGTCATTAGTTGCATGAATGTATTTTTTTCTCCTAATAAAGTTGTTTTTTACCACCATTTCTTATTTCTTAAATTAGTGCTAAGAGTTAAACAAGATAAAAAGATTAGCAGGCCCATGGATTCAAATGATAAATGCTTTTCACTATTTGTCCTGGTTAACTGAGAGTTAAATCCACAAGACTAGATGAAATCACTAAATAAATGAATTAAGAAAAGAGGTCCAAAGACTTGGCTCAGAATATTACGACTTTAAAGCTGAGAAAAAGTCACTAATGAGCTAAGAGGAAAGCCAGGAGAGTGCGAAGTCCTAGAAGCCTTGCACCAAGAAAGTGCCACACAGAGGAGGGGACCATCAGCCACGCTCTGCCCTGCAGGCAGCTCAGGTGAGATGAGGACTGAGACCCGACCACCCACCGGTGATACTGATGAGAGCCATTTCAGTGGCGTGGCCGCAATGACAACCTAATTGAGTGGGCTTAAGAGAGGAGAACCGGGGTGAGCAAAGAGAGGCAATGTTACTGAGTTCTGCTTAAGGGAAAAGAAATTTAGCAGGAGCTGGAAGCAGAAAAGTGAGGTTAAGAGTATTACTTCCAAGCGGGTGAAAGAACTGCTTAATTGTATGTTAATGGGACTAATTTAGTAAAGAGAGAAAATGTACTGATCCCAGAGAGAAAGGAAAGAAGGAACTACTGGGGCCAGATCCTAAGCAGGCTGGCAGAAATGGGACCTAGTACAAATCTGAGAGGCTGGCCTGATAGAGGGAGGCAACTGCTTCATGTACAGTCATGGAAGAGAAAGTTCCCTGATACTGATAGTGCAAGGTGGGCAAAATGTGGTGGTGGGAAATCTCCTAATTGCTTTGCCTCTCTCACATACACTCAGTAACTAGATCTGTAACAAAAGCCAAAAGAAGAGTGACTTAGCAATGGACATGGCATTCTGGAAAGACTGGCCTAGATGGCATGGTATCAGAGCACTTTCTCACCTGCCCTCTTTTGGCTTCTATTACCCTGAAATCTCTTGTAATCTCCAAAGGGTTGAGGGAAAGGGGAGGCACAAAAGAGCCACTGGTCCATAGCGATTCTGAAATCTAGCCAGGCAAATGGTGGGAGTTCCTTGCTTAGGTCTCCAGGCTGGGGGAGTCGTTCTCCATGGCTCTTGCCTCTGAATCAGCCTTCCTTTCTCATGAAAGGTAGCATGTGTTAGCAGCTGAGTAATTTTCTCAGCCTGCTTCCTGCCAGAACAATTTTGGGGGCTCAATGGCCTCTTTTCGTTCTGAATTGTTTCTCCTCCTTTTTCAGTTGGTTGCAGTGAGCCTGCTGTGGATCTCACTGAGATTCTCTGCATTAGACAAAAGCTATAACCACTAATATCTTCACCGTAAGCCTTCTCTACCTTAAGCTCCTGCTACAACAGCTAGAAGTCCTATTTGCTTGATTGAGAAGATTTCCATGTGACTCTTAAGGCACTACCTTTGGTTTTTCTGGGTCTTAAAAGGTTTTACAGCCACATCCTCAGCTTCATCTACAGATCGCCATTCTTCTGGCAGTGCCCTTGAACTGATCTTGGCTAGAAACCTGTGTCTTAATTTTACCATCCTGTGCCATGCAGAAAAAGAAAAATTTCAAAACTATCAAGTCTTGGCTCCTTTTGTGTTTAACAGTCCTTCCCTCAACTTATTTCTCTCTTCTCATACTCTACTATAAGCAGCAAGAAGAAAGCGAGGGCATCTTGAATGTTTTGCTTAGAAATATACTTCGTGAGATCTCCCAGTTTAGGCACCTTTCCTGATTTTCGCACAACTACAAATAACAATGTTGGCTAAATTTTCTGCCACGACATAACAAGGATCCCCTTTCTTCCAGTTTTCTTTCCTTTAAGGCTTCGTGGCAATCTCTTCAAAGTCCCAAGTTTTAGAAACATGTCCAAGGTACTTCAACCTTTCACTAACATTCTCCTCAAAGTCCACTTCCAGAGTCACTCTCACACTTTAGATTTCTGCTATAGAAGCACTCCGCTTTTGATATAACAATCTATAGTTGTCTACTTCTGGATTAACAGATCACCCTCAAACACAGAAGCTTAAAACAACACTTATTGTCTCACAGTTTATCTGCATCAGGAGGCCAGGTGGGGTTTAGCTGGGTGCCCGTGGTTCAGGGTTTCTCTTATGAGATGCAATCCAAGTGTAGATAGGGCTACAGCCGCTTCAAGGCTAGACTGGCAAAGATCCACGGCCAAGCTCACTCACCTGGCTCTGGGCCTTAAATATCATCTCCTTGTCACGTGGCCTCTCTGTAGGGCTACTCACACATGGCAATTTGCTTCTCACCACGCAAGCACTCTGAGACAGAGCTAGAGAGGGGAAGCAACTAAGATGATGGCCACAGACTCTCTGTAACCAAATCTTAGAACTGACATCCCATCACATTTGCCATATTCTATTCGTTCAAAGTGAGTCGATAGGTCCAACCTACACTCAAAGGCAAGAGAAAGCAGAAAGGCATGAATAACAAAATGTAAGAACCACTGGGGACCATCTCAGAGGGTACCTATCACAGACTAGGTAGAAAGCATTAGAGTGGATTGGTTAAAAGTACTGACTCTGGGAGTTCCCACTGTGGCTCAGCGGTTAACATACCTGACTAGTATCCATGAGGACGTGGGTTCGAACCCTGGCCTTGCTCAGTGGGTTAAGGGTCCAGCATTGCTGTGAGCTGTGGTGCAGGTCACAGACATGGCTCACAGATCTGTTGTTGCTACAGCTATGGTGTAGGCCAGCTCCAATTTGACCCTTGGCCTGGGAACCCCTGTATACCATGGGTGCAACCCTAAAAAAAGGGGGAAAAAAAAAAAGAGTATTGACTCTCACGCAAAACTACTGGGTTTGGCTCTTGCTTTTGTATCACCATGTGAAATAAGGATCATGAAATAACAGTCGTGAAAGGACCTGGCCTTGCACACAGGAGGCACTTAGGAATTTCTGTTCCCTTCTCTTTTCCAATCCTAACTGTAACAATCTTGAGAATTTCCCTGTTATGAGATTTAATCTGCAAATACCCAGTACCAGAGAAACACGATATTGAGCAACATGCAAAAATATCATTTTGACTTTGAATGAGTCCAGGAAAATTATTTTTAATAAACTTAATTTAATAAAATCAAATGAGAAAACAAAAGGATAAAAACAAACATCCAAACAAACATCCAGAACTAATGAAATATAGCAGAAGGGAATAGACACACAATAGCAGTTGTCCCCACACACCCAAACATGTGCACCCCCCAATTCTGTCATCTGCTTTTTTTTTTTTTTTACTAGCTTAATTTTCTTTATTCTTTGACTTTCCCTGTTTCCCAATGGCAATGGTATTCTTCGGGGTGGCCAATTTCTTCAGCTAGTCCTTAGCCTAGTAGCCTGAAGCAAAGCCCAAACACTTTCACTGTCCCAGATAAGCAATAAATGACAGCAACTTCCTGACTTTATATACCAGATACACATACATGTATATATTATATACTATGCCTAAGAGAATCTAGTTGAGGGTTCAATTGTAGGTGTGCATTATAAATCTTTTCTATTGCCTCTTAGGAAATATGCCAAAGGTACTAAAGAAATGACTGGCAATCACCAAAGTCGTCTTCATTTCTAATTTCCATGCTTTCTTTTTAGGACATGGGGCTGGCTTGGTGAAAGACATCTACACCAGTTTAAAAAAAAAATACAAAAACAAAGCAAATGAACTAAAAAGCTTGGGCATCCCAATCAGACTGCTTTCTTTCCAAGATCACCGCCTTCACGGTAGACTTATTTTTTTTTTATTACTCAAATGAATTTATCACATCTGTAGTTGTGTAATGATCATAACAATCCAATTGCACAGGATTTCCATCCCACAGCCCAAGCACATCCCCCCACCCCCAAACTGTCCCCTCCGGAGACCATAAGTTTTTCAATGTCTCTGAGTCAGCATCTGTTCTGCAAAGAAGTTCCGTCTGTCCTTTTTTCAGATTCCACATGTCAGCTTTTGATGTTGGTGTCTCATTGTATGGCTGACTTCACTTAGCATGCTGTCATCTGCTTTTAAGTTGTAATGCCAATCTTGACAAAAAATATCATACCACCTTTTATCTGATTGGCAACTAAAAGTACAATAAACAGGAGTTCCCACTGTAGTTCATCGGTAACGAACTCAACTAGTATACATGAGGATGTGGGTTCGATCTCTGGCCTCGATCGATGGGTTAAGGATCCAGTGTTGCCGTGAGCTGTGGTGTAGGTCGCAGATGTGGCTCAGATCCCACATGGCTGTGGTGTAGGCTGGCAGCTGCAGCTCTGATTCAACCCCTAGCCTGGGAACCTCCAAATGCCATAGATGCGGCCCTTAAAAAAAAAAAAAAGGGCAAAGAAAGAAAAAAGTACAATAAACAGAATAAATAAATCATTAAGGATGATTTAGATGCTATTATTTAGGTGTCAGTTTATCTGAGGAATACAGCATTCAACATTGACACTGGGGAGTAATATCCCCATTTTACAGATGAGACACAAGAATGTAAAGATCATGTGACTTGTTCTGATGACACAGCAGGTTAACAACCGTGCCAGGAATACAAGTGAAACCAGCATGTGATGTAATACACAATGAAATTCGATTTTCATGAATATGGCGATCTAGCTAAATTGGCCAGTGATTAAGAGTTCATCTCACACTCAGGAAAAATAACCGACAGTTCTTTTAAAGAAGGAAAGGCAGGCTTTGATTATTTAACCTCTAAATTAATGGTCTAGATTCAAATAAGCAAATAAAACACCAAATGAGTTAATACACACATAAGACAGCCCCAAACCTACAGATATGAATTAAGTAGAATCCAAACCCAATATTTTAGTTGGCCACTTTGCTACACAGACAGCTCATTATATGAAGACTATCTAATTAAACTTTTCATCTAATATCTGTGAAGTGCCTATTCCATGCTGGCCTTGTATTATAAGCACTGTACGTTACCTCATTCAATCACAGTGAAGGATGCTGAAAAAGCGTTTGTGAAGAGGAGTAGCAAGCTCACATTCAGAGAAGGAATGAGAATGCAGTGCTTGAAACCAGCTCACGAGGTTTAAAAGCAGCACATGTTTCCAGAATCAAGATGGTAAAAGAGCTAGCAGCAGACGAAGACAACAACTCCTAAAATGTACTTTATCCACTGCAAAAAGAAACTAAAGAACATGCATCTTGGGAGCTATAGGCTGCACTCCCCACCTCTCCACCCCTGAGCCACTATGTGTGCTTCACCACATTAATTTTCTACCCCTTCAAGGTTTCCATTAAAATCTAAAAAAAAATGGGGGAGTTCCTATTGTGGCGCAGCGGAAACAAATCCAACTAGGAACCATGAGGTTGCCGTTTTGATCCCTGGCCTTGCTCAGTGGGTTAAGGATCCAGCGTTGCCGTGAGCTGTGGTGTAGGTTGAAGATGCGGCTCAGATCCTGTGTTGCTGTGGTGTAGGCCGGCAGCTGTAGCTCCGATTCAACCTCTAGACTGGGAACCTCCATATGCCATGGGTGTGGCCTTAAAAAGATAAAAGACAAAAAAAACAAGACCAAAAAAAAAAACTAAAAAAATGAATGTTTGCTTCAACAGTCCAAATTTATTCCCTAATTTAAAAATTTTACAACAAAATTCCATATTCTAGTCTGAAAAATGACAAAAGATATACAGATTAAATGCACATTAAGACAAACAGTGTTGGAGTACCCGTTGTGGCTCAGCAGTAAAGAACCTGCCTGACTAGGATCCACAAGGACATGGGGGGTTTGACCCCTGGCCTCGCTCAGTGGATTAAGGATTCAGTGTTGCTGTGAGCTGGGAGGTAGGTTGCAGATGTGGCTGGGATCCCACATTGCTGTGCCTGAGGTATAGGCCGGCAGCTACAGCTTCGATTCAACCCCTAGCAGCCTAGGAACCTCCATATGCTTCAGGAGCAGCCCTAATGAGACCAAAAACAACAACAACAAGAAGACAAACAGTGTTAAAACATACATATTAAAACAGGCAACTTTCTTATACAACGAGAAGCTTATCTCTCGGCATTCACGCATAAGGCTTTCGTCTCTACCTAAAAATGTTATTCTTACTTCGAAACCCTGGTCCCAAGGCCTGTTATCTCGTGCCTGTGCAATCTAATAGAGGTTACTCAATAACTACTCAATAGTCATTGATCTCTGCTTTCAGTCCCTCCTCAAACAGGGTAGACTGGCTTCTACCCACAGAACTCAATGCCAAAAGCACTCTTTCAAGAAGGTTAAATACATATTGCTATACTGGAAAACTTAAGAATTTCTTTTTTTCTACAGAATAGTGATCTAATAGTATTCGAGATCCTCCAGTTTATCAAAACATCACGCCATTTCTTCCATTTCTGGCTGGTCCCTTCATTATACCCCAATACTTCACTTTCTCCCTTCTTTCCACGCCACAAATGCCAATCGGTGCCTACTATATACCGGGTACCTTCCTAGGAGCAGAGGATATGGCAGTGCCTTCGCGGAGCTTACATTCTGGTTGGAGGAGAAAGGCAATGAACAAATACACAGTGAGTCAGAGGGTAGTAGGTGCTATGGAGCAAAAGAAAGATGGGGAAAGGGAATGGGAAGTGTTGGGCAGAGGGGTGGGGAATTACGGTTTCTCTCAGGTGCCCCTGATAACATGAAGCATTGAGAACTTTGTCTAGATACTCATGTTGCAACAGAACAAAGGGTGGGGAAAAAATGTAACTGTAATGTATACATGTAAGGATACCTTGATCCCCTTGCTGTACAGTGGGAAAAAAAAAAAAAAAAAAGGAGTAGAGGTTTCAGGTAAGCAAGGAAGTCAAGCTGCTCTCTGCGGAAAGAGCAAGGAGGTGGGCAAAGGGTGTGTTTGAACTGTTCAAAGACTGGGCAGGAGTAGAGAAGAAGAGGAGGCCAAAGACAGCCAGGGGAGCAAGTCACATAGGGCCTTAGAGCCCGTGCAGGGCATCTGACTGCTTTCATGCTGAGTGAGGTAGAAGGCCACTGGAGAGCTCTGGTAAGAGGAATAATACAGTGTGACATTTAAAAGGGTCACTCTTGGGAACAGGCTTCGGAGAGGGCTTGAGGAAGAAGAAAAGTGGCGAGGCTGGTTAGAAAATCATCAAAACACCACAGGCAAGAGATAATGGCAGCACAGCCAGGATGAAGGCAGTAGGACTCAGGAGCAGCGGTCAAGTTTCATGGTCATTCTTGACACCAGACCTTTGCTTACGCCAGTTCTCCATCTGGCTTGTATCTATTTAGTTCTCCCAGAATCCAGCTTAAATTACATCTTCTTCAAGAAACCTTCCCCAACCAATCCCATTTCCAGTGATTACCCATTGCTCTGAACGCTTACTGACACCTGCCCATACCACCAAGTGACTGACTGGCATTAGTTTCTGCTACAACCTACAGTTATTTACCTATGTGGCGTCTATGTCCCTATCTTACCACATTATCCTTGAGAAAGAAAACACTTTCTCACTCTTGGCATCTTTATTTTGCTGCATAAAATAGATATTTAATAAAGGTTCGCTAATAATTAAATTGCATCACCTATAAATTACTATTCCTCTAGAGAAAGTATCATATATTCACTTTCTCCTTAAACTGCCAAAGCCTGACAGAGCTGTGCTGAGAAAACCTGTGCCAGCACCTAGGCCACACACCATCTTGAGCTACTATTTGCCGAAGTTGCTTACTTAGCCACGACTAGTTTCTCTGGACCAGGGGTTTTCAAAGAGTGGTCTCTGGACCACCGGCATCAGCATCACCTGGGAATTTATTAGGAATGGGAACTCCCAGGTGCACCCAAATCTAATGAACTTGGAATTATGGAGGTGGGGCTCAGCAACCTGTGCATTTTCATGCACTATCAAGTTTGAGAATCATTGCTTTGGCTTAGAGGTCTCACAAATTACCCTGTTTTCCCAAGAGATTTCCATCCTGGCTCACATCCTCCTTCACCTCAACCATCACCAGAAGTCCAAGCCTTCCAGATGGCTCACCCCACACCGCTCTGCACAGCCATGCTCCCGATCCCATCTCCCACTCGCCCTCACCCTCTCAGGCCCCAGCAGCCGTGAGCCCCCCTCAGTCAAGTCTCCTGTACACCCGCTCTCTTCTCTGTGATGTGCCCCCTTCACCTTTTCGCTCTAAAGGAGACCTGCGTGCTCCCGAGAACGCAGCTTCTTCAGTAGAAGCTTTTCTCCTTCCCGTACACACCTCAGCAGGCCAAACATCCCCCTCCTCCCCTGCTACCATCTAGCGCCGAACCTCACAGGGATCCTCCTTGCCTTCCAAGACGCCTTCCAAATCTCGACACGCTCTTCCACCCCAAGTACAGGTCCTCTGAAACAGGCTTCACCTACCTCATGGCTTAGACGGGGCTCCCTGTCTTCATCTCCTTCATTAGTTTTGTCATTCTTGAAACTGCGACAACCACATAGATGATTCATTAACTACTCTGGCCTCCCTGGTGTTGCTGTTGTCCTAATTGCTTAAGCACAAACTATATTTTTTCACAACTTCTCCTAAGCCACCCACCTAGCATCACTCTCTGGGCATTGCCACCACTAATAACCATATCATCTCCAAAAATCTCAAGCATTTCAAGCATTCTCCTCTCACATGATCAAGTGTGCCTGCTCTAGTAGTTTCCCTACTGTCGCGTTTCTCCAGCCACCTCCCAATGGCCAATCTACAAGTCGGTCCCACCACTTCCCCAGCACCTCTACCCACTCTCTCCTCCTCATGTTCTTTATTCCCTCCTAAGCCAGTTTAGATTCTAGGGTCCAACACTATATGCAAGGCTTTTCAAAAAATCCTAGTTCCCTTGTCCTCTTTCTCTTAATCTAACTTAGCTGGTAAAATCGCAATTCCTGGCTAAATCCAACTATTTATTTAACCCTCTTTTGCATCTAAATGATAGAAGATAGCTAGATTAAAAATCACACCATTGACTTGCCATCACTAATGTCAAGTTTATGACCACAGATTTTAAGCATCCTACACCTCCCCAATAAGTTCACTTTTTTTTTTTTTTTTTTTTTTTTGGCTGCACCCAGGGGATATAGAAGTTCACAGGCCAGGGATAGAACCCATGTCACAGCAGCCACCCAAGCTGCATCAGTGACCCAAGCCACTGCAGTGGTATTGCTGGATCCTTAACCTGCGGTGCTCCAAGGGAACTCCCACTTCCTATTTTTTGAGATGGCCACTACTTCACATCTTGTCCTGTCTCCTCAAACCTGCAACACTTCTTCTCCACTCTCTACACTAACACTTTCAGCTGTGTTCATCTTACATGTTATAAGGCAGACACAGAGGAGTCCCTCTTCCGCTGAAAACGCCAACAGCCTGCTTGGCTCTAAACCCACACACTCTGCCCTATTAAAAAGAAAAAAATCTGCTTCTGGCCAATCCCTCTTCTGTGTGCTAGATATAAGAGACTTTGTTCCTGCAATGAGCCTCTTTCTTCTTAGCACCCCAATTCCTCCCCTCCACTGGATCTTTCCTAGTGACATGAAGCATGCCTTAACATCACCCATCTTTCAAAACTCATCCCTTGAACCCACTACCCATCTGGTTACTATCCCAATTCTTTGCTCCACCCCAAACTAAATAACATTTCATTGTTGCAACAACTTCATCTGCCAATTAGCAACTCCAACTCCTTCCAACTGGCTTTTTTTCTCCACACGCCTCCATTTCAAACAGCTCTGATGGAGTTCACCAACCACCCACATCCTACCAAGGCCAGTGACCAGTTATATGGTGTTCAGTAACCCAAGTCCAATACTTCCTTCCCCAGTCTGTGATACCACGTACGTGTCTTGTTTCCCTCCTACCTTACTCACTTCTCAGCATCCTCAGACCTCTAGTGAAATGCCTCAGGGCTTCAACCTCAGCCTGATTCTCTAGTTACATTTCCTCCCGATGCTTTAAATGTGCACCGACAAATCCCAACCATATCCCTACATCTCGAGTCTCTCTTCTGAGCATCAAATTGTCACTGAACTTCTGCACTCGGGTATCTACCAGACATTTCAGACGAAACAAGTCCAAAGCATTTTTTTTTTTTCTGTGAGCTCTCTGTTCTGTTGCAAAGAAATTCCCCCTCCCTTCTAATTCCTCAAACTAGAAGCTGAATAACCCAGATCCCTCTTTCATCTCACCACACACACCCGCCAGCTTATCAAATTGCCCTGAGAGTCTAAGCCATCACCTCTTGCTTCTTGACCTCCCTTATCACGTTTCCTAAAGAAAGTCAACTCTCCTGCTTAAAATCTCCCAATACCTTCCCATGTTAACCAGAACAAACTTCCCATCTCTGCATGGGGAAAGACCTGGCCCTGTCTCCCTCTCCAGTCTTATCTTCTCTACACTCCAACCACATGCCGCCTTTCCGTCCCTTGAAGGCACTAAACTTATTCCTATCTGAAGACTTTGTATTTGCTGCTCCTTCTGCTTATGACACTTCCCTCCCATAGTCTGACAAGATGGTGTTTCTTATCATTCAGGCCTTTTTCACCAGAGCTGAAGCATTCAGGGTGGTAGCACCTTTTCTCTATAGTACTTATTGGTTCCTGAATTTATCTTGTTTGTTTACATGTTTACAATTTTCTTTCTCCAGTCAAAAAGTACAAACTCTATGGGCAAGAACTTTGTGGTTCACACCCTTTCCCCCCCTGCCCTTTGGAAAGTGTTCACTACACAGTAGTCATCAATAAATGCGTTAAGTGATTGTCATATTATTAATCACTTGTTTAGCCACTTTCCTGAGCTTCTGAAATATGCACACCAATTTTACCCAGAGTGTAAACATAAATTCTTCAACAATAATAGAAGCCCCCTGCTCTCGTTCTAATATACAAATCTGATCACGTGATCCCATTTAAAATCCATCAATGGCTCCTTATCAGAATAAGCAAATAAACATCTTAAACTATTTAGATGATCTTGTCTCTAAAATTTTAAATTTTCATCCCTGACTATTCCATTCACCCCACACTGACGAGCCACACAGAGTTATGTGTGGCTCCTAAACATGCTCTTTCACGAGTCGATTCCTTTCGGGGAAGTAATGACCCTTTCTACTCTGCTCATCTGTCTGCTCCTGTAAAGACTTTTGAATCCCGAGAGCCATTAGCTCTTCCGTCTTCTATCTGCTTTGCCTCCTGTTGGATAGGAGAGAGCTCCCTACTAAAGCCAATCCCATCTTCTTAAAGCACCAGAGCTATCAGCCTTTCTCACATACTCCACTTTCTTCTCAAATGAATTTATTCAAATAAATCCGTCCCTACCCACATACTCTCCTAGCTACCCTCTACGTTCTTTCAGAGTCAGTCAACCTTTCCCAACAACTATCTGTACTCACACTTTCTAGCTCCATTTCCTTCTCCCACTCCACCCCCGCCACCAAACTCTTGAATTCCCAGGCTTCTGCCCTCATTGTGCTCCTAAAAAACCTTGCAAAGGTCATCAATGACCCTGGTGTTGCTGAAGCCAGGGACACACGTCAGTTCTCTCTTCCTGCCCCTCTTTTATCTTGGCTTCCGAGTGTCCTGGTTTTCCTCCTGAAGAACAAGCTCTCTGGAACCTTGTTCCCTGCCTCCTCTGAGGGTTCACCCCCCACTAGGCCTCAAGCTCTCTTCTTCCTCTACCTTTTCTCCCGAGGCCGTCTTATCTTAGGCCATCACCCACAGCAGCAATTACTGCTGTGTGCTGATTTCCCAGCAAGTTACAGGTGAAGTCTCTTATCCTTCCTTGTATTTCCAGACCTAGATAGCCAACTATCTAAGCAGTATTTCCCCTTGAACATCTCAAAGTTACCCAAAAGTACTAAATCTAAAATCTAGCTCAGGATACCCTTCATCTTCCCATCTCCAAAACCCGTGGACCCCTCCCAAATCACAGCACTGTCCTGCCGACTGAACCTGCAGCATCTCTCCTGTGCCGCCTGCTTTCTCTAGCGCGTGCCATCGTTACTATCCTGCCCCTTGGACTGTTGCATAGCCGTCACCTAACTTCTCTCTGCATTCTTACTCCTCTCTACTCTGTTTAGATGTCTTATAAACACAAATCTAATTATAAACTTCACTTCAGCCAACTTCCAATCCTACTCAAAATCTCCTAGTGGCTTCTCACTCCCTAGTACCTAGTCACAGTATCTGGCCTCCAGTGTTAGCTGAACTGAACTGTGTCTACCTTTTGTGATAACTCAATTTACTACTAAGTCTAGTTCTCTAAATGCGTAGACCAAGTAGAATGGGAAAATGGTGATAAAAAGTGAGCATTAAAAAATCCGCTATGGGAGTTCCCGTCGTGGCGCAGTGGTTAACGAATCCGACTAGGAACCATGAGGTTGCGGGTTCGGTCCCTGCCCTTGCTCAGTGGGTTAACGATCCGGCGTTGCCGTGAGCTGTGGTGTAGGCTGCAGACGCAGCTTGGATCCCGTGTTGCTGTGGCTCTGGCATAGGCCAGTGGCTACAGCTCCGATTAAACCCCTAGCCTGGGAATCTCCATGTGCTGCAGAAGCGGCCCAAAGAAATGGCAAAAAGACAAAATAAATAAATATCCTGTGAACAGTAAAGCGGCCCAAAGAAATAGCAAAAAAAAAAAAAAAAAAAAAAAATCCGCTATGGTGTTCCTGTTGTGGCACAGTGGAAATGAATCCGACTAGGAACCATGAGGTTGCAGGTTTGATCCCTGGCCTCTCAGCGGGTTAAGGATCCAGCATTGCCGTGAGCTGTGGTGTGGGTCGCAGACGTGGCTCGCGTCTGGCGTGGCCGTGGTGTAGGCCGGCAGCTACAGCTCTGATTAAACCCCCAACCTGGGAACCTCCATGTACCACGGGCGCAGCCCTAAAAGAGACAAAAAAAAAAAAAAACCTGCCAGACTACAACCTGAATAACAAGCTGCTATTATTACTGTCACTGTCTTCTATTTGCTTAGCACAAAATAGCTTCCAAAAAACTTTAACATAAATTATCTCAATAATCTGTGGAGTATTAGTAGTCCCATTTTAAAGATCGGAAAACCAGTGCTAGGAAGGTTATATGCCGAAGAATGGCACCACTGAGACCAAAAGCGGTTCCTCCCGACTCACGGCCCACGCCCCTGCGTCTTGTGATGAAGCCGTCACCTACTGACCACTTCGTTCCTAACACGCTGACACACAGCCTGCTCTAGCAACATTCTCAAGAACTTTGACATCCTTGCCACAACCTGGAAAATCACAGTGCACACAGTTAAGCGACTTGTCTCAAGCAGTTAGCAGATATGGAAACAGACTTCGAATTACCTTATTTCCATTTCTCTGCTCTAGCCTCTATCAGGCTGAACCGTAGCAGTGATAAATCAGACACTATGAAACACATAAAAGAAGATGTTAAGTGTGGTGTAGTAAGTTCCGAAGCCAGAGAAACCAAGGTTCAAATTCTGCCTTTGCTGATTCTAAACTGTGTGACTTTGGCAAGGTACTCAAGTTTAGCAACTTACTTTCTCCTCTGTAAAAGGAAGGTAACAGCGAACTCCCACATGTGTTGAGGACTAAGTGAGGTATACGCTTAACATACACCTTATTACTCAATAAACAGTTTAACAAAACAAAAACATCAGGAGTTCCCGTCGTGGCTCAGGGGTTAATGAACCCGACTAGGATCTATGAGGATGGGGGTTCGATCCCTGGCCTCGCTCAGTGGGTTAAGGATCCGGTGTTGCTGTGAGCTGTGGTGTAGGTTGCTGTGACTCTGGGTGTAGGCTGGTGGCTACAGCTCCAATTAGACCCCTAGCTTGGGAACCTCCATATGCCGCGGGAGCGGCCCTAGAAATGGCAAAAAGACAAAACAAAAACAAAAACAAACAAAAAAAATCAGCTTCTCTCGAAAGAAGATAGTGTTAAAAAAAGAAAAAAACCCAGAGCCACAGAGTTAAAAAAAAAATACATGGGACTGGTGCTCCTGCTAGGTGCAGCAGGTTACGAATCTGACTGCAACCACTCAGAGTCACTGGGTCAATCCCCAGCCCCACACAGCGAGTTAAGATCTAATGTTGTTGCAGCTTCGATGGAGGGCACAGCTGCGGCTCAGATTGAGTCCCTGGCCCGGGAATTTCCATAGGACACAGGTGCTGCCACAAATCTATATATATACATACACATGGGATGGAGTTTCCAGCCCTGCCCTTTACTAACCGTCATGTACTTTCTCTTGGTGTCTTTCCTCACCTGGACAACAGAGAGAATAACAGCTAGCCCTAGCACTTCTGTGAGGACGAAATAAGATAACACACAAAAGCACTTTCTTCACAGAAGAGCATCATACAAAAATCATTACTATCTGTTTACACACACTCTCAACCACTGTGTTATAAATTCTTTAAAGGCACGAGAATCTTTAATCCTCTTCGTATTTGTAATAGCTCATAGCACAGTCCTCTGCCCATCATAAACATTCATTTTATGTCGGCTGAACTCATTTGTCAAGAAGACAGTATTGAACTATGACAAAACAACAGTTCAAAATGAAATCCATATAGAATATGAGTTAAGAGAGTGCCTGAAGCCAGTCCAGTCAAGATCAGCTCAGACAGGGAGAACACAGCCTGACTTCTGGGAACTTAAATAAGTGGCCTATAATTTTGTTTCCTGGACATAAATTGTCTAATTATCGAACAAGTAAGTTCCCTCAGTACAGGCATCACATGCCTCTCCCCCTTCTCTGCCTCTGTCCCCCACTCTCTCTCTCGCTCTGCCGCCCTCTCAGTTGTGGACAATGAAGAGGAGAGGAGGAGAATAAATGACACAACAGATACTTAACAGCATCACGTGCCTCCAAAAAAAAAGTTTAGAAAAAATAATGGGGATGTTCTCTGTCAGGAGGCAACTTTAACGAGGGTTCTCTACTCACAAGTACTTAAAACGCCGATTAAAAGGGAGACATTTTACATAAAACTGTGTTTATCAAAGCTCTCCCTGTACAAATTCAAAGGCATCCTTCACATGCTAGAGAAAACGCTCTAGGGAGTAAGTGGTCTGCTACACAAATGAGCAGGGTAAAAAGCTGGTTCGCGCTGCTTACTTACTGAGCATCTACTATGTGCCACACACCATGTTAAGCACGTTTCATAGATTAACTCAAATCTCTATAAAATCCTGCATTGTTTTTCCTATGGGACCAATGAAGAAACTGAGGTTGAGAGAAATTAAGAGACTTGTTCATAGCCACCCAGTTGGAAATGAGGTGGGATTTAGACCTAGTCAAGTCCCTAAAACCCACATTCTTTGCATGGTACCATGCTGCCCCTGATGCTACCAATTTCACTATAAAGGAGGGTGACTTGACAGGGAAATGGAAGAGTGTCCTGGTGGCTCAGTGGTTAAGGATCCTGTGTTGTCACTGCTGTGGCTCTGGTTACTGCTGTGGTTTGGGTTTGACACCTGGCCCAAGGGCTTCTGCCCGCTGGGGGTGTGGCCAACACAACAACAGCAGCATCAACAACGAAGTAGGGAGGAGATGTGGCAAAAAGACAGGGGCACAGCACAGTCGGCATTCTATAACTCAGGGCTCTAGATGCACAGCAGCAGATGAAGGAGCCCCATCTAACTATTCAACCCGAGATGCCTGGATGACTTTCACTCTCCTGCTCTCCAGGTTCCAAGAATGCCCACGCCACTCAGGGGTACTGACAACTAAACATACTTCAGTGATTTTCTGGACCGCTTCAGACAGTGCCTTTAACTCACCACTGGTAGCAGACCAAGCAGGCAATGCGGGTACTGTGTGTTTCACAGCTCTCTCATGTTTTCCAGGAACTCAACCTTCCTGCACAGCTGGATGTCTCCCTGGCACCCATACTGCTACACAAAATTCACCTCCCAGGACTTTAGAATTAGAAGAGATAATCTTCCAGGTGTGGAAACTGAGGTCAGAACACTTAAACGGTCACCCAACGTCCCCTGGTGGGTACCAGCCTCGCCAAAATTCTGATGTCCTATTGCTCGTCCAGTAGGTGTGCTCCTCAGCAGCCCCTCGGTGCCCGCCTAAGGCCTCACCACCTAGACCTCCCTCTCTCTACCTGGACGTGGTGCGGCTATGCCGCCTTCTGAACGCTTTCATTGACCCGACAAACGTGTGGGACACTAGACTAGATGATAAAGATCTTAAAGAGAGAGAGCTGACACATTTTTGTCCTCTGACAGCGTTACCCAAACTTTCAGGTGTCAGGGCGCACACAGAAAACGGCAGCATTTTCATAGCTAGAGTGCACATGGTCCGAGTGACAGGGGACTCCTGGGCCCCCCAGCTGCTTCCAGGGTTATCTTGGCATAACCACCTCTCAACCCAACACGTGGCACTTTGGTTGGAAAGCTCTGTTCTAGGACTAACAAATAAAAGGGACTGAGATAAACTCACAAATAACTGTAACAGAAGCACAAAGGAAGTAAGTGAGGAGACTGTCACAGATTTCATCAAACACAAATGGGTGGACATGAGACTGATTCAACTTGCTTCCTTTTGTAACTTCTCTTCCAAACAAATCAAAAGACAGAATAACCCATCCTCTGGTTAACAGCTGATCAGTCCCACCGACAGGTCTGCAGAGACCCTACACACAGGTGCCTGGTTCACAGGAATGAACATCACTGAGAGGACAGAAGTCATATCAGAAAAGTTCTCTGACTTCTTCCAAATACTACGAAAATAAATCAGCAGAGAGGAGGAAATTAGACGTCAAGGTCATATTCAAATATGAAGGGAGAAGCAGGAAAAGCAACACACACACACACACACACACACACACACACACGCCCCTCTGTGACCAAGCTCCATCTTCATAAACCTAGTGAAAATTCTGCTGTCTGATATTTATAAATTTAGCCTGCCTGAGCCAAGTAGGTTTCTGCAATTCCAGACATCTAGGCTAAAGGGCAAAGGGCAAAGGGAAACTTTCAAAAGCTGGCTCATAGCCAAGGGCATCACATCTCGGAGGCTCCCTTAGCAACACACAACAACTGTCTGCTCAGGGAGGACACCGCCATCTTTGTGAGGGATACAGATGTTCCTGTTTCTCAACTAAAAGCAGGGCTTTCGCCCCGTGTATTATTTTCCTTGTCATTCTTCTAAAAGTTATCACATTTCACAATTTAAAAGCCTCTCTAATCCCAGTATGCTTTCCTCCATCCCAACTACACCATAGTTAACCATAAATTAAAAGAATGTAAGGTATTAAATTGCTGGCAAATATAAAATGCTTTATAATGTTTGGTTATTAATTACTATTCTAGCTGCTACAGACTTGGTGTCGAACCATGCGCAAGTCACCTTTTGTGACTTAATTACTTCCCTCATAAAATTTTAATAACAACAGTGACCCACTTCACAAGACTTTGTGAAGGACAATAAAAATTATTAGATAAAAACTTTCAAAAGCTTATTTCTAATTAAGAATCATACCGCCTCTTGGCTCTCAATATCTAAAGGTTTGGTTTGGTTATCAAGGTCAGTGCCCCCCAAGCGAAACACAGGTGGATCCTGACCCACCAGGAAGACAGAAGCTCCCCGGGGGGAGTGGCTCACTTCACCTGCCCCCTGCCTTCTCCAAAGCGCCCAAGCCCAGGGGGACGGCGCCGCACTGGGAGCTCAGCCCTTGCGTTCAAGGCTAACAAGATAAACAACACTAAAAAACCCAACAATCCCCTGCCACGAGCACTAGGCTCGGCTTTAAAACCCTCACACCTGTGAGGCGAAGGGGCTGTGGCAGCCTGCGCTCCGTGGGGAAGGCCGTTTGTGCAAGAGCAGAACCTCGCAGCTTTCCACTCCTTATATGTGCAAGTGCAAACCTCACCCACGGCACTGTGTACTCACCCAGAGGTACATCATGTCAGACCCGGCTGCTCAAACTCAGAGGCCAGCTGATCCTCGACTGCAAAAAGGCCCTTCAGTGAACTGTAGGAAAGGAGGTGCCAGAATGGGGGGCAGAAGTTCGGGTGGGGAGAACCCCCCCCAGATCACTTGAGTTTGGAAACCTAAAAAACGACTGGTCTCCTCCCCCCTCCTCCCTCCTCTCCAGCTGACGGCTCTGTTGTTCTCTCTCCTCCCTCTCACCCTCCCTCCCTCTCTCTGGGAGTTCCCAGCCCTGTGCGTCTGAACCGGAGTGTACAGCACACTCTCCCTGTATTTGCCTGCAGGGAATCTCTCTCCGTCATTCTACTTCTAGAAACACAATCATCACTCACAGAGATTATTGCAAAAGGCAGGGGTGGGTGGCGTTAGTAATAAACCACCGGCACCGGTTCCTAGCAGCTAGACGTAAACTAGTTTAAGATGGGTTCTTTAAACATGAATGAAGCAATCAGAAAAACTCTGCCCTCCCAGATCAAGGGGAGTGAGCCAAGCCTCCCCTCTGCCCCAGTTCTTCCGAGCCCCTTGCAGAAGCCAAGCGTGAACACAGAACCTGCTCTGAGCCTACATTCCCTCCCTGCAACGTCAGCCTTACGCCCCATCCTCTAATAATTCACTATCATTCTGCCAGTAATAATTCTGAATCTTAGAGGATTTTAGAACATAGGGGAAATTACATATAAACTCGACTAGTTTTTCATCTTTTTTATCACCACCCTCGTTCCAATCAATAGCGCTTCCCCTTCTAAAGGGAGAAAAAACAAGGGTTTTAGAGTCAAGGAGCTTTTAAGCCTGCAATGTTGCAACATGGCAATAGGGCAGGGTACAAAGCCGGGGTTTGAAATCTGGGTCTATAGTTACCATCATCATGGCCTGGGGAAAGTTATTTAACCTGTCCAGGCCTCTTGTCTCCTCAACTCAAACCACGTACAACACCCCTTTTGGAGTTGCTGCAATTAGATCGGATGGCATCACTATGTCAACTATCTGCCACATCCCTGGCGACCAAGGTTTCTAACCTCGTTGAGTCCGAGCATTTACTGAGTTCCTCCTCTCGGCCAGGCCCATGTTTATCCATTACGTTCAATGGTGGAGAACAGGGGGCAGCAAATCATCCGTCCCAGTGGTTTTTATTCAGAAAGCCATCAATGCCTCTTCCATACGCCAAGGCCCCCGCTCGTTCCTACTTCCCTACCCAGTTCTCCCCGTTCACATCCAAGATGTGCGGGGCTGTCAGCCCCCTCTGGAAGCCTGCTGTCTGTGCCATGGCACTCAGCACGCCTGCCAGCCACCACCCCAGACACTCACCCGTACCTACCAATCTATGCCCTTTATTCCCATCTTCCAGGGGAGAGTGCCTCTCTTGTGGGCCATGGAGCCTTGTGCATAGGACCTGGCACACAGTAGGTGCACAAGACATTCTCAAAGGATCATGTGTCTTGAGGAATATTTTACCCCTTTAACTCATTAAAAGAAAAAATAAAACCAAAACAAGAGGCCTACCGCCTTCCAGCTGCCTCCGGGTTCTGTTCCCCTCAGACATGTTGAAACAGCTCTCCCACTTGTTAAATCTCCAAGTAAGGGCTGCACGCCTCACGGACAAGGCAGGCCCAGCGCAGGTCCTGAGGACCTGGCCTCTGTCTCCCTCGCACGTCTCACTGTAGAGCCAGCTTAGTTACCTGCTCCGGTGGGGTTTCTTTTGCTCTTAGAGTCGAGGTCAAGCCACTTTGCCTTTTCGTCCACACTATGCTAAGTGCATAGCATAGCAAGAGCACTTGGGACACTGCTTCCCTCCTCCCGCCCTAACGTTCCCTGGTGAAACCTGGAGTGGTGGGGCAGGCGCTCTTCTCAGCCTCACCCCACCCTTCTCTTTTTCTCTGTGCAGAACCTCTTGGCTTCCTCTGAAGTCAGGATTACCTCAGCTCCTAGCGCAAAAGAGGAGTAAGAGTCTAAAGTCTAAAATGCAGACAGCTTTTTTTAAAAAATGGGGAAACAAATCTTGGCTCTCTAGAAACTGCTACTTAGAGTCTTTGGTTTGTCCATAATCAATTTTTATCAGCAAGCTTCCCCTCTGGTTTCACAGCCCATGCTCTAAATCTTAAGTCATCAGACCTCCCTGCAATCCATTCTAAGTAACTGTTGGAGAATCACACTATTAAGAGATTATGACAGTCCTTTCGAGCTCGCTGAAGACACAAAATTGTCAACATTCGCTCAATTCTTAAGGAAGCATCAAAAAACAAATGCAGTAAAATTTCACACATTGTCACTTTATGGTGTTATCTTTTAATGAAATCTGGGATGGGATAACATACCCCTGTTCCCCTGGAGCGAAGCAGGAGAAAAATACATAGAGAAAAGACATCCTTAGAACGAAATAAGAAAAATTTAAATACGTCACAAAACTCTGAAAACTACCTCCAAACCTCTCATGAGTGGAATCACTGTTAACTTCTTTGGAACCACAGGGAGTTCGCTAATTCCTACTCCCAAGGCATCTCTTCCTTTCCTGATCATCATTTTAAGAACTGGGTGGTTTATTCGATGTGTTTTCTTCACATTAAAACAAACAAACAAAAAACCCATAACCTTCAAAGATGCATGGGCAAGCTAAGTGGATTTTTAATTCATGCTCCTGCTTGTTCATATTTCCCTACCTTAAAAAAAAGGAAAGGAAACAAAGGGGTGGGAGAAGACAAGATTCTCACCAATCGAGTCAAATAAGGAAATCTCTGCTTTATTGTTAAGAAACACAAAGGTCCGAGGCCCCATGAGGAAGACCCGGGAGGGTCACAGTCGCACACGGAACCGTAGGATACGCATGCACTGCATCCTGTCAGAACAGCTTATCAGACTGCATGACTGTTCTCCAAGCTTATCAGCCTCTCTATCAGCCCAGAGGGAGGAGAGGGGATGGGTGGATCTGAGCATCACAGGAGGAACTCTCCTCGAGAGGCCCACAGAGGAAGGCTGGCTCGCCTCCTTCTGAGAAAGAGAAATTGGATTATCAGGGACAACATCATGGGTGCTGCCAGTAACTCTGAGCTTATAATGCAGCCTGAATTCCTGCTTCTGAGAGCACTGATTCCGTAATGTGAAGACTCTGGTGGGCAGAAAGGGTTTGGAGCCACATTTTAGATGCTCTGCCTCAAAGTCTAACAGTTGAAGAGATAGCATGTTTTATGCCAGGTTCTCTGTGGGTGTAAAAGACTGGTGGGGAAAGTGTGAACATCTGGGGAACTAACACAATTTCGCAAAAATATCCCTGAGAAATCAGGCACTGACAATTTTTCAAAAGAAATGGGAGGCAACCCTCTCTACATAATTTATACTCCTCTCACTTTTGGGACTGGTAGAGACAACAGTCTCACCACGACAATGAGCTACAGAAATGGGCCAGAGGAGGTCCAACTGCATTTGACTCCAAAAAAAAAAAAAAAAAAAAAAAGTTGAACGAATGGGGCTCTTTTAACCTCATTTCCTCTCAGCTTAAAATAGCAAGGATTCCCAGCGGGCAGCTCTCTAATAGAATTTTGTTACTCAAAATGTGACCCATGGACCGGCAGCAGCAGCATTAGCATCAACAGGGAGCTTCCTAATATGAAGACTTAGGGAGGTAAAATCAGCATCACAACCAAAGCCACAGACACGTCACAAGCGCAGGGAAGTCTGAAGAGCCAGCCTAGACAGGGTACCGTCCTCACCAGCAGCACAGGCTCCCGGAAGACAGGGAGGGGATGCCCATCTTCACAGCGCTGGAAGACTAACTAGAGAGTGAGGGTTCCAACACCGCCGCCGATTTCAACATGTCACCACCGCCTGCACAATTTCCCGAGAACACACCATGGGCCAGAGCTCTGCGTGCACCATCTCAGGGCGACTCCACAGCATCTCTGAAAGGCAGGCCCCAGTTTACCTTTTTCATACGCAGAAGAAAATGGGGACTCACTTTGCCTGTGGTCTCACAGCTAGTGAGCAACAGAGCCACAAGTTAAACACAAATGGGTAAGACTCCAAGATCAGCTCAACTATATCACACATTGTCATTGATAAAATCAAATCAAGACTGCGAATCTGTGGAAGCCGTCGCCTGTGCTCTCTCTGCCCATCACCCACACAACAAATAACGGGGAAGAGTTATGGCACCCGTGCACACATACTCCGCGGGAGCTTCCAAAGGCTGTGGTTCTCTTAAGCGCTGCTGCCACCACGACAGAGGTCAGTAAGAAAAAGGCTCTGGAAACCTCTTAGGAACTGTGGTTACCTTCTATGATGCCTAGTGAGCTCCAGTTGCATACACAGAGCAAAGCTCACCTCTTGGAAAATCTACAGGCAAATGGATTTGTTAGAGTCCTTACCCCCCGTTTTTAGGGAACCCAGAGTGACTGCCTGGAAAAGAGGAAAATGTGTTATCTTAAGAGCTGTGTTTTTCCTTACTATGTTTCAATAATATTCTCAAGTGATCTCTGACTTGTAACTAACTTGCTCCAGAATCCCCTCCGCTCAAGCTTTGACCTCATGAAGTCTCCCACCCCAACCACTGGTTCATTATCCACCTGCTCCAGTCCTGTCTTCCAGTCCCTCCTAGGTCCAGCTTCGATTCCATGGTCCATGATTATAATCCCTCTCTTGCAAATATCCTCAATCATGTGTCCTCCATCACTGGCATTTAGCAAAACTCCAATCCTGGTTAAATACAATCTGCCTTCGCTGTGCCAGTTCCCAACCAGCTACATGCTGCTGGAGAAGGACGATATAACTGACGTCACTATACATTCACGATCACAAACGTCACGTAGCCCTCGGCAACGCCACGCAGTCCTAGCAAAGCTGCCCTGTGAGCTCCCCGTCTCTCCAAAATGACTACTTCTTACCTTCTCCTGAAACCTACTTCATTCTTTCCCCACCACCCAATCATCAGCTGCTGCTCTACCCAAGCGATTCATTGTAAAAAGAGAAGCATTCAGATGGCCCCTTCTGTCCACCAAGCCCACAGTTCCGCCTAGAAACACACGCATCTCCTCGTCCTTACATTCTGTTACAACAGAGGAAGTACCATGAGCCTCGGAGGCCCGTTTCGCTTTCTGTGCTCACACCCCTGTGTAAGGGCTGTGCTGCTCTGTTCACAACCCACTCTCTCCTGCCTCATCACTCCCTCCGCTGCCCCCATCATTATCAAGCCACCAATAACACACTCATCTTCAGAAAGCCTCCCCTCTGCCCTCATACACTGATGGGCAAAGCACACCTGGGATCACCACTTCGGGAGGCCGTCTGGCAACATCTATCAAATTCTGAAAGGTGCACGGCCTGTGGCTCAGAAATTCCACCTCCAAGGAACCTATCTCAGAAAATCCCCTCAGTGTCGAAGGAACGTCACCAGAGGGAACCTGTAAGGGTAACAACATAAAAACACAAATGTCCGATGACAGGTGAGTGACTAAATGAACCAAGGTTTTAAAAATCTTGGATCTCTCACCCTCCTCCAGCTACTCTCTCCATTTCCCTGCTCACCACTTCACAGGAAATCTTCCCCAAAAAAGGACCCATGCCAGTTTCCACTTCTTCACCTCTCATGTCTTTAACCTACTCAGTGTCCAAGGCCTCTGGTCAGTGTCAACTACGTCCATGCTACTCCATCCGGCGGACACTCGGCTGTCCTCAACTTATCAGAGCTCTTAGCAGGATTGAACAAAGTTGGCAACGTTTTTAAAACATTCTCTTCTTCTAGCTTCTGAGGTACCACAGCCCCAGTTCTTTTCCTGCATCACTGATCGCCTCTTCTTGGTGTCTTCTTCTGGCTTCCATTAATAGACCCCCAAAAGGGAAGAGCTCCTCGGGGCTCAGTCCCGAGTCATGCTCTCGCTGAGCTGTCTTAACCATTCCCATTGCTTCAAACATGACCAACACACTGATAATTACCAAATTTGATCCCTATCCCAGGCTCTCAATTCTCCACCCCCTTCACCCTAGAGATCCGCCATATACACGTGGAATAAATGGTACCACCTGGCAATGAAAGCCAGAGGCCTTTCCCTTATCCCTCACCCCTCACATCTAAACCGTTAACAGGTCCCAGGTATCTGACCTGTCCTGGTCCTCACTGCCATCACCTTAACAAAGCTACCATCATCGTCTCTTTCCGGAACACCACAATAGTTCCTCCATTTCCACTGCTGCTCCCCTTCGAAACATTCACCACATACCAGCCCAGGGACTTTCTAATCAGATCATGTCACTTCTTTGATTCTACCGCTTCACATTACACTTAGGTTTGTTTCTATCTAAAGCCCTATAATGGCCTTTGAGGGGCTGTATAATCTGCCACATGCCCGTCTCTCCAATCTCGTTTCAATCACTGTGCTGTAAATACACTGATCCTGTGTTGGGTCCTCATAGAGGGCAAACCCATCCTCTCCCCGGCCCCCTCTCAGCCCCTTTATTCCCTGTGCTTGAAATCCCTCCTCATCCTGCCTTCATTCTTGGCAGGGCCGGCTCCTTCTTAAGTTTCGGGTCTCAGGGTGAATTACACTCCTCAACTAAAGCTCTCCATTCGACTCTATCTGCTTGGAGGTCCCTCCCCACAAATCCGTATTGTCCATGTTACGGTGCTCTGTTCCTTTTCTTCCTAACAGTTATCAAAATCTATGATTAATTAACATATTTGTTTGTTTTCTCATTTGTTATAGATTTCTCCACTAGAAAGTAGCTTTTTGCGTATCTCACACAGAACTGAGATCTTCTATTATGGGACATTTTATCCCTTAACTTTTTTGCTAGGGAAGGTCAAAGTTATTTGTAGGAGTTTCTGGCACTCAGGCAACTGTCTAACCAAGTCCTATAAATAAAGTTAGAGCGCAACTAATATCACCCTAGTTACCAAAAGGACTCAAAGTTTTATCACAGCTACAAAACATAAACACATGCCAACACCAATGGCTTTAGAATGTTACAGTTTTAAATGACCATAATATTAATATGAAAAAGCGATTACAATTTAATCATTTACTTTAAGCTAATTTGAGTGTAAAATTCCAAACTGCCTTTACTATCAATATATTTTGCTCAGTACAATAAAATAACAGCATCCCAATCCAAGCTTCACTAGAATCAAACTTGTTAATTATTTACAGTCTAAAGCTATGTGTCCAGCGCATAGCCACTGGTCACGTGTGGCTATTTGAATTCAATTTTAATCAATTAATACTAAAATTTCTGTTCTTCAGTCACACTTGCCACATTCCAAGAGCTCAAGAGCCACATGAGCCTAGAGGCTATTATAATGGGCAGGTCAGATATAAAACATCTCCATCGTCACAGAAAGACCTACTGAACAGAGCTGTTCTACAAGATGATAATAACTAAGAAGTGAAAAGCCCTCCAAATACCCAGAATATCAAAATGTTCATACACTTTCAATGGCAGGAAAGCTCCGCCAGGCCTTCTCTTTGAATTTATTTATTTTCATTTTGGAAATGTTTCTGCCCTAGTTATCTGGCAACTTACCCACCACAAATTTAAAAAACAAATTAGGAAAGGGAGCTAAAAGCAGTAGGGAACACGTTCCAGAGGAAAAAAGAATATTATGTGAGAGGCAGCCACATTAGGAGCAAGAGAAAGCAAGAGGAAAAAAAAAAATCTAAAAAGCAGATAAGTTATCAAAAAGCAGAGAGATATCGAAATGGGGCTACTTAGTGAGGCAAAATCAGGAAAATCTCCTGAAATATAGCTCTTTTTTAGTCCTAAACAATAACTGATGTTGACAACTGTGTTAAAGCCATTAAGGAAAGTATAACCACTATATTGTTAAAAATAAATAAACTGCTTACGTAACACATTTTAGAAAGGACTTACTTTCCAAAATAAATAAACCTTAAACATCATAGTGCTTAAAGAAGAGGAAATCCTCTCAGCAAGTTGGAATATCCCACACGAAAAATAACTCATTCCTAAAATATTCTGCATAGTCAGGTTGTATCCAAGAGTTCAGTTTAACGAACATGAATGAATGCTGCTTACAGAGCAGGTACAGACATGAGACTAAGATAAGACAAGGTTCTTCAGCTGGTGAATTACAGTTCATCCAGACAGTGGAACACCCTGGAGCCCTGGGGGGGTGGGAAGGGAACGAGGAAGCTCTTCGAGTGATAAAAGAAAGGTTCAGAACAATGTACAGCACAGTGCCATTAAAAAAAATTTTTTAATGAGGAATTATACACAAAAAGGAAAACACCCACTGCTTCTCGGGTAAAGACACTGGGTGACTCAAGACAAGAACTGGGGAGCAACTATTTACTAATATATGGCCATTCTGTACCTTTTGGATATTGAAAAATATAAATGTTTATTTAAAAAAAAACCCAATAACCTTAAATTAAAAAAAAAAGAAGAAATTTCTCTATCCCCTAGAAAGGTATAATCTAATAGATTATCCAGGCTTCAAAAAACAAGGACAAATGACACTTTTTCCTTTACCAATGACTAGACGGCTAAATATTTAACACCTATATTTTATTCTGACTAAAAAGCTCACTCTATACTATTTGAAATCACAAGAAACCAGTTTCAAAAAACTCCACGCTGAACTTGAACTTAAATGGAAACTGCAATGATCCTTAGCATTAACTTTTTAAAAAAGTGTTTGCATAGAAGTGTATGTATCCCAAGAAAAAAAATCCTTTTATCGGATAATACGGGAAAGACAGGTTGAAAAGCTCCCAAGGAACTAGAGCATGTCTTCCACACCACGTGGGAGGCAGGGTCAGGTCACTCTGACGGTCCCTGAGGGTGCGAGTGCCAGTGGTTTCCCAGCAGCCTTTCTTCTTCCCCCTTCCATTCTAGAACATTAATACACATACCCTCCAAAAAAAGACTCTCTCCCAACCTCTGCTGCAGCTAGGTGTGGCCACGGGCTAAGATCTGGCCAAAGGGATGTTAGCAGAAACGTTATGTGGGACTTCCCGGAAGTCTTCTTAAGTAGGGGAGGGGATCTCTCTTCCTCCTCCAAACCGCTCCACGGAAATGCAGGAATGGTGGCCAGAGCTGTAGCAATCATCTGGGCCACATCCTACAGACGGAGAAGCAAAGAGCAGTGAGGATCCTGAATCCTTCACAACCATGGAGCACTGCATCAGCCCTGGACTTCCAGACCTTGTCTGCATGAAAGACAAAGTCTTGTTTAAGCCACTTTTGTGGGAAGGGCAGGGAGAAGTCTGTTCTGTGAAGGTGAACTTAATTCTAAGTGATACTTACAAGAGTCAGTTATTTTACCATAACTTTACAAATCAAAATTCAATGTCACACAAAGCTCTATATACATTACAGGCCTGATAACTAAGACAGAAACTGTCAAAGAATCTTGAAATGTCTAAGGCTGGAAGTCTAGGCCAAAAAGCCAACCAGTCTGTCTCCTTAATCTGCTGTTCCTGATCATTTCACACCAATATAAAATTTTTTAAAAACTTTTTTTTTTTTTTTTTGGTTTTTAGGGCCGCACCTGAGGCATACAGAAGTTCCCAGGCTAGGGGTCAAATTAGAGCTGCAGCTGGAGCCTATGCCACAGCCACAGCAAGGCAAGATCCAAGCCATATCTGCTACACCATAGCTCATCACAATGGCGGATCCTTAACCCACCGAGCAAGACCAGGGATCAAACCAGCATCCTCATGGAGACTAGTCAGGTTTGTTACCACTGGGCCACAACAGGAACTCCTAAAATAAAATTTTAACTTAACAATTCCTGAATTTTAGTAATGAAAAAAGTCAAATACATATACACTCTCATTTTCTGTCATCTGTAAAATGGGAGCAATGACTCAGGGATGTGGTCAAATCCAAACGCAGTGCATTAGCTATTCTGTAAACAGAGCATTATACACCATCTTTACCTTCACAACTACCACTGTTAGTAGCTGACTGGTGAGTGCGAGGCACAAAAGAAAAATGAGATGAAAGCAAGTACAGAGAATCCTGGGTTTGAAGCACAAGGAATTCCATGAACTTGTCAAACCTCTTTCATCCCTTCCTTATCTATCTACCAAAAAATACTACATCAGGAACTTCAGTTTCCTTCTTTAAAGCACCGGGGAAAAGAAAAGAGTTGAATGGTTCTAAGGGAGAAAAAGAACTGTAATAAAGGGTTTAAAGCAATTAGTGAATATGATGTATTTGAAACATATAACCCTGTTTTTAGAATTCCATGATTTGTCCCTAGGTGGTCCAACAATTTTTAAATTGATGCTAGCGATATTTTTCTTCTATAATTTATTCATTCAAAAGAAAAACACTCAATGTACATATACAGTTCCTACTGCGTACGCAACAACCTGTCATTTAAGAATGAGATGCTATCCATATATTGCACACACTGTAATTCAAAAAGATACATGCACCCCATGTTCACAGCAGCACTATTCACAATAGGCAAGACACGGAAACAACCTAAATGCCCATCAACAGATGAATAGATTAAGAAGAGCGTGATACATATAGACAATGGAATGCTACTCAGCCATAAAAAAGAATGAAATAATGCCATTCGCAGCAACATGGATACAACGAGAGATGATCATACTAAGTGAAATAAGTCAGAAAGAGAAAGATAAATACCATATGATATCACTTACATGTGGAATCTGAAATATGGCACAAATGAACCTATCTACAAAACAGACACAGACTCACAGACATAGAGAACAGACTTGTGGTTGCCAAGGGGGTGGAGGGGAGGGAGTGGGACAGACTGGGAGTTAGGGGTCAGTCGATGCAAACTATTACATTTAGAAAGGATAGACAAGGTCCTACTATATGGCCTGGGGAACTATATCCAATCTCCTGGGACAGACCATGATGGGAAAGAATATAAAAAAAGAATGTATGACTGAGTCACTTTGCTGTACAGCAGGAACTGGCACAACATTGTAAATCAACTAGTTTAATTTTAAAAATTTTAAAAAGAAAGAGACGCCATCTTTGAGAAATAAGGATAATATGAGAGGTCCTCAATGCAAGAAGATTCTTACCCTGTGCACTAAGGCACAGACAGCGTATTTAAAACAAAATAGCTTAATCACTTCCATTTTTACACTTAAAAATGATTTAACGTCTCTAAAACAGGTTTTAAAGTCAGAAAAAAAGCAAATGATTGCATTTTTTGAAGCCATTAACTCATCTTTGAAACCGTTTCTGGTGACTACTCTAATCTATACACACATGGTACATGAGTCACACTGTACTATGGTGTTTGATTCATTAGCTTTTGGAAAGCATTCCATGGTCAAACGACTGAGAAACATGCTTTCAGGAGTTTTACTAGTTGTTGGGTTTCAGCTTTTCCTAGTCTTCTAACAGGATATAAAAATCAGCAGATGCTTTTTACTTATTTCAAATATACTCATAAGAAGAAAATAAGCTGTCTAGGGGCGTCAGAGATTAGCTGACAGGCAGACAGAAGCCAAGAATTTGCTGCACAATTTAAAGGGCTACAATCAGGTAAGGAGAGTGTGAGACACAAACTCAGACAGCTTGAATGAAGGTTTTTGTTCCCCAGAAGGGAAACCAAAGGCATGGCCGATTTAAGCACCCTTCCGCTCTGAATGGCCATATCCAAGCAGCTTTAATTCAGCGGTAAGATTTCTGAAGAATTAGAACTACGCTGCCTTTCCCGGATGATCACTTATCATCTATTTATACCCATTTAGAGTCTGAATGTGTGACTGGGGGTTGAGGGCCATCGGAACTACCAGAAGAAAACCTGAGTAACATTATTTTCTATGACCAGACTCTTCCATCCCAGATCTGACAGCTTCAATATCAAAGTTCTCCCAAAAGTTAGTACGTACCAAACGCTATAAACTTATTTTCAGGCTATGACTAGACTTTTAACAACATAAATGAGTTCAGTGGGACTTACTTTAATCTCCTGAAACACAGTTTATTTTTAGTAAATACAATAGTCCCCCACATGGGAAGCTACAACCATGCCAAAAATGTCCTAAGCTGAGATAAAACCCTATTTATAGACCTATCAGTTGCTCCTTGCTTAGGTTGTAACATAGTTTCCACTTTAAGCCTGATATGACCTCCCCTGACTTCTCTGGTCTCTAATGTTCTTTTCATCCTGAAGTTTCTCACATTTATCTTTATCTCCATAGGGTACTTAAATTAAGCTACTATGGGGCGGGGGGGGGGGGGGGGGGAAGAAGAGAATCTCCTCTTCCCTAAACATTCTCTCACCTGAACTTTAGGTAAGTTTCAGGAACCTAAAAAAGGGAAGAGTTCTCCATTGGGTGGGCTTTGGGGGAGGGAACCTCATATTCAGCAATCATTAAGAATGCTGCCGCAAGGGAGCCTTGCACATGGCAGGTGGGACTACAGGATGCTTTATTTGTGTATGACTCAGCCTCAAGTCCTCTATCTTTTAAAAATCCAACAAGAATAAATGTCCACGAATTTCTAATATAGAGACTACTATACTCAAAAGCTAAGGGGCAGGGGGGTGGGGTGCTAATTGGGAAACAAAAAGATAAAGATAAGAGAGTTAAATTTTTTTTCCTAAAAACGTGATTTCCTCAGGGATTAAGCTGTTTGGTTACTGTTGCTGCTGCTGCTGCTGCTGCTGTTGTTTCACATTATCTGCTGGCAACTTTACATAGCCCACTTAAACTGCCAACTCTGGAATATTCCTTCCCCAGTCTCTGGCTGCAACCCCAACAATTCTAGAAGGGTATTTACCTTACCTTAATTCAGTGAACCATTTTCACTGTTTGCTGTCGCTAGCAGTAGCAAGAAGACCCAAACCTCATCTCCCACCCCAGCCCGGCCCTGGGGCATACCCCGGATAAAATTGTAAATGAACCCTGTCTTCACTGCTCTGGCACATCCTAACCCCTTTCATCTCGGAACCCCAGTAAAATGTGCCATCCCTATTCCACTTCTTCTTTTTTGTGTTCTTAAGCAAACACTGCCTTTTGTTATTAACTCTGTGTTTATAGGTCTTGTATCCTAAATAAGACTGCAAATTCCACTCCATTATGAACTCCTATAGGGCAATGGCCACGTCTTATTCATCTCAGAATCACCCAAGGAAACACTGTTGAAATGTTTGTTAGGCTGATGTGGGTGGCGGGGACTGCGTAGTGAGTCCACTTTCTCTTACATGACTCTCTCACTGCACTCGATTTGGAAAGCCCAGTATCACTGTAGCAGAAATGAATCATAAGAAATTTCTGAAAAGAGGAAGAGAGAAGCAAACAGCCATTACATAAGACCAGCCCATCTTCCACTGGCCTCTCAACATCATTCTCAGGTGCTCAAAGAGATGATAAACAAGGAGGTACCAAACGATGGAGCAAATGATAACAGCTCCCCAAAAAAACTCTCCTTGCTTTTCTTCATCTACCTATATATGACGCATCCTTTAAGGCCTGCCTCTTCCTGCCCACCCCCATCCACAGTGAAACCCCTAACTCTCCAGAATCTGATGATGGGTAGCCACTTATTTAGCATTTTCACTTAAAACAAGAATTGATGGATTTATTTTTTCATTTATTTTATTTTTGGTCTTTTTAGGGCCGTACCCACGGCATATGGAAGCTCCCAGGATAGGGGTCGAAATCGGAGCTGTGTCTGCGGCCTACACCACAGCTCACGGGCAATGCCAGATCCTTAACCCACTGAGTGAGGCCAGGGATCGAACCTGCGTCCTCATGGATGCTAGTCAGATTCATTAACCACTGAGCCATGACAGGAACTCCTAAATTTAAATTTCAGTAAAAATAACTGAAACTATAAACATTAGTGAAAAGTTACCTGACTAGAGATGATGACAAAGACTAGGAAATATACTTTTTTTTGCAACTGTGAAGTTTATCATATAAAATGGTAATTTCCCTTTTTAAAAGAAGGCATATGGACTTTCTGGGGTGATCAGAGCTGAGGTCTGGGCAGGGATGATTAAATAAACTCCCAAGATCATTTTCCAGCGGCAGCATGGTACTGAAGAAAGAAAGATTGGAAGTGAAAAAGATCTGGAACTAAAGTGCCAAATTACCACTCACTAGCTATGACCTTGAGCAAGTAGCTTCTCTTAAACCTATTTCCTCATCTATAAGTGTAGGGTATTATGAACATCAAAAATAACATACATAAAGCACCTAGGTCACTGCCTGGCTTAAGAATTCATAGTTGTTTACAGATTTGCTTATCATTGTTTTTCTCAGCCCACCACAAAAAGACAGAAAATGACTCCTTAACAAACCTGACATTTTAGGGCTACTATTGTAATTTATTTTAAACTGGTAACAGATTGTCAATAGCAGCATGCCTAAAGGAAGTTATTTTCTCCGTGAATTTAAAAGTAAAATTTGGAGTTCCCATCGTGGCGCAGTGGTTAACGAATCCAACTAGAAACCATGAGGTTGCGGGTTCGATCCCTGGCCTTGCTCCGTAGGTTAAGGATCTGGCATTGCCGTGAGCTGTGGTGTAGGTCGCAGACGTGGCTCGGATCCTACATTGCTGTGGCTCTGGTGTAGGCCAGCGGCTACAGCTCCGATTCGACCCCTGGCCTGGGAACCTCCATATGCCACGGGAGTGGCCATAGAAAAGGCAAAAAGACAAAAAAATAAAAAAAAATTAAAAAATAAAAGTAAAATTTGCAGGAAGAGAAACACAAAGTTTTCCACAGGGCAAGATGTCGCTAAATCAGATGGCTAAGACAACTGATAAGAGACTGCAGGAAAAAGTCGAGCTCCGGAAAGGGGGAGCGTCTGACAGAGGATAAAGAATCACAGCCACTCTGTGGGGGGGTAAGCCCAACACCGCAACTCTCTGTCACAGAAGAGCTCAGAGTAAAGGTTTGTTTGTTTGTTTTTTCCCCAGTCTCCTCAAAATTCCACCCCTCCCTTAAACCAGCGATACTTACCTGACAATAACAAACACAAGGCAAAGAGAAACAAAAACACCTCCACCTGTAGTAGAGAAGGGGGATGCTGAGGATGCGGGAGATGCTGGCTACAAAGGGTGAGAACTTTTCTATGATGCAGAAAGAAAACCAATGGCTGCACCATCTTCTTTGGCTGCTTTCAGGTGACGGCAGGAATCTCCAAGTCATTCACCTGCTCTCCTATCAGGGCTGTGAAAGGGGAGACAGTAGGTCTGGTCCTTCTACAGGGCCGAGCTAAAAGCTATGAAGGAGTTAAAGCTTTCAGAATATTAGAAGGAAAATGCTGGAGGACTTTTAGGGCCTTAATAGCCAATCCAGTGGAATGGAAGACAGTCTGGGCATTAGAACCAGATGGGCCTTCCTGGCTACTTGACCTTGGGCAAGCTGGACAGCCTCTCGAGCCTTCACGCCTCTCATCTATAAAACTGAGTGAATGTAAAAGGCAAACTGCTTCAGAACAGGCACTTGATTCAGGTTAAATGCTTCTTCCAGGCCCCAGGACAGCCATACATAAGACTAGGAATGTGGCTGGTGGCTGGCCTATCTAGCTACATCATAAATGTTCGTTCTCTCCCTCCCCTTTCCCTGTAACTTGGCAGAAAGGGCATCAGGGCCAAGTAGGGAAAGTAACGCTCCCAAGGTCATGCTGCTGGTTACTGGCAGAATTAGGCTTAAAAAATCAGCCTCTTCAGGCTCCATGCGTGTACCTTGCCTCACTGGAACCTTCCCTCGGGGACAGGGCAAGCTTACTTAACATTAAATGGGTTCAGGGAGTCAACGCAAACAACAGCACGAGCTAACTACAATGTCACCGCTCACTGTGTTTCAGGCACCCAGGAGTTAAACACACCCAGGAGCTGCGCTGGGCACACTCCTTATGGGAAGAGGCCAGAGAGGCACTGAAATCCATTCCTCGACGTGATTGGTTGGTTCCCAAAGGGGTGGGGAAGAGGCGAGGGGAGAAGAATGTCCTCGTCGCCAGATCCCCAGGATCCCCACGGGTAAACAACAGCGAGAACATCTGCTCAGGTTTTCAACTGAAACTGTGAAGTATTTCTGAACACTTGACCACCAGATCAGAAGACTGGAACCTCTGACCTTCATCAACAACAACAGTTCTTGTTCTTTAATGACCAGATTCTTAGTGACACAATCTGGATGAACGAGTGCAAAAAGCCAGCTTGCAATTTCTCTAGCACAGCATTAGCGGCAAATGCTCATGCTCTCCGTGCTGGGAATCACCCACCACCCTCCCTCCTGCCCACCTGCCCTTACAGAGGAACCCGGCCTGCCAGTCGCTGCTCAAACTCTGACAATCACCTTCCCTCTGAATTTCTCTCCTTCTTCTTTAAGAGGAGCCCCCTCCTTTGCAAAGAGGCTATCTTATTGCAAGAAGCAACCTCTCTGGAATTGCGTTAGCACACATGTGCAGAGCAGAGAGAAGGGAGGGTCTGGGGAGAGAGAAATCCAATACCTTGCCAAATCCACCGGGAAGTCTGCCCGAGTTATTAAGCCAGGACGGGGCACTTAACCGAATTGGTTGAGGCAATGCCCTTCAATCCTGACTGCATTCCTCCCCCAAGGGAGAATGCAGGAAGGCCTGGCTCCTCAAAATCTTATTACCGTCGACCACTCTTCATTCCTGAGAAGTTTCTCTCCCCCATTTCAAGGATATATACAAAATGCTTAAGCTCCGAGCAGAGTATGAGAGGGGTGGCCCCCCATCTCCAGTACACACGAGGACTCCACAGGACAGATCGCCAAGAGCCGCTGCAACGGCATTCCCTCTGTTCTTAGGTACGACTCCAACTAAATCCTCAAGTCCACAACGCTGAAGGGAGGAGGGGATATCACAGAACCAAAGTAAAACTGAAGAGAAAGCCTCTTGCTGAATGACTAAACCAGGAGGACTTCAAGAAACCAAGCCAGCGCGGGGAACAGGTTGAGCCCACCTTAGTGCAGCCCGGGAGTCAGGGCAAGGCCCACTCTAAACAATCTGGAACCACTGCCTCCCGACCTCTCAGGAACCGCCTCGGCCAGGAGTGACCCGAAACCACCGTGGACTCAGAGCAAAGACTCCTCAACGCTGGGCCAAAGCAAACCAGCTCCAGGAAGTGGCAGAGGCTGCTTAAGTCTCCCCTTTGTTCCTGCTCTGCCATCCCAAAGCCAAATCTAATCACACTGTGCTATGCACGCCCTTCACTAACACAGACATCTCATTTATAAATCCCAGGGAGCACAAGTGACTCAGCTCCCTTTCGCAGGAATGTTCAGCAAATTAACTACTCAAGGAGGTTCCGCGTGGTTATTAAAAACACAGGCTTCAGTGTCAGACAGGCCTCAGTTTAAATACCTGTTCCACCGCTTTCCAGCTCTGTGACCCAGACCTCCCCAAAGCTCAGATGCTTCAGACTCGGCTTCTTCCGTCTGCCTGAGAGGGAGAGCTGGAGGAATGATGAGGAACTGAGGAGGTGTGTACACGTGTACTCAGCACAGCACTCGTGTGCGGTGAGCACTCAATAAACAGCGGCTGTCACGATAAATTATCACTGAGGCCTAGGAAACAACTTCTGAAGAGAAATCACGCTGCCAGCTGTCAACAGTATGAGCAGTTCTGCCCCTTGCCCAGCCCGTCACAACACGAGAATATGCCAAAGATGGCTTTCTACCTGCTGAGCAGGGGAGAATGACGGACACAACCTCCCATGCGGAGCACACAGGGCTGAGAGAGGATGTGACTCAGAAGCGACAGCGAAGTGATGAGGAGGAGGGGACAGTTCTGAAGGGGGGGGCGGGGGTCTCAGCAGGGAACTTCCACGCAGCTTGTGTTCCACTGTGCAGGGAGGCGCTGCTTTTAGTCCTGGTCCCAGCAGTTTGGGTCACACTGCATGGCTGGGTTAGGGTCCTGGCAAAGGGGTGCTGGGAGGCGAGGCCCCATCAGGCCAAAGTCAGCCCGCGTACAGAGCCACAGCCACACGCAAACCTTTCCAGGCAGGCACCACAGGGCGACCGTTTGTTGGGCGGGAGCAGCAGCATACAGATTTCCTGGCAAGCAGACCCGGGGCTCTCAGGAATCACAACCATGTAATCAAAAACACGTACGCCCCTCGGACACGGCGCCCTGGGGAAGGCCCAAGGAGCTGGGTTCTTTCCCTTGGTGGCACCCAAACTCATCCAACAGTGCTCTCGCTCTTTCTCGCTTCTAGATTTTCCCATCAGAGCCCCCACCCGTCAAAGCCTCACACACACCTTAAAGCCCGCGCTGCTGATGGCGTGGAGCGAGGCTAAGCCGCCCTCTAATCATGAGTGCATCCACCAGGTCACAGTGTCACACTGAGGAAAAGCACTGAACTGAGAGTAAGGGCTTGGTGTCACACACGCGGCTCTGCCACTGGCAAGAGCTCCACGAATATAAGCCTTGGGTAAGTCACCTCACCTCTCTGGACTCAGTTTCCCCACCTGCAGCACAAGGGCACCGTGACGAAATCCAGCTCTGACACCTGATTTACGACCTGAGGGCCACACCTCCTCTGATGCCTACCCTGGTTCTTGTTCCCGCGTTAGGGGAGACGTGCCACAGAAGAGCCAGGGGATTAGGACAAGTGATAACAAGTCACTCTCTGAACTATCCTGAAAGTTCAGACACAGTGGAAAGCCAGCCACACACTGAAAGGTGCTGCAACTAACAGCCCTAACCCTGACCATTCATTTCATGAAGGTCAGGACTCTCTGTTCCTTGGCAGGTAAACCAGGAAAGAAAGCAAGAGAAAGCAACGGGACCACAGTAAAGCTACCTGGAGCCCGGAAGGGCACATGGCTAGCTAAAAGGGCCCTCTGAACACTACGCTGAGAAGGACGGACAGGGGACCTTAGGGTAAGCATTCATTCCAAAAATATGGGAATGACGGTTGCTATTTCTGGCCAATGGATCAGGACCTGAAAGATGGGTGTCATCTCCACTGAACAAATCAGACAGTCAGGAATAATCTCGCAGCTGCCAGCACTCAACAAACTGGCAGCTCTTTAGAGAGGACTCTCTGGGGACACAGAGCTGCAGTAACCAAGGGAAATGTATCCAGATTAGATCAGCAAAGGCCTCTCCGTTTCCACACGAGGTATTGTAGGGGCAATGACACTGGCCAACACACAAGATTTGCACAATGAGCTCCCTGAATGCTGCACACGTCCAGGTCACAAGAGCTGCCACTGGGCTACAAATGGCTCATGAAGCCACAGATGCCAAGTGTCCTATTTACCTTTGCCTTTGGTTACAAGTCCTCGAGAGGGATGATGGGTTTGCTTCTCACAGCAGGGCCTGTTCCGTCCACTTTAAATTGGGAAGAATTCTTACTTGTCTCATTCCCTTTAGCTTTCTCTTCCCTTCCTCTTCTCTTTTCCTTTCTCTTATTTATAAAAGTAAAAATATGATGTGTCCATACAACAGAATATTATTTAGCAACAAAAAAGAATAGAGTCCTGATAAATGCTACATGAAAGAGCCCTGAAGACATTCTGCTCAGCACAAGAGGACAGAAACAACACCCTGCACATTATATTGAGTCTATTTATATGAAATATCCAGAACAGGAAGAATCTGTAGAGAGAGAAAGTAGACCATGGTTGCCTAGAGTTTGGGGGGCCGAGGAGGACAGAGGAATCAGAAAATGATGACCAAGAGGTACATGGCGTCTTTTTGGCATGACAAAGACTCCAAGAACATACTAAAAAAGCCACTGAGTTGTGTGTTTTCAATGAGTGAATTGTGGAATACCAAATTACCTCTCAGGAGTTCCCATCATGGCTCAGTGGTTAACGAATCCAACTAGGAACCATGAGGTTGTGGGTTTGATCCCTGACCTTGCTCAGCGGGTTAAGGATCCGGCATTGCTGTGAGCTGTGGTGTAGATTGCAGACTTGGCACAGATCTGGCGTTGCAGTGGCTGTGATGTAGGCCGGTGGCTACAACTCTGATTAGACCCCTAGCCTGGGAACCTCCATATGCCGCAGGTGCGGCCCCAGAAAAGACAAAAAGACAAAAAAAAAAATTTTCTATCTCAATAAATCTGTTAAAAGAGGCCTCGAAGGAATTACAACCTCCTTTAGGAAGCGACATTTAATGAGGGAGAGCTGACTCTCCTGACTCTCCCCTGCCCTTGCTCCTTCCTATCCACCTCCTGTTCCCCTTTCCCAAGATAGCTGGGCTGCTGGGCTGGGTGGTAGCTTTGCTGAATCTTAGAGCCTATTCCTGCTCCATTATGACTTTACTGTCCTTCCTTCCACAGCTGGTTTCCCAGTGTTCCTGAAGAGATAATAAAACCACCCCCCACCCCACCGCCAGCAGTGGCTAATGGCCTGCCACACCATGAAAAAACAATGAAGATAGGGAGCTCCCTTGTGGCTCAGCAGGTTAAGGATCCACCGTTGTCAGGGCAGTGTCTCAGGTCGCTACTGTGGCAGAGATTTCATCCCTGGCCTGGGAACTTCCACATGCCACAGGCATGGCCAAAAAAAAAAAAAAAGTTATGAAGATAACTGATACTATAAAAAAAAGCACAGATTTGGGAGCTTGATCAAATCTGTTCCAACTGAAGCCTTTGAACAAGTTACTTTAAGTCTGGCTCTCAGGTTCCACTTCTGTAAAACGGGGAAACCACCACCTAATGCATCTAATACATGCGGTTATTATAAAAATTAAATGGGAGAGTTTATGTAAATGATTATTATGACACCTGGCACACAGACGTTACTCAATAAATAATAACCGTTATTTATAAACGCCTATGCCCAGTTTTTTCACACTGTCATCAAGTAGACCAGCTTCTATGTCAAAAAGGTAGTGGCAAAAGCAGGCTGCTGGCACCATCAAACTGTTTAGGATCATTTTCCTGACTGTTTGTTTTAATCCGTCTCACTCACAGATCCCTGGTCTACTCCTAATACTTCTATGTCATTTACTTCAATGTTGTTTTCCAGTTTCTGGGCTCGATTTAACTACAGCATTAGGCTTCTTATTGCCTCTCCATGCCATTTTCCCTCCTCAACCTTAATCTGTGTTTATCACCTTAATTATAATTCTTTAAGCCACTCGGGGTAAACTGTTTACACCCAGAGGAGCACAGCATCTGTATCCTCCTCCTAAAAGCCTATCACAGAATCAAAACAACTTAAGACAGACTTTAGAAAGGATTATGGTGGAATCTTCAAATGGAATACAAGGCAGCCATGAAAAACGATGCTGTAGAAATAGTTAATGACAGGAAAAGATGTTCACAACAGAGTAGGAAGGAGTATATTATAAAAGTTTGTACAATGAGATTTCGCAAGGAATTTTATAATGTGTGTATATGCAAAAGAAACAAGATTAGAGAAACGAGCAATAAAAAAGTTTAAATATATTAAGTCAATTTTTATTTTATTCTTTTGGTCCACTGTATTTTCTAGATTTTTCTCTGATAATGGTAGCATGTTGGCATTTTCTTAGCAGACTCCATAGCATGACTTTGGAGTCAGAAAGACCAGCATTCAAATCCCTCCTCTACCACCTATGAGAGGTCTGACTGCGGCCGTCACTGAAACCTTCTGCGCTTGGTGTTCTCACCTGGAAAATAAAGATGAATATCCTAGAGGAGCGTGCCTGACATCTGGCCTTCGGTACATCTCAGAGTCCTTACCCTGTGCAGGATCTTCAGCTCGCATGTGCATCAGAACCGCCCGGAGACATGCTGAGCCACACGGCCGGGCCCAGCCCCAGAGCTTCTGATTCAGTAGGTCTCAGGGGAGGGGGGCCCACAAATTTGTCTAAGTTCCCGGGTGATGCTGATGCTGCTGGTCCAGGAACCACACTTCCAGGACCACTATGCCAGGTAATAAGAACTTCTTACAATATGCTTACAATATGCTACACAGATACTAAGTGCTCTTTCAGAGCATTATTTCCAGTCTGCTCACTGGATCCTGAATTATGTAAGAGCACATTCACTTTAAAAGCCCAGACTTTATAACATGGGATCATATACTCCACAGTTAGGGAACTGGGTTTCCGCTAACGGTGGAAGGAACTAACGGTTATCAGGACTGCATTTAGAATGTGTGACTTCGGCATGGGAGCAAACATCTGAGAATGTGGGCACAGATCAACAGAATGCAAGAGGCAGACATGCTTGAATCCACTGCTCGCTGCCCTGGGCCTGTCTGGGGAGCACTTGCTTTGCTCTAGGTGCCCTCTGTTGACAAAACCCGACATAGCCGCTGCTCCATTACTCCCTCCCTTTTCTCCTTCCACCCCAGGAGAGCCAAGAAAGAGTCCTAGTGTGACTCAGACTTGAGGAAAGGTTTCCACTTGTGAAATTTTCCTAAGCCCATACATAGTCAGGATAGGCCTCTTCTTCCAGTTTCCCAGCCCCCCTCTTCAGTCTCTGCAGATAATCTCCAAACAGGTTAACTGCTGCAGCACAGGGTGAACAAGAAGTAAAACGCCATTTGTTGTAATGCTATGTGGAAGTTAAATCACAATTGCTAGAAATGGCTAGCACTGGCAATGGGAATAAACTGCCTTTGGAAATAGTCTCCAATACACTGTGAAACCCTGTTGGTATTTTTGAAAAGACACTAACTGGTAAAGTACGTGAGGGTTTCTATGGATGGAAACTGTAATAGCACCATTTTAGACAACTGAAAGTAGAATCAGAGATCTTAATACTGGCAAAGACCTCTAATATCACTGTCGCCCACTTCCTCACTTACATGAGGAAACTGAAGGGCCCAGCGGTAAAGTGACATACATAAAGTCACAAATTTTATGACAAAGCCAACTTTCCTGACTGCCTCATGATGCATGATCTTTCCACTATACCACACAGTCTTTATTTAGAAGCCTTATTCATTTAGTCATTACCAAGACACGTTTAACTGCATTTTAACCTCTTCATAGAGGATAAAGAAACTAATCAACATTAACAATTCCTGAGAGGTACCAGAGGAAAAAAATTCTACATTTCTTATTGAAATTAATGAAAATTAAGCCTTTTCTAACATCAGTACTTATTTAATAGCAATCACTGTAAATTCACAGGATCAGGAGTTCCTGTCCTGGCTCAGTAGAAACGAATCTAACTAGTATCCATGAGGAAGCAGGTCCGATCCTTGCCCTTGCTCTGTGGGTTAAGGATCTGGCACTGCCATGAGCTGTAGTGTATGGTGCAGATGTGGCTTGGATCCCACGTTGCTGTGGCTGTGGTGCAGGCCAGCAGCTACGTTCTGATTCGACCCCTAGCCTGAGAACCTCCACAGGCCTCAGTGTGGCCCAAAAGAGACCAAAAAAAAAAAAAAAAAATCACAGGCTCAAAAACCACATTGAGTATCAATAAGCAAAGTCAAAATCAGGTGTGGGCAACTATGGTCCACAGGCCAAATCCAGCCTGTTGCTTGTTTTTATGTACAACCCACCAACAGTCCACAAGCTAAGATGGCTTTTACATTTTGTGAATGGTTGGAAAAAAATCAAGAGCATACTATTTCGTGATACATGAAAATTACATGAAATTCAAACTTTAGTGCCCACAAATAAAGTTTTAGTAGAACACATCCATGCTCAAGTGTTTCCATGTCATCTCTGGCTGCTTATGTGCTACAGCAGCAGATGAGAAGCTGCAACAAAGGCTGTATTACCCCAAAGTCTAGAATATTTACCCTCTGATCCCTTACAGAAAATGTCTGCCCATCCCCGTTCTAAGCTACTGAAAATGTGATTTGGGAGCCCTCGGTCAAGTACAAAGCACTGAGCAGTAAGTCCAAAGCCCAGCCTCAGCAGCGAGCTCCCCACATAGCTGCACAGGAGTCCCGCACAGGGTGAGTGGCCGACCTCACCCTGTCAACCCCATCCTTCCTCTGGAGAGCACTATGCTAGGCATGGCAGGTTTTTAGTTAATATTTATCAGCAGTCCCAGGAAAAGCATACCTATTTACAAATGAGGAACGAAACCTAGGAGAGGTTAAAGGATCAGGCCCAAACCACCACTTGAATCTAGAGCCGCCAGGCACCAAAGTCCTTCCATCACTCCACAGAGGTTTTCGAACCGTGTTCCGGTCAGCTGAGGGCCCCGGTCTTCCACGTCTTTTCAACTAGGATCACCCCACTTACATTTTTATATATTGGTCCATATAATTTGTTTGAAAAAGAGAATATGCTGCTAAAAATCTAACCTGAAGATCAGGGTTCCTCTTCAAAACAAAAGCTAACGTGTGGGCCTCTTACGATTACCACCTTTGGCAAACCTCCCACAGAACTGCAAATTTCCTCATTAAAACCCTGCCCGCCTGCACACAGGCCTCACTGGGGGTCTCACCAAGAGCAAAGGAGAATAGACATGAAGCGACGTGTACTCTAGAGGACAGTGGAAATATAACCAAGAATTACGGGCCCTCAGTAAAGGGCAGGGAGGGGAGCAGACGGGGAAGTAACATCTGCATCTGACCAAAGAAAAACCAAACATACAAGCAAAATAAAAAATTTTTAAAAAGTTCAAGCAAAAGCAAAAAAGTAAAAGACGTGTATACAGTGGAGCTATCATACACTTTGAAATTTAACACATTTAAAACCCATTCCATAGCCTTGAGCTATGGCTTAAATCGCTTTGAGCCTGGGTTTCCTCATCTACAACTGGTATGAAATAAGATAATATTTGCTAAATGTTTTCTACAGGGCCTGGCACCTATTCAGTACTCAATACATATTAGCTCTCTTTTCAAGAGAACCCTTTACTTGTTACTGTGAAACTGAGACACACCTGCTAGAATTAATTAATGCATGAGTTCCTTAGAGCAAAACAAAATAGCAGAATTAAAGAGCTAGAAGCATCTTTAGCTTAGATGATTCTATGAGCCAAGTGACAACACAAAGCTTGTGTGAGGGCAGCCTGAAGGCGCTCTAAGGGAACAATGAAAGACGCTAATAACTGGAGGTACAAAGGCAGTCCCCTGGTGAAATGTTCCACTAACTCAACAAGGGTATTTACTGAGTGTTTTAAGAGCCTTCCACGGCTCCATCAAATGACAGACTTACCTTTAATATCCACTTGACCAAACCCACTAAACTTGTAAGAGGCACTCTCTCACTGAAGATCAGATATCTAGCTTCTTAAGTATTAATCTTTCATATCGCTTTGGCAAGGCAAAGGCAATAAAACCTTGTAAAAGTCTGACTAAAGTTTTTTGTTTTTTGGGCTTTTTTTCCCTCTGTCCATAGGAAAAAATCCCAACAGAGTGGTCTCTTTATTTCAAGGAGTCTGAAGATCAGGTTTTAATTTGTCCCTTTACAAAATTCTTACTGGGTACTTACTTTGTACAAAATACTCAAGAATAAAAAGGAGGAGGATAGGGTCCTTGTTCTTACAGGACTATGTGGGTCATTAGACCTGTTCACCATAACGTACCAGGCAGTGGTAAAGCGCTATTACAAGGTAGGAAAAGTGTGCCCGGGAGAACCTCCACAGACCTCAGTGTGGCCCAAAAGAGACCAAAAAAAAAAAAAAAAATCACAGGCTCAAAAACCGCATTTGATTTCAAAGCTGTATCGCCCCCACCCCACTGTGTGGCTAACATACAGAATACCTTACACAACACAAAAGGAAAAAGACTAGGGCCGGATCATGGAAGGCTGAGAATAACCACTCAAGTGTTTTCAGCAGATCAAAGCTAAGCAGGGTAATAACAAGACCCGATGAGATCAGAGTTGTGCCTTTGTTGAAATTCATGATTACACAGGACTTGCTGAAATTATTTCCTGGTGGCACCGTATTTTCCACCACAAGACCTTAAACTGTCCGCTGTATTCTCCTGCCTCTCCAAGTCCAGCAGTGTAATGGTACACAGCTAGAGCTACTGAGGAAAGAGAAATATCTGCTCTACAACTGAAATGCATAACTATGTTGTCCATCTGCCTTAGCTTATACTTAACTAGTTGGTTTCATTCTAAATCATCTGCCATGGTTGTCCGTTGAAGAACGAGAGGTTGAGGAGATACATCAAGCTTCTTAAAAGTAACTCAAACAGGAGTTCCCGTCGTGGTGCAGTGGTTAACGAATCCGACTAGGAACCATGAGGTTGCAGGTTCGATCCCTGCCCTTGCTCAGTGGGTTAACGATCCAGCATTGCCGTGACCTGTGGTGTAGGTCACAGACTGGCTTGGATCCCTCCTTGCTGTGGGTCTGGCATAGGCCGGTGGCTACAGCTCCGATTAGACCCCTAGCCTGGAAACCTCCATGTGCCTGCGGGAGCAGCCCAAGAAATGGCAAAAAGACAAAAAAAAAAAAAGTAACTCAAACAGTTGAAGCTAAGGCTGGTTGTGAGGAGACCATCTCCTGCCTGGTGGGACTAACAAGAAGATGCCTACAAACTACGTGGCCACCCTAAGCAATTCGAGACTGGTGAATTTGCTAATTTTGAAAACTGTTGAAAAAGGAAATTCTCTAATTTTCTTTTTGTAAAAAATCCCAGTGATTGATAATCTCTAGTCATATAATCCTTTTTTATTAAATCTCTCATTTCAAATGAATTGCCTATATACAAAGTATTAGGTCAATCTACTAGAAAGTCAAGCAGTGAAGTTATAATCCATACATTTGCAAAATACTTAATAAGCGGAGTTCTCGCCGTGGCTCAGTGGTTAATGAATCCGACTAGGAACCATGAGGTTGCGGGTTTGATCTGTGGCCTTGCTCAGTGGGTTAAGGATCCGGCATTGCCGTGAGCTGTGGTGTAGGTCAAAGACGCGGCTCGGATCCCACATTGCTGTGGCTGTGGTGTAGGCCGGTGGCTATAGCTCTGATTAAACCCCTAGCCTGGGAACCTCCATGTGCCGCAGAGCGGCCCTAGAAAAGGCAAAAAGACAAAAAACAAACAAACAAAAAAACCCAAAATACTTAATAAACAATTGGGTCAAGAGTGGACGACAAAACTGTTCTAACAGCCTAAAATCACAGCAATCCCAAAATGAGTAAGAAGAGGCAAAGCTGGGGGAGGAAGTCAAAGTCTGGCATAAAAGATAGGATGTGCCAAGAAATCAGGTACAGAAGAGGGATAAGGAGGAAAGAGGGCCCCACCTTCCACTCTTCTGGCTCAAGTCACACTCACCCAGCCACAGAGCCACAGCAACCCTATAGATCCAGAGGTGAGAAGTCAGTGATCAAAGCTCCCTTTGTTTCCACAACAAAGTGCGACACTCCCAAGAACCACAAAATCAAACCCATTAGAGCCAAAAGAGCCCTTAAAAGAAGAAAGCAGGGCCCAGAGATGAGAAGAGCCTTTGGAGATTACACAGAAAGTTAAAGGCAGATGTTAGTAAACATCACATCATCAACCAATTAAGACCCTGTGACACAGGAAATTGTTAAAAATGCAATCCTTACAACCACCTTACAGAAGCAGCCACTACTGTCCTCACTTTCGCAGATGAAAAAACTGAGCCTTAGAGACGTTAAATAATTTGCTCATGACCTTCACAATATTCCTCAAACTTCCTTGATCCAAATCTTACGGAAATGTCCACATAGATGTATTAAATGAGTTCAAATGATTAGAAGCAATTAGGAAAGATTTCATAAGCAGGTTACACTGTGGCCAGGGATCTCAAAGGATGCTTATGACTCTGCTGGAAGAAGGAGGAACATTTCGAGCAAAAGGCACTGGGAAGAAATAAATACCCAGGATATCTGAAGGACTGTGAGGAGGCAGACAGAGCAGAAGAAATATGTAGGAAGGGTAATGACGAGCAAGATGCCTGTAGAGAGCCTTGAGTGTCTGGCTCAGTTTGGACCAGCTTCTGCTCTAGTCGTCGAAGTCTCAAATATGACCCCCTCTTCCTATTTATGCCGCCAAGACACATAATGAGTTGGGTAAATAAACTTACACAGGTTTCATTTCCTTCACACACATATTTCCCTTGGAAATATGACAAAGCCATGTTACTACACTAGAAATTTCAAATCTATACATGTAACTCATTTCACATGGTGAATAACTTAAGAATCAAAAGGAAAATGAGACAATAGACAAATCAGAGACTGTGAGAACTAATCATTTCCTTACAGAGTTTCCCTAAGGCCTCTTTTTAATAAAATAAATGAGAAAAATGATTTACTGACGCTATTCCTGCCAGAAAATTTACATATGTTATCTCTAATCCTACAATGTAGATACTATTCCTATTTTATGGAAACTGAGGCTCCGAGAGGGAAAAAACTTGTCCAAAGTCATACAGCCTACAATGGCAGAGCTGATATTTAAACCAGAAGTCAGGGTGTGGTTTGTGTGTGTGCATGTTTGTGTGTATGTGCATTTGTGTGTGTGCTCACGTGTGCGTGTGCGTCTACAGAGGAATTCCCATGAAAAAGCCTTATAGTGTCTCGGCTAAAGAAACGAAAAAGCCCATGACCCTGGCTGACCCCTTACCACATCATATCCCTTAGGACATGCAGAAAACAGCATAGTTTCTCTTCACTCCATGAAGGGCTTTCTTGCCCAAGCACGCCTGCCACTAAAGATCTGGAGAAGGCTGTGTCAGCCAGACACAATGCCACTATACACCTGCCAATCTTCCTTGAAGCAATCCCCAGCCCTGACAAGAGATAATCAAATTTCTGTTTGCACAGTCTCTTTCACATGATAGTTAGGCAGAATTTATCCAAACTTAGTAAATAAGGATGAAAACACCATTTTGTTTTGTTTTGTTTTATTGAGGAAAGGAAGATTGTCTTGTGAAGCTGCGCAACTGAGAAAAAAGTTTGCAAATTATAAGTATGACAAAGAGGAGTTCCCGTCCTGGCACAGTGGTTAATGAATCCGACTAGGAGCCATGAAGTTGTGGGTTCGATCCCTGGCCTTGCTCAGAGGTCTGAGGATCCGGCCTTGCTGTGAGCTGTAGTGAAGGTCGCAGACATGGCTTGGATCTGGCGTTGCTGTGGCTCTGGTGTAGGCCAGCAGCTACAGCTCTGATGAGTCCCTTAGCCTGGGAACCTCCCTATGCCGCAGGTGTGGCCCTAGAAAAGACAAAAAAAAAAAGACAAAGAACTTGTATCCAGAATATGTAAATAACTCTTACAATTCAGTAAGAGGACAAACAAACCAAATATTTGTATAACCAAATAAAAAGCTGGCAAAAGATTTAAACAGACATCTCAACAAAGAAGACATAGGAACAGCTAATAAGCACGTGAAAAGGTACTCTACACTGTTAATCACTAGGGAAATGCAAATTAAAACCACAATGAAATACATGCTCAGTGTAGTCACAGAGCTGGACTCTGGGACATCAAGCCACTCTGGAAAACATTTTGGCAGTTTCTTTCAAAGTTAAGCATTAATTTACCATAAACCCCAGCAATTCCACTCCTAGAACTCTACCCAAAAGGAAGAGAACATTGTCCATAGAAAGACTTGTGAGTGTTCATAATAGCATTACTCACAATGGCTAAACTGGCGATAATCTAAATATCTATCAACTGGTAAAGGGATTAACGAAACAGCCATATGAAAGAATATCATTCAGCAATAAAAGGTAATGACACGGTGATCCACACCACGACATGGATGAACCTCGAAAACACGATGACAAACGAAAGAAGTCATATACAAAACTCTACACACATGTTACATGATTCCCTTTACATGAAATGTCTAGAAAAGATGGTTTTATAGCGTCAGAGAGCAGATCAGTGGTTGTCTGGGGCTGGGGTGAGAGTAGGGATTGACTGCAACAGAATTCAAGAAAATTTAGGGGGATGGTGAAAATATTGTAAAACTAGGCTATGGAGATGGTGACAACCCTATAAATTCAAAAAAATCATTGAACAAGTATACTTCCACTGGGTGAACTTTATGGTACGGCTATTGTACCTCAATAGTGCTTTTTAAAAAGTAATTACTAACTATATATGTATGTATTTTCTATATATATATTTATATGTATATTATTAATAATTCCAAGGGAAACAAAAAAGTATATAAGAAAGGGAAGGTAATCAATATTTTACGGTTCGACTATTTTCAGTCATAATGATGTATATATTACGTAAACATAAACCAATAATGAACACCGATTTAACTACAAAAAAGGCTTTATCAGAAGGAAGGAGAAGGTGCCTATTAAACTGTTAATTTCTCATCTCTGATAGCAGGAAGCCAAAGGATAAAGCCTAAAACTGATAAATCAAGAAACATCAGAATAAGCCTGTTATTTAGCTACATGGCAGTAAGCAGCAAGAGAAATACAATGGCCTTAAAGCTTAGGAACTGTCTCCAGAATGGAATGTCTAAAACGAAACAGAAGTTGGACGCTGATTAATGGTTTGAGCGAAGTGCCGGTGCAGCAGCATTTACCAGCCCTTCATCCACTAGAGGGTGTAAGGCAACACCACAGACGGCCCTGAACCTGATGGGGGACCCGAAGGCAGATGCTGAAGAGAAGCAACCATCTGAATACATATTGCATGAAGGCTGAAAGTGCGGTTCTAGATAACCCAGTAGGAGGAAAAGAAAGCGGTTTCATACTTTCATAATTTTGTCATTTAAAAGCAAAGCACAAGTATTTTTAGTTTAAAAAGGACCTGTAAAAAACATTATTATCGATTGTGAGATATGAGGGGTATGAAACAGTTTACTTCTGAACCTGTTATTTTAATCCAGTCTCCGACTGAGAGAGGGCGGTGGGAACAAATTTCTCATTCAACAATTAAGTAATTGAAATTGATATTAAACATAGCAAATGATAAAGTTGTTGCCTAGACTGTTCTAACAATGCATTTTTTTTGTATTTTTTGATTAAAGCATAGTTGATCTAGGTTGCATTTTTGATCCTCTAAAAATTAATTATATACAGCAACTACAATGTTGTTTTATTTTAAAAATGTAAAATAGATCATCATTTCCCTGCTTAACACCTTTTCAAAAGCTTCACATTAAACTGAGAATAATTTTCATTTATTCATTCAACAAATATTTAGTGATCTCCTACATGTCAGGCTCTGCTCTAAACAATGTCACAGCTTGTGCAGAACTTCTATTTTAGTGGGAGAGACAGACAATAAAGCACACACACTAGATGGTTACAGATGATGACGAGATTTGAAAGACTTAATGGCAGGCTATGTATGCGGATAACTTCAGATTCCTGTGGTCAGGGAAGGCTTCTCTGGGGAGTAAACTTTGTCCTGTGACTGAATGAGAAGGTGAACACCTGGGTCAAGGGCACTGCAGATGTGAAGGTGGAGGAGACAATTACTCCACAGGCCCTGAAGTTGAGTTCAAAAACAGAAAGAACGCCCACTGGGGCTGAGCCAACAGTAAGTAAGAGACGTGTAGAAGGTAGGATTACAGAGGCAAGGCAGTAGCTCACATAAAGATAAATCTAAATCCATATGATGGGACATTATTCCACCAAAAAAAGAAATAAGTACTGACATATGCTACAACATTGGATGGTCCTTGAAAACATTACGCCAAGTCAAAGAGGCCAGTCACAAAAGATCAGATATTATATGATCGTATTTTATGAAATGTCCAGAATAGGTACACCCACACTGACAGAGACTAGATTAGTGGTTGCTAAGGGCTGGTGTGGAGGGATGGGAACAGCGAAGTGACGGCTAAAGGCTACGCATGGGGTTTCTTTACGGCTGTATTTTTAAGGACAGCAACTATTTGAATTTTGTTTTTCAAAACTATAGATTGTAATCCATTAGTGGGTCCAGGAGATACATTCTGATCAATTGTTGGTCACAATCAATGGGTTTTTTTTTTTTAATTTTTATTAATGGAATGAAACAGAATGGAAAATCCCACAACGCTTAGAACATGGATAAGGATAAGTACAATTTGCTAAGGCTAATTTCATTCTAAGCTATATAACGTGTGTGTGTGTATGTGGGTGTGTATGTGGTGTGTGTACTGGGTCACATGGTTACTACATGCTGCCATCTTTTCTTATGCTTGAAAGCACTGAGTTAGAACTAAAGCATCCTTGCTATGTGCTCCATTCCAAATCTCCCCAAGCAAAGAAAAGTAGCCGTCATTTCTTTGGCACCAAACCAAATGAATGTGACAGAAAATGCATTTGCTATCACCCAAGGCTCCCAATCAAAGTAAATAAAGGCCCTGATACTACAAAGCAACAATCATCAAAACCGCATGGTATTGGCACAAAGACAGAAATATGGATCAGTGGAACAGGATAGAAAGCCCGGAATTAAACCCACACACCTACAGCCAACTAAACTATGACAAAGGAGGCAAGAATATACAATGGAGAAATGACAGCTTGTTCAATAAATGGTGCTGGGAAAACTGGACAGCCACATGGAAAAGGATGAAATTAGAACACTCCCTAACACCCTACACAAAATAAACTCAAATGGATTAAAGACCTAGATATAAGACCAGATACTATAAAACTCTTAAGGGAAAACATAGGCCAAACACTCTCCGACATAAACCACAGCAATATCTTCTCAGGTCCACCTCTTCGAGTCATGACAGTAAAAACAAAAATAAACAAATGAGACCTAATTAAACTTAAAAGTTTCTGCACAGCAAAGGAAACCCTAAACAAAATGAAAAGACAACCCACAGAATGGGAGAAAAGATTTGCAAATGAAGTGACTGACAAGGGATTCATCTCCAAAATTTATAAACAGCTTCTGCAGCTCCATACCAAAAAAAAAGAACAACCCCATCAAAAAATGGGCAGAAGATCTAAACAGACAATTCTCCAAAGAAGACATACAACTGGCCAAAAAACACATGAAGAGATGCTCAACATCACTCATTATTAGAGGAATGCAAATCAAAACCACTGTGAGGGGAGTTCCCGTCGTGGCGCAGTGGTTAACGAACCCGACTAGGAACCATGAGGTTAAGGGTTCGGTCCCTGACCTTGCTCAGTGGGTTAACGATCCGGCGTTGCCGTGAGCTGTGGTGTAGGTTGCAGACGCGGCTCGGATCCCGCGTTGCTGTGGCTCTGGCGTAGGCCGGTGGCTACAGCTCCGATTCAACCCCTAGCCTGGGAACCTCCATATGCCGCGGGAGCGGCCCAAGAAATAGCAACAACAACAACAACAACAATAACAACAACAACAACAAAAAGACCAAATAAATAAATAAATAAATAAATAAATAAATAAATAAACAAACCACTGTGAGGTACCTACCACCTTCCACCAGCCAGAATGGCCATCATCCAAACGTCTATGGACAATAAGTGCTGGAGAGGGTGTGGAGAAAAAGGAACCCTATTACACTGTTGGTGGGATTGTAAATTGGTGCAACCACTGTGGAAAACAGGATGGAGATGCCTCAGAAAACGAAAAACAGAACACCCATTTGATCCAGCAGTCCCACTCCTGGGCATCTATCCAGAGAAAACCATGACTTGAAAAGAAACATGTACTCCAATGGTCATTGCAGCACTCTATACAATGGCCAAGATGTGGAAACAACCTAAATGCACATCGATAGAGGAGTAGATCAAGAAGATGTGGTACATTTACACAATGGAATATGACTCAGCCATTAAAAAGGAAAGAAATAACGGCATTTGCAGCAACATGGACGGACCTAGAAATTATCATGCTAAAGTGAAGTCAGTCAGACAATGAGACACCAATATCACATGCTATCACTTACATGTAGAATCTGAAAAAAGGACACAATGAACTTCTTTGCAGAACAGATACTGACTCACAGACTTTGAAAAACGTATGGTTTCCAAAGGAGACAGTTCGGGGGGTGGAGGGATGCTCTGGGGTTGTGGGATGGAAATCCTATAAAACTGAATTGTGACAATCATTGTACAACTATAAATGTAATAAATTCATTGAGTAATAAAATGAATAAATAAATAAATGTGGGGGGGGGAACCAAAGTAAATAAAGGCCCTGAAAGTTCATTTGCAAGAACGTGGACAAAAATAAAGTCCATTCTAGGGATTAAAAAAAAAAGATGACTAGTTAGAAAAAAAATTAAGAATTCTCGAGAAGAAAGAAAATACGTTTGGGGAAAAAAAAAAAAACTCTTAGGTCATCTAAACTCTATCCTCTAAATTAAAATTAAGGTTGCCACTCAAATCTAAATCTCTAGTCGTCTGTCCTATCTGTCAACTTAAATATCTTTGATATTCCCATTTTGTGGGGATAATGTGAACACATCCATGTAATAGCTTTTCAACAGAAAAACTTTTTAAGGAGCCACTGACTAGCATTTTAAAAATCAGGTGAAGTTTGATACTGTGGTATTTTTTTTCTTTATATTAAAATACAAAATGGTAATAGGAAGGTTTATTTCATTCCTCATGGGCATGTTCTTGACAATCCCAGGAAGGCAATGCTCTCCAATCTAAACAACAAATCATAATCACAACCATAGTCCAAGGTGCTGCTGGCATGCAAACATAAATTAATAAAATACAAAAGATAAACTATAGTCCATGAGCTATTTTAACAAACAAAATAGGAAAAAAAAACTTGATAAAAATTAAGTGAGTCAAAGGACCTCCAGGTCATATGAAGACTTCTTACGCTGTCACATTCTCCAAAGATGCCGTAATATCTTATCTTGCCACACAGGAAAGAGGACATCCCCATCCAGGGCGGAGAAAACACTGACAGAATGAGAAAGAGAAATACAGGACTGGGAGGCTGAAACCCAGGGTTCAAGTTTAACTCTGCCATCAACTATGTGACATGGGGAAATTCATTTGAGAATCTCTGCTTTGGTTTTTCTTAGCTACAAAATAGGGATCATAGCTGCTGTGAAGATGAAAACCCTAAATATACATGAGAGCCTACACTATAAACTGCAAAGTTCTCCACAAACATAAGTTTTCATAATTTACTAACATTCCCAGTTCCATAGCAGACTCAACATCTGAACCCAACTAAGAGTCGGTGCCCTCGTGGCAACCATGGATGGCAACACTCCACTCTCCACCCCCACAGGCCCAGTGACAGCACTGCACAGGGCCATACCCCAAACCTGATCACACCACTTAAGGGGATATTCACGGTAGGATGACGATACAGCCCATTCAGCAAGGTCTGCCTGGGACTGTTTCAACATCAGCATTGCTCTTCACTCTCCAACGTGCCCCAATTTGAATGATAAACTATATAGTCACTCTAATTACAGTGAACACGAAGTTGTGGCACCAAGAGGTGACAGACAAGGAAGGGGCTAGCTTTAGGACTCCCCCGGTACTTTTCAGGAGCCCCCTGAAATCCATCCCAAATAAATAAATAATACTAGCAAAAACAGTAATTAAGCTTGCCATGCAGAACTAAGGCCCCTTCTGATCAGACTGCTGCTTCCAAGTCCTTCCTGAATAAAAACTCTGGAGCTAGTACACACATAATCTCTCATTTAGGACATATTACAAACCCACAAAATATGCCAGCCTTAATCAACACTTGAGAACTCTATCATAAGAATGTGCTCCTAGACATAAATCACAAAGAAACAGACAGCTAGGAATCTAAACCACTGACTGCATTGTATCACCAACCTAAAATCCTGCACGGCCTGAGATAAAACATTCAGCCTTTCGGAGCTGGTTTTCATTTCTGTTCATCTGGAACAATGTTTGTCTCCTCCACTTCCACGACCACATTAGCAAGCACAGTGAAGTGCTGGAGTGCTTAATAAAAGCGACGGACGGCCAGCCCATAAAGCCCGCTAACTGACTGGGAAAGTAGGCTGGGGCGACCTTGAATTAAAAAGCAAAACCTCTACAAGGCAGCAGGTCCATTTTTGCCCCTCCTTTCCTTTGCAGGTTTTTAAATCAAATGCGTTACCAAAGGCTTATGTAACAGGATGAAAAGGGTCACTGTAACAGTGCAATGCTGGTCCACTTAGTGCCAAGGAACTTAGTTGTTATCGCTCTTAACCAGGGGTCGTGGACTCTGAAACCCAGAGTTGGGCTTCAGGGGATCTAATGATACATCCAGCGAGTGAGCAGTCGTGCTGCACAGAACCACGTTTTTCCTTGGTGATCACTAACCCTCAGTACGGAGGAAAGGGCCCTTAACAAATAGAGGACACGTGTCTGTGCTTATTCAGCTACTACCTTATACTGTTACCTTGGATAAGTCACTTTAATCTCTGTGTGCCTATTTTCTTATCTTTCCAAAGGAAATACTTGTCTTTTCCACTTCAAAAGGTGGTGGTGAGGATGAGATGAGAAAATACTGATGCAAGTGCTTTGCAAGAGTCAAAAAATTGTACTTTTTATCTCTTTTACACAGTCTCCATTAGATGCCGATAAAAATCCTGTCCGGGGACGGTGCCTATCTATTGAGCAAGGAACAGCACAAGATAAGGAAAGCAAATAAAGAGCCACGCCATGAAAATCGCCTTCGCCCCACTCCCCGGTTCCTGGATTTGCTGGGCCGAACCACTCTGGGGAGATGTGAAGATCACGAGTTCAGTTTCTGCCCAGCTGGGGCCGCTCGGTGACCAGCGCTTCACACTGATAAAGGCCTCCCAAATCTCAGAGCACAAAGTGAGGGTTGGCAAGGTTAGACGCATTAATTAGTAGGACTCATTTGGATTCTGTATTCATCAAATGCAACAAGCGGCTATTCAATATTTGCCTATTTGCACTACTCTAAGGTCTCGAATTCAAAGATCTAGACAGAAAAACAAAATAAAGCCCAAGAAAATAAACTAAAATAAACCTGTCACCATCAGAATGTGCCTCAAAGTAAATTAGCAGTTTTAAACCACAGCAAAAGGGTCTGTATAGGACTACAGCAGAGACAGGATAGGTAGTAACTGTGCAAGCTACAGCAGTGGGTCCCTGCTGCAAAAGAAAGGGGGGAAAAAAGCGATTCCAAGCAGAGACTATTTTTTGTGCTTTAACAAATTCCTCTTAATTCCTTCTGCTTAGTTCCTTATTGATCTGTAATCCCCCCAGGAAGAACACTGCATTACACAGTACCCTTTCAGATCCTTTTAAACTCCGTAAGCCTACCCCCATACTTAACTTCAATTCACTTTACCTTTCTGTATTTAAAATAAGCCTATATCCAAAATAAGCAACATTTTGTAAATAAATATTTGCATTAGTATACAAAACTAGATTAAGAGATCGACTGTGACCCCTTATGTTTTAAGGGTCTTGGGTGAAAAGTACAGGATGAAATAGAAAATGTCATTCATTTTAAAGCAGCCTATCGGACTGTTCTTGACCTACTGGAATTTCTAAATATGTGAACAGCAAAGACCATTCTTAGACTGACTCAATCAGAGTCTCCGGGGGGGCTAGCTCTCTGGGCACGCTCCAGATATGTTTTCTGATATATGGCCAAGATATAGGGCTACTATCAAAGGGCATACATTTCAGAGCTTATAGAAGCTATAGGCAGTCAAAACCAGAAAGAAAGAAAAAAAAGAAAGACCCTTTATATATATATTCTCTTTAGGTTTGGAGTAAATGATCTTATCTTTCACCAAAAGCTTCCACAGGGACAACTCTCAGTTCCAACAATGATGATCCCCACTGGGCGATGAACATAGAGACGAATAACACTTTCTCTCTCCTCTCTTCTCCATGTCTTACCTGGGGATAGGCTGAGGTCAATCCAGCACCACAAGAGCAAGAAGTGAGCAAATACTCTAATTTGCAAGACCCACAAATAGGTGACTATTGCTTATGGGGCCATCCGCGTTCCTAAGATCAGCTTCAGGGGTTGTGAAAAGATTTAATTAAGTCCTGGAAAGGGGAACTATGTCAACCCTTTGGTTTAGCACTTTGATGACATATATCCCTTGGACAAGCCTAGAAATGGTGACTTCTTTTGACAATCCTGTAAGGAATGACGGATAGGCATTCAAAGATATAAATGATGGACAGAAATTCACAGATATTTCTAGAAGGTTCCTTTAAATCTTCTGAAGAATATCAGTATCCATAAACAGCAAGGAGTTAAATTTCAGAGGCTGGGTGTCACAAGCCGCACCATTTATCTCTGAGGCAGCCTTACCTGTTTTTCTACCCTAACTCTGTGTTAGCCTCACCTGCTCCAAGCTCCAAACAGTAAAAGGCTATGGAAGGCATTTTATACACTCCTCTAAACCATACCAAGAATGTTCTCGCAGGAAACAGTTTTGCTCTACCCCACAAGAGGGCCGGGCTTTTTCCAATCATCCTCCCTACCTAACAAAGAAAGGCAGCAGAAACTTCCCTCTCTCAAGAAAGCCTTTCCTGATTAAAACCACGAGGCTGAATTCCCCCAGGGAGGAGAATGGAATTTTCTTGTTCAGAGGGCTCAAAAAATCTGTGCAGGCAAGGGCTAAGCAGCAGGGAATAGACAAGTCCAGCTTTTAGAATTATGAGACATCAAGAAAACCAGGTTAAAAAATTATTACATAGCCTGGAGAAGAAAAAACAAAAGCAATTATAACTGTGCTCAAGTGATGTTCCCTCATAATACCCTCAATTTCAATAATGTGATTATAATACTTTAAAGACAAATAAATACAGTCTATTATATCTCTACATGTAAATTCCCTGCTACCTCTCTCCAAAATAAATAACTTCAGGAAATGCTCTCTATCATAACACACACACACACACACTTTTTTAATTAAAAACAGCTTTACCAACCTGGCTGTCCCGTGCTGGGAATCCATGATAACCTGGGGTCAGAGGCTCGTTCTAAGAGAAAGAAAAGAAAACCATGAGATAAAAGATACTGTTAAGAATCATCGAAATCATCCAAATTGATCATATATAAATTCCTGCACCAGTTCTGAGGGTGTTCCATTGCTCTGCTCCACTCTACCTAACTAAACACATCTCTCAGCTCAGCATCTACCAAAGCAAAACACAAAGAGCAGCTTTTGCTTAGGAACACTATTCATAAACACTACGCTCCTCTGTGCCCAGCTAAATCTGCCTCCTTCGCAGTGAATCTCAGACACAGAGCTACTGGGATTGGGAGCAGATCAATCCCTAACTTCACACTGCGGGACTCTAGCAGCCCTGTCCCCTAACCTCTAAAAGCACGTAGAACTTAGGAACACTAGGACAGGCAAAAACTTCCACACATTTCCAAAAGTTCCCTTGTTGGAAAGAGAAGAGGACCATTCCTACCGAGAACTGCGTCTTGACCTGGAAAACTTGCAGTCCCTTCCCTCTTATCAATCTGCTTTTCTTCAGTTCTTTTAAACCTAGACAAAAATCTCTCTCTCTGTTCAAGGCTTCCTCTAATACCCTAAATCATCCTATGGACTCAAGTGACTCCTAATACGTATATATGTTAAAATTTACTAGGTTACTTGAACAATTTACTTTTCATATTATTTATAACTTAATAAATCTTATTTTTGTAAAGGTGTATTATATTGAGTGTCTTATCTTCACATTAACCATTAAGTCTTAAGATCCTGGAGGACAAGGACGATAGCCACTAAAAGCTATGCAAACCCTGTAAGGTCACACAAAAGGAGCATTCAGTTACGGCTTCCCTGACTCATTCAATCATTCCCTCAACATATACTGAACACCTAGTATTTTCAGAGTACTGTTTAGCTGACTAACAAAGAAAGATGAATAAAACAAGGCCCTCGCCTTCAAGGGAAATTTTAAATGGGAAGACATACACATGCACACAAAGGTAAATGAGAATGTAGCGCTTTTGTGATTTTTTTCAAGGTGCTCAACACAGCTACCTAAGAGATATTCACCCTCTGCTTCCACCCTCTATACCGCCACACCGCCATTCCTACCAGCACAAGAGTTAGTTAAGAAGAATGTTCACTGACAGACATTCATATATGACAAGAGAGTAAAGCTTCCACCTAATGGTGCATCTGCATTATTACATTCATATTTAATAATCACAAGTCCACATGCCTTTCAAAAACACAAAAGCAAGCAGTCAATTTCAGCTTCCTACAGAAACCCCATCTCTTTTTTTTTTTTTTCTTTTTGGCTTTTTGCCATTTCTTGGGCCACTCCCGAGGCATGTGGAGGTTCCCAGGCTAGGGATCTAATCAGAGCTGTAGCTGCCAGCCTACGCCAGAGCCATAGCAACGTGGGATCCGAGCCTCGTCTGCAACCTACACCACAGCTCACGGTAACGCTGGATCCTTAACCCACTGAGCAAGGCCACGGATGGAACCCTCAACCTCATGGTTCCTAGAGCCACGTGGTTCCACTGAGCCACGACGGGAACTCCAGAAACCCCATGTCTTGTTCATTATGGTTTCCCCACAACCTCGAAGTGCTTAACACAGAGTGGACATCCAAAAGAATGTGTAAAGAAATAAATGAAGATAAATAACCAGAAATTATTAGGCATTCGGTTGCTGACTCACTCAGAAAATCCAAGTTCTTTTTTACTAAGTCTCTATTTTAGATATTTTTAAATTAAGTTTCCCTAAAGAGAGTACAGCAAAGATAATTGCCTTTAAAAATTACAGGTGCCAACAACAACAACAACAACAACAACAACAAAAGGAGTTCCCGTTGTAGCTCAGTGGTTAACGATCCCGACTAGCATCCATGAGGATGCAGGTTCAATCCCTGGCCTCGCTCAGTGGGTTAAGGATCTGACATTGCCATGAGCTGTGGTGTAGGTCACAGACATGGCTCAGATCCTGTGTTGCTATGGCTCTGGCGTAGGCCAGCAGCTACAGCTTCGATTCGACCCCTAGCCTGGGAACCTCCATATGCTGCCAGTGTCGCCCTAAAAGACAAAAAGACAAAAAAAAAAAGATACAGGTGCCAAAATGATCATAAGAAAGAAGAACAAAGTTGAAGGACTCGCACTACAAAGCTACAGTAATCAAGACAGTGTTAATACTGTGTAAGGACAGTGAACCTATAGACCAATGAAGTATGACTGAGAGTCCAAAAATAAACCCTTACAGTTAGGATCAACTGATTTTTTAAAAGGCTACCAAGAAAATCAATGGAAGAAAGAACAGTCTTTTCAGCAAATGGAGTTGGGACACTGGAATATCCCGTGTAAAAAATGAAGTTGGAACTCTCTCTCACACCATACACAAAATTAACTCCAAATAGACCACAGACCTAAAATCATGAAATTCTTAGAAGAAAACAAAAGCGTAAATCTCCACGATGTTTGGTTAGACAATTGTTTCTTCAATATGACTACAAAAACACAGTGACAATGGAAAAACAGATAAACTAGACTTCATCAAAATCTGAAACTTCTGTGCTTCAAAAGACACCATCAACTCTGGGGTGTAATGTACAGCACAGCGGCACACAGTGATTATAGTTCATAATACTGTATTACATACTTGCGAGTTGCTGAGAGAGCAGACTGTAAATGTTCTTACCCCCCCCCCAACACACAAAGTGGTAATTATGTGACACGATGCAGGTTCCAGTGTAGGCGATCCCTTTGCAACAGATAAGTGTATCAAATCAACAAGGTAAACACCTTAAACTTCTACAATGTTATACACCAATTATGTCTCAGTAAAGGTGGGGTGGGGGAAGACACCATCAAGTAAGTGAGAAGACAACTAACAGAATGGGAGAAAATATTGGCAAATCCTTTCTCCAGGAAGGGACTCCTATTCAGAATGCAAAAGAACTCTCAAAAAGACAAATAACCCAAGTTTTTGAACAGACAAAAGATCTGAAGAGGAAGTTCCCCAAAGAAAATACAGGTGGCCAACAAGCACATGAGACAATACTCAACATCATCACATCATCGGTCATTAGGAAAATGCAAATTTAAACCACAATGAGATAACACTTCACACCCACTAGGGTGGCTATAATCAGAAGTCAGACAATAACAAGAGAAACCAGAATCTGATACATTGCTCATGGGAATGTGAAATGCTGCAGGTACTTTGGAAACACTTTGGAAGTTCCTCAAATGATAAAAAAAGAATTACCATGTGACCCAGCAAATCCATCCTAGATATAACCAAGAAAATGAGAAACACACATACACATAAAACCTTGTACACAAATGTTCATAGCAGAATTAATTCCAAAGTATAGTATATGCACATTATTTTGCAATAAATATTGTTTGGCAATGAAAAGGAATAAAGTACCAATACGAGGATGAATTTTTTAAACATCGTGCTAAGTGAAAAAAGGCAGAGACGAAAGACCACAAATTATATGATTCCACTTTTATGAAATATTAGGAATGGGCAAATCTATGGAGAAAGCAGATTAGTAAGTAGTTCCAGGGACTAAATGGAGTGACTGCTAATGGGTACTGGATTTTATTTTTGGTGATGAAAATGTTCTAGAATTAGTGATGATAGATGCACAGCTCTATGCTTTTCCTTAAAACCACAAAGCTCCAAAAATACTTTAAAAGGGTGAGATTTATGGTCTGTGAATTATACATCAATAAACCTGTTATTTAAAAATAATAATTATGATAGGTAACATTGGTTGGCTATTTTCACAGGGAAGACATATGCAGCTTAGACCATAACAAAAAGAATAGGGTTCCTTCTGAAATCCCCAAGTGCCTTAAATTCTGGAGTCTATGTTTACTTCAACATCATTCCCTAATAAGGACAATAATAAAGATGATGATGACCGCTAGATACTGAGCAACCAACCAGGTGGCGTCTCAGGATGGAGGGAGGAAGAAGAGAAGGAGATGATAAAGCGTAGATAACCAGCGGGAAAGTCAAACTTTCAATCCAGGTCTATTGGATTCCAAAGCACCTGTCCTTCCCATTTTATCAAATTATTTTCTCTAATAACCATCCCGTATTATTCCTTTAGAGTAATTATTTCAAGATTGTCTGAGAAAGGAATTACAGGATTAAGAAAATAATTTTTTTAAAAAACCAAAAGCATAATTAACAAAGATTCATCACTCCCAGAGACTATCCCACATAAAAACTTCCTTCTTGAGTTTAACAATGCAGAAAACTTTTCATAAGGGGGGGGGGAATCACATTCCTAGATGCAGGTACTGCCAAAAGCTTTCATAGCAAAGGCAGATGGAACAGGGGGCACAGAAATGTGCCAGAGGAAACGGACTCACTGCCTTGCCTGCTTACCGGCAGTACTCCTTTCCTCCCCATCTCTCTCTCCGGCTGCTACCTGGAACTCTCCAGCCCTCCAACATGCCTGGCCTCCCTGAGAGGGGCCTATACTCAATGACGAAGGTTTGCTTTCCTTTCTGATTTTACCACGTATATATCTATCTCTTCAAAACCCATTAACTTTGCGTGTTTTTGAATTTTATAGAAATGGATCCTATTGCATAGCAATCTCCTCTTCCCCCCTCGAAACTATGAGATCTATCTCCACTTATGTATGCCACTGCATTTCACTAATTTCTGCCTTATGAATGTCACAATTTATTTCTCTCTCTCTCGTTTTCCTGTTAATAGATATTTAAGTTGTTTCCAGTTACGCTCTTTGTTTGCACTCACAAACCACACTGCCTGTGAACATTCTTTTAGATGTGAGGTATCACTTTTCACTCACGAGATTGGCAAAAATGAAAATGAAAATATCACAAATTGGCAAGAAGAGTAAATAGATAGCTTCACATCTAATAGAAGGAATATAAATATATTGGGACTACTCTTTTGGAAAGCAATTTGACAAGAATTATTAAAATACCAAATACATATACCTTCTTGTAATTTCCTATCTACTCTAGAAAATCACCAGAACCTGGGCTCAAAGAAGCATGCACAAAGATTTTTCAATGCAGTGCTGTTTGCAACACTGAAAAACCAGTTTCTCTTAGTAACAGGGAAATAGTGTTATCAACTATTGTATTATTTCAATATCCTCCGTAAGAGCTCTTTTTTTTTTGGCTGTGCCCAAGGCATGCAGAATTTTCCTGGCCAGGTATTGAACTTGTGCCACAGCAGTGACAACATCAGATCCTTAACCTGTTGAGCCATCAGGGAACTCTTCTGTGCAAGTTTTTTAAAAGGTAATGTCTGTGTACTAACTCAAGTCATATTAAATGATAGCAGGTCAGCATGCATTCCTTTAAATTGCAATATAAAAAGAAGTATTTCTACAGGCATATAGAAAGTAAATAAATGCACAGAGAAGATCCAGGAGGATATACAAAAAACTTCTAACAGTAGTTCCCTCAAGGGAGAAGAATAACATTTGTGGAGGGTTGAAAGGGCAGGCTTTATCTGACTTATCTGAATTTTACAAAATGTAAAATTCATGTATTACTTAAGAGTATTAAAAAGAACCAAAAAAAGTCACTATTACTAATGTTTCATAATGTACAAAAACACCTTCACATAATCTTATTTACTCCTCAGTATGCAGAAAATAGGTTTTATAACTCTCATTTTCAGATGACAAAACTGAATTTCAGAAAGATTATACGATTTGCTCAAGATCGAATAGCTAATGGCAGTGGATAAGTTGCCTTCAGACGGAGGTCTTTTTAGGGCCGCGCCTGTGCCATATGGAGGTTCCCAGGCCAGGGGTCAAATCGGAGCTCTAGCTGCCAGCCACAGCCACAGCCACAGCCACACAGGATCCAAGCCGTGTCTACAACCTACACCACGGCTCACGGCAATGCTGGATCCTTAACCCACTGAGCACGGCCAGGTATCGAACCTACATCCTCATGGATACTAGTCAGGCTTGTTACGAGCCACAGTGGGAACTTCCAGACTGAGGTCTTTTCAGTCCATACCCAGTTCTTCTGCTACACTAGCAGTGGTCCTGCTAGACATGATCACGACTGTCTAAAAATGTGCAGATCTGAGTTTTTAGTCGGTGCAAAAATAATAACTGATATTTAAAGCAGAGATAGAATTACAAGGCAAAGTAATGGAAGAGATGGGACAGAAATCAGACGTGTTAAACTAAAAGAGGAAAGAAAGGCTTTAGCAGCTATAGCACTTTAAGCAAGAGTTACTGAACTAGTAAGACTGAAAGACTTACAAACTGGCTCTGCCAAGGCACAGAAGCTGCTCAAAAAATAAACAGAGTATATAAGAACCAGAATACCAACCGCAACAATTTTACTACAGAGACCAGTAATTAAACCTGCTTAGAAGCTTCTAGCTAAGGGAATATGTGAAAGGGTAACAGAAGGATCCTTACATAACTGCCAAACAGAGGAACTGTGATGGACTGTGCACACACAACAGGCAGTGAAAGAAGTGAAGAGAACTATTAGCTGACGTTTGTATTTTCCACTGGCTGCTTGGACACACTCATCTCACCTATGTTTGAAATATCCTTATTAAGCAGAAGAATCCATTTATTCAGTAAAAGTGCAATGAACAACTGCTTAACCGCAAGCACAGGGCTGGTATCCTGCCCCTAAGGAGCTTTCAGTCATAATAATTATAAGATAATGTGATTGATAACATAACTAGCATCTACAGAAAAAACTAAAAAGGAGTCCAGAAGATCTTCTGAAAAAGTGTGCGTGGGGTGGGGTGAGGTGGGCGTGGGGTGGGGGTGGAGTGGGTAATAGCCTCTAACCTCTTAGGGGAGGACAAGACCTCCACACTGTGATGGACTGACACATGCTGAAAAGACAATGGATCTTAAAGCCGCTTTTCTAAATGCGTTCTGAAAATCGACAACATCATTTCTAAATAATTAGTTGATATATTTGCCCATTCCAAATTAAAATCACTCAGAAGACTGCACCCGGGAGGTACAACAGAAAAGAACTGCTTCCTTAATGATTTTAGAAATACAGTTAAAAGAGAGATACTAAGGACTGAGCAACACTGAAGATCAAAGCAAAGGAGCCCTGCTTTCAGTACAGAAATATAGTAGTTATGTAACATATTAGCCATAAAATAATGATCAATAAATAATGATCAATAAAACACTAATGAGGAGCCTAAGGAAGACAGCACTCTGCCAATCTCCCCTGGTTTCACCCACTTAACAGATCATGGGTACGGCATCCAGAGATTTATTACGGGAGTATTTCTTATTGGCTTCTATCACTGATGAGGTTGTGAGGGGAGGTGCAGAAAACTGGAAATGCACAAAGAAGTTACACCAAGCAGTTAGAAAACAAAGTTGTAATCCATCTGCCTGTCTTTCTTTTGCATCTAACAAAATCAAGCCCATTTCGCAAAATGGAAGGGGAAGAAAAATACCGAGATGAGAACAAAATAAATTCTTGCCACCATGCAACTTGGGGAGGGGAAAGTAAAAGGAAGCGACGGAAAGGAAGAACAAAGCTGTCTTCTAACAAACAAAGCGTGGGCAATGGTACAAGCTCAAATTTGTCAGCAACTTACTCCCAGCTGAAAATTAATTTCGTATTACCTTACACTAACAATGGAGGGAAAGACGGATTTAGACCATACTGGCTGGGGAAAAAATGCAAATCAAGTTTCCCAGGATAGTTCACTACCTTGTTTTGCAGCCCAAGTTACTGTTTCTCAAGCAGTAAGCCTACTTTTGAATTGGGACATGGGAGGGCATACCATAAAAACGAAGATGCACCTACGTTCCATAAGCTATTACGCACAAAAACCAATCCCAGCAATAAATACTTCTGGCTCAGGGAGGCTGCTAAGTGACCACAGGACATCATTCTGTGTCCCAACCATTTAGAGTTCAAGGAACCCAAAGATAAGTTGAAGGCTTTTAAGTGGTATGAATCTGGTGGTATCTAACCACACAGTCCCAACACAAGATATAAATGGTAACTCATAAACTTTCACACTATAATAGAATAAAATAAAACATAGAGTAATTCAGCCCACCTCATCAAGAAAACTGACAACAAGTTCATTCTTATACTCACCACTTCACCCCAAACACCCTGTCTTTTTTTTTAAGAGACAGCTCATTTGGGGGTGCTTTATCTCAGCCTGAGGGACAGTGGCTATTATTAATTGTATGTTAATGATATTTTATATCCTATTATTACGTTATATATCTATTACAGGACATCTGCTATTCCTTAGAGTTCTCAACTTCTCACAAGACAGTCCCTTATTACGTCAATCTTCAGTTATTTTAAACAATGCTTTATATTAAATTCCCTGTCTGTATTACTCATAGTCTCTTTCTCCTGACTGGACAGATTGGTATGGATGAGCTGAAACAAAAATGCTAATAACCACTTACTTTATACAAGACAGACACTATGCTTTGTGTTTTCTAGACATTATCACTTTCTAGTCTTGCTGAAACTCTGTAATATATCTCTCACTAATAAGAAAACTGAGGCTCAGAAAACTATGTGACTTGTCCCCAATAATACAAATTCAGGTCTGTCTACACTCAAGTCCCTGCTGGTTCCCTACCCGCTGGCATTTATTTTTCTTCACAGAACTTAGCAACACTTTTTAAAGAACTAAACATCAGTGTACCGGAAAAGAATGAACAAAGCAGTGCTGGCTGCTATTCTTAGAAAGGGCAGCTTGCAAGGTTGGCCTTGATGGTGCCTGGGAACTTGGATTTCAGGAGGGTTCTGTTCCCACAAACGCTAAGAGGGGCTGACTGTACTTAGACTGTGCGAATAATATGGTTTATGCCCAACACCTGCTTTCCTTCCAGGAGTCCAGCATTCGAGGATGTGCTAGGCAGAGGGTGCTCACGTGAACAACCCTTCCCACCGGCGCCAACACAAGAAGAATTTCTGCACTAAGTCTCTAATGAGCTTCCCTGGTAGACAACACTTCCACAGCTGGCTGAAGGAAGTAAGGACATCCTGTGCGACTCCGCTGGGCGAGAACGCCTAGAAGCTTGAGCCTGATTTCTTCTGGACTTCATCCCATGCACTTATAGTGACTTTGCTTTGTGTCATTTCACTGCCATAAATCATAGCCGTGGGTGTGTCTATATGCTGAATTCTGTAAACCCTAGCAAATCCCTGGACCTGGGGTAGTCTTGGGACCCCCCCAGTACAACCTATGACATGCCACGCACTTTATTAAATGCAGAGGATGAATAAATTTAATAAATGAAAAGATGAATAGGGCCTTCGCCCTCTAGGAATTTTACAATCTATTTAAACTTCCCTTCTTTCACTTCTCTGATCTTCACTTCTTAGTCTGTTCACCACTTAAAATAGATTAGATACATTTCCCTGAGCTAAATTTCATTCTTGGGACTGAAATGATGCTAAATATTTAATAAGTCCATCAGGCAAAATCTGAGATACAAAGCTGTAATAAACTCAAAGGCCACACATATTTTCTCTTTACCTTCCCCATCTTATTGTGTCCCTCATTAAAAATAAATTGACAAACCCTTGTACACTGCTGGTAGGAATATAAAATGGTGCAGCTTCTACAGAAAATAGTTTGGCGGTTCCTCAAAAAGTTAAATATAGAACTTCCACATGGCCCAGCAATTCTACTCCTCGGTATATTCCCAAAAGAATTAAAAACAGATTCTCATACAAGTACTTGTTCACACTATGTAAAATAGCTAAAAGATGGAAACAACACAAATGTCAATCAATGCATGAATAAATTATGGTATATACACACAAAGGAATATTATTCAACAATAAAAAGGAACAAAGGACTGATACATGTGCTACAACATAACCGAACCTCGAAAACATGATGTAAGTGAAAGAAGCCAGTAACAATAGGTCATGTATTGTATAATTCCATTTATATGAAATATCCAAAATTAGTAAATTCGTGGAGGCAGAACACAGACTGGTGGTTGTCTGAGACTAGAAGGAAGGGAAATGGAGGATGACTGCTCCATAGGTATGGGGTTCTTTGGGGGTGATAAAAATGTTTGGGGAGTTCCCATCGTGGCGCAGTGGTTAACGAATCCGACTAGGAACCATGAGGTTGCGGGTTCAATCCCTGGCCTTGCTCAGTGGGTTGAGGAGCCGGCGTTGCCGTGAGCTGTGGTATAGGTCGCAGACGCGGCTCGGATCCCACATTGCTGTGGCTCTGGCGTAGGCCGGTGGCTACAGCTCCGATTGGACCCCTAGCCTGCAAACCTCCATATGCTGTGGGAGCAGCCCAAGAAATTGCAAAAAAAAAAAAGACTAAAAAAAAAATGTTTGGAACTAAGTAGGGGTGGTGGCCGCACATTACTGTAAATGTACTAAATACCACCAAACTGTTCACTTTTAAAAGGCTAATTGCACGTTATGTGAAGTTCACATCAGTTTGAAAAAAAAAAATTGAAAAGCAATGTAGTACGCACTATGGTGGTAATAAAGAAAACCAACCTTCCTGATGTGGTCTGAACGGGTACTTGGCGCTTGAAACGAAAATAGTGACTACAATAGATACAGATTCGAAAAAGAGCTTTATCTCAATATACACCTGGAAAACTATGTGAAGACTCAAGGTGGTTCTAAGCAATGATATAGATACTGAGGCAGTAGAGCATGTATAAATTTTCCTCCAAAACCCATAAAAGAAAATGTTTCTAAATGAGTATATAATATTGTATGTGATTTTGAATACACATGCATAAATAAAATCAATATTTCAAAGACATTCACCTTTTTATCAACATCCCTAAAATTTTATATATTTAGGCTGGCCTGTCCTTTTAATGAAAAAATAGCTTAAAGCCTTATATTCAGGGTTTCCTCCTATTCAGGCATTTACAGCACATATACATAATTTTTTTTTTTCTTATGTCTAGAAGGATGTATTCCAAAATGTTTAGTGATTATATGTCTTGGTGTTGAGTTTGGGTTTATAGAGGGATATACTTTTTTTTTTTTTTTGGCCTATCAGTATTTTCTAATTTTTCAGCAATGAACACATTTTATTTTAACCATCAAAAAAACAGAGATAATAACAGTACATTCTCAAGGATGCTATCAAGATTAAATGAGATATTACACATAAAGCCCTTTCCACAGTGTTCAGGACATTTCAAGTATGCCATAAATGTTAGGTAACAGGGGCATTATTATGTTTGTTTTTATAAATATTCCTCAGAACACGAATCTTTCATTACCTACAGCAAATGTGTTCACCTTAATCCAGGCCTGGGTCACCTGAGTCAAGTTTAAATAACTATAATAATAGTTTCTTAGCTGGTCCAGAGGCCTCCATCCACCTCTTTCCTATTTTCTTACCAGGGCCAGGGCCAAGTTCCTCAGATATCACTCATATCACTCCCATGCTACTGTTTACAGGATCAAGTTCCAAATGCGCTAAATCTGGTCTCACCTGATCATCCCCTTTTGTCTCCTCATTTATGTATTTCTTCAACAAACATTTACTCAGAGATATTTATGTGCCTGGCGCTATGGTAGAAACAGAAAGACAAGTTACTGATTCTTTTCTTAAGGAACCCATAGTCTAGTAAGAGAGACAGGAATGTAAACAAGCACAACAGGAATCATGCGATAAAATGTAAATACAGGGCCCAGAGGGAAAAGGATACAGGCTGATAATGGAGTGAGAAAGGCATGAAGAAATCACAAAGAAGGGATCAGGAGGCAAGATCTGGATGGGGTTTGAAGGATGACTGCAAATAGTTCATCTCCAGATTTACACTTTTATTCAATTTTCTCTGCACCTTAGTGTGTTCTCCCACATCAACTCAACTCAGGCAAAACCCAACCAAGTCCTGCCTCCCTTCACAATGCAATTCCTACAACTCTGGCTCAGCATATTTCAAACGGTGAGTCAAGACCCATCTGTGACTTATTTAAGAGGTCTCGACCATTACTTTTTTAAAAAATTACACCAGCAGCTCTCCAACTTTTTGGTATAAGAATCTCTTTACACTTTAAAAAATTATTAAAGATTCAAAAGAATTTTTGTATATGGGACTTAGTAAGTTTTGGTATTTGCCTATTAGAGACTAAAACTTGTAACTTTTAAAATATTTGTTAATTCATTTTAAAATACCAAAATAAACCATTATGCTAACATAAAAAAATCTTATGAAAATTAACTACATTTTATAAAATGTAATTTTACAAAAAATTTAGTGAGAATAGTGCCACTGTTTTACACTGATTTTTGCAAGTATCTTTCACATGCAACTTAACAGAAGATGGGCTGCTTCTGCATTCAGTCTGCTGTGCTATGTTATTTTGGTTAAAGTATAAGAAGAAAACCTGACCTTCTACAGGTATGTCTTTGGAAAAAATGGGAGTATTATAATAGTTTTTTTCACATATCTATAGATAGTCTTCCTTAATGTTATACCAAAACTTGAAAAGAGATAGTTGCTATGTGGCATCTGAAACCATATCAATGAATTTTTCATACCCTGTTATATTAAAAATCCATTGGCCTGTCTTGTATTTTGGATAAATTTTTACCTATCATGATTATGAATCATTTGTCTGTTTATAAAATACTGGTTCACTAAGTTATAAAGATCTTCTAAATACTGACAATTTCATTATATAATATCAACAAAACTAACCCCCCCCCACCTTCTTTAACTCCAGGCGTGTGATGGTGAAACACTAATGACGGCTAGTACAGTCTGTGCCAGTGCCTTGATTCAGGCTCGGGCGTCAGCAGGTTTACCCATCACCAATTCTGCAACATCAGTGCAAATATCTGCAGAGTAGGAAAGGCAACGAATATCTCAGTATTATGAAAAGAATTTTGACTCTGAAGAACCCGTAAAAGGTTCTTGGGCACCTTGCAGCGGGCAGTGGGAGGGGGGGCGGTGTCAACAGATCACACTTCAAGAATCAAGGTCAGAAGTTTTAAAGAGAAAGAAAGAATCATACATCTAATGTTTGGTAAGGGTGAAAATTACTCCATGAAAATTGTTTTGGTCACATATATACAGGCAAACATCTAACTGTATACCAGGCTATCACATAAAATGGAACTCTTATCATGGGTCAAAAACCCATGGTCAAACAAGCCTTGTGTTGCAGATGCTCACTTGAAACTGCTATTTCACTGAACTGAAAACTTTTTTTAAAAAAGATATCTCTTAATTAGCTTAAGAGTATAAAGGAAATAAATCCCTTTTCAAAGGATGATTCTGCAACATTCTAAAAATTCCTCTGAGATAGGCTAACAATATAGACAAGATAAATTTTAACTGGCATATATTAGCTGTTTCAATTTAGCTTTTGTAACAGTTTCATCACTTATATTGCTGATGTCAACACAATGTCAAACCAGCTCTACTGCTATTAGCTGAGTGACTTAGGGCAAGATACTCAACCTCTCTGATCTATTACACCTATACCTTGCAGAGATATTAAGATCAGACATAATATATACAAAGCACCTAGGAGTGTGCCTACAGAGGAAAGCTATCATTGTAACAATTTTTATTATACACTTGAGTTCACAATCCTGCTTTATCCCACATGCCCCTAAGATCTGTTTGGCTAACAAAGGACCTTTCTATTTCCTACTCCTGCTGTTGCTTTCAATGACCTACTGCTACAACCGCCAAGCCTCTGACCTAAACTCTCTGCAGTCTACTTCTGGTGTCCCCAGAGTAAGTCCCCAAACTTCCTCTTATCGTGTTAATTCCCTGATCAGAAAAAAGATAATGCTCATTACTTATCAATTCAGTGATCTTTGATAATTGCTAGTTAATCCCTGCTTGGAACTAGTCTAAAAGACTTCAAATGAAATCACCTGAATTCACGGTGGATGGTTTTTATAGCAATTTTTTAAAAGCACAAACTTAATTCTCTAAAACATATGGTCAACTACCAAGTATTCATGACAGCGCTGCCTCAAATCAGAGCCCATCACACCTTGACTCCTGTACCAGCTCCACTACTCAACTCCTATAGTTCTTCCAACCTTCTTAGATAATATTCTCCATTCAGTCAAAGGCACTTAATACAAACAGGTGGCAAAAAAAACTATGCACACAGTTTTTTGTGCAATTAGATGTTCAAGATAGCTGAGAGAAGGGCAAAAGGCAAGGAAACGACCCAGACAGGACAGTGTTGGGTCTCAACTGGTGGTCCTTTCTGTGGCTCAGTGGTAACCCGACTAGTACCCATGAAGATGCAGCTTCAATCCCTGGCCCTGCTCAGTGGGTTAAGGATCCAGCATTGCCATGAGCTGCGGCGTAGGTCGCAGATGCAGCTCAGATCTGGCATGGCTGTGGCTGTGGTGTAGGCCAGCAGCTGCAGCTCCAATTTGACCCCTATACCAAACTGGAACCTCCATATGCCACACACGTGGCCCTAAAAAAAGAAAACAAAAAACAAAAAACCTACTATACAGATCACCTTTGCAAGGGGGGAAGGGGAAAGGAGGGTGCTAACATGCAGACCCTGCAATGTGCTAGACTCTCCGCACACATCACTGCATGTCTAGGTATGATTTCCACTATCAGGTGAGGACACTGAGACTCGGAAAGGTTAAATGACCAAAAGGCCAAACAACTAGTCGGTGGTAGAGCCAGAGGCAAGTTACAACTCTGTTCTTTCCATTACATGGTACACAGTGACTTAGTCCAGAAAAGCGTCCGTCCCTAGGCCAAGCAATAGGGAAGGTAAGCACAGGCGCATCTGAACACTGGCTTAGCCGGACTAAGAGGAATAAGAGATAATCCATCTTTTAACCTGTAGTTATCACCCAATTACTCCCACTGATAGAAGAAAAGCAGTGTCTCTTACATTCTAACATACATACTAGTCACTGCAGTAGGTATCTTGTTAAAAATGCAGATTCTGATTCAGTGGATTTGGGGTAGCACCCCAGATTCTGCATTTCTAATAAGATCCCAGGAAATGACAAGCTTCTAGTGCTTGGGCCATATTCAAAACAGATTACATGCAGCAGTTCCTAAACCTGGCTGTTCATCTTAATCATCTGGGGATCACTTTAAAATTATGGATTCCTGGGCCCCTCCCTCCTGCACACACAGTGGTAGCTGAAACTTTCTTCCTCATAATTCTGTAATTCAAAGAAATATAGGACATATTCATGACAACAGCCAAAGCAAGCACGGACTGAGAATATACCAAATGTCTCCGTGCTCTTCGTATTAGTTTACTTACCCTCGCCACCACACTCTAAGGCTGGGGCTCACCGCACTACTGTCCCCGTTTTAGACACGAGGCAACGGACCAAGAGATGGCTGCTTGTTCAAGGTCAGCCGGTGAGGAGCAGAAGAGGGGTGCAGACCTGAGCCAATCTGGTTCCAAGGAGTCTGTGCCCTCAGACACACCACAAAAATGCTGCTCACCACATCACCCAGTGGTAATGTCACTGATTTTAACAGTCACACTTGAACGAATAAATCCAAATAGGTCACTTCAGAAGAGGCTGCCCTGGGACGGCTAGGAAGCTGCCATCATTTGTGTAGCCACTGCTAAACAAAACAATCTAGGAGCTCCTGACCTGAAAATGAAATTGCCTTCGGAGTCTAAACCTATGACTTGAAATATCTTTAACTGGGACAAAAGCTCATCATTTGAACACACGATTCAATTTTTTTTTTTTTTGCACAACCCCAAACCAGGAAAAGCCAACTCAAAGAAACTCAGTGTCTGATCAAGCTAGGTATTCTTTTTAAATTAAAAAAAAAAAAAAAAAGCAGTGTTAGATAACTGAAAACATTTTGCTCATCATTCATCCCTAGAGCCGATTCCAAAGGAGAGTTCTCTGTGTTTTGCGCAATGGCTGTATCACCAGAGTCAAACTGACTATTCTGAAGGGCAATACTCATCTGGATGCACAGACTCTGTGATATTTGTTTTTGCTTTTTAAATGAGCCCCTCAGTCATTCCGAAAGAAACACATTTGCCCTTCACTATCGGTAGGGACACACACGCATATGCTTAGAATGACTCTCCTGAAGCATGCATTTCTCCTTTTTGCTACAAAAGCAATTGCTTTGATTTTCTTTCAGATTTTTTAAAAATAAAAGGTGTGTTTTATTTATACACACCCATCTGTAGAAAAATAAATACAATAATCAGGCATTAATGAAGCATTTACCTTCATGCAGCACCATAAAAGGCATCCTACAAAGGCAACTATCTATCCAAAATATGTGCACAAACACCCTCACGTACCCGGGATAAAGACACACAAATACTACAGGGAGGATAATCATAAAAAGGTATTATATCGCTCCATCGAGATTAGCTCCTTTGTTAAATGAATATGTCCTTTTTCAACAAAGAAAACACTCTGCAAATTCAGAATGATTTAGATTTTTAAAAAGCAGACATTAATGTAGATCAGCACGATTCCACACAACCAACCTCTCTGCTTGAAACTGGACTCCCCACACCTTACTGAAGCCACAATTCCCCTGCACAAACTCCCATCCACCACCCCCCACGCACACCCAACTCCCCACCAACCTCACAGGGGTTCCTGGGCTGGTCCATGGAATCTGATGACATCACTCTCTCTTCCTTCCTGGAATTCTAAACCCTGCTGCTCTCCCCTTGCACACAGCTACCATCTCCATGGCAACCTCACCTCCTCCTGCTTCCCTATTGGTTTCATGGAGCAGGATACACAAAAAGGTTTTCCGTTCTCCCCTCACCACCCGCCCCCAAAAAATGATGCTTTCAACAGGAACCTGAGCTAAATTTAGCTACTTGGGATTCAGAGTCCTATGACTAAGAAAACAGAGAAATGTCCTCCTTCCTATAGCCACCCTCCGCTCAACCCCACCCCAAATAGCTGCTTCACCTTCTCTTTAGACCCCAACTCAAAGCAAGTGGAACTATCTGCTGAGCTTTAAAAACACCTGGTCTGTCCCACATAGAATATTCTCACACCCACCTCTACACCCAACAAGAAAGAACAACAACAACAAAAGAACAAATATAAAAGCATCCACTGTTCAAAGAACCGTTAGGACGTGTCATGAGCTGAGCTTCAGTCGTCTGCTGCCTCCTTCCATCCTAAGCCAATGATCAGGAACTCCATGCCTAAGGCAGAGTTCCCAAAATCACCAAAGGCTTAGAAAACCAGATCCTCTTGCTATTTGCTTAATATTATTTCCTCCAGCAGAGAAAGAAAAGGAGGAGGAAAAGGGGAGGGAAGTGAAGTAGAAAGATTGCATAACTGAGTGACCAAACCTGCTAATATGCCTAGAAGCATAAATCCTCGGTCTAACTTTCCCTTCCAGAGACCGACCTGCTATGTAAAATTTTGACATCCCTCACCTAAAGCAGCAGCTCCCACACAGGAATGTTACAAGAATTACTGACAAAATTAATGTAAAGTAGTTTAAGTCCCTCGACCAAAGAGACTGAACAAACAGAGAGTAAGTTGACATCATTAGTAGTGAAATTCCTGTGGATATTCACGGAAATCTATAATCCTCAGGGGAAGAACGTGAACTTCTAGAAAATTATCCTTTCATAATCACAGACACAGCACGAAGTGTGCATAATTTCTGGAGCCACCACAAATAGTTCCCCAAAAGGTATCTACTTCCAGTAAAATCCAGCTACTTTTTGACTAGTACTCAATTTGGGAGCTGGCCCTACTTTTTCTTTGCCTAACTCTAATTTTGAAACTGCTACTTGCTCTTCCTAAATGACTGAATGTGGACCAGGGTTTCATTTTCCAGCTCAGCTGCCCATTTCTAGGGAAATAATTTTTTCTTAGAGCCATATTTGATAGCTAAACACTGAGTCAACCCAGTGGCTAGTTATATATGACTCTAAAGGACAAAGCATCTATTGTAACCAAGAAGGAAAGGCTCCAAGCAGGTCAGAGCCTTACAGTATGAAGATGAGTGGATTAAAATAAGACACACGCAGGAAAACTGAATTTTGTGTTTGCAGAGGGCAGAGACTCAGCTCCAGGGCACCAACTCTCCAACAAAAAAATAGACATGAAAGGAACATGATTTAGTATAACAAAAAATAGTCATTTGCTCCAAACAGAATTTAAACAATTTGGCAAAGTCAAAATGTCCCATCAGTTAATACAAAGGCATCCAGAATAAGCTTTACAACTATTACAGAAAACAGCAAAGGATGCAGTGTTTGGTTCCTGAACAACTGAAACTCACATGGGGCGGGGAGAGGGAGGAGGAACAAAGACTGATTAACTCATCTCTGAGATCTGTGCTTCCCCCTCTCACCCCAGGTGGACTTGCAACAAGCCACTCCTTGTGTGAAACCTTTCCTGGTGCTCAGGATGGTTGTGCACAGGTTTCCTTGTGTCAGATGGTTCCACAGGCTAACTGATGAACACTCTTCTAAAAGGTCTCCTTAATACTCTAAAAAACAAACACGTTAGTCACCTTATTCCACAATGGGAAAACTGCCCATCCAATCAATTACCGAGCTCCACTTCTGTTAGTTATTATGAAATCTATCAACAATGGTGTGAACTAAGTGGACTCCTGCAAATAAAGCTCTATTTATCTACTCCTTTCGTTCAAACATGCATTAAACGCACTTACAATGTGCCAGGGGTTTTATACGGATTGTCATTAATTCTCAAAAATAAAACCAAAACAACTGCAAGTTGCATATATTCCTAACTCTCTTTGTACACAGAGAAACAATGGCTCCGGAGACGTCAATGTGACCAAGGTCATATAACTCATTATTTAATTTTTTCAAAAACGAAGATTCTAACCCAGATGTGTTTGGACTCCAAAGCTTGTGTTTTTGTCTGCTTGGCCTCCCATTTACAGACAGTTGAGGTTGGAAAGGAACAGTCAGAAATCATTTGTATCTGTGTTTTCTTATCTCATCAGTAAAATATAAGTTGTTTGACATCGAGGTCAAAGTTATAATTTTTACATATTACTAACAGTATTAAACCCTAAGCAGGCACTCAATACTTATTAATCTATTATTCTAATCCTATTAGTCTAAACTTCTGGACAAATGGCAATGATTCTACTCAGATCTTTTTAAATTAAAACTGGCTTGAGAAATTACATGCTGAAGTGAAATGACAAAACTTAAGATAACATATTCTGGAATTTAATAATATTTGAGATGACCAAAATTATATCTTTCATAATGCCTACACTGGCCCAGGCATAATGTCCTAAGGCCAACACAGTCTGATCTGCTGATTTTAATCTATAAACCCTAATGCAGTCAGGATCTATACATTAGATTTATGATTTTTCTAAATTCTGCATATAGAACCAGAGCATTTCAAAGTATTTCTCCAGGGATTCCACTAAATTAAATCAGCTGTGAGAGGACCATGCTAAAGAGGCCAAGGTCACATGTCTGATGCCCATGTGAGCCAGTCAGCATCACTCTCTCCCCTGCCATCATATGCACCCTGCTGATACACCTCTGGGTTTACTAAGAAATTAACACATAGTATCCTTCTGAAAAAGGTAAGATGTATCCACCAATACCACATATTAAAATTGACTTTTATTCCTGAGAAAACTCTGAAAGCTATTGCTTTTCAGAAAATATGCCCAATCATTCTTTCTTTCTTTCAGTATTTACTCAACACCTACCACATGCCAGTTGGTAAGGCTCAAAGGCTAGCACTGGAGGACAAATAAACACAGCTATGTGTGGTATGTGATACAGCAGAGATGTGTATGTACAGTGAAGAGCACACAAGACGAATGGCTCAATCTAGAAGGTGTGGTGGAGAATGAGCTCCAGGAGTTTACTTAGGAAAATAAGGCAGGTGAGAGTCTTGTGGGGAGAGAGAAGGAAGATATGAAGGTCCAGTCAGAAGACAGCACGACAAATTAAGGGGACTTTCGAGCATTTTTCCGAGGCCAGACTGAGAACTGAGAGATGCGACCGACCAGCAGAGAGAAGGCAAGGCAGCATGATTTTCTACCTCCTCCAGGTTAGGTTTTCCTAAACTGTCTTACTTTGACAGATTTCCACAGAGTTGGGGGGGAAATTTTTCAATACCATGTAGAATTCCTCTCCTTACAGTTTCCATGATAAGAATAAAAGTTAATCAAAAGCCTCTCCACCAACAAAATGAAAAGGCAACCTACTGAATGGTAGAAGCTATGTGCAAATCATAGACCTAATAAGGGTTAATATCCAAAATATACAGAGAACTCACACAACTCAACAGCAGAACAACAATCTGATTACAAAAGGAACAAGGGATCTGAATAGACATTTTTCCAAAGAAGTCATACAAACGGCCAAGTACCTAAAAAGGTGCTCAACATCACCAATCACCAGGGAAATGCAAGCCAAAATCAACGTAAGATATCACCTCGTATCTGCTACAATGGTGAGTATCAAAAAGACAAGAAATAAGTGCTGGCAAGAATGTGGAGAAAAGGCAGCCATTCCATACTGTTGGTGGGAATGTATACTGGTGCAGCCACTATGGAAAACAATATAACAGTTCCTCAAAAAACTAAAAATAGGACTCTCATATGGGATCCAGCAGTCCCACCTCCAGGTACTTATCCAAAGGAAAGCAAAGCACTAATTCAAAAAGATAGCTGCAATCCCATGTTCACTGCAGCATTATTTACAATAGCCAAGACATGGAAACAACCTAAGTATCCACTGATAGATGAATGGATAAAGAAAATATGAGGTATTATTCAGCCATAAAAAGGAAATCCTGCCCTCTGTAACAACACAGACGGACCCTGAGGGCATCAGGCTAAGTGAAATAAGTCAAAGATAAATACTGTAAGATCTCACTTATATGAGGAATCTAAAAGAAATTAAAACAAACAAACAAAAAAAACCCAAAAAAGCCCTAATAGAGAAAAGATTGCTAGTTGCCAGGAGGCGGGGCAGTTGCTAAGAGAGTAGATCTTAAAAGTTCTTGTCACAAGAGAAAAAACTGGAACCATGTGTGGTAATGGATGTTAACTAGATATACTATGATGATCATTTTGCAATATATACATATATTGAACCATGTTGTATACACCTAATAATGCTATATTTCAATTCTTTTTTTTTTTCCCCCTACTTTTGGCCACCCCGAGGCACATGAAGTTCCCAGGCCAGGGATCAGATCCAAGCCACAGTCACAACCTGAGCCGCAGCTGCAGCAATGCCTGATCTTTAAGGCACTGTGCCGGGTCAGGGGTTGAACATGCGTCCCACTGCTTCCAAGACACTACTGATCCCATTATTCCACAGCGGGAACACCTCAACGATATCTTAATTTTTAAAAAAAAAATAAAGGTCAAATCGAGGTGCATTCCTCTGAGAATGAAGGCTTTAGTGACTGAAAACATCTAATGAAGAAGTGGTTCTATCTGTAGGGCAAAACCCAAATTTGCTGCTCTGAGGCAGAAGGAAAGTTAACTTATTCTTCTCAGAGAACTGGCTTTAAAAGTGACCAATGGAGTGTATTCATCAATTTTCCTTTGCAATGGCTGTCTGAAACTCTTGGTGTGTTGAATATTTGACTAGTAAATTTAGATTAATAGAAGAAGCATCTTCATGTCCATACAACATTCCTAATACATAAACACATAAATGCATGTGCATTGCATACTCACATCCTACCAGCTCTGACAGGCGAAGGATTAGGACATGTACGAGAGGACGAGCGATCTATAAGCTGAAGCAATCACAGGATAAAAGAAGAATCCAATTTTTAAGCAAACTTCTTACTGAAGTGACTATATATACAGAAAAAATCATAAGTATACAACTCAATGAACTTCTACAAAATGAACCTACCCATGTAACCAGCAATTAGGTTTAAAAAAAAAAAAAAAATGACACTGTCAGCACTCTGGAAACCCATCGAGCACATCTGCAAAGTAACTCCTACCAGCTCACAGCAATGACTTTAACACCACAGATTCATTCTGCCTGTTTTTAAACTTCATATAAATGAAATAACACACCATGTGCTTTTGTGCTGGCTTCTTTTACCCCACACTACATTCGTGAAACTGATCCATTTGTTGAATAGAGCAGTAGTTCACTTGCTGTCATTACTATAAAGTATTCCATTTTATAAATACAACCCTAATGTATTGAAAAACATTTCAGTACTGTTGAAAAGCATTTCTGTTATTTCCAGCTTGAGGTTATTACTAAAAATGCTGCTACATATGTACATTCTTGTACATGTCTTTTGGTGCACATAAGTACACACTGGGTATTATCAGCAGTGGAATTACTAGTTATAGGGTACAATTGCCGATTTTCCCAAGTTATGCCAACGTGCATCCCCATTAGCAGCGTATGAGGGTTCCCAGTGCTGAACAACCTTACCAACCCCTGATAATGTCTGCCTGTTCGTTTCAGTCACTCCGGAGTTAGTGCAGATGTGCCTCATTGTGGTTCTCTGCTTTATCCTGATGATGAATGATGCTGGCCACTTTGGGGACATTTGGCTCTCCCTTTTGATGAAATACCCATTCATATTTCTTGTTCCTATTTTTTTTTTTTCTGGCTTGTTCAAAGACTGATTTATAGGATTTCTTTTATATATTGATTTGTATGAGTTATTTATATATATTCTGAACCTCAGCCAGATACCTATATTGCAAATGGTCTTCTCCTACTCTGTGGTATGCCTTTTTATTACCGTAATGGTGCATTTTAATGAAAAGAGAGTCCTGATTTTAATGTAGCTGATCTATCACTTCTCCCTTTATGGTTCCTACTATGTCCTGGTTCAAGTAAAGAACATCATGAAGACAGTCACATACGTCCTCCTCTAGAAACCCGAATGAAGCAGCGTTTTAAAATTCCCAGGCACATCATGTACGTCTATATAATGCACAATCCGTGAGGAACGCATGATCACACGAAATTAAATTCATTCACCACCTTTTACGTGCTCAGGACTGTGTTAGGTGCTCTAAGAGACAGAAGTAATATATAAGAGCAGATCCCTGACCTAAGTGAGTATTAATCTTAGCTGACAGCATGACACTTAAATATTAGGGGTGAGGATTTTGAGATAAGAGCTCAAAAATAACAATCCTTTATTATCCTCAGCTCTCCAAACAAATTTCTACTTCAATAGGGAACAGCAGGACAAAGGCATGACTTTGTTACTGCGTCAATACAGCACATCTACAAATCACGTCATTTACCGATTTTCAAAAGAGTACAGCAAAGATTCCAATAAGGCAACAGCTACAAATTTAGTATGTTATACTAAACTACCTAAAGAAATAGCCAAATCCAGAAATTATGCAATTTTTCCCAGAAAAAGAAAAGAAATCTCATTCTAGATTCTAGAGAAGAATATGGCAGAGAAGGGGAAAATGCATACATTCATATGTGTGTACACACACACACAAACACACTCACACAACCATACAACGCTTTTTTTTCTTACATGTTTTTAAATTTTCTTGTCCATAATTACTTCTTTTCTTTCTGATCTCGGGGGGAAAAGTTACTTTTAAAAAAGGCCAAGGAGTTCCCATCATGGTGCAGTGGTTAACGAATCCGACTAGGAACCATGAGGTTGCAGGTTCGGTCCCTGCCCTTGCTCAGTGGGTTAACAATCTGGCGTTGCCGTGAGCTGTGGTGTAGGTTGCAGACGTGGCTCGGATCCCAAGTTGCTGTGGCTCTGGTGTAGGTCAGTGGCTACAGCTCCGATTCGACCCCTAGCCTGGGAACCTCCATATGCCGAGGGAGTGGCCCAAAGAAATAGCAAAAAGACAAAAATAAATAAATAAATAAATAAAAATTAAAATTAAAATTAAAAAGGCCAAGCTCGGAGTTCCTGTAATGGTGCAGGGGAAACGAATCTGACTAGGAACCATGAGGTTGCAGGTTCAATCCCTGGCCTTGCTCAGTGGGTTAAGGATCCGGTGTTGCCATGAGCTGTGCTGTAGGTCGCAGATGCGGCTCGGATCTGGTGGTGCTATGGCTGTGGCTGTGGGGTAGGCCAGCAGCAACAGCTCTGATCAGACCCCCGGCCTGGGAACCTCCCTATGCCACAGGTGCAGCCCTAAAAACGGACAAAAAACAAAACAAAACAAACAAAAAAAAGCCAAGCTTGGAGTTCTCATCATGGTTCAGCAGTAATGAACCCAACTAGTATCCACGAGGACTCAGGTTTGATCCCTGGCTTCGCTCAGGGGGTTATAGGATCTGGTGTTGCTGTGATCTATGGTGGAGGTCACAGACATAGCTCAGATCCCACATGGCTGTGGCTGTGGTATAGGCCAGCAGCTATAGCTCCAATTTGACTCCTAGCCTGGGAGCTTCCATAAAAAGACGACCAAAAAAAAAAAAAAAGGCCAAGCTTAAGAAAGAAAGTACCCTAGTAAGCTAGGGATCATATATATATGTCTCTCATATATGAGAGAGCCTTTTATAAAAGATAAATCTAGGGAACTTCAATCCCAGGATGAGACGTTAAAGGCATAAAAGGAAAGAATAGCCATTAAACCAATGTAGATGAGCAGAGTTTTTAAACCAAATAGAGTCATCAATTTTTCTTTATTTTGTAACAAGCATTAAAATAAAATTAGGTTAAATAAGGCCACCTTATAAAGATGACATCTAAGCTAACAGGAAAACAAGAAGGGTCATCCTAGTTGGTCCCAACCACATATGCTGGTTGATTCGCCCCCATCAATTCCAACTCACTTCTTCCACGGTCTGCGATGGTCTCTGCCCCCAATCTGTCCTTCATTCTGAGCGCTGTCTCTGCTCAAACACATCAAGGTTTCATGGCCTGCTTGAACTAGGAACTGCACCCGGGTGCTTCTCATGCTAGAGCACCTCTAATATTTGACAAGCGGCATACCAAAGACAGCAGAGAGCTGCCAACGTGAGCCAGGTCTCAGGAGCCCCAATCCCCTTCCACAGTGCCTTAGAAGACTTAGAAGGAAAGGTGCCTGACTGCTGCTACATCAGAACCTCTGCCCTCCTGCCACTTCAGAAGCAGCTTCTGTACAACTGCATGTGTATCTACAATTATCCCAATAAAAATTTCCATTAAAAAAAAAAAAAAGGCAGCTTTTGGAATTCCCATTGTGGCTCAGCAGTAACGAACCCGACTAGTACCCGTGAGGACACAGGTTCGATCCCTGGCCTTGTTCGGTGGGTTAAAGGATCCGCCATTGCCGTGAGCTGTGCTGTAGGTCGCAGACGCAGCTCAGATCCCGCATTGCTGTGGCTCTGGCGTGGGTCGGCAGCTGCAGCTCTGATTCGACCCCTAGCCTGGGAGCTTCCATGTGTCACGGGTGTGGCCCTAAAAAACAAACAAAAAATAAATAAATAAATAAGAAGAAGAAGAAAGAAAGAAAAAAGGCAGCTTTTTAAGCCTCAAAACTTCCCTATAAACAATAAATAATTGGTTCGCCTCCTTCCTCTCTCCAGTGTCAGCTTTTTATATACCACAGGCATGAGGCTTTAGCATGCCTAAAAAGGAAAGATGATAATAAAAAAAGTTCAAAATGATGTTTAAAAATATTTTAATCACTATCTTCCTCTTAGAAAAGAATTTCTTTCTGAGAAGAGTTCAGGCCTCACATATAACTCAGAGTATGGAAGAACATCTATTGCCTTTGGATCCTGGATTTGAGTTGACCCTGCCTCTCTGACGCTAGCTCTGCAACAATGGGCAACCAGTTTCCTCATCTGCAAATCAAATTAAGGGAACTTCATATTAAATGAGATAATACGAGTCTGATACTTGGTAAATAATATCCACTCAAAAAACAAACAAACAAGCAAACAAACACAGTTTAGCTGCCCTCTCTTCTTCACCTAAAAGGGAATTTGGCAGTGGAGTGGGTGGCCTGCTCCCTGCAGCAGGTAAAAGTCCCGGGCCAGGGACCAAACCTGAGCCACAGCAGTGACCCAAGCTGCTACAGTGACATCATGGGGTCTTCAAACCCGATATGCCACAAGGGAACTCCCCTAAAAGAGAATTTTAAAAGATAAAGGTGAGAAAGAATATCCTACTGGTAAACTGAGCAGCTGATGGTTAAACACTATCAGGTAATTCTCCATTAGCTTCAATGCTATATTGCTAAGACTCATCTACAAGAGGGGTAACCATGTGATCTATCTAAAGAAACCCCGATTTCAAACACTGACCCATTATTCCCACTAACATCAAAATATTCCAGAAATACACACATTTCCATTTCCAAACTATATCTCCCAGACAACCGTTCTACCTAGAAACAGCATAAAATTTTTTCATTGGACAATAGAGCCCACATTCTGCTCAGGGAAAAATGTGATCACCGCATCTACAATAGGACAAAAGGACACTAAAAGTGCGGATAGGTCCGGAAAACAAACCAGTGTTCCTGAGAATTTATTCCTACATAGAATTTTACATATTCTACCCTAATGAGTCCACATTTATGCAACAACATGAATACAACAGCCAAATGGACCAGGCTGAAACTGCAAGGACCCAGATGAACCCCTAGGCACACAGCGTTTCCACAGTTACCAGCTAGATCCAGAAAACTGAAATTCAAACACCAAGCATATATCTGACCCAGACAGTTGAAGAGGCATCTGAACCAAATGAGAACACCAAGTTTATACCTAAAATACATCTCTGGTGGAGTCTGGAAGTCCCACAGCTCAACTACTAGTCCCTGCAGCTGAGCAGCACCACAAAGTCCGCTGTCACCCTGTGCTGAGGGCCTGAGACACACTGGGGAGTTGAGAAGCGGGCCAGATTCAAGCCTGTGTCACAGCACAGAAGGCAGGTCCCCACCCCAGCTACAATGCTACCTGGGTTGTGAACACGAAACACCTTTCTACCTCTACTGGGCTTAAAGTCACTGTCCAACTCCCTCTGTGGACACAGCCAGAAAGGGCCAGTGATACTCAGGGCATAACGTAAATAAACTGTGCCAAGAGTCTGGAACCCTTTGGAAAGGATGCCAGGATTGACAAAAATTAAAACATAGAGAGGCTTGGGTTTCCCCGTCTGCTTGACATTCTCATGTTCCCAGTACCCACTTCCAGCAAATATCTCCCAAGTCCAGAAGGAAAGCCTTTCGGCATCTGTCTTTAATTTGGCCCTTCGCCCTCCTCCCTCTTACTCCTTCTCCTTCCCCTCCTCTTCCTCCTCCCTACTCCCCCTCCACAAAGAATATATAGACACGTACACTTTTTTTTTTTTTTAAGGTCTCTTGAAAACAAATGGAGAAGAGATTAGAGAGGAAAGGAGACTAGAATGGGGAAGATAAACTGGACCGGAGAAGAGGGCAGTTCACAGAACGAGGCACAAAGAGAGACCAAGACGGCTGCTCTTGAGCCCCAGCAGTAAGGGCTGTTTCTGATTAGGTGAGTCCAATTTCAGAGCTAGCTGCACAGGAAGTGCTCAGGGGCCCTCTTGGTCGGCCCCATCCCAAACACACTGAAAACCTTTGTACCAGAGCAGGCCCATCTGGAATCAGTTAGGACCAGGCTCTTTGCAGGCCTTTCCTTTAAACCAACCCCTTCCCCCCAGCAAAAAAAAAATCACACACACACACACACACAGCCAACTCTCTAAAACCACCAGGCTGAGCTTTCCCACCCACAGCTTTCTCACCCCTTCCCCCCAAATCACCGTTCAGAAAACATCTCTCCATCTCCAGTTCTGGGGTCACCACAAACAAAAGAGGCATATAAGAATATAAAACATTCAGAGAACCAGCATCCTCATCAGGCCCAGCCTCCCTCCCCCAGAAAATTACAGTATTAATTTTAAAATAATTAAAATCCCGCTTTACACAATATGGAATTTTTTTTAATGTTATTTTTAGGAATTCAAAGTGGCCGACTTTTTTCTTTAAGCATTTATATGAAGCATATCCTTTATGAAACTTTTTCTTTTTGTCTGTCTCCTACATCAGAAGCAAAAAAAAAAAAAACAGAAAAAGAGAAACTGGGATAGTTCCGCCTCTCAAAAGGGAAAAAGGTTTTGCACTCACACTCCTAAGTTAAATCACCAATATTCGTTTTTGCAGGAAGTCGGGTTTAGTGATGCTCTTGGGTAATGTTGTAAATGCCTAGAACTGAGACCTGGCAGACCTGGAGGACAGTCTTGAGGGCAATTAATTCGCCATGTGGGTCTTTCCGGGTCTCTGTCTTCTCGCTGGTAAAACATGGGCATGAGGCAGATTCTCTAAGATCATTTCCAGCATCACTGCCCCCTCTCATTCCACACACCTAACAGAAATAGGAGTGGTACATGATTAGCCTCCAGCTTCACCCAGGAGGCACACCGTTAAGGCAATTTTTTTTTACTGTCCCCAAAGGCCATACAGAAAGGAGTTCGGTGTGTGGTGGGGGAGAATGGGCAGAGACTGTCAGCTGGCCTGACGCTTCTATAACCCCCTTCACACTGCTTAGTGACGGCGTAACCAAGGCAGAGGGTAAAAAGGTTAAAGACAAGTCCCAGCCTAGTCACCTGGGCCCAGCAACCTGATCAGAGAAGTGTGGCATGGAGTCCCCGTCGTGGCTCAGTGGAAACGAATCTGACTAGCATCCATGAGGACACAGATTTGATCTCTGGCCTCGCTAAGTGGGTTAAGGATCCGGCAACGGCATTGCCGTGAGCTGTGGTGTAGGTTGCAGACGTGGCTCGGATCTGGTGGTGCTGTGGCTGTGGTGTAAGCTCCGATTTGACTGCTAGCCTGGGAAACTCCATATGCTGCTGGTACAGCCCTAAAAAGACCAAAAAAAAAAAAAAAGAGAGAGAGAGAGAAAGAGAAGTGTGGCATGAAGACCTGGAGAATTAAGTTCACAAATAAACTACTGAATTGCACTCTCTCATTTGTGCTTAGTTTAGAAGCTTCTTATTTATTTAATTGATCTCAACAAATATTTATTGAATTACCAAGAAGGCCAGACCCTCTGGGGAATACCAAAAACAATCAGAAACTGCCCTCTCCTCCAGGAATTTATAATCTACGGAAGAGACACAGATGTTCAGAGGTGATTTTAGCTCCAGACCTGACAACACTGAGGTCATTATAAAGTACGGCGAAGGGTCCCCGAGGGCCGCTTCCTCCCCCACCTCACCCTCTGATCTCTCATCTTCCTCCTTCTGTTCAAATGTGAAGAGGGGTCTAATCTGAAAATGATCAAAATTATTCTGTGAAATTTAAAAGCCAACATTTAAATAAACTGCCTAAACTCATCACAGGGTTCGATAAATGCTAAATAAGTAATTTATACACCTGAAGAGAAGGGCAGGCTCACATAAACCATCCCCCAAACACACCGTCACCAGCGCAGGAGCACAGCAAACCAGCTCACAGTTATACCCATGGCAAATGGGAACCAATTCTTGCCTTTAGCCTGGGTTCTGGGGATTAAGAACCAGAAGAGCAAGTAAAAGGTCTGCAATTAGAACAGTCACAGGTCCAACAGCCTTGCCCTCAGCCACAAGCAGACAGCAGGAATTACCACAGACCACGTGTAAGGTTTTGGCAGGAGGTGTGTACCACGTACTACCACCTGCCTTCACTCTCACCAGCGTGATCGATGTTTCCCTATAACTAAAACTGGTCCAACGAGGGTCTAGTTAGAGGGCCTGTTTTGCCACTGTACCTCTGGAAGAAGAGAGAAAAAGAATCTCATAAAACTGATAGCTCTTTCCTTAACCTCGTATCCCAGGTAACCTGAAGGACAAGTAGGCTCCTTTGCCTGGGCCACTGACCAGGGTATCCTGCTGTGGGTAAGTTCCCTAAAAACACACCCTCCTCAGGGAATTAATTTCCCCCTTTCCCTAAACTGGCAAGACTCCAAAGGTACTCAAAGAGAAGTAAGAATCTGGGGGGCAGACGGGGGCGGTGGGGGGTCCAGGAACAGCAGGGGCACCTTTCCTGATGTTCAAAACATGGAACTGAACTGTAGGAGGCGCATCCGAGGGATCTGGCCCACCCCCTAAATGTTTCTACAGTTCAAATTGGGCATAAAGAACTAGGCAGCTCGGCTGATGCCCCAACCAGCTCTGAACGAAACTGGGCTGGTCAGGATTCTTCGTGGCAAACAGCAGTTAAAGGGGCCAATCAAAACTCTCGGCCCTGCCAAAAAATTGCAGCCTTTTCCTTAAAGGGAAAACACTTCAAGGTGAGTATTCATGTGTTGTAGTTTTGAAAAGAGAAGAGGAGGTTTTAGATTTTCTGAATTCCTACCTTCTGTGAACTTTATTTCTATAAATTCCTTTTCCTGTATTTGTTGTCCTCTGTAACAACACCAGGGCTGCTGCAGACAGTAACAGAAAGCGAGCTGGGATTCTACAGAAAGGTGGCCACAAGCCAAACACTGCATTTGACCGAAGGAAGCTTGGTATCCACCTTCATCTTAGGAGAGGCCTGGGAGTCAGCCCACTGCTACTTGAGGGCAGTCTGGAGCCTTCTCCCAAAGAGTTTTCCCCTAGGTCCTCACTTTCCCTCCTGCCTCCTCCCTGTTCTCTGACCCCGTCCCTGCTGCCACGCAGCTAAAATGCTAGAGCAGGGAGTGTCCGACGTGGCTCAGTGGTAACAAACCCGACTAGTATTTGGACTCAGGTTCAATCCCTGGCCTCCTCAGTGGATCTGGGTTAGGGAGCCAGTGTTGCCATGAGCTGTGGGGTAGGTTGCAGATGCAGCTTGGATCTGGAGTTGCTGTGGCTGTGGCATAGGCCTACAGATACAGCTCCGATTCGACCCCTAGCCTGGGAACAGGTGCGGCCCTAAAAAGACAATCAATCAATCAACCAATTGATCAATCAAATGCTAGAGCAAACTGCACACTGATGCAAATGTCTCAAACAGCAAGAGGCAGCGTGGTACAGGGCTGGGCTTCTCAAACTAACTGTGTCAACCCTTTTCTTTTGTAATTTCTATTTCATCGTACTTTTGTAAAATGCAATAAAATGAATTGCTTAAAAAAAAAACGAAGACATATAAAATACAAGCCCAAACGTTTTACGATTTAACACTCATAAAATTACTCCATCAGATTGCTATAAAAGTTTCTACTTGCTTATCATCAAGCTCTGTACCTATCTTGCAGTGAGTCGACAGTAAACAGTGGACTAACACTGGTCTTCAAATGACACTATGAATAGTACTGGAACAGTGAAATAAGAACAAACAAGCTTTGGTGCCACACAGTCTTTGGCATGAATCCCACCTATTAATTACATGACTTTGGATGTATCATTCAATTTTTCTCAATTTCAATTGCTGCACTTATAAAATAAAAATGAAATATCACCAAATACTTTGCAGGTTATGGAAGGATTAGGAAAATAGAATAGCAAGGAGCCTCGTGCAGTGCCTGAGTTAACCTAGGAATCCTATTATTATCAGATTCTTTTAGATTATTTCCCTTCATCATTCTCTTTTAATCCAAAAGCAATTCTAATTCCAATACAGCCTAACCTCAGGAGTTAGTATTTTCATACTACCTATAACTAGCAAAACCAAACATGATCTCTTATTGCCTTTTGTATGTCAGGAAAAACCAAACATTCTTGCTATGCCAAAAATGCATTCCCATGTGATTTGTAACATTTTCTGTTTAATCCAAAATATATTCTAATTTGATTTATAGTCAAACTCTTCACAGCTCCTTCACCAATTCTGCTGTCATTCAAGCTTCGCTGTTATGTTTACTAAATGCTGAACAGATGCAAGACGACTATTTATAAAGTATGTAAAGGATTAAAAAGAATAACAAAAACATGCCATCCCAGTTTAGAATTCTCATTCCCCCCTCCCCACACCCACCCGCTCAACATGCTGGGGAGGCTCTTCATTTAAGGCCCACTTCTGCCACTTCATGACCCATGATAACCTTCGGGAAGACGCCTCCCTCTCCAAGCCTCACTCTTACTATCGAATGAAGCTCCCTGTTGGACTTCATCAAGGGTCAGTATACTCAATACGCTCCACGTTACTCACGCCCCAGGCTCCTCTCCCACTCCTTCCCCTTCGACTGTAGACAGTTCTAACAGCCGTTCTCCCACCCCTGAACTGGTTATATTCAGTTTGCCCACCCAAGACCGAGGCCACACCAGCACTCCTCTTATTTTTCCCTCACAACAAGCACCCTTCAGTCACTAGGGAGATGCAATCCACCTGATCCTCCAGGATCTCCAGCTCTCTTCAGGCCTAGATTCATTCTCTTACATACGTCTCTTTGGTATTCACCACATGGAAGCTCCATGGAAAGCCCCAAAAAATCCAATCCAACATTTTGATAGACTAATGAATTATGTTTATAATTTAAAATAAAAGGATGGGAGAGAGTACTGGCAAACACATATCTGATAATGCACTAGGAACAAGAACATATAAAGAATTCTCAAAACTCACTAAGAAAACAACCAACTGCATTTTTAAAATGAGTAAAGATTTAACAGACCCAGAGTTCACTAGTAGCCTAGCCCTTAAGGATCTGGCACTGTCACTGCTGTGGCTCAGGTCACTGCTGTGGCATGGGTTTGATCCCTGGCCTGGCAACTTCTGCATGCCACAGGCACAGCCAAACAAAAAAAAAAAATTAGCAGACCCATCATCAAAGAGATCCTGATGACAACCACACAAATGAAAAGCTGCTCAACACCATTAGTATTTAGGGACGTGCCAATTAAAACCACAAAAAGATACTACTACGTACCCACTGGAATGACTCGGATTTTTTTTTTTTTAAGCTGATGATATTAGATAGCAGAAAGAACGTGGAGCAACTGGAACTCTCTCAAACATTCAGTACTAATAGGAATGCAAAAATGGCAAGCAGTTCCTTATAAAGTTAAACATATACTGAGGTTATGAGCCAGCAACCCAACCCTGTTTACACAAGAGAAATGAAGATATACGTCACACAAAAACCTGTACACAAATATTTACTGCAGTCTTATTCATAGTTGTCAAATGCTGGAAAGAACCCAATTGTCTATCAGCTAGTGGACGGAAACATAAATTGTGGCACAAACATAAATGAGTGCTCGATAATGAAAGGGAATGAACTACTAATCCATAAAACAGCACGGATGAATCACCTAAAAAAAAAAACACAAAGTGAAAGAGTTCACTCAAAATGCCACACAGTGAACAGAAATCAGATCAGTGATTGCCAGCAGCTGGGGATGGAACAAAGAAGGCCTGACTAGAAAGGGACCCAAGGCCACGTGGTAATGAATGCACTCAGTATCTTTTTTTTGATAATCAATGCATGACTACATAACATTTGTCAAAACTGACAGAAAGGTATACCTTAAAATGATTAATTTTACTGCATATAAATTACCTCAATAAGCAAACAAAAATATATATAATCTCCCTCAAAAAATTATAATAGCCCCCTTCCATCATAGAGGAGTTAGCACAACAGCTAAGGATACAGGTGGGGTAAGGAAGCAAGAAATTATGGGAAGGCACAGGCCACAAGTTCTCCAGTGGCACAGCAGGCTCACGATCCTGCTTGGGTTGCTGCTGTGGTGAGGGTTCGGTCCCTCGCCCAGGGGCATCCTCCTGCCAGGGGCACGACCAAGGACACAGGCTGGCTCAGGGAGGTGGAGAACTCTGAGAAGGTTGGGGAACTGTAGGGACACTGGAAGCCAGAGCAAAGACGAACCAGAGGGCTCACGGGCTGAGGATTCTAGGCCATGAGGAGTGGGATGCAGAGGCAGCGGAGACAGCCACTGAGGTTGGCAAACTGGTTATGCTGAGCAAATAAACCAAATGAAATAAGTAAACACACCAAGAAAAAGAGAAACCCAAGCTTCTCCCCACTTGGGCTAATACTTATAAGAATGGAAAGAGGTTGGCTGGATCTAAGATGGAGTTATCGGTATGAACTCTGGGTTTTATAATATAAAATACATAATACACACAATGATCACATTTGCACTTACTATACAAATACAAACATGCGCATAGAGAAATCCAGAAATCATTACAGGTGTACATGTATGATGTGTGTGTGTGTGTGTGTATACGTATACTCACATAAATTTTCCAGCTCTGTCTGCTGAGAGAGCCCCGAGGCAATGACACCCCAGGAGCAGTGCACATACCAGCACTCAGATTTTAGTTTCTAATCACTCTCCTCCATTTAAAAGAAAGGGACTCCTTAGAAATGGCTGCTTCCAGGGATAGGACAGGAAAAGAAGAAGACAGGCTTGGAAAATTTTCCTGTGCCAGAATGTTGAGAAGTGTCCCATGAATGATGGAGACAGGTCAACGGTATGAAGTAACCAGCATAAAGTGGGCCCTACTGGCCAAACTGGGAACAGCTGAGGATCAGAATAACTATAGAAATAGATTACAACCCATAGAATAAAACAGGAAGGAATTGCTGATGGATGGCAGGTGGACCTCTGATGAGGAACAGACTAGTGGAATAATCTCAGAATATCTTCCCACAGATAATAATCAATTGTATAATGGAAAGTGGTGACCTTAATGTGGAGAAACCTGGCAAATACCAAATAAACCTGGTGATCAAGGTTAATATTGCTGTAGTGCTAGAAGAAACAGACACAGACCTAGACACTTAAAAAAATGTCAAGGGCATGAAGGAAAGGAATGTTCCAGATTGAAGGTCTGAGGAGACATGTAACAAAATGTAACCCATATTCCTAGAGATCCTGGACCAAAAAGAAAAAGGAGACCTTGCAGGACTGCTGGCAAAACGTTAATGGGGTCTGTGGATAGTAACGTGCCGAGAGTGACTTCCCGGAGAGTTGCTGTATCCTGCTTATGTACGAAAGTCTTATTTGGGGGAACACAAACTAGAGTGCTTGTTTCAAAAAAGTTCAGAAAAGGAATAATGATTCAGGGTATATTTATATATACACACACCCATATACACACACACACGAAGAGCGTGGGCAGTGAGGCAAAAGCAATAAAATATTAACAATCAGGGAATCGAGTAAAGGAGTTTTTAGGGTTTTTTTAAAAATTGTTTTGGCAACTATTTTCTAATTATGAAATTATTTCAAAATAAATTATTTGGGGAAGAAATAACAGCCATTCTACTGTCAAGAATTGTGCAGGATGTGATATCTTTTATCTTCACAACAAAAACTGATCCTAAAGCTCAGAAGGTTAAAACTTGGTCCAAGGTCCTCCAGCTAACAAGTGCGGACCCACCCTGAGGTCCACAAACTCGAAAGCCTTCACCCTCCTACCACACCGTGCTGCCTCACTCCACAGACCACTGCTGCTAAGGGACTGCTACCCACTGCTTACTAAGGGACAGGCCAACAGCTGCACTGACCACTGAGAAGGTAAATCAGACTGTCCCTGTCCTCAAGGAATTCGGTCTAAAAGAAACAGACCTGTGAGTAGGAAAGGGGTGTTATTTGTGGTTACTAAATTTTACAGGGAACACTGGCCCTCACTCCACCACAAATGCAGTGTGACCCATCAGAGGGTGGACGGTCACTTTTGAGATGTACAGGACGAGACTATGGCCACATAGGATGTGCTTAATAAGGTCATTTAAGTGAAAGGTCTCTGACCACAGCACACAGGTACTCTCTCTGTGTCCTTTCCTCCCCACCTCCCTCCCTCCTCCAAGGCCTGAACTGCCCTGAAGAAAAAAACGGGAAGGGGAAGCAGATCTTTTTAAGGGGTCCCAAACTATTCTTCCCCTTAAGTTTTCATCACCCCAGAGGTATTCTGCATTTTGTTTAAAGGGGTCTTTTTCTAAAAAATAATGGCTGTGGTGAGACTAGAACTGTTTGGCCAATGACTAAACAAGATTACTGCCAAGTCATACCCTTGCTTTCTAGCGGTTTTCTACTCAGAGCGAAAAAACAACTCTTCAGAGCAAAAGCCTGAATCTCTACCAAAGCACCAAGAATCAGGCTCACTAGGCTCCCTGCTTCTATGACTTCGAAAGCCAAATTCACCCTCAGAGGAAGTGGGTTTTACCATCAATTATGTGGAAATTAAGTGGTTTTCTTTTCTGGTTATAAAAGGGGGTGGGGGGGAGCCTCTTGGTGTCGTCCTGAGTTGTGCAATAACTTGGGTTGAGACCATACATCACTGAGGTCAAGGGACAAAGGAAGGCACCAACCACACTGGTAACACAGTCGTACACAAGACAGTCGCTGTCCTCAGAAAATGTACAGCTTAGGGAGTTCCTGTCGTGGCTCAGCAGTAGTGAACCCCACTAGTGTCCGTGAGGATGTGGGTTTGATCCCTAGCCTCACTCCATAAGTGGCCTCGCTCAGTCCTGGAATTGCTGTGGCTGTGGCGTAGGCCAGCAGCTGTAGCTCCGATTCGACCCCTGGCCTGGGAAGCTCCATAAGCTGCAGATGTAGCCCTAAAAAGGCAAAAAAAAAGAAAAGAAAAGAAAAGAGAAAGAGAGAAAAAGAAAGAAAGGAAGGGAGGGAAAGAAAAAAAAAAATTAGTTTAGCCAGGGAGAAAGATAAATTTTAAAAAGGGTACTATGGAATGTCTAGAAAGAACACCTCCTAGATTGGAGCCAGACCAGAGGCAGGAAAGGCTTCCTTGTATGCACCCGAGGAACCTAGTTCAGCCCCCGGACACCCAGCACGGTGCTGGGTAATACCAGTTAGCTGAGATCCAAGGAACAAAAAAAATGCACTGACCTAAAATTGCCAGGTTTGTGTGCTTCCATGTTTATTTGGTGGAGAATTTTCTGAGCAGACAGGAAAAGAGCAACACAAGAAAACATACATGCAAAAGCAAAGAGGGGAAAGAAAGAGCAAGTGGTGCCATCTCACTGGGACATAAATATGAAGACCGGAGCCTGAAGGGTTTTAGCGGTGGAATAATAAACAGTTGATCATCGCAACAATTCAAAGGTAGTTTTGTTAACTTCAGTTCACTAATAAGAGAGCTGAGGCTGGTGAAAAGTTAGGTCAATTGGACAAGGTCACACAACAAATGGACGGCAGACTGGCTGTAAAACCCACCTTTTCTGCTCTACTCCCCTGAGAGTTTTACCCAGAACCTGACTAGTTCCTTGGATTCCCAGACAAATGACCTTTTCCCTGGATAGTCAACCCTTGGTATTTAACACTTTCAAAATCCCAACAGTCAACAAAGTTCATTTTAGCTTCATTTAGAGGTCAACCCGCCAATAAAATCTAGTGTACTCATTTTTTATGTTTTCACCAATGTGAATTTCTTTCTTTTCTTTATTTTTTTGGGCTGCAGCCACAGCATATTTACGTTCCCAAGCTAGGAGTCGAATTGGAGCTGCAGCTGCTGGCCTGCACCACAGCCACAGCAGTGCCAGATCCAAGCCGTGTCTGTGACCTACACCACAGCTCAGAGCAATGCCGGATCCCTGCAAGGCCAGGGATCAAACCCGCGTTTTCATGGATACTAGTCCAATTCCTTAGCGGTGAGCCACAATGGGAACTCCACCAATGCGGATTTCAATACCAAAAAAAAAAAAAAATTCCCCCCTTATGCGGCAGAGGCCTCAAAAGCTGAAAGCAGCAGTAAGAAGGCAGCCCACACAGAACTCACTGTATACTCCGTAATGCACAACACATCAGCATCTATTCTATTTGGCAGCAGGAAGAGACATAAGTTAGGACCCCACAATTATCCCCACAGAGCAGCACAGCAAAGGCAGCGCGGGCATAACAGCTACAATAATGGTACGCCAACAGTCATCTGTACTTGCAGCCAGTCACACCAAGAGCTTTTAAACACCCACATGCCTAATGCCTCCCTCTCCCCCCATAGAGGTGGGCCAATTCCTTTCCATTCTTCTCCATCCCACATAATTCCAGAGGAAGAGAGAGTCTGCTGCCAGGAGTGGGAAGCGAAGGAAGCTGCTGTACTTCAGAACACAAAAGAGCAAAAAGGGTCTGAACTGCCCAGCCTGTGGTCTACCCAGTAAAAAAGGATTTCCGCATTTCTTCTACTGTCTAAAAATGCACAGACAAGTAGCTCCTTTTGCAGGTCCCGTTCCCTGACACCTGCCCTGCCCCGGGCAGAACGGGTACCCTCTCCCCATCTCAACCAATACTTACCCCTCTCACTGCACTTAGCATATCACACATCTGCCTGGTGTCGTCTCCCCACTGTGCCAAGCTCCCGAGGACTGGGACTGTCTCGCAATCTGCCTCCCTCCACACCAGTGACAGCCAGCACCGTGTTGGTGTCCAGGGGCTGAACCAGGTTCCCTGGGTGCATACAGGCACTTCGGAATGAAACGGGAAGTAGGCAGTGGAAAAGGAAATGGTTGAACAGTAATCTGAGGTCTGAGGATCCAGGATATCTGAACAGAAATCATCATACAGTCTCTGCACTGGACCAATGTGTTGAGTGCAAAATTTACATTCAAAAATCATCCTTGGAGTTCCCTTCATGGCTCAGGGGTTAACAAACCCAATAAGGATCCACGAGGATGCAGGTTTGATCCCTGGCCTCACTCAGTGGGTTAAGGATCCAGTGTTGCTGTGAGCTGTGGTGTATGTAGGCTGCAGACTCGGCTTGGATCCTGAGTTGCTGTGGCTGTGGCTGTGGCCGACAGCTGCAGCTCCAATTCGACCTCTAGCCTGGGAACCTCCATATGCCATGGGGGCAGCCCTAAAAAAAAAAAAAAAGCATCCTTTAGGAGTTCCCGCTGTGGCACAATGGGATCAGCAGCATCTTGGGAGCACCGGGACACAGGTTCGATCCCTGGCTGGGGCACAGTGGATTTTGGGATGTGGTGTTGCCACAGCTGCAGCTTAAGCTGTGATGCAGCTTGGATCTGACCCCTGGCCCAGGGGGGCCAAAAATGAAAAAAAAAAAAAAAATCATCCTTTAAGTCTCAGAGAGAGCTCTAGAATATAAGATGACACTAAAAGTGTCATTAAAAAAAAAAAAAAACTAACTGACCACAATTTTTCATGCATGTCCCTCAAAGCAAAACAGCCATAAGAGAGCATAGCCTACACAAACTACCACAGCCCTACCACCCTGCTCCAGTTTTTCAGGGCTCCTTTTTTTGGAAGGAGGTGCTTTTTGCCCACCATTTCCCCCTACCTTCTCTACTCTCCCCTCCTCCTACAACCTACCAAAGAAACAGTGAAGGCAATGCCCCAGAATCTACAGAAAGACACATCTCCCAATTCTCCTAAGCTTTTCTCGAGGGCTGCTGGCAAGATAAGCAGTTTGTTCCCAGTTACAGCAGACTTCATCTGGGTGATGAGTGTCATCAGCAAGTCCTCGACACGGTATCGGATACAAAGGAAGATCTTAAAGACATACTCTGGCAGCGCTTTTCTCTCCCACCTGCAGCTCCACAACTGCAAGGTCTCTACCAGGCTCTGCTCTGGCTCTAATCCATCAACCCCTTCCTCCCCTGAGGACATCTGCTCTCCAATCTTCCTCACCAACTACACTCAAACAGAACCTCAAAGAGAGAGGAAGGTAAGGCAGGGAGAGGTCTGACAAGGTCCTGGGATTGTTTCCATTGAAACCCCGGGGCCATACTTTTTCTTGGATTTTTTTCTACTGAAGGAAAACTAAAATAATTACCTTCAAAAGGAGCTGATTTTTATTAGCTATTTACTTAGAATCACTGTAGTAAAAAGATGTCAAGAGCTGAAAGCAATCTCAAAAATAACTTCCTCTTGGCCCTACACTTCCCAGCTGGAGAAAGGCCCCAAGAAGTTAAGGACCGCCCAACCCCACGTACCCTGCAATGTCCAATCCTAAATGGCAAGAGCTGTATCTAATTCACCTCCAGGGTCCAACACAGTGCTCAGCACTGGATCAGCGGTTCGTGAACTGAACCAAAAGAACACAAGAAACCAGTGGGGAGTCGAGGACTCTGCCCCACGATGTTTCACTTCAAGTACACTGTTTTTCCATCACATGTGACCAGAAAGCTAGAATCTAGGGGTGATAATTTATGTGCACAGCAGACACTCTCCAGCCTCTCTCCCTTTATCTCTGACACCATTTAAAAGATTTCCAACCTCTCTATCTTCCAACTGCTCTAAAAATCATACAACACTTCTAAACAAATTTCCTAAAACATCTTCCAGTCTGACATGCTTAATAATGCTCTTCAACTGTCCTCAATCTTCTTAATGACTGTCCCTCCTTATAGCTCAACTTACCACAACCTGTCTCCCGTCCCTGTCTGTCCACCTAAGCCAGCGGTTCTCAACTGTGACTGCATACTGCCTGGGGAAGGTTTTTTAAAAATCTACTGATTCCTGGGTCCGACGCCCAGATTCCTGATTCCATTGGTCTCGTTTGGGTGTGGCCAAAGAACAAGGTTTTTAGAAGTTCCCTAGATGATTCTAATGCACAGCTGGCTAACACTGAGAACCTCTGCCCTACACCTTCAGAAATTCACTGCCTGCTCCATGAAAGACCCTAAAAATAACTACTGCCAGTTGTTCTGGACTTGCAAAATATTAGACAGCCCCACACTAGGTACACATGCTGCTAGACTGAAAGCACATTAAAACCATGCCCCTGATTCGCATCTGGCATACATAATAATACTTTGGTAAATATGTTGGTAAAGCACTATAAACAGGAGTTCCAGTCGTGGCTTAGTGGTTAACAAATCCAACTAGGAACCATGAGGTTGCGGGTTTGATCCCTGGCCTTGCTCAGTGGGTTAAGGATCTGGCATTACCATGAGCTCTGGTGTCAGGTCGCAGATGCGGCTCAGGTCTGGCGTTGCTAGGGCTCTGGCATAGGCTGGCAGCTACAGTTCCAATTAGACCCCTATCCTGGGAACCTCCATATGCCACAAGTGTGGCCCTAGGAAAAAGGCAAAAAAAAAAAAAGGCACTATAAACCATTAATAATGATGAATGGCCAGATTCTGCTAAAAGACTACAGGGGGGGGGAAAGCTATACAGGAATTTTCTGACTCAGAAACACACTTAAGCTCTAATTTTTTACCAAAGATCCAAGGTCTTTCAAATCCAGGTGGTCCTTCTGTAGCAAAAATAGCCTTCTGTGGCCAATTCCAAAGAAGCACAAGAGTATGTCACGTATTTTCCTGCCTCCATGTCTCAGCTCATACCAATATTTGTCTGTGTGGAAAATTCTTATTTGTCCTTTAAAGCCCAATTCAAATGCATCCTTAAGTCATTCCATCAACAAATACTGAGAATCTACCGAGTGTCAGGCATTGTTCTAGGCACTGGAGATACCCACTGAACAAGACACAGTTACTGGTCTCACAGTGCTTACACTCTCCTTGGGAAGCCAGACAGTAAACAAGGAGACAAATAAAAACAATTCCAGATTGTGGTTAAGTGATAATGAAGAAAATGAAACAACATAACAAGACAGAGTAATGTTGGGTGGTAACTTTCCCCCAAAGGCAGCAGCACTGGGTCAAGACCAAATCAAGAACAGGGGGCTTTACCATATTCCTTTTGACACGCCCAGCATTTAATCTCAGTATATGAATATTTCGAATGAAGAAAAAACATGAAGGTTAAAAAAAGGTAGAAGTAAAAAAAAAAAAAAAAAGGAAAGGAATCACCAAAATCAACTAAGAGTTAAGAACAGGAACCCTCACCTAAATTTCTCCCACTACGTAAGATCTGGGGCAAAGCTCCTCCTCTCTTCCATAAAGCAAGCAGCCTGGATCAGCCCGGGCGCTACTGCTCACCAGAGGTGGCATAAAAGAGAAGTGCGTGCGAACAGAGCCCATGTAGTGCTGGAGCTCACAGGCCACTCCTCAAGCAGGCAGCTACCCTTCGGCTCCAACAGAGGCGGACCACACAGGACTGCAGGTCAACGCTGCCCAGAGAAGCCAGAAATCTGAATTTCACATGAGCTCCCCCAGTGTCTAAGTGTTACATCCAAATGTCTTTAAAATACATTTGGTTGGGGTGTTAGCCAACTCTAACTCCTTCTGTTAAGGGCCAGAGCATAGGCCTATAGTTTGCAAGGCCGCCTAGACTAGACAAGATCACCTCTGAGTCCTTTCTAATTCTAACAGCCCACAGCTCTAGAATGAAATATCCTCTTAAAGAAAAATACTAAAGAAGAGACAACAGGATTAGAGGACAAAAAGGGAAAAGAAAAAAAAGAGTCTCTCTCCAAGTGTTCTCATAAAAGAGCTTCTTCATAATTCATCAGTCAGTAAATCCTTGTTAATCTGGAAAGAAAATTTCTTATCGTGGACAATAAAAAGACCAATTCCAACCTCTCCTTCACATTATAAAAGCAGCAAGTCCACTATATTTTGAGTGATCTGGAACTGAACTGTGGCTCAGCTTTTACCCACACATGCTTAATAAATACCCCTACCCCAAGCAACGGAGAATGCTTAAACAGAGGCACAACTCACATGCACGCACACAGACACACAGACAGACACACCTCACAAAGCAAGGAAATCAATTATGCTGACAGCTGGCAGGATGCCCCAAAGACACAGCAGGAATTTGATATGAACAGCGGGATAAGGAAGGAGAATGAATAATTCAGACTCCCTGATTCACTTAACCAAGTTCTGTCAGGCCCAGGCTGAGACCCACAGTTTGTGAGCTGAGCTCCCCCATCTGAAAGCAACGTGGGAATATGTGAATGGAAAGCCACCTGGCCGCTCTGATCGGGGAGACGGAAGCAAGGACCAACCTGCACCGAGAATAAGGCATGTTATATTTCCGAGAGCCCATCTTTGTGAAAGACCAAACTTGAAAGTGGACGATGTTTCATACTGTCATTAGCAAGGAAAAACAGCATGCATATTTTATTTATGCCCACCCTCTTCAAGGAGGCCTCCATTAGACTAGAAAGCCAAGGGAAACAAGATAATGGGGAAAGCAAAGGAAAAAGCCAGCCAGAAGAGTGAAAGTACACAGACAATTTCCCCACCCCCACTGCCCTGCTTCCAAGACTGAAGAAAATGCCTAGCATTAACTATCTGTAAACTACCAAAGATGACCAGTCTATAAACTGTGTGTCAACTGCTTAACCTAAGTTCCACGTTTTTCTTTTTTTTCTTTGCTTTTTAGGGCCAAACCTGCAGTATATGGAAGCTCCCAGGCCAGGGGTGGAATTGGAGCTACAGCTGCCAGCCTACACCAGAGACACAGCAACTCGGGATCCTATACCATAGCTCACGGCCACGCTGAATCCTTAACCCACTGAGCAAGGCCAGGGATCAAACTGCATCCTCATGGATACTAGTCACGTTCATTAACCACTGAGCCATGACGGGAACTCCTCCTCATTATTTTTAGATACAAGCAATTCTGAAACAGATGCAGATCTATCTCCTCAGTATTAATCAGTCACTACATAATCTCCGTTTGCTGAAAACCAGGACTTTTTATACTGTGGATTTTAAAAAAAAGAAAAAAAAAAAAGTGCTACAGAAATGACCAAAGGAAGAAAAAAGAAAGGTAAACAGCCCAACTTGTCTTCATGTGTCTCTATGACAGGCTTGGTGTTTTATCTTCCATTTTGGTTTGTTTTTAATGACAAAATATTTGTAATCATTCAGCATTTACATCTCTCTGATGTATGCTACGCGCTGATGCAAGAAATTGTTTCAGGTTTGCATTTGTGAAATATTATTGTAAACAACACACCAAGAATGTGTAACTTCTGAACACCACAGTGCTACAACTGTGCTGGTATAAAAATCAAGGGACGAGAACAAATCTGAGGTTCCTCAAATCCTTCTGAGGCTGTGAAGATGTAGAGGCTCTAGGCAATAAGTGGATCTTAAATATCCTAATTGAGTAGCAGGAAACAGATTTTTCTATCAAGCAATTACTACCACAAGTAAGGGTATTCAAGAGTGAGCTCACACTTTTAAAAACAATTTAAAAAATTAATCCGATTCCTCAAAGTTACCAAAAACAACAACTTCTCCAAAATTCAAAAGACTTGAACAGGAGATGCTTCAGCCCTAAATGCAAAGATGAAATAGCATTTAAAAAAAAAAAAAAGTAATTAAATTAAGAAGCTGCTCCTTCCGGTGATAATAACTAAATTTTCCTATTTATATCAGGTCAGCCGCTAGGGAATCAGTCTGTCAGGCCATCATAAAGAGGCGTGTGATACAACAGCAGTGACTCAAACCAGAGACCTTATCAAAGGAGACGGCAGCTATGCCAGATGGAACCTTTTTGCTCACATTCTGTATTACAGATCACAGTCCAAGGGTTCACAAGGCAGGTTTCCAAGGGTCACAGACAGAAAAAGGCCCTTAATTTCCAAAAGCTTAATGACTGGTGCTTCTAGAAATTAGATAATACAAGGTCTTACCTGCCATTTCTTTTGTCAAAGAGCAAGCAGTCAGGATGCTGTTAACCCATTTTAACAAGATAGAAATGGATGATGATTTTACCAGAATAAGAATAAAATTTATTCTCTTATTTGCCGAGGTGTTTTTTTTAAAGCACCCCAAGATGATACTAATGGGCGGCCAGGACTGAGAAACACTGGACTACCTAAATTTGGAAAAAGACCAGCCAGGGCTACTTAACTAGTGAAATCAAGGCTAAAACATTAAAAAGAGGTTTTGGCCTCTGAAGATAATGTTTGAAATGATCATCTCTAGCAAAAGAACCAAACTCTACTCAGTGATGATGCCCCGAAAATCCAAGACATACATTCCATACAGAGAGAGTGCTCTGTGTTCTAAAATCCTATAATCTATCCAACCATGAACCATCCAGTAAACCTCAGGCCTACTATATATCAGGTATGTGCTAGATGATTAGAATTTAAAAAGGAAAAGAGATCAAAGCATAGACCCTACCCTCAAGGAACTTACAGTTTGGTACCCGATCAAAGAAGCAGACACTTACAATACAGTGAGATAAATGCTACAAAGGGAAAAGTACAAGGTTTGGTGACAGCAGTCAGAAGAGTTCCTGGCCCCTTCTTAGACATTCAACAAAGGTTCCCAAAGAAAACTGACCAAGACCTGAGAGATGCGGGTTAGTGCAGAACTGGTGGAAAGAGAATTAGGTAACCTCAAGTAGGGGTGCGTGTCTATGCATGAGTAGGTCAAGGGCTTGGGAGATGAGATAGAAGCTGGATCACCAGTGTCATTTAATGGGACAAGAATGATATGATGAGAGCTGTTTTCAGAAGTCTGTCTCACTCTAAGTAAGATCACTGCAACGCAGTGACATGGGCTGGAAGGGACAAAGCTAAAAGCAGAAAGACCACAGCGTAAACGGCGGCACCAGTCACTGATTACACAAGGGCAGAGTTTTGCAGAAAGAACAGGTGAGGAGAGGTCCTATTTAGAGTGCAGTAACTATGGGGCATCCAAGAACAGACATGAAGCATCTGGATACAGACGTATGCAGTGCAGGGAAGAGATGCAGGCTAGAGAGAACCATGTGGAAGCTGTCAGCATCGGATGAGAAAGCCTTAGCAATGGATGTCTTGCCCAAAGAGAGCATTACAATAAAGAGAGGAGAAGGCCGAGAGAATCCTGAATAACAGCAGCTCTTAAGTGGTGGGCTGAAGAAGAGACTTAAGAAAGCGGACTGCCAGAGAGAGAGGGAAACCTTTTTTAAGGATGCTGCCAGAGGAGCCACAGGAAAAGAAGCATTTCAAGGACACAGAAGATAGAAAAGGTGACACGGGGGGAAAGAGTTTCAGTGTTGTGGTTAAGGAAGAAATCAGACTACAGTGCGTTCAGAATACAGACAGTGATTTCAAGAAGCGGGTTTCTAGAAGGGAGAAAATGAAAAGGAGCTAGAGGGTGAAGGAGACTAAAGAACTAAATATGCTAGATTTTATTTTTTTAGTGAGGTAAGCATGTATGAAGTTGATAAGAAAAGCTACAGAAGGGCAGATTTTAAAATCTAAGAAAGAGGAGTTCCCATCACGGCTCAGCAGTAACAAACCCATCTAGTATCCTTGAGGATGCAGGTTGGATCCCTGGCCTCACTCAGGGGGTTAAGGATTCAGCACTGCTGTAAGCTGTCTTGTAGGTTGCCGACCCAGCTCTGATTCGACCCCTAGCCTGCACATGTGGCCCTAAAAAAAAATTTTTTTTTAATAAATAAATAAATAAATAATCAAATCTAAGACATCCAAGTAGGATTCACCACAGAAAGACAACATCTTTCACTATAACAGATGTCAAGTAAATAATAAGAGGCTCAAGATTAAGAATTTTGATGCCTCTATGGCTTGGCAGAGGCGTGTGTTCAATCCTGGCCCAGCATTGTTGGATCCAGCACTGTTGCAGCTGCAGCACAGGTCACAGCTGCAGCTTGGATTCACTCTCTGGCCCAGGAACTCCCATGTGCCATGGGTGCAGCCAAAAAAAAAAAGGATTTTGATGCCTCTAATAAAAGAAATTAATAAGCTACACAATTACTTTTTTACAAACCTAACATATATAACAATGCTCCTGTGCTAAGTGCTTTACTTGCAATATCTCATTAGTTTTCACAACTCTATGAAGTGGAAACTATTATTAACATTTTACAGATGAAGGAACTGAGCCTCAGAGAAATTAAGAAACTTGCCCAAGGTTAAAAATGTGTTAAGCAGCCGAGCCAACAGACTCTAAACCCCAAACTCCCAGCCGGGAGCTCTAGGCCTGACTCTCAACACAACAGTGGACGCTGCCAATATATCCAAGTACACAACCTTTTGAAGACACAACTCAAAATACAATTACTAATGGTGGAAATACAAAGAGATGAAAAGCATGATCCTCAAGAAAATTAAGTCTAGTAGACAGACAAAAGATAACCACAAAAAAAAAAAAAAGGAAAGCAACAATTCAAACTACACTTGAGTGCCAAGATTATGACAATGATAAGTACTAAAAAACAGCGAGACTCAAGAGATTTTTAATTCTCTGTCCAAGGCAACCAACTTTCTAACAGCTCATACACCTATGCTTTCAGACTTCTCCCAAGGAAGAGCCAGTGTCCAATTCCTTAGGGCATACCTGAGTAAAGCATACCAAGACACTAGGAAAAAAACAAAACAAAACAAAAACGCAGTTGGGTGGATTGAAATGAGTATCTGCTCTCCTGAATCTTGAACCCTGCCCTAGTCCAACCACCGTCGCCCAGCACACTTAGTTTCCACGCACTAAAGCTCATTTTGACCCCGAGCAGGCCAAGACCAACCCTCACTGATTTTGTCTAATGGGCCGTTTATATCCCCTAAGGCTTACATCTCACCTCAACCTAAATTTGACAAGTGTGAGGCTGAGCCAGAAACAAAACAGCTGCAAGGAAAGAAGGCATGGATGAGCCCAGCTCTGGAAACTCAGCTCTAAGCACACTTGGCCAGCCGGTATCTTAGCTCCCACGCCACAGCGTGAGCTCCCCGAGCGCGTGGTTTGTGTCTCAGCTGCCACTCCTGCCTCCCTCTCGGCACCTTCACTCAGCCCCGCACCAAGTGACCTCGTCTCCATTCCCCACCTCAGCACGATACCCCGCTTTCCTTAGAGACCTCTCAGGGGTAGAAGGAGCTACGGAATGGCTCTTCAATGCTCTGGATCGCAATTAAGATAAAGTGACATACAAATATATAATAATAACGCATTTTCCGTGTAACATCCAAACAGCTTTATTTCACTACTAAAAATCAGCTAAGGCACAGACATAACACACATAAACATAGGTACATACCAGTGTTTAAAGCTCAAGCAAGGCTAAATTCATATTTGCCCTCCACCCTCACCAAAAAAACAATTTGATCATAGGTCAGAATGCATATCCTCAAAATGAACAGAATTGGGAATTCCTATTGCGGCTCAGCAGAAACGAACCCGACTAGCATCCATGATGACACAGGTTCAATCCCTGGCCTGGCTCAGTGGACTGGGAGCTGGTATTGAGCCATGAGCTGTGGTGTAGGTCACAAACTCAACTTGGATCTGGCATTGCTGTGGCTGTGGTGTAGGCCGGCAGTTGTAGCTCCGATTCGACCCCTAGCCTGGGAACTTCCATGTGCCACAGGCATGGCCCTGAAGGAAAAAAAAAACAAAAAATAGAACTGTTTCAAATAACACAGTTGAAGTAGCAGCTGAGGGTAAAACGGACTTCAGCCATTAGCCTCTGACCATCATGAGAGGCAGTCAGCGAAATAAAGGTGCTAACAGGGGAAAATAGCAGAAAAACAGGTATGTGTAGTGGCTTCAAGATATGTCCACAAATTCTTTGACACTACTGCCTTTAAGAAGTGGAGCCTGATTCTCCTCCCCCGAGAGGAACTGGACTTAAGACACTTGCTTCTAACAGAGAAGCTAAAGCAGAAGTGAAAGTGCACACTCCAGGGACTAGGCCACAACAGGCGCTCCTTCACTCGCGCTCTGGCTTACTCCATCTCTCCCTGGATCACACACTCCAAGGAAGCTCTGTCGGGTAAGGAAGACACTCAAAGAGCCCAAGGAGAGGACCGCGCCGGAGGAAACCACGGCCTCCTGCCAGCAGCCAGTGAGGAACGGACAACATGCCAACAGCCATGAAATGAGCATCCTGGAGACAGATCTTCCAGCTCCAGTCCAGCCTTCGGATGACAGCAGCAGCCCAAACAACCGCGAGACTAAAACCTCATGAGAGATTATGAGCCAGAATCGCACAGCTAAATTGCTCTCAAATTTCTCATCCACAGAAACTGCAAGATAATAAATGTTTGTCATTTTAAGTCAGTAAAGAAGGTCCTTTGTTACACAGCAAAATCTGGACTAGTCATATTTCGAGTCCCTGACAGTCACATCTGGCCACTGTGTTAGAAAGGTCTGAGGTATTTCTTCTGCAGCTGGAAGCATGGAGTCCAAAGAGGTAAAAGAATTGTAAATACCTGAAGGATTCTTTTTATTTTCTGCTGGGATATCTCGTTTGTATAGGTTCCCAAGCTTGGAAGGAGCGGCCTCCTTGGAAGGAAAGAGGGAGGGGAAGGGCAGTGTTTACTGTTAAGAAAACGAGGGACCAGAGTTCCCTCATAGCTCAGCAGGTTAAGGATCCAGCACCGTCACTGCTGTGGCTCTGGTTACAGCTGGGGGCATGGGTTTGATCCCGGCCTGGGAACTTCCACATCCCATGGATGCAAGCAAAAGAAAAAGGAAGGAAGGGAGGGAGGAAAGGAAGGATTGCTTAGAAAAACTGAAAAGAAACTAATTCTACCAACAAAACCCCAACAGCAGAATCAGGGTGAGTACAGAGGACACCACCCCCATTTTAACAGAGGCCTCCCTCATCATTCATTCATCTATAACCCTACATCCACTTGAAAAGGGAACATGCAGTCTGTTCTGAAGTGGAAGGTTTGGAGGAGCGGAGGAGCAAAGTAGAAGAACATTTGGCTTTCTCCAAAAACACCTTCTCCGGCTAACACATTTGCCTCCCCGCCCCCGCCCCCCAGCAGCATTATCTTCTAGGATCACTGCTTGAAAGAAGGATAAATCAAACCCAGAGCCCTCAGCAGACAGTAATCTCAACAAGAAAATCTACTCCAGTGCAACCAGAGTCACCCTTTTCCTCCTCCTGCTCCTACTTCTGACAAGCTAGATTCAGACCATTATGGAAAAAAGCCCAGTTGTGTGAGTCACTGCAGGCACCCCAAGGGGCCTGGGCAAAATCCAGAGGACAGATGGAAACAGCTGCTGTGAGATCAACTACAACAGGGAGGGAAGGAGGAAAAAGAGGGTGAATTCATAGTTTATTACACACAATCCCATTCTGGCCTCAGAAAAGCTGGGTTTTATTTTCTCTCCCAAACAAAAAGTTTCTTCTCCGTGCTTACTTAAGATCCTTCTCCTAATGAAGGAAGCAACAGGGGGTCACCACCTGAGACAATAACCTAGTGCAGGATGCCACTGCCACCAGGCGTCCCTCACACATGGGGCAAACAAGGATCATCGGGAAGGAGATGGAGAGCAAAACACTGTTGGCTTCAATAAAGCTCCGCAATAAAAAAGTCACCCGGAAACAGGAGACTGCTGACATCCAGCAGAAGAACTGCCCCGGGAAGGAGGAGTTCTACTCTCCTTACGTGATAATGATGTTGTAAACACCGCTGATTAAGGAAAAATGAAAAAGTGCCAGAGGAGTGTTTCTCTGCACAAGCAGAAGGCAAGCAGCCTCTAGACCTCTAACCCACTCTCCTACTGGCCAGAAGGATGTAGGTCTTCACACACCAGTCCCCGAGGTCCTGAAGGAAAGGTAGCTGACCTGTGGTCCAGATGCTGTCCTAAAACAGCAGTGTAACAGTGGGTACCCTTCCTGAAGGAGAACTTCTCAGAGTGGGACAGTAACGGATTAAGAGGGCTCCACTGGCATCGGAGGCACCTCAACTCTCGCCAATGGGCTCTGGTATGAGACACAGGGAAGTACCCAGCAGCCTATTCCACCCGGTCCCTATACACCAGCCAGCCATCCTCAAAATCCCTACGCCTACAGCTCGAAGAGTTTTGACCAACGCACTGCAGGGTGGTCACTCTTGGATGCTTCAGTCATTTCAGACGGTCACATGGTGGAGGAAGAGCGTATCCTTCAAGTCCACCAGCCAGGCCATCCATGAGAATAGAACTGCTGCCTTCCAAACAGGTCTCCAGAGATTTTTAAGAACCAAGGAAAAGCCCCTTCAACTCTCCCAGCTGCCCACCTGCCAGCAGTAACACTGTTCCTAAAGTAAGATACAGACTCAAAATGTCTCTACACAGTCTCCTCCTGAGTGTTGTCTTTCGCTACAGAACTGCAGTTATTTCTTCCACGAGTATTTTTAAGTATTCACTACATTACATCACGTGTAGACCTTCTTGCAGCTAACTTCCGAAGCCAGCCAGTGGAGCTCCTGTAAATAGTGGAGGGAGCTGAGATGCAGAGGGAGTATGGAGGAAAGTCTGAGTCAACTTCCAGGACCAAGAGAAACTTTTCCTTGGCCTCCCAGGTTTAAGACTAAAATAATGACAACCTCGTTTAAAAAATATAAAAGTCACAAAAATTCTTTCCATTGCCAGAGCTTACATTCTGGGTCCCCTTTTTATTCTCCTTTAAGTGTTTATCTTTCCAGAAAAACTGTGGTACACTTTTGTAATAAATATACTGTCTTTCTCACCAACAAATTAGCAAAGTACATGACCCTTTTACTGTACTTTACACCATCAACTTAAACTGTCGTTTCAGCTTGGCTGAGTTTACATACCACCTATCCAACTAAATCAAAACCCTTTGCAGAACATCCCCTGGCTCCTACTCTTCCTGCCCACACTACCTCACAAGGAGCAGACCCTCAAACGACACCCTCTGATTAGGTTTTAATTTACGTAAAATGAGTGTGAGGGTGAGACGGAGAGAATGCATCTAAAATGTACAAAAGGAAGGAGCAATGAAGGTGATTCTTTCCAAAAGAAACCACCCTCCAGAAATAGAAAAGAAGACAGCGTCTGATGGCATCAGAAGGAAGACAGCTGAGGCCTCTCCATCTCCCCATCACACCAATCTATCAGTAACACAGCCAAGCAGCCAAAACCACTGACGCTTTCGTCCCCTCCTCCTTGGGTATGTACTTCTGACACCACACTAACTTCCTTCCCAACTAGCCCACAGTGACAGCCACTGCCATGATAGCCAGCCATGATTTTAATAAGTCCAGTCATCTGCTTTCGAGTGCCAGCTGAAAAAGCCAGCAGATAAACATGCCCCAGGCCAGCACTTTTTCTACCTGGGAGGTAGAAAAGGTGAAAAGGGGTTTTGGGAGAAAATGACCAGCAGCTAAAAGATCAGCTATATCCAAATCAAATGTGTGCATGGTAGTAACCACAGAATTTTTTTTTTAGGGTTTTTTCCCCCCCAACCCAGGGAACAAGGGAAAAAGATCATATTTAGGGTATAAGGACAAAGTACAAATTGATTTTTTAAAACACTACAGTTTGTTTTTTGTCTTTTCTAGGACTGCTCCCTCGGCATATGGAGGTTCCCAGGCTAGGGGTCTAATCAGAGCTGTAGCCGCCGGCCTACGCCACAGCCACAGCAATGCCAGATCCGAGCTGTGTCTGTGACCTACACCACAGCTCACGGCAGTGTCGGATCCTTAACCCACTGAGCGAGGCCAGGGATCGATCCCTCAACCTCATGGTTCTTAGTCGGATTCGTTAACCACTGAGCCACGACGGGAATTCCTAAGACACTGCAGTTTAAAGGAACTTGTCATCTAAGAATTTTGGTTAACTATGCAATTCTCCATGCTTAACAGACAAGGAAGAAGTTAATCATCTCAGCTCGAGGTTTCACAGAAGTCAAGTGTCAAAGGCAGAAACTAGATTTCTTAATGGGATCGTTTATGGGAAGAATTTCTGTCTTAGACATGAAATACAAAACAGGTGGGAATGCGTTATTAATTTTCGTATTTAATATCTAAAAACAGGATATGCAAAAGCTATGGTTCTTATAACAATGCTAAAGCACATACACTATATCTAAACACAGAATTTTAGAGCTGGAAGGGACTGCTGGACAGCAAATCAACGTAATAACAATTCCAACAGACACGTTGGTCCAAGAAGTACAAAGCCCTTGGCTTTAAATACTGTATATGTGCAGCATGAGTAAGACTGAAACTTTAACTTTGTACTTTATGATTTATGCTAATGCCTCGTATGACACTTAACATTATGCAAAGAAAAAGAAAGGAAAGAAAAGAGGGAGGGAGAGGAGGAAGAAAGGGGAAAAAAGGAGGGCTGAATGAACACAAGTCCCCAAGATGTTTTTTACCTCCTGTCACAGGAAAAACACCTCCCACCCGGGTTCTCGGTATCTACGGTCCTGTGTCCTTTTCCTTTGTTCTTCTTCTAACTTCTCGGGAGCTTTCCCGTTTCCCCTTTGCAGCCCTGGCCTCTCTCCATCCTCCTCCGTGTTTCCGCCCGCCTGCCTTCCGTGTCCACCTCTTTACATCGTTCCCTTTACCTGCCTCCAGTTCCACCTCTCCACACCACACGACAGTAAATCCCGCTCAAAAGCAAACCAGAAAATTGCTTAATTCTTCACAGCGATACAAATCATCTGATCAAACCCTTCCAGTCTAGGAAACTGAGGCTGAAAATCACATCATTTGCCCAATGTCACAAAACGAATAAACAACAGAACCAAAATGAAAATCCAGCTTTTCCCATTAAAGTACTAAAAGAAAGCACAGAACACTATTTTTTAATCGAAGATCTTTCTCAGAAAGAAATAACATCCAAAAGCTTAAAAATAAATACCTTACATATTTGCCTGTGATAGAATGTTTTCATCTGGCTTGAAAATACACACAAAAACATACACATACATTTATATACGATAAACAAATTCAGCAGACAAATGACAAATTGAGAAATTTTGTAACATGAATAACAAGAACTAATTAATTTTTAAAAGTTCTTACATGCAATCAAGAAAAAAAATTCTTTCAAACCTCAGTTCATAACAAAGAAACACAAATGATTTTTTAGACTTCTTTTTAAAAGATCCCTTTATAACACAGAAATACAAAAGATCAAGGTACCAGTTTTTCATGTATCAGAAGATCACAGTATGGTAACATTCGGTTTGCTCAGCTGACAGGAAAAGGTCACTCTACTATGTTGCTCACAGAGGGTTACAATTTTGGAGGCTGCCTGGCAGTACCCATCAAAAGTTTAAACGAACATAGCCTTAGAAAGCCATCAATTCCACTTCTCGGAATCTCTCCTCGTGTACTTACCTACATGCACAAGAACATGTATATTTTTTTCTTACATATATATTTATAAATATGTCTATATATGTGTAAGCAGCACTGCTGATAGTAACTAAAGACTGCAAACAGTCTAAATGTCCAGCAATAGGAAATGTTTAAACAAATCATGATGTGAAAAACAAAAACCACCAAAACAACCTTACTACGGAAGACTATGCGGTCATTTCAAAAGAATGAGGTTGATCTGGAAAAAGTGAACCAAAATGTTCCCCAAGATGTTCTGTTCAGTGAAAAACAAGGAAGAGACTTCAGGTACACAAAGGCGTACACGTCTCCACATGCACACGCACGCACAATTTCCCCAGGACGTCACAGAAACTACTAAGGTGTCTATGACACCAACATTCCCAAAGGAACTTCAGGGCTCTTCCAGGTCTAAAAAGCTCCTACTTGGGTAAACTCTCCCTGACTACTAACCTGCAATGACTTTCCTCAGAACACTCGCCCCAACTACCTGTCCTGGAACTCCTGAACCCCATACACATCGAAGATCTCTGTTCCTCCTCAACCTCTTCTTTGCGTTTTGACCAGCTCATCAACTGAGCCCCTTGGTAGCCCAGCTTTGAATTTTTCTTCACTCTTTCAATGCTTCTCCTACATCCTAACATTAATTCATTTTTCCCATAAATACACCTCGCAGCCTTCCAAAGCCTAAAGGCCATAGCTAGGAGCTGGCTTGCTTTCTGCTCTCCATTGCTGCTTTTCTCTTTTTTGGGCCGCCCCACAGCATATGCAGTTCCCCGGCCAGGGATGAGATCAGAGCCACAGTCACGACTTAAGGCACAGGTGCAGCAATGCCAAATCCTTAACCCACTGAGCCAGGCTAGGGATCGAACCTGCATCCCAGCACTCCCAAGAGACCGCTGATCCCACTGCAGCACAGCAGGACCTCCCATTGCTGCTCTTCTATCAATTCATTTCATTTGCTATTCAGCAAACATTTTGGGGGGACAACTGTACGTCGTGTTTTATAAGAAGTCAAAAAGAGAAACCTAACAGCTGGTCCCTGTTTTAAGAAACACGCAGCCTAGGACAAATGTTCAAAAGTAAACCTCTTGGCAGAGCATCTAAGAGGAAAAGAAACTAGATGTAGGGGAGGCACTCTTCAAATGTTCAGCTACACATACCAAACTGTTAACTCTGGGTACATCTAGGAAAGGAAGAAAGACTGGAGTTGGTGGCCAAAGAGGCCAGTGGCTTTATATGTTTGAGTTTTTGTTTTTTCATTTCTAAGAATATATTTGTAAATTAGTTTATAATTAAAAATAGACTTTAGGAGTTCCCGCTGTGGCACAGTGGGTTAGCAATCTGTCTTGGGTCTGTGGAGGCCCGGGTTCAATCCCCAGCCCAGTGCAGCAGGTTGAGGATCCAGCATTTTTGCAGCAGTGACGTAGGTCACAGCTCCAGCTTGGATTTGATCCCTGGCCTGAGAACTTCCATATGCTGCAGGGGTAGCTGAAAAAGAAAAAAACAAACAAACCAGACTTTATAAAAGGAGGAAATGTCTAACCAATCTTTACACTCCTGATACCTACTTAGCATGGTGCCTAGCACATGACTGGAGCTCCGAAAATGATCCCTAAATGGAAGAACAAGTAGATGTGCAGTGTTCTGCAGAGCAGAGTAGTAGGGGGGAGAAAAAAATCACATTCTGTGGCCTTGCTCAGCAGCTGTTCTTCTAAAGTTAATGCAGTTTCTCATCCTTGGTGCTACTGACATTTGGGGCCAGACCACCCTTCACCGCAGGGGCTGCCCCCTGCATTTTCAAGTATTAAAGCAGCATCCCTCACTTCTACCCACAAGACGCCACCAGCTCCTTTGGTTATGAAAACCAAAAATGTCTGCAGATGGTGCTGAATGCCCCCTGGGGGCAAAACCTCTCCCGGTGGAGACACACTGAAGCGGGTACACACCGCTCTCTCCACTTCCTCCACCTCAAGCTGACAACCCTTCCAAAGCCTCTCCGTTCCTCAACTGCTTTATTTCCAGGGGACCTTCCCTCCACCACAATCTCCCACTTGATTACCACTCCCGAGGAACGATCACTACCTAAATTCTTCCCACGTCAAGATCTCAAACTTAAATCCCAAGCCCCTACCTTTGTCTCCCCCACCCCTTCCTCCGCCTGCCCCAGCTGACCGATGCTCCGCGCAGGGTAACGTGCTACACATGGGGGTTCGAGGACTGTCTGAGAAAGTTAAGAAACCACCAAGACCGCCTCAACCCAAGCTGGCACTTAACTGAGTCTCAGCGATCCTTTCATTCTACTTTTCAATGAATTCTTATCACACTGGAACAGCACCTACTTCTAAAATTTCTCTGCCTCCTCAAAGTCTTAGAACCACCCCTGCCTGCAGGTTACTATTCTCCGACTGGAGGAAGACAGAGCTCAGTCAACTTGCTCAATAAATGTGTGTTAAATTTAGGAAGGAAAAACGTCATGGCTTTATACTGGCTCTATTTAAAAGAGTGATTTTTATGAGGGAAAAAAACTCCTAAGTTTCAGTCTATTTCAAGACTTTATCCTACAATACTAAGCAACCTTATGGAAGGTCCACATGCCTTCTCAAGGCCACCACCGCTAGTCAATGGCACCTACTGCTGCTGCAAAGGGATCCTCCGCATGATCAATAAAAAGGCATAAGGGGTTCCCAGGCTAGGGGTCAAACTGGAGCTGTAGCTGCCGGCCTATGCCACAGCCACAGCCACAGACACAGCCACGCAGGATCCAAGCCACATCTGTGACCTACACCACAGCTCACGGCAACACCGGATCCTTAACCCACTGAGCGAGGCCAGGGATCGAACTCACAACCTTGTGGTTACTCGCTTTTCCTGCACCACAATGGGCACTCCCACACTGAGGTTTTAGAATGAAGCACAAATATAAATGCCAATGACAACTGTTCACACTGCAAATAAAAAGCACTGCCTACAACTGTGAGTCTTGACTCCATACAGAGAGGTACCTTCACAGGAAGACAGAGCATCAACAGTAGCTCACCCGCTAAAAAGCCAGCACCTGGCGCTCTGTGGAGACTGAAAATACGCTCTGAGGGAGTAAAAAGTGGTCTGCAACAGAAGATAAGGACTTGAAATAATTAATGAGCACAGGTAATTGCACAGTATCTTTCTAATTAAATGTCCCATTTTCACCTAATCCAGAGGCCTCCCACAAGTACAAGTTTACTGTCAGAAGAAACAGGCAGCATGTATGTTCCACTTAAAGACTGCCTGGGTCCCCGCTGAATCTAAGCAGGACACTGCACCCGCTTTTGTCTCTGGGGCAGTTACAGAATAAGAAGCTTGGCAAAAGCTTTGGCAATCATTTCTCAAAACGTGTTCTAAACTTTTTTCTTGACTTTCAGCTTATCATGGCTTAGACAAGTATCTTAAAAGCATTTCTAGTCAGCCATTTTTGGTAACTTGTGAGCAAAATTATTTTTAGCTGAAAAAGTTTATTTCCATCCCTCTCTCATAACTCAGAAGCATCTGACCAGGTCTGGTTCAAGCTTGCCAGAGTAATTTGTCTTTGAGTGGATTCAAAGCCTAGGACATTTCAGCTTCAACGGGGAAACTTTCTCCTTAGGAGGCATGAACAACCAAAATATGATAATATACAAGATATGTGATAAAAATATCGCTCGACTACCTGCCACCTACCCTGCACACTGTGGAGATTAAGCACTTAAACGCTCATAAAATGTTTAGAAAGCCTCTGATGGACAAAACATTTTGTTACAGCATTCCATGCTAAGAAGAGCAAAATGCACGCCTGTGTGGTAGAAAGTGCTTCACATAAATTCAAATATAATGAAATTGAACATAAGGTTCAAGTTGTTTCCATGCTGCACTCAAATTGTGATTCCAAAGAGAGGGAGAGCTTCTAAGATGAAGACAGCTGAAGGAAAAAAAGAGTAATTCTGCTGGAAGGCACATCTACATATACACCACATAATCAAATGCAGGCTTTCTTTGTTTTCTCTTACTCTTTTTTCTTCTTTTTTTTTTCTTTTGGGGAACAAAGACAGTGTCTCTACTCCCCTACCACTGTGAAGCTATGCTCCTCGAGTGGGAGGAAAATCCGATCGCCGTCGTCCAGTCCGCTTCGTGAACAACCGTACACGACTTCCCTGACTGCAAGGGACGGGTGTCTGAGGGCTGACTGACCACCAGAGACACTCCAGGGAAAGCTGAGCCCTCACGCCCTCCACTCCGACCTCCTGACCCAAGGCAACTCCTCTCGTACCTTATCCTTGTTCTTCTGCTTCTCTGCCAGGAGTGGCCTGCGCCTCCCTCTCCTCTGCCCGCCTAAGCCCTGCTCACTCCCTGCACGCTCACCCATGGTTCCTGCAGAACACGTGCCCTGGGCCCATCCCGTCCCAACCGGCTGGATAAGAACCCCTCTATTCTGCTGCCTGAGAAACCCCGTCCTCCCATCTATCCGGGTACAGAAGCTCCTTTATGTACCATCAGGTCAGGTCTGGAATGAAAGGCTGCTCTTAAGTTCATTAGTTCATAAAATTCCAACCTGACAATATCCAAGGAACCCTTGGTTGCACGTCTAGTGAGGGAACACTGCCTACGAAAACTACAGAGGCTTATTTATGATCGTGGTTCTGACTTGTTTTGTGTCTTCTCAGCTCACTTTATGATCTGTGCCTGACCCTTTGTATCATCTGCTGTTGAAGGAATCATCCCGTCCGCATACTCAACACTTATCCTCTCCTGACGTCACCCCCACTTGTACTCATCTCTCCATCTCATCCGTCTCGTCACATCAGCATTTTCAATATAATCAGAGGTTTTATCCTTTCTGAATAAGACAGTTCATAATGGGTATAATAATACACAGTTAATAATATAAGCACTGGAAACCTCCTATATAACAATAAATAAGGTGACAGACAAAATTTAAATGACCATGTGCCCCCACCAGTACTACTTTTTCTTTGCTTATGGTAAGCAGAATTGGCACGCTTGCTCTAACACATAACTTTACTCATTTTTCTATGAAAATTTGCAAGTTCAAGGATCATAAGTAAAATAGCTCCTGTACTTATTCCTATGTAATTTTATTTTTAAAACCATACATGCGTGTAATGCAAAATTCAAAAGGCACAAAAGGTATATGATGAAATCCTGGAGCGTGCATCACGGCTCAGCAGTAATGAACCTGACTAGTACCCATGAGGATGCAGGTTCAATCCCTGGCCTCACTCAGTGGGTTAAGGATCCAGCATTGCTGTGAGCTATGGTGTGAGTCAAAGACGTGGCTCGGATCTTACTTTGCTGTGGCTGTGGTGTAGCCCGGCAGCTGCAGCTCCAATTCGACCCCTGGCCTAGGAACTTCCGTGTGTGCCATGGGTGCAGACCTTTTAAAAAAAAAAAAAAATTAAATCTTCACACAGATCCCATTCCTCCATCACTCAATACTCCTTCCCAAGAGAGCAACCAATGTTATCAGAATCTTGCATTTCCTGGCAGAGAGTCTATATGGGCATGGCTATGTACTTTTTTCATTATACAAACATTAACTATACACTTTCAAGCACCCTGACTTTTTACACTTGATGCATTTTAATGTCTTCTAAGTGCATTCATATGGAGCTGATTCTTTTTAATAGCTGCATGATATTCCATTTTACGAATGTACCTTATTTTTAGTTCACAGATATCCTGTCAAAGAGCTTTTTGATTTTTTTTCCAACCTTTTGCTATTTCAAGGGACAATGCAATGTATATTCTTACACACAGATGCAAGACTAACTGTATGATAAATTCCCAAAGGCAGGGAGTTTCCATTGTGGCACAGTGGAAACGAATCCGACTAGTATCCATGAGGATGCAAGTTCGATCCCTGGCCTTGCTCAGTGGGTCAGGGATCCGGCGTTGATAACTGTCACAATTTCCTCAGTTCCTGTCTCACCATAACAAAGCACTGGAAAGGCGGACGTTTTGCAAATTTATTAAAGTAAAGGTACATTTTCAGAGAGGGAGAGAGGACTGAGCACATGCAGGTTAAAAATGGGGCCTGACTCACTCTGCAATGGTCTTTATACCCCACAGTGTGACCTGAGTGGAGACCCAATTTGATCTTTTAATTGGTCTTGGGCAGGATGCCTTATTTGCATGGGGAACAGGTTAAATGGTGGCCAGGTAAGGAATGGGTGACATTCCTTCTTTAGCAGGGAGTGAGCAGCCCAGGCTGGTCAAGGTGGGGAAGGGGCATTACAGAGAGACAAGGCCAGAGGATCTGGGGTTTAATCTCCTTGAGGGACACGAAAACTATAACAGCACTGCCGTGAGCTGTAGCATGGCTGTGGCTGCTGTGCGGAGGCCAGCAGCTAGAGTTCTGATTCAATCCCTAGCCTGGGAACTTCCCCAAGTGCTGCAGGTGCGGCCCTAAAAAGCAAAAAAAAACAAAAAAAAACAAAAAAACAAAAAACAAAACCCAAAGGCGCAACTGCTGGGTCAAAGAATATTTACATTTTACTTTTTAACAGACATTGCTAAATAGCTCTTCATGGTGGTTGACTTTTCACTCCACCAGCAATATGAGTAACTAGTTTTCTACCTATACCCTTATCAATAATACACTGTGTTATCAAATTTTTCTTCTAATGCATAGCTGTTCCAGAAACTTCCCCCAATAAGCCTCACAGGTTCCATAAGAACCTCCTTTAACTTCATGATCCCGGGGTCCTGCACGTCATAAGCATTCAAATGTTGTTACATGAATGAATGAATGAGCAAAAGGGTAAGGGCTTTTACACAGCATGAGAGGTTTACTTTAAATATAAAGAACAAGGAAAGCAATTTTAAACATTAGCAATTTTTCCCTTTTAGAGAAGGTGGCAGAGAGGGAAGTAAAAAAAGGATGGATGAATTGATGGATGGATTCTGATCGAAAATGATTCCTCCTAGAATTTTTTAAAAAGTGGGAAAGGTGCCTACCTGTCTAAACAGTCAAGTATTGCCCTACCTTAAAGTAAGGTACACGGCCTATACTCAAAACGTCAAGAAAGCTGAGGGGCAACCAAAGGAACAAGATCCCTTCTCTAAAACGGCCATGGGGTGGATACTGTAGCCTCCCACATTAATCTTCTTTTTACCCAACTTTCCAAATAACTGACTCTCATCCTGAGTTATACAGTCACACAGTTGGTTAACATTTTGTTCATCTGCTTCCGTGTAGTACCTGGAATAGCCAATGCTAAAGATCTGTTGGTGAGGACAAGAATACTGACCTCTGCGCCACCGCTGCTCATGTGTCTGTCAGGGTCTCTGTGCCCCTGCCTGGTGCTGTAACCACCACCATAACAAGACAGCACTTACCATGGATCAGCTGCTCTTCCAAGCATTATATTTACTCCATAAACTCATTTAATACTCACAACCACCTTGGGAGAAACTAGTATTATCCCCATTTTACAGATGAAAAACAGAAGCATGGAAGAGGTAAGTGACTTGCCCCAAGGACACACAGCCAAGTAAGCGCAGAGACAGAACTTGAATGTAGGTGCTCTGATATCAGAATGGCTCCTCTTACCCCAATATTTCAATACAATATGCTGGCTGCTCTGACAGAGTTACATACAGAGTATATGTTACCAGAGCACCAGGCTTTGACATATGCTCACTGTAAACCTCTATCAGAGCAGTTACCACATTGTATTAAAATTATCTGTGGATGCATCCACTTTTCCACTGCCCATTCAAGCCTCAGTCATCACTGCCCAGCACTACCCGACTCAATAAATTCAACTGAGTTTTAAGAGGTGGAACAATAAAATATCATTTCTATCCCTCAGGTTCCCACTTCCTATTTTTTCTTTTTTCTTCTAATTTTTTTTGTCTTTTTAGGGCTGCACCCACAGCATATAGAGGTTCCCAGGCTAGGGGTCGAATCAGAGCTATAGCTGCCTGCCTATGCCAGAGCCACAGCAATGCCAGACCCGAGCCTCATCTGTGACCCAACACCACAGCTCACAGCAACACCGGATCCTTAACCCACTGAGCGAGGCCAGGGACCTGCGTCTTCATGGATACTAGTCAGATTTGTTTCCGCTGAGCCACAACAGGAACTCCCCTTATTTTCAGTGTTGATGTATCTTCTGCTGTGTGCCACTGTATCTGAAGACCCATCTCCTCTAAGGCAAAATGTGACCTTAAATTGTGCTAGGTCCCTGGAGATGTTGGCCAGACCTCTCAAACTGCCACTGGGTACATTCTCAGAGTCCTGAAACATCAGAGACCCACACCACCATTCCTGCTGGGCAGGGCACTGGCAGTACAGCTCCCACCCCCTCAGCGGCCACCAGCCTGGATCGGTGGCTCTTATCAGGAACAGAGAGTAACTTGAGCCACCTGTCCACCCATCTCTCAACTGCAAAGCAGGCGCCTTCTGCTCTCAGGTTGCACAAATGCCTGGAAACCTTACACCGGGTGTGAAGGAAGAAGCAATAGGGGAATCCACACAGCATCTGGTGCCCTGCCTGCTTCCATGCACTGCCTGGGGCCACAGAGACCAGCGGGCCTAATTCACTCACTGCAAAGCCTTGGGACCAGAAAGACTGCTTGGTGATTGCATTGTCACCAGACAATGGAGGTCAGCATCATCCAGAATACCAGTAAGACACATCCCCACTGGCCTCATTCTCCAAACAGCTGGAATGCTACCTCCTCTATAATATTTTCGTGGAGACAAAGAATCCAACTCTGAAAAGCACAGTTTTAGTTCACATCTTTAAATGCATGAGTTTGTTAAGGTTAACCAAACTAGAATCAAAGCCTAAGCTTGAATCCCTCAAGTCTATGTCTGAATCAGAATCCACTACTGTCCAGTAAACAAGAGAAAAACACTCCCTGTTTACTGACCCATATCTGTTCACTTTCCATCAAGTCTTAACTCACGGAGTGGTCATATTCCAGGGATGAAGAGCATTCACTCAGTCTTGGGCTTTCCACAAACACAGGAGTGAGGTGCAACTAATGGCAATTACGGCTGCTGAGATGCAAACTCCTATCAGGAACTAAACCTTTCTTTCTCACAATTCAATACCAAACCCGGTTCACTGAACAGCCTCCCGACAGCATTCAATGACATCCATAAGGATAAACCTGGGCATCTTGTATATGTCTGGCATAGAAGATGCGAAGCATCTCGTATATGTCTGCAGTCCGCATACAGAACAGAAACCACCCTGCAGTTAGAGTCTACGCACAATGCCACAAGGCAGATCCCAAGCATCATCACTAACTGGGTCACAAATGGGACACCTGACCCGAGATGGGCCCTACTACCACAAGACAGGACCAGGAGCAGCGGACTAGAGCAGGTAAAAAGCTGAGGATGCAGACATCTTTAAAAGGTATCATTGGCCAGGGACTTATGGGTACTCACACGGAAGAGAGAGGCGGACTAGGTCTCCAACCCTGTGATTTCATAAAAACAGAGACTCCTACTTGATGAGACCCTGTACCAATCAGTCATCCTCACCAGAGACATTTAGACGTAGTTATCTCGGTAGACCAGAAAGGAATAATGCTAAGTCTAGAGATCTAATAAATAGGAAATAAAAAAACCTACACAAGCTGACATAAAATGATATCCAAATACTATAGAGATATGTATATGAATATTAATATTACCATTTGAGATTTTAAAAGAGGATAGAGGAAATATTATATAGGTACTATCTCTGGACTTGTACCCAGATAACTAATCATACTGGTTATTTCCAAGGAGAGAAACAACATAGCTGGGAAAAGGCACATAATAATAAGGGAGTTCTCAGAGTTCCCATCATGGCTCAGCAGTAACGAATCCAAATAGCATCCATGAGGATGCAGGTTCAATCCCTGGCCTCGCTCAGTAGATTAAGGATCCAGCGTTGCCGTGAGCTGTAGTGTAGGTCACAGATGCAGCTCAGATATGGCACTGCCATGGCTGTGGAGTAGGCCAGCAGCTGCAGTCCCAATTCAACCCTCAGCCTGGGAACTTTCACATGCCGCAAATGTGGCCCTAAAAAGCAAAAAAAAAAAATTAAGGGAGTTCTTCCTGTGGCAAGTAGGTTAAGGATACAGCATTGCTGCAGCTGGGACTCAGATTCAATCCCTGGCCTGGGAACTTTCATATGCCGTGGGTGCAGTTATAAAAATAAATAAATATATGCAAAACACGAAAGGTGAAAAACAAAAAACTCCATATAAGAAACTCCCAGAGAACTCACACTCAAAAAGTAGAAAAGATTAAGAAATGAAAGATTCTACTTAGTCCTAAAGCCCAAAGTTTGAGCTTATTGCTTGCTCTTTCATACTCTCTGAGCCTGAAATAACCCGTCCATAAAACTGGGCACATCATCAACGCTACCTGACTGAAGCAGAGAGCTGGTCCAGATAACTTCTAGATGCCATTAGCTCTCATGATTCCATACCACCCCCCATTACCAAGCCACTGATCTACTGTTGATCCATTATTTGATCAATAATAAAATGAGAGGCTGATAACTTAAAAGCAAAAAACAAACAAAACAACAAACTATCATATCTACAGCCACAAATTATTTCACTGAACTTGCCCTGAATATGAACTATAGGAAAGTGAGATAAAGACATAAAGTCTCTTAATAAAAAACTTGGCCCATACAAGTGAACAATAAATTTTAGCAAAATCCCAATTCAAAACGCTGGCTAGATGCAAACTACAGAAGAAAGAAAGTGGGGTTCAGCGATGACTTCAAGTTCTATATAAATCCACTGTCAGGTAATGGCTAAAATGTTTTCAATATAACATACGTGTTGGGATTAGTAGATGCAAACTATGCATTTGGAGTGGGTAAGCCATGGGATCCTGCTGTACAGCACTAGTCACTTGTGATGGAACATGATGGAGGATAACGTGAGTAGAAGAATGTATATATATGTATATCTGGGTCACTTTCCTGTACAGCAGAAATTGGCAGAACACTGCAAATCAATTATAACCAAAAAAATACTTTTAAATAAACAGGCGGTAGGCAAAGACAACGACGTACAAATTCATTCCACTCCTTATCAATCACACCCTTTGATCTGAGGGGCATGAGGCCCAAAGAAAAAGTCACTGGATAAAAAGCCCTAAGATGTGGTACAAGCATCAGTTTTTACCCCTTCCTCGTCATGAGGCTTAGAGACAGACGTATGTTTCCACGATCTGAAAAACGGGAAGGAGAATCACCCGTCTCTTGGGCTGGTTGTAGGGAATACGTGAGGACTTGTGTCACGGCATTTTATAAACTATAAAACATAATATACATTTAATTATTGAGTATTATGTGCAATTTAAGTCACTGTGCTTTATTTAAATACAGACATGGTGATTACACCTTGCTTTAAATCCAGACATAGTGATTACAAAGAAAGCATCAAAAATTATTAAAGAGATTTTAAAAAATAAATGTATAAAGGTTGGTGTATTTTTTCAACACTTACTGAATATTATTATAATATATCACTGGCACTGATGGAGGAGCCAAGGATACAAAGATTAAGAGACTGTCCCTGTCTTTAAGGATATCAAAAAGCACTGTGGTACAAGAGAACAGGGCTTGGTAATTTTAATAAAAACAGCTACCCTGTTGTGGCGAAGTGGTCACAAACTCCACTAGCATCCATGAGGATGTGGCTTCAATCCCTGGCCTCACCCAGTGGGTTGAGGAGCCGGCACTGCCGTGAGCTGTGCTGCAGCGTGCGGCTTGGATTCTACGTTGCTGTGGCTGTGGTGCAGGCCGGCAGCTGCAGCTCTGATTTGAACCCTAGCCTGGGAGCCTCCATATGCTGCGGGTGCAGCCCTAAAAAGTAAAAAAATAAAATAAAATAAAAATAAAAATAGCTATTGTATACTGAACACCTACGTGTGTGTGCCAGGTCTGAACTAAACAGATCATATATGTTATCTCTCTTAATTCTTATACCAATCCTGTTAACATTTTCTAAGGGAAAAAGCTCAGGCTTGGAAAAGTTACGTAACTTTTTTGTTTTGTTTTGTTTTGTTGTCTTTTTGCCTTTTCTAGGGCTGCACCCACGGCATATGGAGGTTCCCAGGCTAGGGGTCGAATCGGAGCTGTAGCCGCTGGCCTACACCACAGCCACAGCAACTCAGGATCTGAGCCGCGTCTGCAACCTATACCACAGCTCACGGCAACGCTGGATCCTCAACCCACTGGGTGGGACAAACTTTTCTAAGCACGACACACACACCCCAAAAAAACAGAAACCATTAATGTTAATAGACTCTGTCACATTAAAATAACCTCTGACAGACTAAATGAAAAAAGCAAGGTGCAAAAGAAAGCATGGAGTACACTAGTGTCTGGGTACAAAGAAGGAGGAGGAATAACACAGGAAACTAACAGGGCAGATGGGGAACCAGGGTGAGAGGAAGACGCTTCACTAAACATGTCTTTATAAATTTAGAGTCACAACATCTACTTATTAAAAGTAAAATAGTTCAAATTCTGTTTAACTCTATTCCAAAGTATTTGACTTTGTGTGTGTCTGTGGTAGAATGGCACCTATCATCACTTCTCTAAGAGCAATCAATGGAAAACAGCTTGGGGTAATAGGAGTTAGACAATTTTCTGGTTTTGCTGGACCAATCAATTTTTTTTTTTTTTTTGCTTTTTAGGTCCACACCACAGCATATGTAGGTTCCCAGGTCCAATTGGAGCTGCAGCCACCAGCCTATGCCACAGCCACAGCAACACAGGATCCGAGCCGCGTCTTTGACCTACACCACAGCTCACGGCAATGCCAGATCCTTAACCCACTGAGCAAGGCCAGGGATCGAACCCATAACCTCATGGTTGCTTGTCAGGTTCTCTAACCACTGACAGGAACTCCTGGACCAATCAATTTTTTTAAGTTTCTTCAAACTCTGGGATACTGCTAAACCAAAGAAATGTTTACTATTTGCCAGAACCAGCACCGCAGAAAGCAATTTATAGTGAAGCAAAAAGTCAGTAAAGGTAAATGATCCTTACCCCAACCTCAAGAAAATCAAATATAAAAGTTTCTAGAAATAGGCTTCTCACGATTACAAAGCAAAGCCTATTGGAGAACACTTACTCCAAACTACTCCTGGACGGAGAAATGCCAAGGAAGCATAAAGGAAAACTGCCCATCTGCACAGATACATGGGCGTCCGTTAATCACAGCAGTGACATACATCCAACAAAAACCATTAATGGTCCATGATAAGCACCTCTCTGAAAGGCGTCTGCTGTGTGGACACCACATGCCCAAGTTAACCGACTAATCTCCAACACTGTAAAACACAGGCAGCTCAGAGCCAAAACGCTGCAGCAAAAAGATCTATTTAGTATCATGACAAGCCGCTAAAGACCTGTAACACAAAGCACAGGGACAAAAGATGTGTCTAATGCATAATGAGCTGCAGCCGGGGAGGGGGAGGCGGCCACCAGCGGAAATATCAACTTCTAAGCCCCAACACAGACCTTTTAAATATGACCAGCATCACTTCAAAGTCCAGGACGATATCAACATTAGCCAAAGTCATCATGAGTCAGACTTCAGGTGTGAATACAACATACAAAACAACAAATCTGAACGTGAGGAGAGGTGACACAGACAAGTATGTCATGGATGCAGGAAGGGACAGCTGTGGAGCACCTCCCTCCCTTCTGAAGCAAGGCTGCCTGTGCCTCTCACAGAGATGTGCAGCCTAAGACCAGAGTCTTGCTTTCAGAACAAGCACTACCGACTCCCTGTACGCCTTGCCAAAGCTCCCACAGTGAGAGGCAGCCATTGTGGAGACTTCCTGAAGTTTCAACAAAGTCCTCGAGCCCATCGTGCCAGCCACTGACAGTGACAGTGTTCCTGGAAGTTTGTATGAGGTGCAAACCAATGAGCTCAGCTTTGGGGGTGCTGGGGAGCCACCACAAAACATCTTCCAATTTTGCCAGTTCTTGCTTTGAAATCACACCACCCTACTACGCCATCCCTTAGAAACCAAGAAAGAGCACGTGAAAGCTGTCAAAGCCACATATTCAACCTCCTTTGCAGATTCTTTTGCAAAGGTTGGGGGTGGGGAAGGATTTAACAAGAAAGTGGGGAGAGAGCTAAACAATTCCTGCTTTCTACCCCAAATTATTACCCACCTTTTTCAGAAATTTTATGGAGCACTAAACTGCAGAAAGGAAAAAGAGAAGAAAAAAAAAAGGGAAAAGAAAACTTAAGGCTGTAAATGTGACTGTATAAAAATTCCCAAGAGAAGATGACCTATGAAACTAAGCTCCATGCAACAAGGGCTAACTATGCAGCTGCTTTTCCTACTTGCCTAACAGTCCAAGATAAATAGAGCAGGCTCACAGAAGCCCACCAACTTCCAGGAAAATGCAACCAAAGACCTCTTGACTCATGACAAGCCACATACCCCTGAAATAAATCCCAAAATGAAACCCATACAGGTCTGCTCTGGAAATCGCCCTGGCTGACAGTAATGAACGCCCCTCCTCCAAACAGCTGCCAATTTGCAAAGGGAAAAGCTGCTCAAAATAAAGCAGCTGGAAGAACTTCCCATGAGCCTCTGTTCCAAGGGTTCCAACTCAAGCAGTCGCTGGACCCCAAGGGCAAAGCCCACAGTGCCCCACAGGCCATGTCTGCAGTTCCTCCAGTCCTCCAGTGTGGCTCCTGCCCCCGGCCCCCAGCCAGGGCTCAGAAAGTTCCACAGCTACCCCTGCCCGTCCCTCCCAATAAGTCATGCTTTGCTTGTGGTATTTACAATTAGAACCCAACAAAATCGACGCAGCCAAAAAGAAAAATAAACAGTATGCCTCCTCAAAAACCACATGCCTGGAATAAAATATCCAATACCCCGTGCAAAATCTCTTTTCCTTGGCAAAGGAGAAACCAAGGAACCAACCTCTATGTGGGAAAAATCTCACACACCAGGATATTATCTGGGGACTCGGGTCCCTAAAAAAACCAAGTATTGTGGTAAAACACACCCATGTGAAAGTCTAAACTTCAAAGGCTCGGCTTCCACCCCCGGGGAAAATAGGTTTTTAAGCAGTTACTCAACCATTATCATTTGGCAATTGAAAACTGTCATCTACTTCTTAAGTGGTATTTACCATGTGTGCTGTGCTTCAATCCTCGGCTGAAATTTCTAGATGCCACGTATGTGCAGAACACGTCAGGAGGAAGTGATATAACTGGTAGCTCTCGCTCTCTCATTCCCTTTTTAGAACCTGCTTTATTCACTCAGAATCCAAAAAGCCAGAGGCATTAGAAAGTATGCCCATTCGCCTTTAAAGAGACCCCAACTAAACCGGCAAGGGTCGTCCTGAGGCTGGAGAACAGGCGAGGATTATACAGGAGCGCAAACCACAAGCAGAAAGAGGAGGTGAGGATAACGAGGGCCAGGGAGAGAAGATTCCTGTCAAACGCAGCTTTGAATTGGTCTCCAAAGCTGAAATGTAAAAGAACCGTGTCAAGCTTCCTCATTTTCAAACACATCCGAAGAAGAATCTGGAAAATAGCATGTATTCTGTGAGGGGTCTCAGTTGGGTATTTTTCCTGCATCCATAAAAACAAGCTATATAATAGCTTAGGAAATTCATTGGTGGAGAAGCGAAAGGTTAAGGTCCACTGTTGATCAAACAGGCTTAGTCCCCAGTGGAGGTAATATATCTGAACTGCCACCCTCCAGAATCTCCTGGCAGACTGTAAAGGGTAGATCAACAGACTGCTCAGGTGAACTGGAACAGGTTGGGTCTAATTGCCCCTTACTCATGTGGTTCCTCCAGTTTCCTCGGCCACCTCGTCATAAAGGCGCTTTTTACACATTCACTCTTGCTTTCAATTCATATCTGAGCACAGGAAACGAGACATCAGGTTGCCATGCCCACCTGGCATGTTGGGCAGTTAAATCCCATCCCAGCTTCTATTTTCAAAGACCCTTCTCTCACCTTTAACCCTGATATCAATGGAAAGATCAGGTACCATTCACAAATCCCACAACACCCAGGATTCACAGGAGCTAGAAAGCAGACCAAGGCTAGACACCTCCCCACCCACCCACCCCCACCCCCACCCCCACCCCCACCAGGGAAAATCTGGAAAAACAATTAGAGCCATCTGCAGCCCCCACCGAGGGGCGAGGGGCGGGAAGACAAAGTTCAATTCAGTCACAGGACAGTTTCTCGACTGCTTGGCCGGGCACAGTGCTAAGGTCCTATGGATCCCAAAGCCTCTCCTGATCTCAGTCTGGTGGGGGCGGCGGGACAGACAGTTGAACAAATGCGGCTTTTTTTGTTTGTCTGTTTGTTTGTTTTAAGCCCTACCCATGACATAGGGAGGTTCCCAGGTTATAGGTAAAATCACAGCTGCAGCTGCCGGCCTATACCACAGCCACAGCAACGCTGGATCCGAGCCACGTCTGCGACCTACGCCACAACTCATGGCAACACTGGATCCTTAATCCACTGAGCGAGGCCAGAGATCAAACCCACATCCTCGAGGATTCTAGGCAGATTCGGTTCCGCTAAGCCACAACAGGAACTCCCAGTTGAACAAATGCTAATCTAGAAAGTTCTGAAGCAGAGCTTTGGATGTGATGTTGGAAAGCAACAGAAATGTGGGAGGGATGGGAGCAGAGACAAAAGGCATCCAGGAGGAATGAGTATCTCAACTATCCCTGAAGACTAAGCTTCACAAGTAAGAGAAATGTGAGCAGGGATTTCAGGTGGAAGGAACAGAAACAAGAGCACAGAGGTATAAATGAAGCCAGGCAGCTCAGTGTCCTTGGAAACCACACTGCCCTTACCATGGACTTGGAAGCAGAGTGTGGGAAGAGGCTAGAGAGGTAGGCGCAAGTCAGGCCAGAAGGATGTGATAAGAAAACGAGAGGACAGACTTCATCCACAAGCCAAAGACGAGCTATCAAATGATTTCGAGCTCTTTAAGATGGATGACTCTGTTAGCAGACAGGAAGGTAGCTTTGAAGAGACTGGAAAGAGACCACCAGAGACAAAGGCATCCCAGTTCAATCAACTTCCACAAACTAAAATGAGAACAAAAAGTGCCGCCTATTTGATCTAATACATTCAATCAACAAATCTTATAAAAATCTAGAACACAAAAGGACATTTTTACTGTTCCTGCATCCCATCCCAGACAGTGCATCTGTCACCCACACTCCCAAGAGAGAGCCCACAGATTCCCTGGAATGTCCACGATAGTTCAGGAGTCCTTTCAGTCCTTGCCAAAGAATCGAGAGAGACCACCACGGCCAGGTCCATTCACCTCCTTCACACGGCTGTCAAACAAATTAGATCTCCCGATTTAACACACTGCTCATCTCAGGTACTTCCTAACTCCGGCACTTCATCAGCCAGAAGTGCATTAACCACTCCATGCTGATCAAGCAGGAAGCAGGAACTCACTGAGTACTCGATAGTAGCTTATAAGGGAGGCAAGAAATAAACATTTACTGCTGGGTTCCATGATGGGAACTTCCAATAATCTCAGTTTCTCATTATAGCAGCTCATTAGAGTATGCACTAATTCTCCCAGTTCCCAGGTATGTAATTCTCCCAGCTCTGCATCCTATCAAGGGTCATGCGGTTGATAAGCAGAGGAGCCATGATTCAAACCCCAATATGAGAAATTCTAAATAGCATTTCTTTCACTACATCATACTTCAAGTATGTATGGATAACAAACATAACAATATATTAAGGTTAGTAATAATGACAATAAATAATACCATTTCCCCTTTAAAAATTGAGAGGGAACGCACATTACACAGTCCCAGGTTAAAGCGTCACTCAGAGAGAGAAGTCACAATTGAGGGACCACAACTAGAATCTCCAAATGCTCCAAAAAGGTCACTCCTGAACCAAAAAATGTTCAGACTCAAATCATCAAAGAACCCTGGCTATAGTCCTGAGAGCTGTAGCAAATTCTCCATACAGGTCCCTCAGACGACACTTGCAGACACTCGTGGCTGACTGCTCACTCCCCTGCTCTCTCTTAAGTGATTTCCCAAACTACTTTACCACCCAAATTACAGAAATATGTCCAGGATTCACATGGCAGTTCTGATCCGATTTGCCCCAATCCTGGCTCAAGCAGCTTTGCACTACCCTCCTAACTAGATCAGCGCCAGCCAATGGGTTTATTCAAGCTGATCTTGATGGATTAGATAATGAAACCTTAGCCATGTAAGCTGCCTGCTTGCGTTGGGCTGGAGGGGAGAAGAATAGGAAACTCAATACTCCTCGGGGCCACCTAAACACCACATGCACTGGCCATGCCTCCTCCATCTGTCTGCTCGCGCTCCAATTACTGCCGCTTCCTTCCCATCATCGCGAGGGCTCTTCCCTGCCGTCTTGGAAGGGAGGGCACGTTCGCCCCAGCACAGGACGCTTTCACGCTTTACAGACGCAAACCCGAAAACAGTTCAAACACGTCCCCTCTCTAAAATGACCATCTTTACTGCTTCCGCAAGTGTATTGAAGTCCAACGTCTCACTGACGGCCTGAGAGATGGCAAACCAGAGATTCGCCCGCAACATTCTTGTTTACCCCAAGTCGTCCAGCGAATTTCTTTCTCAGCCCTGTAATCTTGAGGCCTGTCTGCGCCAGTCTGCTTTCTATCAAAATGAAAGTTAAATCTCTAGTTAGCTTCTGTCGTGTTCACATGTCAGTGTGATAGAGAAAAAAATGACAAGGTGGCTAGAAAATGGGAAGTTAGAAGACAAATTCGACTCAGGCTAATCTCTTGAGTCACCCTGAAGAATGATTCTACTCTGAATTCAGACCTTTCTCCTTCTTAAAGACACTCCCAGGTTTACACACACAAGCTTCCTTGTGAGGAAAGGACAAAAACTAGTCATTTTTACATGACTGTGCTGCACTGGTAGTATTATGGGCTGAATATCTGTGTTTTCCCCAAAACTAATATGCTAAAGCCCTAGTCCCTAATGTGATGGGATGTGGAGGTGGAGCCTTGAGGAGGTGATTAGGTCATGGGTGTGGGGGACCCCGCCCCAACCCCCACTAAGATGAGTTTAGGACCCTCATAAGACAAGGAAGAGGGGAGTTCCTGTCGGCTCAGCAGAAACAAATCCAACTAGTACCCATGAGGATACGGGTTCCATCCCTGGCCTCGCTCAGTGGGTCAGAGATCCGGCACTGCAGTGAGGTCACAGACACAGCTCAGATCCCACATTTCTGTGGCCGTGGCATAGGCCGGCTAATGTAGCTCTGATTCGACCCCTAGCCTGGGAACTTCCATGTGCTGCAGGTATGGCTCTAAAAAAGAAAGAAAGAGGAGTTCCCGTCGTGGCTCAGTGCTTAATGAATCCGACTAGGAACCATGAGGTTGCGGGTTCAGTCCCTGGCCTTGCTCAGTGGGTTAACGATCCGGCATTGCCGTGAGCTGTGGTGTAGGTTGCAGATGCGGCTCGGATCCCGAGTTGCTGTGGCTCTGGTGTAGGCCAGCGGCTACAGCTCCAATTCGACCCCTAGCCTGGGAACCTCCATATGCCATGGGAGCGGCCCAAGAAATGGCAAAAAAAAAAGAAAGAGAGAGAAAGGAAGAAAGAAAAGGAAGAGATTCCCCCACCCCCACCCCACCCCTCTCTCAACTAGCACACGTGGAGGAAAGGCCAGGAAGGCACACAGCAAGAAGGCAGTGTCTACAGGCCAGGGAAAGAGCCCTTACCAGACACCAAATACGCCAGCATCTTGACCTTGGACTTCCAGCCTCCCAAACTGTGAGAAACAAATTTCTGTTGTTTAATCCACCCCATCTATGGTATTTTGTTAGGATGCCTAAGCAGACTCATATGTGTAGAAATGAGAAATTAAATACTTTCATTGAGGAGTTCCTGTTGTGGCACAGCAGAAACAAATCCGACTAGGAACCATGAGGTTGCAGATTCGATCCATGGCCTCGCTCAGGGGGTTGAGGATCCGGCGTTGCCATGAGCTAGGGTGTAGGTCACAACACGTGGCTCGGATCCCATGTTGCTGTGGCTGTGGCTCAGGCCAGCATCAACAGCTCTGGTTAGACTCCTAGCCTGGGAACCTCCATATTTCGAGGTGCAGCCCTAAAAAGACAAAAAAATAAAAAATAAAAAAATAATAATTGTACTGAGATATTGTTCACAAAGTTACTTGGAAGGAGAGCACATCATTTTTATAATTCTACTCCAAGGGCAGCACCGTGTTCAGTTTCAGCACCAAACACCCAAATCAGAGTCCAAAGAGACAGCCACCTGGAAGGACAGAAACCCAGAAACAAAGACATGGGGGGATAAACTCCTTCAGAAATACAGGAACAACATGGAAGGAGGCTAAGTCTTGTCTCACCCAGCACAGACAAGAGGAAGCAGTGGCAGGAGGCCGAGTGCCGCCTCCTGCGGGAGGAAGGATGGCACCTTCCGACCCTCCTACTTTCAGAAGACCACCACGCACGAAGCCTCCCTCTTTCTTCCTGCGTTCAGGCAAGAGGGGTGCCTGGATGGATGGCACACGGAACAGTGTGAGTGTCCTGGTGGAGACACAGGACATTAAAGCAAAGGGAAGAACAAGCAGGAGAACTGGAGGTCTCTGCATGATTTCTTCCACCTTTGCAGGCCCTGGGGCGGGGGTGGGTGGGTGGGGGTGTTAGTAACGGAGTGTTACCAATTAAAAAAAAAAGAAAGAAAGAAATATAGCTACATAGGAATTACAGGCTCTCTGGAAGCCTTTCCCTGAGACCAGGAAGAAAGTCTTCCTACTACTAAAATGGACCACTAGCCTGAACAACTTCTGAACTCACTTAGCTATAGTGGATTTATGACTCTCTGCTCAGAAGCAGTGAGTTGGTCACCTACCAACATTTCACACCATAAAGAATTTTGCCGAAAGCTTTAAGTAATAATTAAGGTGCATCCTGCCTTATAAAGCAGCTAAGTTCCTAGAAAGTTGCACAAAAATTGAATGTTTGCTCATCAAACCGCTTATAGTCACTAGAAGAGCTGACAAAAAGAATTCATTCCCCAGCATGTTTTATAAAGCTCATGTTTTTCACATATATCAGACTTCCTTAAAGTAAAATGAACCTCTAATATCTATCTATCTATCTATATGTGACTCATTTCACTTTCTACCGGGTTAGAATAAGGTATTTTCAAGTATCCTCTTTAACAACGAATTACGGGAGTTCCCGTCATGGCGCAGTGGTTAACGAATCCGACTAGGAACCATGAGGTTGCGGGTTTGGTCCCTGCCCTTGCTCAGTGGGTTAAGGATCCGGCGTTGCCGTGAGCTGTGGTGTAGGTTGCAGACGCGGCTCGGATCCCGCGTTGCTGTGGCTCTGGCGTAGGTCGGTGGCTACAGCTCCGATTAGACCCCCAGCCTGGGAACCTCCATATGCCGCGGGAGCGGCCCAAGAAATAGCAACAACAACAACAACAACAACAAAAAAAAAAAAAAAAAAAAAACGAATTACATTTCTCAAGCCATGGTTCGATTTTCAGGTTGAATTTGTCTCTTCCCTCCTACGCCACAGTTCAAGGTTCTCCACTTCTAAACTGTTTCCAGGGCTGTTAACCCCTCTGCCATCCACATGGAGCTTCTGGATACTGGCCTTGAAAGGAGTGAGCCCTCCTCGCTCCCTGAGGATTCCTTCTTAGCCTAAGGATTATAGGACCCTCTCTCGTGTCCCCTATGCTCCACTTGGGGAAGTAATGATTTACTGCAAAAGCTTATGGCTGTAACACAACAGGGTTCAGCTCCGGAGTCTGCAGTTTAGAGCTATAGCTCCATTCAGTAGATAGTCCTGGGAAATTAACCCCTGTAAATGGCTTCTATAAAAAAGGGCTAATCCTTTGACATTCAAAAGATTGGGGAATTTCATGAATGTACTCTCACCCCTAAATTTCATGTTTTTTTCCATCCCTCAATTATTTATAAAAGGTAAATTTCAATTTCAACTTAACAGTCATTGAGCACTTACGATGTACCCCAAATTGTGAGATATTATAAAAGGTAAATTCTAAATAAACATAGTTCCTATCTTCCAGAAGCTTACAGTATCACTAGGGAAACAAGAATAAAACAATGAGATGACAGAAGATGATGCATAATTAAGCATCGATACAACAGGAAGCAAGAGACCTGACTGGTGTGAACTAACCTGTCAAGGAAGGCTTCCGAGAAGCAGCTATGACCTCAGAAAAACTCCATTTGGGTTAAGATACAAGAAAATAACATGTGCTTTAAAACAAACACATATATCAAAAAGCAGGCTACTCTAGATTTTCTAAATCTAGATTTACATGGGCCTACAGACACATCTATACCCATGATACCATGGCTTAAAGCTGCCTCGTCCCTGCTCATCCTCCTCCAGCTACACAGGTCTCTCGTTCTCAAACACATCAAGTGCATCTTTCCCTCGGTGCCTTTGCATCCACAGTTCCTCTACCTGAATCCCCTTCCCTCAAAGAGCTGAATGGCTCATTCCTTCAGGTCATTCAAAGGTCACCTGTCTGTCAGAGAGGTCTTCCCTAACCACCTTCCTCACCCCTCTACCTCCTTCTCTGCTTTATTCCTCTTAGCTCTCACCACCACCTAATAACAGCTGATTTCTTTATACCATCTTTTTCTTTTGCTTAGAATATTAGTTCTGTGAGAGTGGAGTCTGTTCTGTTTCCTACTATATTTCTTGGCTCTTAAAGAAGGCCTGACACATAGTAGCTGCTCAATGAACATCAGTTAAATGAGTATTAAATATTCTATCATTATTATCAGGATGATAAAGGAATGTCCTAGAGAAATATGTGCCCTAGGCTTAAATTCTATATTTTCAGGAACCTTATTTTTCCTTTACTCCTGATTATAACTCAAATTTCAACCTCTCCATAAAGCTTTCCCTGGAGTTCCCGTCGTGGCTCAGTGGTTAACGAATCCGACTAGGAACCATGAGGTTGTGGGTTTGATCCCTGACCTTGCTCAGTGGGTTAGGGATCTGGCGTTGCCGTGAGCTGTGGTGTAGGCTGCAGACACGCGGCTCGGATCCTGCGTTGCTGAGGCTCTGGCGTAGGCCGGACGGACGCCTAGCCTGGGAACCTCCATATGCCACGGGAGCGGCCCAAGAAATGGCAAAAAGACAAAAAAAAAAAGCTTTCCTTAACCATTTTGGCAAGAATGACCATCTCTTCTTCTGACCCTGGCAGCACAAATCCTCTGCGTACTTTGGCTCTAAATATTGCAATGCCTTGTGACATGCATCTACCCTGTGATATCTCCATTTCCATTCCTCTGAAACTTACAAAAAACAAAACACACACCCATGCATGTACTTTTCTTTTTTTAACTTTTCACCCATTTTGGCTCCCCACTTAGATTGTAAACATCAAACACCTCAAGGTCAGAGAACCTGACATATTTTTTAGCAGTGACTTAGAAGTCCTCCTGCACAAACACTGTATTTTACAATACGGAAACAGAGGCCCCCAAAGAAGAGATTTACCCGGAACCATAGATGTAGCTGAAGCCAGGGAGCTAAACGATGATCTGAATACCTGTGTGACATGGTGTACTGGAACTACAACAATGAGAATGCAGAAAGTGAAAAATAAAAATCCACAAACACAAAGAGTGAAAACAGGATTCTCTGAGGGAGCGTTCTAAGCTGCCCGTCTGTACCCAAAGGACCTAATCCACTCCTTCCTCTGCATCCTCCAAAGTCCCTATACACTGCTCCGCTTCCAAATCCTACTATCCTTGGCCAATTTGAAGGCAACCAGGAAATAATGGGGCCCCAGGAGGGAAACGGGTGGGGGAGTGGGAATCTCACTATTAACCACGACTGACAGAAGCAATAAATGAATAGAGACGTGCGGGGAGATATGCACACCAAGCAGAACATGCTCGCCAGCACCATACCCAGCCTTCCCTCATCACCCACTGTGAACCCACCTCACCTCAAGTCTCCCCATATTCCTCTCTATTTTTTTCCATGGCCCTAAACTTTTACTTCTCACAATTTCTCTGCCTGACAGAGTTTGAATGGAGAACAAAAGCAGGCAAACAAAACAAAAGAATTCAAAAATAAACACCAAGAGGGTCACTTTACCCAAGCCAACACAAGCAACAGAGTGGCCTCTGCAAGGGAGACCAAGAAGCACAGAGCAAACAGGCCAGGCTTAAATACAGCTCCGTCTCTAACACAGGAAGTCAGGCAGAGCCTTGAAAAGCAGAGAGCAGAGCACAGGAAGTCTTTTAGCACTGCAGAGATTTCCAAGAGTGGTGTAATGGAGAGAGCACAGGAATAGGAATTAGAAGACGAGGCTGCTAGTTCTAGTTTCACTACTAGCTAACCAGGTGGCCCTAAGCAAGTCACTAGTCTTCTCTGGACTTTTGATGCCCCATCTATAAAATGAGGTGGTTAAAATATTTTGGGACTTGAATCCCCAAAGGAAGGGAGGAAAGAAAGAAGGAAGGAAGAAAGGAAAGAAGAGAGGACGAAAACTATTGACTTTCTCCCACCAAAGAGTGTCTGTAACTGTAAACTATTCTGCATGAGAATCTTCCAGATCGATCCTGGATAAGAACCTCAGGAAAAGATGATGTCTGGTCCCTTCTATCTCTAACATTCTATGATTCTAAGGGAATGAGGCAGATATCTAAACAACTGCTGGTAGATGAGCCCCACCACTTCATAGCAAGTATTTTCTGAACAGAGACCAAATCCTGAGACCTAGGAAGGTTTCATGTTCTTCTCCAACTACAAAGTCAACTGATATCATTACTACAGCTCCCATTCCCTACCCAAACCAACCAGCTTCCCCTTGAGTCCACAACTCAGAATCTAGCCTTCTAGCAGCCCTATAAATTTTCTTGTCTACCCCAGGACATGTAAAAGCTAGTTGGCGCCCCAGCTATGTAAGATGCAAGTGGCAAAGTAGAGAAGTGACACCTCCCATGTGGTCTCTCTCCAGACTCACTAGCACACTCCACAAAGTTCATGAGCCCGAGCACCACGGTGTCCCCACAACACTACCCAACTCCCTGTACTTCTCACACTCCCTGTGTAACTGATTTAACCCACAATCTAAGCCACATCCCCTTTGGGCTCTCGAGGAGTTTTCTCGCTTTTCACTCCTCTCCTTTCAACACCGCTCCCCTTCTCCATCCCAGTTGTGTGCCCAAAAGGTACACCCTCTTTCGGGGAGGTTTCCCACCCCTGCCTGCCCCCAACCCCCACGTCGACTCGGTCCAGCGGCTGTCTGGGGACCAGGATCACTCGGCTTCCCCTCCACCCCAAGGAACTAAGGAAAGGTTTGAAGAAATGGAATCCGTCTCAAGTATGTTCGATTCCCCCCACACACACCTATTCACGCGACGTGTCCCCTTGTCCCCTCAGGGGTCGGGACCCTCCGGGGGACACCGGCCTCCTCCTGCACCCTTCGCCTCCAAGACAGGGCTCGCCCCCCCTTCCAACCAGGCCTCGACCGGCCCCCTCCCACCCCAAGCCGGGACCCTGGGCAGCTCTCCCTTCTCTAAGCCCGGGAGCCCCGCGCCGCCCCCGTGACCCCCGCGCCGCCCCCCCGCGGTAACGGGACTCCCGCCCCGCGCGGTCACCTGCATCCCGCCGCCGTCGGCCGCCGCCTCCTCGGTGCGCGGCCGCTTGCTCAGGCCGGGCTCGGCTCCGTCTCCTCCCCCTCCGGGCACCGGCAGCTCCAGCTCCGACTCCCGCTTCATCCCCCGGGCAGCGGCGCCGGGCCCGAGCTGAGGCGACTGCTGCGGCTGGGCGCCTTCCGCCATCCGCCCGCGCCCCCCTCGCCTCCGGGAGCCGGGCGACCCACGACAGGCCACCTCCCCCTGGGCCTCGGCCCCGACTGTCGCGACAGGCGGGCGCGCGCCTGCCCCCGCCCCCGCGTGCGTGCGTGCGTGCGCGCGCGCGGGCCCGGCGCCCCCTCGGCGGCGGGCGGGCGCCGCTGGTCGCTCGCCGGCTCCCCCGCTCGGGGCCGCTGGTGGGTCGCGACGGGCACTCGCTCGCGCTCTCGCGACCCCCGGCCCGGCCCGGCCCGCCGCGCTCCCCGCCTCGTGCACTCACGGAGCTGGCCCGCTGGCCCGCGCTCGCTCCCTCACACTGTCCCTCGCCACACGCCGGGCCGAGGGAGGAAGGGGGCGGTCCGGGCTCCCGAGGCGTGGGGAGGGGTGTTTATTTGGGGGGGAGGAGGGGCTCGAGGCCGGAATGAGCTGACTGGCCGGGATCCTCCGACCCGCCACTGTGGCAGCCACCGGGAAGGCGGGGAGAGAGAAAAAAGGAGGGAGGGCCCGGGATCTGGGACTCCAGCCCGCGCGGGAGGCCTGGGCGGCTAGGGAGAGGGGGCGGTGGCGGCCGAGCCCGCGGAGGGGGCGGGGCCAGCGCCTCTCGGCAATCTCCGCCGCCTCCTCTCCGGGCGCCCGAGGGAGGCCGGGAAGAGATCGAGGGAGTTCGGGAATTTCCGGCGCAGGCGAGGAATTGTCCTGGCGGCACCGCGCGGCCGGAGTTCCAGCGCTGAGGGGGCGGGGTCTGTTTCCCTAAGGGCGGGGCCACAGCCTAGAACGGGCGGGGTTAGAGATGTCCGAGGGCCGCGAAGCAACTCTCTGTGGTGGGATTTGCAGCGCAGAGTTGAACCTGGAATTCGCCCATCTGGCCTAGTGGGTTCCAGGAGGGCGAATACTGCTCTGGAAGAGGGAGGTCTTTGCTTACTCCCTTTCCCTCAGAAGAATGGGGATCTCGAGTTGGAAGGTCCAGGAATGAAGCTACCACCACTACTAGGGCTCTCTGTTGCTCTGAAAGCCTTTAGCCACAATTATCATGTTTCTGCTCATTACTTAATAATACCTAATGTCTGTAATAGCTTTACAGTTTGCACAGTGGGTTCACAGACTCGTTTTGGAGCCGTGGTGTAAGCAGAGTAGATACCATGATTTCTTTTTCATTAATAGTGAACCTGAACTTTGGTAAGTCCTGCAAATAATAAGTGGCAGATCCAGATCTCAGGACATAGATCTTATTCTCTTAATCTGCACCTTACTGCCTAACATTTTACTGCATATCAACTTCGGGCAATTAGAGATGCTTGTTCAGTAGCATCTCTCTCCTACCAGACCGTAAGGACCAAGAGGGCATCTACTTTCTCTGGGTTCCATGCTGTGCCCTGTACACTATACAGATACAGTGATGTTGCATGGCAACCTGGATTGTGCTAACTTGTCTTCAACAAGTTGCTTCATCTCTTAGGACCCCTACCCCAGCATTTGCAAAAGGAGAAGATGGTTTAGATCAGTGGTTTGAAACTAGGTGATTTTATCCCTTCCCCTCTCCCCCAGGATATTTGTCAACATCTAGAGATATTTATGGTTGTTACAAGTGGGGTGGGGGTCCACAGGAATATTGTTCAACATCCTCGGGAAACGGGACAGCCCCTACGAGAGTTATCCAGCCCAAAATGTCAATAGTGCTGAGGTTGAGAAATCCCAGGTTAGATGATTTCCAAGGTCATTTCCAGATGGGTCTATGATTTGTCCTTTGAACTTGGGTTTAACCTAGTGCTGGAACATTATGGTGAAAAGAATCCCTACTTCAGAATCAAATCAACCTAGGTTTGAATCCAGGCTTTAACACCTACTGCCTATGTAATGTTGGACCAATGATGGCTTAAGAATTTCTATATAAGAGTTCCAGTTGTGGCTTATCAGGTTAAGCACACAACGTTAACCTGATATGAGGATATGGGTTTGACTCGGGCCTCACTTAGTGGGTTAAGGATCCAGCATTGCCCCAAGCTGTGGCATGGGTCGAAAATGCAATTTAGATCCAGTGTTGCTGTGGCTGTGGCATAGGCCACACACAGGCTGCAGTTCCAACTCAAACCCTAGTCTGGGAACGTCCGTGTGCCACAAGTGCGGCCGTAAAAAGAAAAAAAAAAAAATCCTGTATAGAAGCACTTAGGGCCTGCAGAGTGGTTGCAAGGAAAGATTGGAGGACTTGTCTTGAAGCAGAGTTTTCATAGTGAGCACATTGTGCGTGTGTGTATGTGTGGTTTGGTTTTCTTGGTTTGTTTTTTGTTTTGTTTTTTTTGTTTTTGTTTTTTTGTCTTTTCAGGTCCGCGCCCTAGGTATATGGAAGTTCGCAAGCTAGGGGTTGAATCGGAGCTGTAGCTGACAGCCACAGCCACAGCCACGCCAGATCCAAGCCGTGTCTGCGACCTACACCACAGCTCATGGCAACACCATATCCTTAATCCACTGAGCAAGGCCAGGGATTGAACCTGCATCTTCATGGATGCTAGTCAGATTCATTTCCGCTGTGCCACAAGGGGAACTCCGAGAGCACATTGGGTTTTTTTGTTTGTTTTTTCCTTTTCTAGGGCCGCTTCCTGCAGCATAAGGAGGCTCCCAGGCTAGGTGTCTAATCGGAGCTGTAGCCGCCAGCCTATGCCAGAGCCACAGCAACAAGGGATCCAAGTCACGTCTTCAACCTACACCACAGCTCACGGCAATGCCAGATCCTTAACCCACTGAGCAAGGCCAGGGATTGAACCCGCAACCTCATGGTTCCTAGTCAGATTCGTTAACCACTGCATCACTACGGGAACTCCAGAGAGCACATTGTTTTAACCAGGCGGTGTCATAGACAGATAAAAATAGCCAAGTTTTGGAGGTCCCTCTGTGGCTTGTTGGGTTAAAGATCCAGCATAGTCTCTGGGATGGCCAGGTTTGATCCCCAGCCTAATGCAGGGGCTTAAGGATCTGGCATTACTGCAACTGTGGCATAAGTCGCAGGCGCAGCTCAGATTTGACCCCTGGCCCAGGAACTTCCTTATACCAGTGGATGTGGCCCAAAAAAGGCCAGGTTTTAGCTCTGCCACTTATAAGTCATTGTGCCTTGTAAAAGCTACTTAGCCTCTTGTGCCTTAATTTTTTCATCTGAAAACTAGGATAGTAATAGTACCTTCCTGAAAGGATTTCTTTCTTTCTTTTCTTTCTTTCTTTCTTTCTTTCTTTCTTTCTTTCTTTCTTTCTTTCTTTCTTTCTTCTTTTTTTCATTTTAGGGCCACATCCGAGCATATGGCATTTCCCAGGCTAGGGGTTGAATCCAAGCTGCTGACCTACACCACAGCCACAGCAATGCCAGATTCAAGCCATGTCTGCAACCTACACCACAGCTCATGGCAGTGCTGGATCCTTAACCCACTGAGTGAGGCCAGGGATGAAACCTGCATCCTCATGGATACAAGTCAAGTTTGTAACCTGCTAAGCCACAATGGAAACTCCCCTGAAAGGATTATTGTGAGGGTTTAAATGAGTTGTCACACATTAAGAACTTCCAACAGATTGGCCTATGGGAAGCACTCAATAAATGATAAGAATACATCATTAATAGAGTTTCTGTTGTGGCTCAGCAGAAACGAATCTGACCAGCATCCATGAGGATGAACGTTTGATCCCTGGCCCGATCAGTGGGTTAAGGATCTGGTGTTGCTGTGAGCTGTGGTGTAGGTCGCAGACGCAGCCTGGATCTTGTGTTGCTGTGGCTGTGGTATAGGCTGGCAGCTGTAGCTCTGATTTGACCCCTAGCCTAGGAACCTCCATGTGCCATGGGTGCAGCCCTAAAAAGACAAAAAAGAAAGAAAGGAAGGAAGGAAGGAAGGAGAGAAAGAAACCCTCTCACCACAGCAACAGTCTGAGCTGCTGCAGTGAGAACGCTGGATCCTTAACCCACTGTATCATAAGGGAACTCCTACACTGGTGTTTTAAAATTATATAAGGTGGCTTCACAAGGCCGCTTGAGATTAAGACAGGCAGACAAAGTTCCCCAAATCACCCTTAGGTGCAACCACTATGTTGGGCAAATCGAGTATTTTCACCAAGACTTATTTGTTTGTAAGATAAAAATAATAGTCATGGTGGGGTTCTAAGGATTAAACAAGATAAAATAAAAGAGCCCCTAACATATAGGAACTGCTTAATAAGTGGTAAATACTTATCATCTAATTTGTTTAATGATAGTAAGCAACTGACCAGGGACCCACGGGACTGGGAAGAGAAGCCCAGGCATCTCTTAATACCACTTTTTGGGCCATTGTGTTGGAAGTCCAAGTGCCTGCAAGCTTATTCTTGAGCTGGATGAAGAGGCTCCAGCCTAAATCAGCTGGTACCTCTCAGCAGATGGGGCTTGATCCTATCCAACCAAGCATTATGGATCTGAAGAAGTTTCAGGATGTTTCCAGATGGCCTGTGGAACAACAGCGGCTTTTTTTTTTCTTTTTTTTTCTCCTTTTTTTTTTAACATAGGGAAATCTGTGTTTGGTTCTCTGACAAGTTTACTTTCTAAACTGGTATCTTAAGAAGTATTTTCTCCTCCCAACTTACCTTGCCAAAATACTGGAATCTAAACGATGCTAGGACTAGAGCTCCAATTGTGGCTCAGCAAGAAATGAATCCAACTAGTATCCATGAAGATGTGGGTTCAATCCCTGACCTCGATCAGTGGGTTGGGGATCTGGTGTTGCCGTGAGGTGTGGTGTAGGTCGCAGACACGGCTCCGATCTGGCGGTGCTGTGGCTGTGGTGTAGGCCAGCAGCGGTAGCTCCAATTTGACCACTAGCCTGGGAACCTTCATATGCCGCAGGTGTAGCCCTAAAAAAATGAAAGACAAAAAATAAAATAAAATATGCTAGGACCTTCCTGCACTGCCCCAGGACACAGCAAGAAATGAGATTTGTGATCAGGGCTGCCAGTGACCAAAATTATTATTATTCAAGTAGTGTACATGTCCCAAGGAAATAGAACGATGGGGTATGGGAATGTTTGAATGACCAGGCAGAACAAAGAGAAATTGGACCCTGCCCTGTAGACACGCATTAAGCACTTAGGGAGGGAGAATATGGAAGCCTATGACTAGGAGAAGAGGCCGAACGCACCCATGGCAGCACAAAGGGTTTCATACGCATCTGTAGCTACCTGTTTGGGAACAGATGGTTATAAAATATTATAGAGGAGAGGATAATTTTAAAATGTTTTCCCAGAAAGAATTTTGAGCTGCTGAAACTACTGACATCCTAATATTTCTTCGTTTAGCCATTCAACAAACTATGGACGAGAGTCTGGGGTGCCAAGAAGAATAAGGAGCTCACAGTCTAGGGACAAAAAGACGTATAAATAAAAAGACAAATGTTATGCATCATGATAAGGAGGTCATCTCTCACAATGGTCAAGAACACAGACTCTTGGAGTTCCCTGGTGGCTCAGTGGTTTAAGGATCAGGCATTGTCACTGCTACGGCTCAGGTTGTAGCTGTGGTGCAAGTTCAATCCCTGGCCCCAGAGCGTCTGCATGCCTGACCAAAAAATAAAATAAAATAAAAGAACACAGACTCTGATATCAAACAGACATAGCTTTGAATCCGACACAAGTATATATCTGACCCTGGACAACATCCTCAGCATTTCTAAGTCCCATTTTTTTCATTTGTGTGTGTGTGTGTGTGTGTGTGAGACAAGCACTGATAGCAACCCCATATTCATACTCCTGTTATTCCTCACTAGCAGAACTTCAATGTTGTTCAGGGCAAAAAAAAAAAAATCTGTCCAGCTTTAAAAAAAAAAAAATGGAGTTCTCTTGTGGTGAAGTGGGTTAAAGATCTGGTATTGTCATTGCAGCAGCTTGGGTCACGGCTGTGTCACCGGTTTGATCCCCAGCCTGGGAATTTCCACATGCCATCGGCTCAGTGGAAAGAAAAGAAGGAAGTATGGATGGAAGGAAGGAAAGAAGGAAGAAAGAGGGAAGGAAGGAAGGAAAGAGAGAGAGAAAGGAAGAAAGAAGGAAGGAAGGAAGGAGGGAAGGAAGGAAGAAAGAGAAAGGAAGAAAGAAAGAAGGAAGGAAGGAAGGAGGGAAGGAAGGAAGAAAGAGAAAGAAAGAAAGAAAGAAAAAAAGAAAGAAAGAAAGAAAGAAAGGAAGGAAGGAAGGAAGGAAGGAAGGAAGGAAGGAAGGAAGGAAGGGAAGGAAGGAAGAAAGAAAAAAGAAAGAAGAGACTTCTCAGGCTCCCTAGCCAGTAAGAGTGGCTATGTGACACAGCTCTGGTCTGGGAGATGTAGTAGGGGACAGATTTAGTAGGGGACTAAAAAGATAAAAACCACAAGAAGAAAAGGTTCTTTGCCCTTCATCCTTTGCTTTTTGCCATTTAGCCTTCCTCCCACCCAGAACACAGATGGGAAAAAGGGAAGCCCTCTTGTGCCCACAGTAACAAAAGCTACATGCTAAGAATGGTACTGCGGAGCCACCCTGCCAGTCTTAGCCTGTCCATCTCTGATTTATCATTTTTGAACAAAATAAGTTCCCATTTGCTTAAGGCACTGTGGACAGGCTTCCTTGTGCAGCCAAACTCAACTCCTAACTGATGAAATCTGTAAACCAAGGGTAATAATAGTATCTCCCCTGGGGTTATTTTGAGCATTAAATAATGCATGTAAAGCAGTTAACATGACACCTGGCTCATAGACACACTCAATAAATGGTAACTTAGATCTTTTCACTGCCATTAGTACTCCTATTACCCTTATTAATGCGATTATACCAACAGCCATAGGAGCATATAGGAAAGATGTCACGCCCTTTGTCTGGGGGAGATGGAACAAGCTTCACCAAGAATGTTACACTTGATCTGGGTCTTTAAAAACGAGGAAGAGTTTCCCAGGATATGGTTTCTGGTAAAACAAACAAACAAAAACAAAAAACAAAAAAAAACAAAAAATAAAAACAAAACAAATGTGCACATTCTCTATGCCTGCAAGAGCTAAGGAAGAACTCAGCCCTGTTCACCAGGAGAAAACTCCCATAAGATGGTAATAGCTCTGGACCTGGGGCCAGAGGACCAGGATCGGAGCCAGTGGTCTTCGAATCGAGACTGGGAGAAGTGAGTGGGTGCCGGAGCATTTAGCCACTGTGGGCTCATAGGAGACAACAGGTCTTAATGAAAGATCTATACAAACACCGGGTATTGTTAACCCTGTGCTCTGGTTACTGACAGCCATCGGATGAGCTGACGGCGTAAATCTCTCTCTGTGTGCTCTTTGAGAACAAGAGCGCTTTCTTTGTTTTTTTAAAATTTGCCATTCGTTATTTTGTTTTATTTTTTTCTTTTTTGGCCTCGCCACGACATATGGAATTCCCAGGGCCAGGGATTAATCCAAACCACAGTTGCAGCCTGCGCTGCAGCTGCAGCAATGCAGGATCCTTTGACCCACTGTGCCAGGCTGGGGATTGAGCCTGAGTCCTGGAGCCACCAAGATACCACAGATCCTGTTGCACCACAGGAGTGCTCTCTTTCTTCCCTTCTTTTTTCCTTCCTTTTTTCTTTTTCTTTCTTTCTTTCTTTCTTTCTTTCTTTCTTTCTTTCTTTCTTTCTTTCTTTCTTTCTTTTTCTTTCTTTCCTTCCTTCCTTCCTTCCTTCTTTCTTTCTTTCTTTCTTTCTTTCTTTCTTTCTTTCTTTCTTTCTTTCTTTCTTCTTTCTATGGAAGTATACTTGATTTATAATATTGCGTTAATTTCTGCTATACAGCAAAGTGGTTTTGATTTGAGACTATACAGATACATGCTCTTTTTTTTTTTTTTCCTTTTTACCTGCCCTGTGGCATATGGAGTTAACCCGGCCAGGGGTCAGATCTGAGCCACAATTGTGACCTATACCACAACTGTGGCAACACAAGATGCTTTAACTCACAGTGCCAGGCCAGGGATGGAACCTGCATCCTGGTGCTACAGAGACACAGATCCCATTGTGCCACAGCGGGAAATCCATACATTTTTTAAAATATTCTTTTCCATTATGGTTTATCATAGAACAAGGAATATAGTTCTCTGTGAGTGCTTTCTTAATCCCTTCCTGGATTTCTGTGTCCCTAGCACCAAGCACAGAGCTTGACACAAAATATGTGGCTATTCCAACAACCCTGAAAATATTCAGAAACACAGCCCTAGATCACACATCCCCCTGACGACCAGATAAAGGCCCAGAGAAGAGCAGATGGTCTTAGAAATGCTGTCCTAGCCAGGCAGTCTTCTAAATAAAGACAGGGCGTTTGGGGCCTGAGTCTTCCCCCCAAATTTATCATCTCTCTAATCAGAGAGAGAAGAGTAGATATAAATAGAAGAGAGCATTTTCTACTCCAAAGCTTTCTTTTCCCAAAAAAAGAAAGGCGGAGAATACCCTTGATAATTCATCAGCCGGATAAAGGGGCAGCCGCTCCTGCCATGTGGCTGGCTGATCTGGGCGCAGATACAGAGCCTAATGAGAAACTGAGTTCAGCAAAAGAGGACCGTGTGATGTTTAAGCCTCATTAAGGACTGTAAAACCATCCGTCCAGACACAAACCCTGCCATTGACTTTGACCTCACTTCCCCACCTCCCTCTGCTCATGGCATTATTGAACCTGGGTTTTTCCTATAGGCCAGAACCTTGCCAACCCTTTTGCCCTTCACATAATGTGTTTGTCTGGTTTCTATTTCTGTAGTTTGATGAAGGATGATAACAGGGTATTGAGTGGTTGTTTTTCATTTAGTGCCGTCACCGCCCTCACCCTGCCCCCTACCCCCACCCTGCTCTCAAGTTGGGTTTCATTGTCTGTTTTGTGCCTCGTCCTCGGTTTTTATAGCTTCCTTACAGAGTGGGGAAGTCATTTTATTTTCCAGGCTCTGATATGCATAACCTGGTGTATGCATCTTTCCCACAAAGAATCATGGTGTTTTCAAATTGGAAATGATCTCAGAAGAGAAAGGCAGGGGAGGGCCAGATATTCACTTAGCCCCTAATATGTGCCAGGTCCTGAACCAGGGTTTTTTTTTTTTTTTTTTTTTTGCTCTTAATCCTCACAATATGTCCATGAAGCAGGTACTATTACATCTCATTTTACAGATGAGAACACTGAGATCCAGGGAGGTGAAACGACAAGCTCAAGGTCATACCTGATGGTTACTGACAAAGGAACTCCCACCCCCTGCTCCAAGTCCACTGCCCCTTCCATGCCACGGTCTGTCTCTTCAGACTGTGTTTTGAAGTGGGAAGATACAGGAGTTCCCGCTGTGGCTCGTTGGAAATAAACCCAATTGGTATCCATGAGGATGCAGGTTGGATCCCTGGCCCCGCTCAGTGGGTTAAGGATCCGGTGTTGCTGCAAGCTGCAGTGTAGGTCGCAGACAGGGCTCGGATTTGGCGTTTCTGTGGCTGTGTTGTAGACCGGTGGCTGTAGTTCTAATTCGACCCCTAGCTTGGGAACTTCCATATGCCACACGTGCAGCCCCAAATAAGTAAATAAATAGGGAAGATACAAACTCATGGGGAGGAGGGAACCCCTAAAGCATAACCTTTTTTTCCGAAACAGAATGGGACTATCTTTTTTTTTTTTTTGTCTTTTTGCCTTTTCTAGGGCCACTCCCACGGCATATGGAGGTTCCCAGGCTAGGGGTCGAATCGGAGCTGTAGCCACCAGCCTATGCCAGAGCCACAGCAATGCGGGATCCGAGCCGCATCTGCAACCTACACCACAGCTCACGGCAATGCCGGATCGTTAGCCCACTGAGCAAGGGCAGGGACCAAACCCGCAACCTCATGGTTCCTAGTCGGATTCGTTAACCACTGCGCCACGACGGGAACTCCAGAACGGGACTATCTTGATCCTGCATTCCACCTGGCGCATAAACTCCTGGACCTTTATTGCATAAAGACATCGAGTCTTCGGTGTCTCTGGCACCTGCCCAAGGTATCTTCCTCTGGGTCCCTCTCTGACTGTTGGTATCTGTCCTTGTGGCCTTTGCTGAACTGTCCTTTCTGGTCCTCAGTTGTTGATTCACCCAGAGAGCAGCTTACCCAGGGCCTCTCCAGGAAAGGCTCTGTCCCATCAGCTCCATCAAAGGCATGAGAAAACCCCTGCTCCCACTGCTCTGGAGGTGTCCAGAGATCCTGCCATGTAGACAGAGAGGAAGCATCCCTACTTCTCATACCCTCGCTGGAGGGGAACCCTGCAAAGGAGGTGAGGTACAGACACCCCTCTCCTCCAGATGCCATGGCAACCTGGAGCTTTGTTTCTCCCTGTCTCCTCCTGGAGGCTCCATTTGGGAGGACGCAGGAGACGGGAATCCTCAGAGATGCTGGAAACTCCACCCCTCATCTCCTCTGGGTCCCCCCCCTGCTCTCTCTCCTCAACCCTTGTCACATTGCCTCTCCTGGGTGAGGGCAAAAGACTGGTCCTGGCAGACACTGATTCTGTAAATGAACAAACAAACAAACAAAAAGCCTAGATTTTGTAGGGTTCAGATTTCATGATCAGAGTCATGCAGGATTTAGACTCTGAAAGTTAAAAATAAAAGGCTTTTCAAACACAGAGACTTTTCTCTTAAGCTACATGTTTCAAAAGGCTTGTAATATTGAAAACTCAGCACTGACTCTCCTTTCTCTTTGCATTTCCACTGTAGCAGCTTTATTCCTGAAAGGAAGGGAGTATGGGAATAGTGGAAGGTACCAGGGAGAGGTGAGGAGACAGAGTACCAGTTAATATTTCTGTGTCAAAGACAATCTCCGCAGAGTTCCCATCGTGGCTCAGTAGTTAACAAATCCAACTAGGAACCATGAGGTTGCGGGTTCGATCCCTGCCCTTGCTCAGTGGTTTAAGGATCCAGTGTTGAGTGAGCTGTGGTGTAGGTCACAGACGTGGCTCGGATCCCGTGTTGCTGTGGCTCTGGCGTAGGCCTGCAGCTACAGCTCCGATTAGACCCCTAGCCTGGGAACCTCCACACGCTGCACCAGCCCTGGAAAAGACAAAAAGACCAAAAACAAACAAAAAACAAACAAACAAACAAAAACAGTCGCTGCACATTTCCTCCTCCTGCGAATACAGAGCGAGTTCTCAACCTCCTTTACAGTTAGGATGAGGATGGGTGACAATAGTCTGGCCAATGGAATGTGGGTAAAAATTTCACCTAAAAATATCCCCGCCAATCCTCCAGCCCTCCTTCTGCTCCACAGCTGCTGCGGAGACCTTGAGCTAAAGAGAGTAACATCACAGGAGGAAAGGCAGCCTGGATGCCTGAGTCACCAATTGGAGGAGAACTACTTAAGATTGATTCGAGGGGAGTTTCCATTGTGGCTCAGCAGTAACCAACCTGACTTGTATCCATAAGGGTGAGGGTTCAATCCCTGGCCTTGCTCAGTGGGTTAAGGATCCAGCATTGCCAAGAGCTGTGGTGTAGGTCAAAGACTCGCCTCGGATCCCACATTGCTGTGGTCATTACATAGGCTGCAGCTCTGATTTGACCCCTCAGCCTGGCAACTTCCATATGCTGCAGGTATGGCCCTAAAAAGACCAAAAAAAGACAATGACAACAACAAAAGACTGCGATTTGATCAGGAAATTTGAGCAGGAAATGCAATTTAATTGTATTAAGGCCCCAAGCTTCAGGTGTGCGTGTACCCGTTTTATAGCAACTTACATTACTTACCCTAAGAAACTAAGCAAGTATTGCTCTACCTCATAACCAACATGTAATAAAGTCAGAGGTAGAGAATCAGAAGCTTGACTGATTTTGATTAAAATCTGTGAAATTGAAGGTATTTAAAATGACACCAATTTTAATAAAATATTAAGTATTTGGACCATATGCAAAGCTTGATACTGAAGGAGGAGTGGTAGGAAAGGAGGAGTGGTAGGAAAGGAGTGATATCTCAATAAAATAGATTAACAGAACTTACTATATAGCACAGGGAACTATATTCAATATCTTACAATAACCTATATTGGAAGAGAATCTGAAAATTGCATATACATATATTCACATACATATACACGCACACACATATATATCTGAATCACTTGTTGTGCACTTGAAACATTGTAAATCAACTATACTTAAATGTAAAAAATTTTTAACACAAAAAAATGGTATTTCTTCTTTCAGCCAGCCTAGCATAAAACCTAGAATATTGTGGAGTTCTCGTCGTGGCGCAGTGGTTAACGAATCCGACTAGGAACCATGAGGTTGAGGGTTCAGTCCCTGCCCTTGCTCAGTGGGTTAACGATCCGGCGTTGCCGTGAGCTGTGGTGTAGGTCGCAGACGCGGCTCGGATCCCGCGTTGCTGTGGCTCTGGCGTAGGCCGGTGGCTATAGCTCAGATTCGACCCCTAGCCTGGGAACCTCCATATGCCGCGGGAGTGGCCCAAGAAATAGTAGCAAAAAAGACAAAAAAAAAAACCTAGAATATTGAGATGCTTGATAAGTAATTATTGAGTGAATGAAAAATGTATTAATTTATCAACTGTGTTTAAACCCAGGGCATTTGCTGTTTTATTTTATTATATTTTATTTTATTTTATTTTATTTTTTTCCTTTTTATGGTCCACTTGTGGTATATGGAAATTCCCAGGCTAGGGGTCAAAACAGAGCTGAAGCTGCTGGTCTACACCACAGCCACAGCAATGCAGGATCCGAGCTGTGTCTGCCACCTACACTGAAGCTTGCAGCAACACCAGGTCCCTGACCCACCGAGTGAGGCCAGGGATTGAACCCCACATCCTCACAGACACTGTGTTGGGTTCTTAACCCACTGAGCCACAACAGGAACTCCTATTTACTATTTTAGGTTTTATAGGGAAGAGCAAAGGAGGTAGAGATAAGGAAAAGACATGAAGAAGGGGAAAAAAAGTTGGGAACAGTGAGAAGGCAAGGTGGAAATAACTTTCCACAAGGCAGGCATCCTTCCCATTACCCGTTTCTGTGACTTAAGACAGGGCCTATCAGCAAGAACTCCCTGCAATTTTGCATTCTACATGCTCACAAAACCACAAAAGTGAAGTGATGATTCCTGTTCATTATTGATGTTAACATACAAAATGAAGCTGAGCATGGCAAGTACCACCATGAGAGGCAGGCAGAAGCCAATAAGTTGGGGAAAAACCATCTTGGTCGTGGAATCATGCAGAAAGGCTTTTGAGGTTTGAAAGGGCTCAATAAATAGTATCTCTTTCTTATCAAGTCAGGAGCCGATTTAGAGACAAACACAAGACACATGGAGAAGAAGTCAAAATGCTCCTTATTGATAAACACGAGGTTCTGCAGCCAACCAGATATGCCATGAGCCTCCACCCTTGAATTAGACAGATTCAACCACTGAGCCACCGGTACAGATGGAAAGTCACAAGCTGCCCCCACCAGGGACAGGCTCCTTATTGCATGGCTTGACCCACTCAGACTTAAGCAGATTTGAAGAAAGAGTAAGGAAGTCACCGAGCCAAGCCCTGTCCAGATCTTCTTCCCAAATCACTAATCAGACAAATCACTCCTGTCACGTCCACTTAGGCTAAGCTATGCATCAGAAAAAACCACCTCCAAATTCTCAATGGCTTACAACCATGAGCAGCCCTTGTTCACATGCCCCTAACCCTAACCCTAACCCTAACCCTAACCCATGGGTTGTCTATATGTTTATCGTCTTCACTCTGGGACGCAGGCTGATGGACTTGTCCACATTTTGGTCATTCCTGGTCTGTGGCAGAGGGAAAAGAGGAAGGGTGGTGGGCCACATGATGGAGGGGACCCGCCTGTATTCTCTTCTCATTCCACTGGCCAAAGCAAATTCCATGGTCAAGCCTGGGTTAGGGAGATAAGGATGTTTAACCTTCTGAAGGCAGAGGCAATGAATGGTTTTTTTTTTTTAATTACTCAGTGAATTTTATTACATTTATAGTTGTACAATGATCATCACAACCAAATTTTATAGCATTTCCATCCCAAACCCCCAGCTCATCCCCTCACCCCCCAACCTGTCTCATTTGGAAACGGTAAGTTTTCCAAAGTCTCTGAGTCAGTATCTGTTCTGCGAAGAAGTTCATTGTGTCCTTTTTTAGATTCCACATGTAATTGATAGCATTTGATGTTGGTGTCTCACTGTCTGACTGACTTCACTCAGCATGATAATTTCTAGGTCCATCCATGTTGCTGCGAATGACTTCACTTAGCATGATAATTTCTAGGTCCATCCATGTTGCTGCGAATGACTTCACTTAGCATGATAATTTCTAGGTCCATCCATGTTGCTGCGAATGCCATTATTTCTTTCCTTTTAATGGCTGAGTCATATTCCATTGTGTATATGTCCCACAACTTCTTGATCCACTCCTCCATCCATGGGCATTTAGGTTGTTTCCATGCCTTGGCTATTGTATACAGTGCTGCAATGACCATTGGAGTGCATGTATCTTTGCGAGTCATGGTTTTCTCTGGATAGATGCCCAGGAGTGGATTGCTGGGGCAATGAATACTTTTCCAGAAGAAACTCTACGGCCCTTCCTCCTCCAGGAGATTCACTTTTTCCAATATGCCCCCCAAGACCCAAGGAGAAGATACAGTCATTGCCACACCCATATCCCTTTGGCCTCCTGTGGAAGTCACCTGCTACCTAACGTGGACACCTGCCAGAAGGCCTTTCTCTGGTTGCAGGAGCTTCATGGCCCATGGAGCCAAGGGTTCCAGAAGGGCTTCCAGGAGAACTCCCAGAGGCACCACCTAACCAAAAAAGGACAGAAGCTGGTGTATAAATTCCCCATCTTGGAATTCCTGCTATGGTGCAATGGGTTACAAATCCTACTGCAGAGGCTTGGGTCACTGTGGAGGCACAGGTTTGACCCCAGCCCAGTGCAGAGGAACCTCCATATGGCTCAAGTGCGGCCATTAAGAAAAAAAGAAAATTCCCATCTTCATTATCTCGTGGTGAGACCATTGGGAGGTATCACTCCACAGTCCCTGAGAATCCACATGAGTGTGAACTCCAGTTCCCCACAGTAGAGAAAAAGCTCATCATTGGAGGTTTTCCTCTCTCTTCTTCCTTCCCTGTCTCCCTTCCCCACCGTGTTTCCTGGGATCACAACCCAAATAAACCATTGCAACCCCACCCCCACCCCCCGCCCCCCCCCAGGTCAGGGTCTGTTTTGAAGAAACACAACCACAACAGGGATGGCACTTTCTCCTGTCAAAGACCCGTTTTCTGATCACTCACCATTCCCCAGCAATTCTTCTGCCGATTCAGGCTCACAGCAGCAGAGTGAGGGCAAAATGAATTTCACACAATAACTAATGCTTTCCTTCCAGCAGAACTACCCTCTTTAAATAATTCACCAAAATGACCAAAGAGACAAGGTTTGTGTGTCCTCTAGAAAACACGGAGCTGCTCCTTGGCCACATGCATGCGAATCTGGGAGAAAGGTGACGTCAACACCAAAGAATGGGCACTGTTCAGAAAGTCCCCCAGATGCATATTTCTAATATTCATGATGGAGAAACTTTAAAGAAAGAAAGAAAAAAAAAAAAAACCTCTGAAAAGCTCTTTGTAAGGAATGCAGAAAATTTATCTTTATTGTTACTTAGGGTTCTACATTTTCCCGATCCCTACTTTTTTTTTTTTCGGTCTTTTGTCTTTCGTCTCTTTAGGGCTGCACCTGTGTCATGTGGAGGTTCCCAGGCTAGGGGTCTAATCAGTGCTGTTGCTTGCTGGCCTACACCACAGCTCACAGCAACACCAGATCCTTAACCCACTGAGAGAGGCCAGGGATTGAACCCACACCTTATGGTTCCTAGTCCGATTCGTTTCTGCTGCGCCATGATGAGAACTCCAATCTGCACTCTTTTTTTTTTTTTGTCTTTTTAGGGCCGCACCCATGGCACATGGAAGTTCCCAGGCTCGGGATCCAATAGGAGCTGCAACCGCTGGCCTACACCACAGCTCACGGCAATGCCAGATCCTTAACCCACTGAGTGAGGCCAGGGATCGAACCCATATACTCATGGATGCTAGATAGGTTTGCTAATCGCTGAGCCATGACGGGAACTCCCCAATCTCTACTTTTAAATAAGTATAGATGTGTGCTAATAATGACATAAGCGAGATACTGATGTATTTAATTACTATAAAGTAGCTCTTCCTTCCTTTCTTTCTCTCTTTCTTTCTTTCTTTCCTTCTTCAGCTGCAACTGTAAAGGCATATGGAAGTTCCCAGGCTAGGGGTCAAATCAGAGCTGCAGCTGCCGGCCTATACCACATCCAGAGCAACACTGGATCCAAGTTGCGTCTGTGATCTACACAACAGTTTGCAGCAACACCAGATCCTTAACCCATCAAGTGAGGCCAGGAATCAAACCTGCATCCTCGTGGTCACTATGTCGGGTACTCAAGCTACAAAGCCACAATGGGAATTCCTTAAGTAGCTCTTCTTAAGCTTTAATGTGCTTCAGAATGACTTAGAAGATCTTCTCAAGTAGTGGGTTCTCCAGAATTCGAAAGAAAACTTATGGTTACCAAAGGGGAAGGGGGTGGGGAGAGAGATGGACTGGGGTTTCGGGACTGGCATAAGCACACTATTGTATACGGGGCCGCTAATCACCGGGGACTTGCTGTAAAGCACAGAGAACTCTGCTCTGCTCGATATGGTGTGATAACCTAGGTGGGAATGGCTGTGTGTACATGTGTAACTGAATCATTTTGCTGTACAATGGAGATTGGCACAATATTGTAAATGAGCTGTACTTAAAAATTTTTTTTAGCGAAAAAGAAAAAAAGTCCCCCAGATGTTCCCATGGCAGACCAGGAAGAGTCTGTGTTGTTCTCCACGCCGCTGGCACTGTCATCAACAAACAAGTCAAGAACAAGTTTCTTGCAGAGATTAAGGTACATATTGGGCACATTAAACACTCTGAGAGTCAAGATGGCGCCCTGAAAAGTGTGAAGGGAAACAGAGTTCCCTTGTGGCACAGCGGTTAACGAATCTGACTAGGAACCATGAGGTTGCGCGTTCGATCCCTGACCTTGCTCAGTGGGTTAAGGGATCCGGCGTTGCCCTGAGCTGTGGTGTAGGTTGCAGATGCGGCTCGGATCCTGCGTTGCTGTGGCTCTGGCGTAGGAGTGTAGCCCACGGGATGCTGGGGACAGAGCCTCCTTGCCTGCCCGCTTGCATCTCTCACAAGCGTCCTATCTTAATAAATCTATTTCTTGCCTATCACTCTGTCTCTCTCTGAATTCCTTCTGCTCTGAGGCACGGAGAACCTGAACCTCAGGGAGTCCAGACACTGGTTGAGTGATTCTACTTTAAAACCATTGGTTCAAGTCCCAATCGGACTTTAGGCTGGGTCTGAGTCCTGGCACGTCCGTTCAAGTCCCAGTCTGGGTTTAGGCTAGGTTCGAGCCATGGCATGTGGGTTCAAGTCCCAATCTGGGTTCCGGCGAGGCTCAGACCACTCGTGCTGTCAGTTTCAATGGGAACTCCTATTTTTAGTTTATCGGGGAACCTCCATAATGTTTTCTATAGTGGCTGCATCAATTTACATTCCCACCAACAGTGCAGGCGGGTTCCCTTTTCTCCACACCCCAAGAGGGTCACTTTTAAGCCAAGAGATGAATCACAAGAAGGTGCCAGCCATAGAAAGCTCTAGGGGAAGAGCATTCCACGCAGAGAGAGAGCAGCCTAAGGCCCTAAGGGAGAACTGGCTTGAGGAAACATATAACCAGGAGGGTTTTAACAAATAACAACTCAGGCTGTCAGGGTTCTATGTTCTTCAGGGGTGAGCCACACCTGAACCCTATGCTTTGAAAAATCAACACAGAGGGAGAGTTCCTGGTGTGGCTCAGGGAGGTTAAGAACAGGCGTTCAAGGATCTGCTGTTGCCGTGAGCTGTGGTGTAGGTGGCAGACGCGGCTCAGATCCCGTGTTGCTGTGGCTCTGGCATAGGCAGGCAGCTGCAGCTCTGATTTGACCTCTAGCCTGGGAACTTCCATATGACTTCGCTGCGACATTGGATCCCTGAACTTGCTCAGTGGGTTAAGGATCTGGCCTTGCTGCAAGCTGCAGTATAGGTTGCAGATGCAGCTGGGATTCAACCCTTAGCCTGGGGAACTTCCAGGTGCCATGGGTGTGGCTGTTAAAAAAAAAAAAAAAAATTCAACACAGATCGGGGGCTCTCTGCTTGGAATCTAGGGATCCCATTCCCAGCTTAGGTGACCTGATCTCCTCCTTCAAGACTCTGCCATGCACTGTGGCACATCCCAGGGGCAGGGCACTGGAATTCCACACTGGCTCCCTGCGGCCTAAAATAAAATAAATAAATGACATTATAAATGTATTTTATTCATAATAGTATTCTCCATAGCTCACATAGAAAATGACAAGTAATATCTGATCAGGAGTTCCCATTGTGGCTTAGCAGTAATGAACTCAACTTGTACCCATGAGGATGGGGGTTCAATCCTTGGCCTCACTCAGTGGGTTAAGAATTCGGTGTTGCTGTGAGCTATGGTGTAGGCCGGCAGCTACAGCTCCAATTGGACCCCTAGCCTGGAAACTTCCATATGCCGTAGGCGTACCCCCCCCCCCAAAGAAAGGGCACAATAAAATATCTGATCAATATTTGTTGACTGAATGAATGACGGAAAAAAAATAAACTATATGGAAATTAATTGGATCAGCTCTTCTCATTGAGACTTCAATTGTCATCACCTGGCTCAGCCAAACTAGACTCCAGATAAACTGCAGGATGGGCTTAGTTTTCTTTGTTACATTGTGTGATGGGATCTAGTTTGTTGACTTTATTGCTCCACTGTCCCAAATGACTCCAGCAGCGGCCCTGGGGTTTTCTGGGCTGGAGGAGATCAAATGTCTCCAAAGCAGGCTCATTTCCACAGTGACTCAGCTGGGTTCACCTACCAATCAGAGAAACCACTGATAACTAAGTGCTAGGATCCAGAAATGTTGTGTAGACTTTAGTAGAACCATGGAATGTTTACACTGAAGAATCGCCTGGGGACTAGCCTCCAGGGGCAGAGGCCAAGGAGCAGAGGAAGAAACTGATTTGGAAAGTGACCCACCCAAGGTCACATGCTTCTTGGGCCTGAGTCATCTCTCCTCTCCCTGCTTTCTTTGGCTCTGCCCAAGGAACCACATATATCCATCCCTCCCTGGGGCTAACGCAGGGTCCAGTTTTTGTAAGAAACACCCACAGACGTCATGAAGCCTCCGGACTGGTTAAGAGTGTGGGCCAGCTGTAGGCTCTTCCTAGACTGATTCCGGGATTTGCTGCCCTGAAAAATGTCTCGGGGGTGGAGAAATAGAATTAGGTTGAATGCAAATATCCTACTACCACTAGCCTGGAAGGCACCTGCCATGTGTGATTCAACGGGACAGACTGGGTCTTTCCTTCTTCTCTAGTCTCAGGAGCACAGGTGCTGTTCTGTGTAGGAGACACTAACTGCATATTTGCTGAGTAGTGCTTATGCTGTGCTGGGCATTGCTCTAAACAGTGGTTCTCAAAGTTGGGTCCCTGGCACTTTTGGGGGCCCCTGAGGCCCTTTCAGGGGGATCCTCATGGTCAAAAATATTTTCATAAAAAACCCAAGTGTTATTTCTGTTTTCATTCTCATTCTCTCCTGTGGAGTGTTCCAGAGGCCACATGACTAGTGACAGCCTGTAGAATATGTGCTTGTGATTCTTGGATTTTGAAAATTTCTCAGTTTTAATTTCAAATATGGTAAATTTCAACAAAGCCCACACAAGAGTTGGTGGTTTTTTTTTTTTTGGAAGTTTTCAATAATATTTAAAATCATAAATCAGATCTTGGAGTCCCAAATTTTGAGATCTACTATCCTAGAGGATGTAAGAAGCTAATAAGTACCATAAAAAAAAAAAAAAAAAAAGATCCCAGAGGTATCTCAGAAAACTAAATATAGAACTACCATATGAGCCAGCAATCCCACTCCTGGGCATATTCCCAGACAAAACTTTCATTGAAAAAGATAGATGCACCCCTATGTTCATTGCAGCACTATTCACAATAGCCAAGACATGGAAACAGCCTAAATGTCCATCAACAGATGAACGGACAGAGATGTGGTATATATACACAATGGAATACTACTCAGCCATAAAAAGAACAAAATAATGCCATTTGCAGCAACACAGATGGAACTGGAGATTCTCATACTAAGTGAGGTAAGTCAGAAAGAGAAAGACATGGAGCTCCCGTCGTGGTGCAGTGGTTAGCGAATCTGACTAGGAACAATGAGGTGGCGGGTTCGGTCCCTGCCCTTGCTCAGTGGGTTAAGGATCCGGCGTTGCCGTGAGCTGTGGCATAGATTGCAGACATGGCTCGGATCCCAAGTTGCTGTGGCTCTGGTGTAGGCTGGCAGCTACAGCTCAGATTAGACCCCTAGCCTGGGAACCTCCATATGCCGCGGGAGTGGCTCACGTAAAGACGTAAAGACAAAAACACACACAAAAAAAAAAAGAAAGAGAAAGACAAATACCATATGATGTCACTTATATCTGGACTTTAATATATGGCACAAATGAACCTATCTACAGAAAAGAAACAAACTCATGGACTTGGAGAACAGACTTGTGGTTGCCAAGAGGGAGGGGGAGGGAGTGGAATGGACTGGGAGTTAGGGCTTAGTAGATGCAAACTATTGCATTTGGAGTGGATATGCAATGAGATCCTGCTGTATAACACAGGGAACTATATCTAGTTACTTGTGACGGAACATGATGGAGGATAACGTGAGAAAAAGAATATATATGTATATGTGACTGGATCACTTTGCTGTACAGCAAATTAACAGAACACTGTAAATCAACTATAATAGAAAAAATAAAAATCTTTTAAAAAAAGATCCTGAGATGGAGCTCCCATTGTGGCGCAGCAGAAATGAATCCGACTAGGAACCATGAGGTTGCTGGTTCAGTCCCTCTCCTCACTCAGTAGGTTAAGAATCCAGCGTTGCTGTGAGCTGTGGTGTAGGTTTGCAGACGCGGCTCAGATCTGGCATTGCTGTGGCTGTGGTGTAGGCCGGCAGCTGTAGTTCCGATTCAACCCCTAGCCTGGGAACCTCCATATGCTGTGGATATGGCCCTAAACAGCAAAAACGAAACAAAACAAACAAAAAAAAAAACAAAACTATACCAAAAAGTGAAAAAAAGACATTTAAAAAAAAAAAATCCTGAGGCTGGAAGGCAGGTGATGGAGGCAGGGGAGGGGTGATGGGTGGGGAGGGGCAGATTTCAGTACTAACTAGGATGACACAAGTTGGCCTAATTGAGAAATAAACCTCCAAATCAAACATTTGATATCTCTGATTTGCCATTTTAAATCCCTTCATTTATCCTAAATTTAAAATTTCTGTTATGAATTGAATCATAAATGTATAAGACTATAATTACGTGCATATCGTTTAAAGAAATTGGTTAAAAAGTAAGAATCTTTCTGGTGGCTTTAAAATTTCACTGTGAGGGAGTTCTTTGGTGGTGCGGTGGATTAAGGATCCAGCGTTGTCACTGCAGTGGCTTGGGTCACTGCTGTGGTGTGTGTTCAACCCTTGGCATAGGAACTTCTGTACTTCGTGAGTGTGGCCAAAAAAATAAATAAAAAATAAAATTCCACTGTGAGTCCCTCGAAGATAGCATCACTTTCCTCACCAAAGTAAGCTCTAACCTGATTTATTTTTCTTTTTACAACCACACCAGCAATATATGGAAGTTCCCAGACCAGGGATTGAATCACAATAGTAGCTGCTGGCCTACACCACAGCTGTGGCAACACTGGATCTTTTTTTTTTTTTTTAATTTTGAAAGTTTTTTTATTGCTCAAATGAATTTATCACATCTGTAGTTGTATAATGATCATAACAATCTGATTTTACAGGATTTCCATCCCACAGCCCAAGCACATCCCCCCACCCCCAAAACTGTCTCCTCCGGAGACCATAAGTTTTTCAATGTCTCTGAGTCAGCATCTGTTCTGCAAAGAAGTTCCGTCTGTCCTTTTTTCAGATTCCACATGCCAGTGAAAGCATTTGATGTTGGTGTCTCATTGTACGCCTTAGCATGATAGTTTCTAGGTCCATCCATGTTGCAAAAAATGCTGGTATTTTGTTCTTTTTAATGGCTGAGTAATATTCCATTGTGTATATGTACCACATCTTTTTGATCCACTCCTCTGTCGATGGACATTTAGGTTGTTTCCATGTTTTGGCTATTGTAAATAGGCAACACTGGATCTTTAACCCACTGAGCAAGGCCAGGGATCGAACCCTCATCCTCACAGAGATCCTTAACCCACTAAGCCGCAATGGGGACTCCTTTTTTTTTTTTTTTTTCTTTTAATTGAAGTACAGTTGATTTATAATGTGTTAGTTTCTGGTGTACAGCAAAGTGATTTGGTTAAGTTTTCTTTTGTACCTCTTTGCGGTGTTACCATCTGCATAAGGATAGAAAGCGTATGCAACAAATGATACAGTGTTTAGTTTTGGAAAATGGAGAAGTAAGCCCAAACCACTGTAAGGAAGGGGCGATATTGTTGCTGATAGGTGAAGTCTCCCAGAGGAAATGAACTGGACTGAGCAGGGCATCTCCGTGTGGCTCCTGTTGGTTCTAGGAGCTGCTTCCCGCGAAGTCAGTGGGTAACAGCAAGGCATCTGCAAGGGCTGTAGGGTGAGCCTGCACTGCAGTCTGAAATACATTCATGGGGAGGGGGCTACTCTGGTTTTTGTTTTGCGTTTTATTTTTTATTTTTTTGTCTTTTGTCTTTTTAGGGCTGCACCCGTGGCATACGGAGGCTCCCAGGCTAGTGTTCGAATCGGAGCTGCAGCTGCTGGCCAAGCTACAGCCACAGCCACAGCCACACAGGATTCAAGCCACGTCTGTGATCTACACCACAGCTCATGGTAACGCCAGATCCTTAACCCACTGATCAAGGCCAGGGATTGAACCCATGTCCTCATGGATACTAGTTGGCTTTGTTAACCACTGAGCCATAACGGGAATTCCTTTTTACTTTGTTTTGTTTTTGCTTTTCAGCTTTATGACCTGATCTCTAGGTCTTGGGAGTAGGACAAAAATGAACACGCGGAGCTGAAACAATTGGAGGGTGCCATTGGGAGAGCAGGGACTCCACCAACACCCAGTCTAGGGAAGACCTAGAGAAGAACCAGAGTTGGGTTAACTGGGTTTGTCCTCAACCCTTCCCGTGGCTGCTTTGGACTGGGCTTTGCCAGGCCTGCCGCCATCCTTCTCTTCCTGTGGCTGTGATTTCTCTGTTTTCTCAACATTGTGGGTTTTTTTTTAATTTTTTTTCCCCCAAAATCCCTCTTCTGGAAATTCTAGTGGGGTTTCTGGAAGGAGCAAAATTCGAGGCATGTATTCAATCAGTCCTTGAGACCTGAGCGATGCCCTAAAATTCTGAGATCCAATCTGCTCCTTAAAAGGTGGTGTGGGGAGTTCCCACGGTGGTGCAACGGGATTAATGGCAGCATCTCTGCAGAGCCAGGATGTGGGTTTGATCCCCAGCCCCAAGCAGTGGGTTAAGGATCTGGCATTGCTGCAGCTGCGGCTTGGATCTGATCCCTGGCCCAGGAACTCCATATGCTGCTGGGTGGCCCAAAAAAAGAAAACAAAAAAATGTGGGGTGGGAGTTGTTCCTAAAGTTATGGAAAATTCAGACGCTCAACTTATTCCACAGGCTTTTCCATGTGTGACCACACACCAGGCATTTTCCTGGAATCTGGAACTACAGACGTGTTTAGGACATGGTACCAGCCCTCACAGATATCAGTGAATCAGAAGAGATTGACATACTCAAAGGAACATAATGCAAGTCCACAACCCCTCACCTGGAACCCCTGTTTTTTTTTTCAGTCTTTTTAGGGCCACATCCGAGGCATATGGAGGTTCCCAGGCTAGAGGTTGAATCGAAGCTGTAGCTGCTGGCCACAGCCACAGCAACGTGGAATCCGAGCCACGTCTGCAAATTACACCACAGCTCATGGCAATGCTGGATCCTTAACCTACTGAGAGAGGCCAGGGATTGAACCTGCTTCCTCATGGATACTAGTCAGGTTTGTTACCACTGAGCCACAATGGGAACTCCCCAAACACTTTGGTCTCGGGTTTTAGAATTTATGAGCATTTAAAAGATAATATGGGGCATATATCATTATTCTAACTCTACCCTAGGGGGGCCTGTAACAACGCCTGAAAATCAAACACATTTATATTGCTGCAGTGAACACGAGGATAGTCACATTAAATAGGATTAAAAAAAAAAAAAAGACTATAAATAGCCTCACATCCATCCAGGGCAGGTTTTGGTTTGTTTGTTTAAATTTTTTGGCATCACCTGCAGCATGAAGACATTCCCAGGCCAGGGATTGAACCCACACCACAGCAGTAACCAGAGCTACAGTAGTGACTATGCCTGATCCTTAACCTACTGAGCCACCAGGGAACTCCCAGGGCAGGTTTTGAAAGCAAATGATGTAACAAACCAAATTTCAGTTTGAGGATTTCTGAGTTGTTGGTAAGGCCTGGTGAACCTCTACAATGACATGCGTACAAAGTATTGTGAGTACAGGCTGCAAGGAGAGGAGAAGGCTTCACAGAGGAGGTGCTATTTGAGCTAGACCTGGAGAATGAATAGGAGATCCCCAGAAGGGAAAGGGGCTTCTAGGCAGAGCCAGCAACTTAAGCAAAGGCCCAATGGTGGGAGCATGAAAAATGTCACTTTGTTTCCTGTTCAGAGAGAAAACGAGCAGCTAGGCAGCTTGGTCTGGGTCTCTTCTCCCACAGAAAGAGCCCACTCTTTCCAGCAGAAGCGTGAACTTCTGGAAAGGTATGCGATGGAGATGGGGCTGGCAGTGGCAGGCCATGGAGAGCTGTCAGGGCCACACTAAGAACTTCAGGCCTTTTCCTGTATGACAGCATTCCTCAAAGTGCTCCCCAAACCATTTCAAGGCATCCAAGAGGTCAAAGGATTACCATAGTAATGCTTACACATTATTTGCTTAAAAAAAACCAACCTTGTTGACATATGCAATGATGTGAAACTACAGGTAGTCATTCTACACTTACCACTGGGCACTTGCAATTAAAAAAATTTTTTTTTTGGAGATCCCTGGTGGCACAGTAGGTTAAGGATTTGGCATTGCCTCTGCTGTGGCTTGGGTCACATCTGTGGTGAGGTTTTGATTCCTGGTCCCAGAACTTCCGCATGCTGTGGTCACTGCCAAATATATAAATTTATACTTGGAGATTGTGGCTCAGTGAGTAAGGACCCAACTAGTATCCATGAGGATGTGGGTTCGATTCCTGGCCTCGCTCAGTAGGTTAAGGATCCAGCGTTGCTGCAAGCTGTGGGATAGGTTGCAGGTGGGGCTCAGGTCTGTCTTTGCTGTGGCTGTGGTAAGGCTGGCAGCTGCAACTCTGATTCGACCCCTAGCCTGGGAACTTCCATATGCCGCAGATGTGGCCCTAAAAAGACCAAAAAGAAAAAAGAAACAAAAAATAGTCTTGCTTTATTTACAGATATCCTTGATGAAACAGTAAAATCATTATTTTTATTACAGCTTGATCCTTGAGTAAATGACTGTCTAAATTCTGTGTAATGGAGTCAGACATATGCATACAGCAATTCTGTTCCATCAAAATACCATGGTTATCTCTAGGAAAGGCGCTTACGTAATTGTTTGAGGTGCAGGTGAAACCAGCTGTTTTTCACAGAACACCGTTTTTACTTGGTGTTCTGAAAAAAAAATTACGGTTCTTCAGATTTGGATACTTGGCAGACATCTTGGAATGAAGGCGGTGACTCTTGTCACTGAAAGGAAAACAACTGACAGTACTTGTTGCCAATGATAAAATTCAAGGTTTTGAGCAAAAACTAAAATGCTGGAAAATTCACAGCATGGATTTGACAGTGTGTCGATTGCAACAGAACTTGCTGGTGAGATCCATGGTGCTCATATCAAGGGTGATATTAATGATGACATTTTTCGTTACAGTGCAATGAAATACGTCAGTGTTCAGAGCCAGTGACCCAGTATTTTCCACAGGACCAACGCATGATGTTACAGAATGGTACATGGATAAAAGAGCTATTAAAAAGGCAAGAGAGGATCAGTGGATTTTAACGTAACAGTAAGAAAGTTCCGTTGATAGAATTTCAGATTCCGTATTGCAACTAACCTTTAAGAAACTACCACTTGTTGAATTTTCATGTAGTATTAAAGGTGAATAGTCACAATTTTCTGCAAGGACTATTAAAATACTCCTCCTCTTCCACGTACATAGTTGTGTGAGGTCTGATTTTCTTCATAAACTTCAACCAAAACAGTATATTGCAACAGATTGACTGTGGAAGCAAAGATGAGAATCAAGCTGTTTTCTATTTAAACCAGCCAATAAAAAGATTTGCAAAACTGTAGAAAATTGCCACATTGCTCACTGGTAATTTTTGTTTTGGGAAACTTAGCTATCTTTTCAGAAAAAAAAAAAATATTCAAATGTAATGAGTATTCCTTTTTTTTTTTTTTAGGGCTGCACCCTCGGCATATGGAGGTTCCCAGTCAAGGGGTCAAATCAAAGCTGCATCTGCTACCTACACCACAGCTCATGGCAACACTGGATCTTTAATCCACTGAGCAAGGCCAGGGATCGAACCTGCAATCTCATGGTTCCTAGTCGGATTCGTTTCCACTGAACCATGATGGGCACCTCCTCTACTTTTTTTTAAAATTAATATAAAAGTATTTAAAATATTCTTACTTTTCATTCCTTTCTCTTTTTTGGGCCATGCTTATGGCAAGACCTGAGGCACTACAGTGACAATACTGGATCCTTAACCCACTGAGCCACAAGGGAATTCCACTTTTAATATCTAATACAGTAACCATTCAGGTCCAAGACGTGGCTCAAATCCCGCATTGCTGTGGCTCTGGCTTAGGCTGGCGGCTACAGCTCCGATTGGACCCCTAGCCTGGGAACATCCATATGCCGCGGGTGCGGCCCTAGAAAAGACAAAAAGACAAAAAAAAAAAAAAGATTGCAAAGAGAATCTAAGGACGAAACATTTGATTAATGCAAGCAAAGAGCAGTCAGCAGCAAATTGGAACAAGAGAAGAGATTTTGTTCTCAAAAGATCCTTCTAGAAGCAATGTGGAAGCCAGGTGAAAGTGGAACCAGGTTGCAGGCAGGTACTCCAGCCAGGGAATGAAACGTGATGAGGAGAGAATAATGAGTGTAGCAATGGGGATGGGAGAGGAAAGGATTTGGAGAAGGAATATTCCAGAAGTAGAAATGTCAGGATGTGCTGATTATCCACCCCTGCCCTACCATTATTCCCACCTCAGCAAGCATCACTTTCATCTGTATTCCTTTTAGTCTTGGCTGATGGTCAAATGGGCATCAAGCTTAATGTGCTCCAAAATAGACCCGATTTCCGCTAACCCAGACCTGCTTATTTTGCAGTTGGGAAAACCAAGGCTCACAGAACTTAAGAACTAACCAGGGTCCTGTGTATAAACAGAAACAAGATTGGTGCCCTAGTCTCAGGTTTGCTTGTTTCTAAAACTTAGGCTCCTTCCCTGACCCCAGCCTCCCTGTCTTCAAGCATGGTGGGGGCCTTTGGGGCCCGAGGTGCATGCAGTTTCTGATGAACTCACTGAAAGGCCCATAGGGTCAGGGGACCAGGGGCTGTCTGTTGACCTCCCAGGCAGAGCTGGAATCTGAGGACACCAGTTTGGTCCAAAAACCCTGGCTGGGGAGTTGGTAAAGGGGAAAATATTTTTAACAAAATCCTAAGAGGTGTTGGTTTTTTTATCCCGATCTTCTGCTATCCCTCCAGTCTGCCCTGGCCAGTGTCAGCCACTGCGGCTCAAATTAAACCTCATTAACGGAGAGGCGAGGCCTGGTGATCCCCGGGTGATTTAACCACAGAGTCCTTGAAAACATCAGGCCCTGGGGACTCACAAGGGCTGCCTTCCAGTCAGACATCACAGAGTGGTCTGTAGAGGCCAAAAGAAGCTACATCAGGAAAAAGGGAGAGAGGCACGATCAAATCTAAAGACCTTTTTATTCTGGGACTAAAGTGAGGCGGGCAGAGGTCGAACAAGCCTGGCTCCAAAGAACTCCCAGCCGGGCTAGGAAACGAGACGGTCACGTGACCGGTGTCCCCTCGGCTGTCCATGCAAATGAAACCGCGACCGCAGTATTACCCCGAATCGCAAGCTCTGGAGGTCCCCACCCATTTCATTACTGGGAGCGCCGCGTTTTCCTTGCATTTTCCAAGAACGCGCAGGGGTGCGGACACGTGCTCGAGTCGCGGCCCGCGCGCTGCCTGCGGGCGGAGCGCCCCCTAGAGGCCGTCGGCTGCCGGCTCCCTCCCGCTGCGTAAAGAGATGCCGGGGCTCCGCTCTGCTTAGGAGGCGCGGGAGCCCGGGAAAGCCCGTCCAAATGGTACCTTTTGAAATGAGAGGGAGAGGAAAACGGCTTCCCTTTGTGTTACCCTCTGAACCATAGCAAAGCGGCCAGGGACCCGAAAGGTTGTTTCCTATCCGTTTCCCCTATTTCTTCCGAGGTGGGATGGGGCGCGGCGCGGGCGGGGCGGGCGGGCGGTGGGGAGAATGCTGCCAGGAAGGGTTTGAGGGTGAGCTGCCCATGTGCTTCACTGTCTCCTTCTCCAGGCGCTCAGGGCAGGGAAATCTACAGCTCCCTCTGAAAGCTGGAGATCTGAGACCCCAGAGTTCCAGCATCCAGCACGGGGAGGGAGCAGGAGGAGAGACTATTTACTGACCGTTCCCTGTGGGCCACTGTTATAAGCACTTTTCACATATGCCTGCGCCTTTGACCCGCATAGCAATGGTATGAGGCAGATACTGCTATCAGCCCCATTTCACAGTCAGGCTTGGGGAGGTTAAGTGATTGCCCGATGTCCCACAGCTACTGAGGGCAGAGCAGGGTTCAAGTCCAGGCGAGGTGGCCCTGTAGGCCCGCTCTTCCTCACCGAGAGCTGGTTGTGAGGAGGCCCTCTGGCCTGAGGCCCCCCCCCCTCGCCCCCCCCGGAGGCTGGCCGGGAGGTAGGCAGGTTGAAATGATGACCCTCGTGGTCAGATTTATGTCTCAGGGGAGGCTATGGTCTCAGTTAATCAAACACTAGGTATTGGTGTGAAGTATTTCATAGATAATGATTAATCTACAATCAGTTTACTTTTCGTTTTTTCCTTTGAAGGGCCACATCTGTGGCATATGGAAGCTCCCAGGCTAGGGTGGGAATCAGCGCTGCATCTGAGGCCTAGGCCACAGCCACAGCAACTGCCACATCCACTCGCGTTTGTGACCTGTGCCACAGCTTGCAGCAACACAGGATCCTTAACCCACTGAGGGAGGCCAGGGACGGAACCCGAATCCTCATGGGTACTAGTCAGGTTCTTAACCCGCTGAGCCACAATGGGAACTCCTGGGAAGGCTTTGAGAGCAGAACTGAAGCTTCGTTGAAGAAGAAATTCCACCCGTGGACCGCATTTTCAGCTCATGTTTGAGAGTCCCTGCCTTCCTGACAACCTGCCCTGGAGATTCTGGGCTTGCCTACCAGCTCCCACAACTGCACAAATCAATTCCTTGCAATACATCTCTCAATATCCTACTGGTCATGTTTCCCCTGTTGAATCCCGAATGATGCAGTGAACAAAGACCACGTAGAGGCCTATGAGGATGGGTGATCACACCCCTCCCTAGGACAGGGGGCGTCCCCTCCAATGGCTAGCTGCCATCCTGGGGAGAGCTGGAAAATCCCCAATGGAATGAGATAAGAAATTTAGCTCAGATATTGAAAAAGGAAGGAAGAGACATTTTTGCACTCCCAAGTGTATGGGCCAAGTAGATCCACACCTATTACACCATTGTAACACCCTGTAGCTACTTCAGGATGCCAGAGGGGAACAGGGAGACAGTCGTTTTCTATAATACTCTACCTAACCCAACCTGAGGGTACAACTAAGCATAGCAACTACCTTATGGTAAGAGAGTATTGTGTGTCCAGTGTTGCGTTTCACTTACATTATCTAACTTACTGCTTACAACAACTTTATGGAGGAGAGATGGTTTTGAGCTCCATCTGCAAAAGAGGCACTGAGACCTGGAAAGATGAAACGATCGCCCCAATGTTTCATAGCTGGTGAGTGAGAATCAGGGTCCAAGACCCAGCCGGAGTTCCCTGGTGGCCTAGGGGTTAAGGACTCAGCATTGTCACCGCTGTGGCTTGGGTTTGATCCCTGGCCCGGGAACTTCCACATGCCATGGATGTGGCAAAAAAAAAAAAAAAAAAAAGAAAGAAAGAAAAGGAAAGGAAAGAAAGACCTGGCCTATTTGCCCCCCAAAATTGCACCTTAAATACTCTGCTATACTGGTCTCTAGCACAAATGACTGGAATTCCCTTCAGACCCAGCATTTCTCCTTCCAAGCTCCCAGAGACTCATAGGTGCTCCTCAGCCACCACAAGAGACCTCTTTTCTCCTTCCTGGCATCTGTCCTGTGTCCTTTGAGCCTCCCCACAAGGATGCTGCCAGACTCTGGCAGTGTCTCTGCTCCAGAGATGACACTGATAATGCTGACGAAGATGCTGATGGCCTAAGGACTGGGTCACTGCTGCTGCTACGCTGGCCTCCAATAGTCCTACCCAGTGGTCACTCCCTCCTCCTTCTTCCTGGCTAGCAGTGCTAGTCACAACAGCCAAAAGGTGAAGAAAACCCAGGGGTCCATCAGCTGACGAACGGAGGGACAAAAATATGGTATATCCACACTATTCAACCATAAAAAGGCATGAAGTACTGACACACACTCCGACAGGGAAGAACTTGGGAAACACGATGCTCACTGAGAGAAGCCAGACCCAAAATGTCACATGGTGTGTGATTCCACTTATATGAAATGTCCAGAATATATCATTCCATAGAGAAAGAACACAGACTGATGATTGCTCGGTACTAGCAGGAGGGGGAAATGGGGAGTGATCACTTTGTTGTTACAGTGTTCTTTGGGGGTGACAAAAATGTTTTGGAACTAGATAGAGATGACAGTTGCATAAGATTGTGATTGTACTAAATGCCACTGAATTGTACATTTTAAAAATAACATTCTTGGAGTTCCCGTTGTGGCTCAGCGGTAAGGAACCTGACTAGTGTCCATGAGGTTGCAAGTTCAATCCCTGGCCTTGCTCAGTGGGTTAAGGATCCAGCGTTGCTGTGAGCTGCAGTGTAGGTCACAGACACGGCTCGGATCCTGCATTGCTGTGGCTGTGGCTGTGGCTGTGGCTGTGGCGTAGGCCAGCAGCTGCAGTTCTGGTTTGACCCCTGGCCTGGGAACTTCCATATGCCGCAGGTGTGGCCCTGAAAAAGCAAAAATAAAATAAAATAAAATAATGACATTCTTTTCTGGCCATGCCTGAAGCATGCAGAAATTCCCAGGCCGGGGATCGAACCCAAGCCACAGCTTTTATCAGAGCCACAGAAGTGACAACATCAGATCCTTAACCTGCTAAGCCACCAGGGGACTCCTAAAAATGACTGATTGTATTGATTGAATTTGACCTCAATAAAAATACCTACACACAGAAATTAGTAAGTAGTGCTAGGTCATCCACGTACATCCTATAATATCACTATTTCTCTCTCTTTTTTATTTTGAATGGCCGCACCCAAGGCACGTGAAATTTCCTGGGCCAGGGAATGAATCCGAGCTGTAGCTGTGCCAGTGCCAGACCCTTTAACGCACTGTGCTGGGCTGCGGATTGAACCTACACCTCTGCAGTAACCTGAGCCGCTGAAGTCAATTCTCAACCCACTGTGCCACTGTGGAAACTCTCACTATTTCATCTGACCTACTTTTGTCTTCATGTCAGCCACCCTTGGTACAAGAGCCTGGGCTGGGGCTTGCCTAGCACAGCACTGCCCTGATCAGCCTTAAGTTCCCCTGCCCTCTTGTCCCCACTGTACCCGCCCTGGCAAGTGGGGAGAACTGCCTTTTCAGGGGAACGCTCCCATTTGCTATCCGCAGAAGGGAATTAGACCACTTATTTCTCTAGGCTCTTCACTGCAAGTAACAGAACACACTCTGGCTGACTAAGCAGAAAAGGAACGTATTAAAATGTTAATTCACTGAATTGGTTGAGGGGCTGGTGGACCTGGCTTGAGGCTAAGCTCCAGGATTCATGCCCGAAACAGCCATAGAAAGAACTGGATGAGCCAAACGCCACCACAGCTGTGGCTCCTCTAGGATGGTTTCTTTTCTTTCTTTTTTTCTTTTGCTTTTTAGGGCCACACCTGTGGCATATGGAGATTCCCAGGCTAGGGATCAAATCGAGCTGTAGCTGCCAGCCTACACCACAGCCACAGCCACTCCAGATCTGAGCCTTGTCTGTGACCTACACCACAGCTCACGGCAATGCTGGATCCTTAACCCACTGAGCGAGGCCAAGGATCAAACCTGTGGCCTCGTGGATTCTAGTCAGGTTTGTTTCTGCTGAGCCACGATGGAAACCTCTCCTCTAGGATATTTCTGCACCAGGATTTCCCCCTAAACCTGAGTGCCTGCAGCCACGCCCCACCCAGGGCATCCTTCCCGAAGGTCCTCCATTGAGTCTGATTTGTGGAATCGGGTCACGTGCCAGTGTCTTAGCTGCAAGAAAGGCTGGAAAGCCATTTCTGGGTCTCACCACGGGGAGATGGAGCTTATAAAGCTGGAAATTTCTCAAATATAGCAAAGCGTTGAAAATGTGGCAGGTGTACAGAAAATATGGCAAACAGCAGATACAGTGTTTATTATTCCCAAACTGTTTGAAGGACCAGGTGGTAGCCCTAGCTCCTGGGACATTATTTTCCTCATAAGGCAGCTTGGGACTTCTGTAAGCAGAGACCCAGCCTGGCCAGCTCTGGTTTTTGGCTGTGTGGAAATTTGACACCTCCCCGAGACATGCAGGTCTCAGGGCGCTGTCAGCCATAAAGACCACCCACGCTAGCTACCCACCCCTAGTTATTGGGGTAGTAAGTAACTCAGACAGGCTCAACCATTATATCCCATTTCCCAACAGTAGTGATAGGGGGCCCATGGTCAAAACAGGGCCATTTAGGATTTTCCCTGAGATGGACAGGATGAGGTATGTGTGGGTGGAGAAGCTCTCTTTTGCCCTGGAGTTGTTAAGCAGGGAGGAAATTTATTTATTGCAGTTGCTGGCCATCTTCTCTAGCCACATGGGAAAACTATATGCAATAGGAGAAAATTAGGTCAGTCTAGAGTGAAGCAGAGATGAGAGATGGTAAAACAGCCAGGAAAATATGGTTTCATCTCCTGGATCCAGCTAAGCCTGAAGTCATTCCATCTCTGCTTTTAAATTACATGAGCCAGTAAGTTCCCTATACAGCTTCAGCTCGTCGGAGTTAGATTTCGGTCATAACTGAGTCTTTGTTGTAAACCACCCAATCCCTAGTGGGACATTTACTCTGAAGCATTTTCCGTCCATCATCTTATTTGACAGTGGATTTTTTTTTTTTTTTCCTTTTTCAGCTGCACCCACAGCATATCAGTGTTCCTGCGCCAGGGACCGAACCCAAGTATCTGAGGTCTTGGCCACAGCTGCGGCAATGCTGGATCCTCAACCCACTGCACCAAGCCAGGATTGAACTGGCAACGCTACAGAGACAAGCCAGGTCATTAACCTCCTGCGCCACAGCTGGAACTCTGAGGGAGTTTTAATAATGAAAAATAATGAGCATTGTTATCATCTCAATTTTACACAGAAGAAAGTTTGTGCTCAGAGAGGTTAAGGGACTTGGCTGAGGTCACAAAGCACATTGTGGTCTGACGTGGATTTGAACTCAGCTCCTGCCTTAGTGTTCAGCACTCATCCTAGAATGTCTATAGTCAAAGTTCATGTTCAGAATTAACTCCACTCTCATAGTTTTTCTCTAATCCTTGACATACTCAGGCCTCTCAATGTCAGGTCTCAGCTCCTGATAACGGAATAAAGAACTGAGTGCACTTATGGAGTTGTTCTTCCTGGGGTGGTTTTCATTTTCAAAATGTGTAAAGATCAAGGTATAAAGCTTTGAAGGAGAAATTTCCATCACTCATAATGGATGGGAGGGACTCAGAGCCTCTCAAACCGCAGTCCCAATATTATTGGAAATCCTGGCCCTTTCCCGTGGCTTTTCCTAGCCAGAACACTTTCTGGGAAACCCAAGAATTTCTAAACGGTAGGGGACCCTGTATCAACATGTCCTTGGAACTTAATATAATTCATGAGATCCTACAATTTTTTTTTTTTCCTTTTTAGGGCTGCACCTGTGGCATACGGAAGTTCCCAGGCTGGGGATGAATCAGAGCAGTAGCTGCTGGCCTACACCACAGCCACAGCAATGCCTGATCCGAGCTGCAACTGTGACCTACACCACAGCCTTTGGCTACGCTGGATCCCTAACCCACTGAGGGAGGCCAGAGATCGAACCTGCATCCTCATGGATACTAGTCAGGTTCTTAACCCGCTGAGCCACAGGGGAAATTCCAGAGATCCTACAATTTGAACATAGCCTCTTCCAAGCCAAAACACTCACCTGGTCGGCTCCTGGTGGTTAGTTATTTGGGAGGAGAGGTGATAGAGAAGGATCATGGGAATTAATATTCACTGAGCACATGCCAAGGATGGCTAATAGAGTTCATCTCTGCCCTTAGCTTCACTCTTGCATTGACAAGAATGCCAAGGCAGCCTCCAGGCTTGATTAGTAATGTCTGCTCTGGGAGCAGGAGAGGACCTGGTAGCCTGGCTGCCAGCTCTGTGCCCTTTCTGGCTCTGAGACAGGCTCTTTCCATCATTAACTCCAAGCTCTCACAACAGCCTCTGAGCAGGAAACTGAGGTTTAAAGAGGATGTACTTACCCCTTGGGAAAGCTGTTAAGTGGATGAATCATGGAGAATTCATAAATAAACAACATACCACAACAAAAACAACACCAACATTATGTAAGATTTACTGCGTGCTTTCTACACGCAAGACACTGCAGTAAGCCTGCTGTGTGTATTACCTTAGTTCATGTCCTCAAAGGCTGGGGGGTAATTTGTCATTTGACTGGTAAGGACACTGGAAAGCTGAGAATCTAAGCGTCATAGCTGATGTCACCAGCTCATCGGAAGCAGAGAGGAGGTGGAAGCTGCGTGTGTCCCAGGCTCTGGCGCCTGGCACCCTGCTCCTTCACACGGGGGTATTTTCATCACGTGTTGCCACTTGGTGGTGGTGGGGATTCTGAGAATGTGATGGGCTGAACTATGGCAATACTGGCAAAAACTGGCTCAAGCACTTCTGGAGAAGATTTCTAATAAACCCCTTTGCAAGGATGGTTTCCTTGGGATCAGGCTTGTTCAGAACAGGGCTGGCCCATCCCTTGCGGCCAGCTACCCCTTTAAGGCGTTCAGAGCACCTGCCTCCCCGCCAGGGCACCCTCAGTCCCACCTGCTCAGCCTTTTCCCATTTGGGTGAGTCAGAAGCCTGCAGAACTTTCTGCAGGAGAAAGGCTTGGGAAAAATCCTTGAGCGTTGCTATCCAAAATACGAGGCAGCTTGGTAACGTGATGGGAGCATTGCTGTGCCCCTGGCCAGGTGACATTCAGCCAACAGAGATTTCCTCATCTGGAAAGCCAGATGGCTGTCCTATGTGACACCCAAGTGACTTCACTGCTCTAAACTGTGAAAAGCCTGAGCCCATGGCCACATCTGTGGTCACTCTCAGACCCTGTTCGTTCTTGTTCTCTCGCCCTCTCCCCTCTCTCAACACACTGCTAATAATTTTCCCAACACCTTATTAAGAAAATTTTCACAGGAGTTCCTGCTGTTGCTCAGCAGATTAAAAACCTGACATAGTGTCCTTGAGGATGCAGGTTCAATTCCTGGCCTTGCCCAGTGGGGTCAGGATCCAGCATTGCTGCAAGCTGCGGCGTAGGTGGCAGATGCAGTTCAGATCCCGCATTGCTGTGACTGTGGGCTAGGCCAGCAGCTGCAGCTCCGATTCGACCCCTAGCCCTATAACTTCTATATGCCATGGATGTGGCTGTAAAAAAATAATTTTTTTTTCAAGTGAGCACCAATACCGAATGCATGTTACACTGAGCACTCATAGACCCACCTGCTGGATTCCACCTGGTTCTCTTCACCTGGTCTCCCTGGTGGCCATGGAGGCAGAAAGCCCCATCCCCAACACACCTCCCTGAGGACACAGGGTGTGATCCAATCAGAACCCCCTTCTTCCTCCCCTCAGGCATCCCCCTTGCCCCAAACTCCTTTGTCTGCCTGTAGCCTCCTTCTGGTCCTACAATGTCTGCATCCTACTGTAGCAACCTGGGATGAGACATGCGGGGCCTTTCCCACGGGAGGGCAAGTTGCTTCTCAGGGAGGGCAGGAGCTTGCCAGGTGGGAGATAGAGCAGGACACCCATTTCTTTTTTTTTTTTTTTAAACTTTTTTTTTTGTCTTACTAGGGCCACACTTGCAGCACATGGAAGTTCCTAGGCTAGGGGTCAACTCAGAGCCACAGCTGCCAGCCTACACCACGGCCACAGCAACGCCAGATCTGAGCCACGTCTGCAACCCACACCACAGCTCATGGCAATGCCCGATCCTTAACCCACTGAGTGAGGCCAAGGATCGAACCCGCATCCTCATGGATACCAGTCAGGTTTGTTAACCGCTGAGCCATGATGGGAACTCCAGGACACCCATTTCTGAAGAGGTCACCATGTGCTATCATTTGTGGAACATCCCCCCTACCCCGACATCCGATGTGGGAGTCATACGTAACCAGTGTGGAAACTTTGGGAAATTCCACAAAAGCCTGATGAAAACCTGAACACCATCCTGGAGCACCGCCCCCAGGCAGCAGTAGCTGGCATGTCACTGACGGAGGCTCCACTGCTCGTCGGGCTTTGTGTGTGCTACAACCACAGTCAGTAGGGATGTAGGTATCCATTATTAGCTCCAATTTCCCATTGTGGGAACTGCAAGGTGGAGAAGTCAGGCGATGTACTCACCTCCACACAGCTGGGAAGGGGAGGAACTGGGATTTACACCTGGGCTGTTCTAGACTTTGCCTTTTGCCACCAGCCTCCACTGTTTCCATTGAACCTATTACACGTGGTTTAGGTTTTTTTTTGTTTTTTTTCCTGTGCAGTAACATTTGAGATGCACGTGTATATTTATTTTTTAAGTGTATTATAGTTGATTTACAATGTATATTTATTTTTAATGAAATCAAGGTCATGTTATTTTGTAACCGACCTCTTTCACTTAAAATACTTAACCATTTCTGATAAAGAAGATGTGGGGTGTGTGTGTGTGTGTGTGTATACACACAAAGGGATACTCCTTAGCCATGAAAAAGAATGAAATAATGCATTTGCAGCAGCATGGATGGACCTAGAGGTTATCATACTAAGCGAAGTAAGTCAGAAAGAGAAAGATAAATACTATATGATATCACTTATTGTGGAATCTAAAATATGACAAAAAATGAACCCACCTACAAAACAGAAACAGACTCACAGACATAAGAGAACAGACTTGTGGTTGCCAAGGGAAGGCGAGATGGGGGAGGGATGGATTGAAAGTTTGGGATTAGCAGATGCAAACCATTATGTGTGAACGGATGAAAAATAAGGTTTTACTGTATAGCACTGGGAATTATATTCAGTATCCTGTGATGAACCACAATGGAATTTTTAAAAAGAATGTGTGTACATGTACAACTGAATCACCTCGCTGTGCAGTAGAAACTAACACATTGTGAATCAACTACACTTCGATAAAACAAAGGTAACTATTTCTAGTCATATATTAACATTCCAAAGAATCGAGTAGATGTTATTTACATTTACAGATGAGAAAACTCAAGGCCAGAGAATTAAAGATGGGAAACGAACGCTCAGAAAGGGAAATCCCCAAGATATTGATAGGTGGTGAGGGTGGGATTCAGACTTTGAACTGAAGCTGGTACATTTCACCCCTATCACCGCCTCCCGCACCCAGGGGTGGGCCAGCAGCCTACATGGGGGTCAAGGAAGGCAACAGCAAAGCATTTTCTTCAAGCCTCCCTAAATTATTATTTTTGGCCACGCCCACAGGATATGGAAGTTCTCTGCCAGGGATTGAATCTGAGCTGCAGCTTCAACCACACAGCTCAGCTTCATTACACAGCTCAGGCAATGCAGGATCCTTAACCTACTGCTCCAGGCTGGGGATCAAACCCGCATCTCTGCGTCAACCCAAGCCACAGCAGTTGGATCCTTAACCCACTCTGCCACAGCAGGAACTCCCCAAACCTCCCTAAATTAGATCACACTTAGTTGCTAGAGCCTGGCTGCTTGCTTTCTCCTGCTTTCTAGAAGCTGGGGCTACTTCACACGAGGTCTGCATGCTGATGTCCCCGTGGGGTGGGGAAACACGTCCTTGTCTTTCCAACATGGAAGATTGGTCATTTCCCAGCAGAAAAAGACTCCTGAAAGAATTAGGTGAGAGAATGTCCCCCACAGATTGCAATATTGTAGAAGCGAGCGCAGTAAATGATATCTAATCATCATTATGGTCATCACCACGGCCGTAACAAGACTAGTCATCCAAGGTGTCTTTATAAACATCACCACAAGGTGGCAGCCGATCTCAGGTTGGGTGTTTCCCTCTCCTTGTTGGCGCAGGATCAGTTTGCATGCGGAGTAATCTCTACAGGTTATTTGGCAAGGGGGAGCACGAGAAAAAATAATCCCACAATCCCTATACGAGGATTAAGCGATTCATTCTCCTCTGCTGTTATCTTCCACGAGCCTGTGTCCCATTCCTCTGCTGCTCGCCATCTCCTAGAGAGGCCATAGCCTTCCCGACATCCTCCTGCCCTGAATGGCTTCTGCCAGCCCCACTACCTGAAATTCCAAGGGCTTTCTCATACTTACCTGCCTTTGCTTAAGCTTTCTGTCTGCTTCCACTCTTCTCTTGTCAGGTCTGACATCATTCTGGAAGCCTTTCCTGACCCCTCCACCCAAACCCCAAATAACGTACCTACACTCTCCACTATGACAGCCCTTGAGTCCTGTAGACTCTGATGTGGACAGAGGGTCTGGCACCCAGCAGGACTTGTGGACTGATGGTCATTCTGTAAATATTTATCTGTCTCCTCCTCTGTGCCAAGCATTAGGTGCTAGGGACCTACTAGTGATCTTTCTTTGAATGAAACAAACCAGAATCCTGAAAAAGAGGATTCTAATCATCTAAAAAAAGAGACTCTGACAAGGGAATTATTAGTCCTTGAAACCAGGACTCTGTCCTTCTTTTCACTTCTTTATAGATGTAATATATGAGACATATTAAAGTACATAATAAATAAAATAAGAGGTCTGAAATATTGCATAGGAGACATTAATACAAAAATTTACTTGTTTATCTGAAATTCAAACTTAGCTGGGCATCCTGGGTTTTTTGCTCTTTCTGGTTTGGTTTGTTTTTTTCACTTTTTAGGGCTGCACCTGAGCCATATGGAGATTTCCAGGCTAGGGGTCCAATCGGAGCTGCAGCTGCCAGCCTACGCCAGAGCCACACAGCAATGCAGGATCCAAGCCTTGTCCGCAACCTACACCACAGCGTTGGATCCTTAACCCACTGAGTGAGGCCAGGGATCGAACCCACAACCTAGTCAAATTCATTTCTGCTGCACCACGATGGGAACTCCTGGTTTGGATTTTGATAAACTGGCAAAAGGCCTTGTTTGCACAGGGGAAGTACAACTTGGTGATGTGATTGCCTTCCTATGAAGGGCCTGTGAGGCACAAGTCTGCTCCCATTGAAAACCAAAGGTGTTTTGAAGTGTAATGGACTCTGGTTTTTATTTATTTTGGTCATGCCTGTGGCATGCAGAAGTTCCTGGGCCAGGGACCATCTGGGACCACAGCAGTAACCAGAGCCACAGCCGGATCCTTAACCTGCTGAGCCACCAGGGGAATTCTGGCTATTATATTTAAGCCATACATTCCTCTTTCTGGGTGATTGCATGTTTTCTGGCCTTTTTAATGGACCCCTCTTTAGAATTTAGACTCTTGCCTGAGAAACCAATTTGGTGTGATTTATGGGAAAAGCTCTGGTCTTAAAACAGAGTCATGGTGGGGATGGAGGGCAGGATGAGAGGTGGGAGGGGGTTCTTTCTCTCGTTACCCTTAGACAGGTTTAACCTCCGGCTGACCATGATGGAGCCTGAGCTTTTCAAAGCCCTCTGTGAACATCTCATTTCCCAAGCTTTTAAGTTTTTTGGCCAGCCTCTTGTTTCTCCCAACGGATATCACCACCTCAGACAGCTGTGGTGTTAAACAATTGCCACTGATTGTTTCAACAGCAATCTCCCAGGGCACAGGGCTTTTCTCACTCTGTGAGCTCTGAGTCAAGTCAGTAAAGAAAAACTCTAAATAGGGCTTTTCCCAGGAGCAGCCAGACAGGTAGAGTGACAATCTTCTGAATAGCTCCAAACACATTCAATCCTGTTTAGTGGTTTTTCACAACTACTGTCCTCATGAGCCACTAGTTTTCAAGGTTGTCATGGCACTGAGGGAGGTAGATAGGAATAGGACAAGTTAAAACAGCACAAAGTTCATTGTTATTGCGATCCAGTTGTTTTTCTTGAATAAACACTCATCAGATTGTGCAAGCCTTTGATTAATTTTCAGAGTTCTAAAAAAGTTGATGGTTTGCTAGTGTTTTCACTGCATTTATTTTCAGAGGTCCTTACCCTGCCATTCTGGAAGTATTTCTCAGGTTATACATTTTATTTGTTTGTTTGTTTGTTTGTTTTTGTCTTTTTGCCTTTTCTACAGCCACTCCTGTGGCATATGGAGGTTCCCAGGCTAGGGGTCGAATTGGAGCTGAAGCCACTGGCCTACACCACAGCCACAGCAACGTGGGATCCGAGCCGGGTCTGCAAACTACACCACAGCTCATGGCAACGCCGGGTCATTAACCCACTGAGCAAGGTCAGGGATCGAACCCACAACCTCATGGTTCGCCGTCGAATTCATTAACCACTGAGCCACGACGGGAACTCCCAGGTTATACATTTTAAATACATGAAGCCAATTAGCTATCATTAAACTAATTTCCTAGAGTAATTCTCAAGGAAATAGGTAATACTAACATCTACTCTATTGTGGCTTGAAGACGGGACCTCTATGTTATTATTTCTATATTAGTAAGCCCTGAAATAATGACTGGTGAATAATCATTAAGTTTAAATGAATAACTACAAATCTTTTGTTTGAATTGTAATCTGCAATTTACAAATGCTTTCTCATGCTCTTATTCTATAGCCTGTAACTTAATTCAGCAGTACTTCCTGTTCATTAGCTCTGTGCCAGTCAGTGTGCCACATGTTGAGGACAGAAAGATAAATAAGACAAAGTCTTGTTCTGGAAGGTATTTCTAGGCTCACTGAAGACACAAGATACAAGTGTGTATAACAATACAGATAGTAATATGCAGCGTAAATTCTACGAGAGTGGGTGCCATATCTGTCTGTACTATATTGTATTTTCAGAGCATAGGAGACTATGTGCTATCTTGAAGATGTTGTGACATGGCCACAATTTCTTTTATCCTCTGCCTATTGGGAGGTGGGGTCTATGTTCCTTCTCTTTGGATGGAATTGGCCTTGTAACTGCTTTGACCAGTAGAATACTACCCAACAAGATCTGTGCTTGTTTCCAGGCCCAAGTCTTTCAAGAGGCTACCAGTTTCCAATTTTGGTTTCTTGGGAGACTCACTCTTGAAACCCAGCTTCCATGCCAGAAGGAAGCCCCGGCAACCCTCAGGAGAGGCCCACGTGCAGAGGAGCTCAGCCCCCCAGCAGAGAGCCACGGCCAGCACAACCGTCTCCACCAACTTGCTAGCCATGCCAGTGAGCCATCCTGGAAGCAGGTCTTCCAGCCCTAGCTGAGTCACCCCAGCTGGTCTTGCATGAGCAGAGATGGGCTGTCTCGCTGAGCACTACCCAAATTGAAATTTCAAGAGTAAAGTAAATAATTGCTGTTTTTTTCAAGCCACTGAGTTTTGGAGTGGATCACTCAATCTTCACAATGGTGTTCAGTAGATATTTGCTGACTCCCAGGGATTGTCGGCAATCAGTTATTTCTAAGAGGGTAACATACGTTATCTCGTGTCATCTTCACCTTCATACTGTGGATGAAGCAACTTGTCCAAGATCAAACAGCTGATAAGTGGCAGAGACGGGGATAGACTCCAAATATTTTTGATGTCAAAACTAGATTTCCACATCTATTTCTGGTATACCATGTTACCTCTCTCTAAAGAACTAGAAAGATATTCACCAGAGTCCAAGGGAGGATAAAACCCCCATGGGCTGGACTGGTCAAGGAAGCCTTTGTGAAGATGGAGCCTGAGATTCTTGAATAATGAGCAAAAAGTTTCCAGGTAAAGAAGAAAAGAAAGGGCATACCAGCGAGAGAGAACAATAAGAGAATGATCTTTACGAAGCTGAATCCTCTATGGCTCATGTCTGGTTACTCTTTTGGGTTATTTTACTTTGAAATGTTGGAAGTGTGAAACAACCATTTTATTATATTCTTGGATTCTGTGGGTCAGGAATTTGGACAGGACACAGCAGGGACCGTTGTTTTCCGTCCCGCAATGCTTGGAGTCTCATCTAAGAGACTCAAACGCTGAGGGTGAGTGGCAGGTAAGATCTGGAATCATCCAGATATGATTTCACTCATGCAGATGGCAGGTGATACTGCCCATTAGCTGGGCTGCACATGGCTTCTTCATGTGTCTCCTCGTATGGGCTAACTTGAGCTTCCTCAGGGTATGGGGGCTGGGTTGCAAGAGTATGTGTGTGTTCCGGAAGAGCAAGGTAGAAGGGCAGTGCATGGTATTTTTTTTTTTTTTTGTCTTTTTAGGGCCACACCCAAGGCATATGGAGGTTCCCAGGCTAGAGGTCCAATTGGAGCTGTAGCTGCCAGCCTACGCCACAGCCACAACAACGCCAGATCCTTAACCCACTGAGCGAGACCAGGGATCAAACCTGCGTCCTCATGGATGCTAGTCAGATTTGTTTCCGCTGAGCCATGTTGGGAACTGCCACATGGCATTTTTATAACCCAGCCTTAGAAGTTACAAAGAGGGTCCTACCATTAGGTCATCACAAATGTCTGCCCTGGTCTGAGAGGAGGAGACGTGGGCCCTGCCAACCCAGTGGTGCGGGATGGCAGATATTGTTCCAGCCATTGTTGGAAAATAAAACCCACCTCAAAGCATCTCATCAAGTTGTCACCTTAGAAGGAAACACTTGTCAGATATCCAGATTTTTACTGTGGGCCCTTGGTGGGCAGGGGTTGTGGTGGGGCTTAATTTTATAACACACAGCAACCCTTGTTTAAATTATCTTTCTTGGGGGTTGAATCAAGATGGTAAACTGATCACATGCTTTTACTAATCTTTCATTCTCCATCCCTAGCAATGACAGAAAAGAATTTTAAAACAGATTCATAACAAGACTGGAAGACTGAGTAGCATTAGGGGCCCCTAGTGGTGTGGAATCTTAGAAGAAGAAAAAGCGTAAAGAATCTATTTGTTGGCGGAACCACGGCCCAAAACATGTGCAGAAGGGGAGGGAAGGGAATAGTGAGAGTTTTTCTGGGAGTTTTCCAAATCAGAGGATTTGAGCTGCACGATGAGGTCTTGGAGTCATCCTCAGGGTAGCTGTCTGAGACCCAGCAGCTATTTCATCCAGCAGGTTGACCTTTGCCCTTCCTGACATTGCCAGGCAGTGAGCAGCAGATGCACTTGACCCCAGACCAGAGCAATGTGCTTAGGGCTTGGGTGGGAAAAGCAAGAGAACTCGGGAGTAATCTGAGGCCCCCTATTCCCAAAAGACAGCTTCTGGAACATACTCCTCCACTTCTCTGCCTCACCATTGGCCCCAGTCATGTAACAAATCCCCCTGAAATCAATCAAAGCCATACTATTCAAGAGAAGCACCAAGCTCTGTAGAAGATGATCCAGCATTTAAAAAAATAGAAAGTTGGCGTTCCTGTCGTGGTGCAGCAGAAACGAATCCGACTAGGAACCAAGAGGTTGCAGGTTTGATCCCTGGCCTCGCTCAGTGGGTTAAGGATCTGGCGTTGCCGTGAGTTACGGTGGAGGTCGCAGACACAGCTTGGATCTGGCGTTGCTGTGGCTGTGGTGTAGGCCGGCAGCTGTAGCTCCAATTTGACCCCTAGCCTGGGAACTTCCATATGCCGTGGGTGCGGCCCTAAAAAAAAAAAAAAGAAAAGAAAATAGAAAGTTAATAAAAGTTGTTCAGTGTCCTCAGAGGACTATGAGATGATTAACACACTCATGAAACAAGACGTAATACCTGCCCTGCCAAGATGTTCCCCCTCCTTTGCCACTTTGGTACAAGTGAACTGATCCCAACTGGCAGCACCTGAATTAATTTCTTTCTTTCTTTCTTTCTTTCTTTCTTTCTTTCTTTCTTTCTTTCTTTCTTTCTTTCTTTCTTTCTTTCTTTCTTTCTTTCTTTCTTTCTTTCTTTCTTTTTTTCCATTTCTTTTTAGGGCTGCACTGGCAGCATATGGAAGTTCCCAGGCCAGGGGTTGAATCAGAGCTGCGGCTGCTGGCCTCCACCATGGCCATGGCAACGCTGGATCCAGGCCACCTCTGTGACCTCCGCCACAGCTTGTGGCAACACCTGATCCTTAACCCACTGAGCAAGGCCAGGGATCCAACCTGCATCCTCGTGGACACTGTCAGGTTCTCAACCTGCTGAGCCACAACGGGAACTCCAACACCAGCATTTCTTTGGGGTTTTTTTTCATTTTTTTTTCCCCTACTTGCCTCCAGAGTCCTCTTTGCCAACTCTGTGGCATGCCTGAAGTACCGAGGAATTTACAGTCCTGTGCTGGAAGGAGCCCTCAACCAGTGACCAGTGGGAGGGGTATAAATACCCCAGCTCCCTCACCCCCTGGGTGGAGTAGCTCTGAGTTACGGGTGCCACGCTGGCTTCCAGGGTGTCCAGCATCACAAACCGTGGTAACAGGCTCGATACCGCAAGCTCTGTTGGCTGCCTCCCCCCGACCCCCACGCCCGGCCCCCCATGGCTCTTTCCCCGCTCTCCTACTGGTAGTTCCTGGGGTCATCTCCCAAGTAAGCCACTTGGAGTCAAATCATTTTTTTTAAGGGTTTGCTTACATAAAGCTTAAGAAACAGATGATTATGGGGGAAAAAAAAGGTAGGGAAAAAATGCTATTTAATGAGCATAAATAGGTAAAGAATGAGGAAAATATGGAAAAGAGAAAAGTTAACTGCCATGGATGATAGACCCAGAGATTCCAGCTCCTGTCTAGAAGAACAGAAATAATTCGAAGGAAGAAACAATCCAGGAAGCAATAGAAGAAAATCTCCCCAGGCTGAAAATAAACCCCAAAGATCTTCACATCGAGTGGCTATAAATGAGAACAATTCATCCTGATGGAATTTGCAGACCCCAAAGGGGAAGAAAGTCCTAACAGCTTTCAAGATAAAAAGCAGGTTGGAGGAGTTCCCGTCGAGGCGCAGTGGTTAACGAATCCGACTAGGAACCATGAGGTTGAGGGTTCGGTCCCTGCCCTTGCTCAGTGGGTTAAGGATCACCTCAAACTGAGGCATGGGTCACAGGGTGGCTGGGATCCTGCATGGCCACAGCTGTGGCTGTGGCGTAGGCTGGTACCTATAGCTCTGATGCGACCCCTAGCCTGGGAACCCCCATATGCTGCAGGTGGGGCCCTAACCCTTGAAAGAAAAGAAAAAGATAAAAAGTAGGTTACCTACAAAGAAGTATGTTTTGATAGGGCCCGAAATTGCATCGGCAACACTGAGAGCTAGGAGGTCATGGAATAATCCCTTCAAAGATCTGCGGGGAAAGTGTTTGGAACTCAGAATCCTCTGCCTCGCCAAAAACCATTTAGGAGAGAGGGGGAAAAAAAGACATTTATAAACATCCCAGAGCCTAGATCCAGAGTCACTTATAATCAAAAGGAAAAGTGGATCTGAGAGCAAGGTTTGTGGCGCAGAAAGCAGGCAGCTGTGACCTCACCACTCCCAGGACGCTGCTCAGCTCCTGTCTCCATGTGCTGATGGCTCCCAATGGGCCCCAGAGGGCTTATCTTTCTCTGAATTCGCCTTTGTAACCTTCTGTATCACCAACCTGACATTTAATAACACGCCACCTTGAGAGGTCATGTATAAGGCAAACCTCAGAGTTCCCGCCGTGGCGCAGCAGAAACAAATCTGACTAGGAACCATGAGGTTGCGGGTTCGATCCCTGGCCTCACTCAGTGGCTTAATGGTCCAGGATTCCCATGAGCTGTGGTGTAGGCTGAAGATGCGGCTCAGATCTGGCGTTGCTGTGGCTGTGGTGCAGGCTGGCAGGTGTAGCTCCGATTAGACCCCCTAGCCTGGGAACCTCCATATGCCATGTGTGGAGCCCTAAAAAAAAGCAAAAAAAAAAAAAAGAAGGCCAACCTCTCCTCTCTTGCACTGTAGTGTCACCATTTGTGCCTTTTCTTGGCCTTCCTGCCTGGATTATAAACTTCCAACAACAAGGAGCATATCTTGCACATAATCAATAAATATTCACCAGGCTTTAACAAAATCAACCCCTCAATTCACAGAGGATAGCGTTCTGCTACTCCCAGCCTCCACTTCCCATCCAAATTGCTCTAAATACTATTTTTTAAGGGCTGCACCCACAGTATATGGAAGTTCCCAGGCTAGGGGTTGAAGCAGAGCTGCAGCTGCTGGCCTACACCACAGCCACAGCCACATGGGATCCAAGCCGTGTCTATGACCTACACCAGAGCTCATGGCAACGCCGGATCCTTGACCCACTGAGTGTGGCAGGGATCCATCCCACATCCTCATGGATACTAGTTGGGTTCATTTCTTCTGCGCCACAATGGGAACTCTGCTCTCAATATGTTCTCAAAACTCAGCCTGCTGGAGTTCCCTGGTGGCCTAGTGGGTTAGGGACCTGGTGGTGTCACTGCCGTGGCGTAGATTCAGTCCCCTGCCTGCGCACTTCTGCATGCTGAGAGCACGGCCAAACAAATAAACACTCAGCCTGCTGACTTTTCCCCTCTTCTTCTTCCCTTCCTCTCCCTCTCCAGCTCCATTTTTTCTTCTCCTATCCCTCAGCCCTTTCTTCATACCACTACACATGGATCTTTGTGCTTTTCTGGGTGTTCTACATTCATTCTCCAGATCAATGGAATTAAAGCCAAGAGCCAAGGAGAAGGGTTTATTTATCACGAGCCTGCCAGGTGCCAGGCAGTGTTCTAAGCCCTTTGTGTGGGTTCATGGATTCCCTGCTCGCTGCTGTCCTATGGGATAAGGGCTGTGGTTCATCCTGCTATTCAGATGGGGAAACCAAGGCACAGAGAGAAGAAGCAACTTGTTTGAGGACTCTCAGCAGTTGACAGGTGGAGCTGGGATTCTAATCTGGGTCCTCGTGCTCTTTGCTTTTGAGTAGAATGAATTTCAGAGGCATCGCTAAGTCTCACCCCTGTCAGTAGAGGCCCAGGGATGTAAAAACAAGTGGGGTATATTTGGGGAACAGGGGAAGAACAACAGAGCAGAATTAGAGAACCAGATTTGGAGCTAGTAGGAGACAAGACATACAAATTAGTTTGGGAGTTCCCATTGTGGCTCAGCAGTAACAAACATGGCTAGTATCCATAAGGACATGGGTTCGACCCCTGGCTCTGCTCAGTGGGTGAAGGATGCAGCGTTGCCATGAGCTGTGGTGTAGGTCACAGATGAGGCTTGGAACTGGCACGGCTATGGCTATGGTGTAGGCTGGCAGCTGCAGCTACGATTCGACCCCTAGCCCGGGAACCTCCACATGCCACGGGTGCAGCCCTAAAAAGATGACAACAACAACAACAACAAAATAGTTTGGAAGATTGGGTGCACAACAGAGAGGTGGCATGAGACATGCATCTAGTTGTAGAGTTTACAAAGCATGTGCACGTGTTCATGTCTCATTTCACTGCATCCTGATAACAATCCCTGGAGAGAGGATTCAAGAGACTCATCACTCTTGACCTTTTACAGGTAAAAGTCTGATGCTCAAGAAGGTGAAGTGACTCGTTCAAGGTCACACAGCCAAGACACAGCAGAGCAGGCACTTGAACACTAGAGCGTCCTGACACCGGGCACAAGGAACTGGAGCATAAGCTGCTGAGCGGAGGTAGAAGATGCAGGCAGCGCTTATGCAATGTTTAACGGCTTCTCCAGAGTTACAAAACACGCTCCATCTATTAATATACTGACTGTTTGTCTTCTGGGAACAAACTGACGGTATTTTTGGTTAGGGTTCTGAAGGGGAAGGATTTCTTCCTCCACCTTTTCAAGACAAATCACTGCTACCCACGGAGCTGCCCAACCCTCTGCAGACAATCCAGGGTTTGGAACAGAGACCAGGCAGAAGGAGCTGGAGAAGGAAAGGGAGCTGGAAATCAGGAGAGAAGTCTTCGGAGAACTAGTTCCATGATGCGGGAGTGACGGGCACATCATCTCATTAGATGTTTTTAAGACGCCTCTCATCTTTTTCCAATTACCTGGTGGTTAGGGGAGGTGGGAGGGAAGGAGGAAGCCGGTGTTTGAAGACCAAAGCAAGGGCCCACCTTGACATTTGTGGGGTTTTTTGTTTGGTTGGTTGGTTTATCTATGCCTGCGGCATGCGGAAGTTCCTGAGCCAGGGATCCAACCTGCCCACAACAGCGTCCTGAACCACAGCAGGGACAACACTGACTGAGCCGCAGGGGAGCTCCTTCTTTTTTTTTTTTTTTTCACCCTGACATTTTAAACGCACTGCAAGAGTCTTGCGTTTTCACAGAGACGTTGCTGGAAAAAGAAATCGAGACCTTCAGCGCCCTCCCCGCCCCCGCCCCCCGGAGCCAGAAGGCCGGCACCCAGAGCTCACCGAGGCTCTTTGCTTCTTCTCGGCTGTGGAACAGGACCCTGTAAAGATGGTGGCGGGGAGGCCAGGTCCCCCGCACAGCCCGAGCCAGTCCCCCCAGGGGCCAAGCCGCCTCTGGCCCACGTCCCTTCTGACCACACCGGGAGACCCCTCCCACTAGCGTATTCTGAGGGTCCATCCTTGCCCGGCCCTGGTCCTCGTTCTTGCCCTTGAGGAGGGGGACACAGGTGCATCTAACGCCTCTAATCCGGCCACACGTGTGAAGCCAGGCCTCGAGGGGGCCTCTGGGGCACAGGAGAGGGGGCTGTGCTCCCCTACAGGACAGACTTCTGCCCGTGCTGGAATCCTGGCAGGACAGCTTCCTAGCCATGTGACCCAGCAAAGGATCCGACTTCTTTAGTCTTGCCCCCCCCCCCCCCCCCCCCCCCCCCCCCCCGCCGCTGTTGTGAAAGGGGAAGCATAAAAACACACACCCTGCAGCGCTGTTGAGAGAAGAGGCCCCATCAGGACAGGGTTGCTGTTCAATACCCAGAGCGGAAGGAGGCAACTGGGAGCCTGGGGCGGGAAGGGTTAAGCCAGCTGAAGGGCCCCTCCCTCCAGGGGCTGGGTGCCCAAGAAAGGTTTGGGAGGGAGCGGGGAGAGAGGGCAGGGGAGGGAGGGCAGGCCCCCAGGGTGGGGGATTGAGTTGGAGAGCTTCTGGACTTGGCTCTGGGTGCAAACGACCCTCCCACCTCTGCCCAGGCAGGCCGCTTCCTGTCGGGTTGGAAAATTGCTTTGACCTGGAATATTTTTGCTCCGGGGGGGTTGTGTTTTTGGAGCCAGGTTCTGAATCTCCAGTTCCCAGCGTTCCTGGGACAGAGGGGGAAGATGTTGGATTGCACCGTCTCCAGGGGGACGCGAGGAGGTGACAGAGGAGGGGTGGAGGAGATGGCTGTGTAGGACACCCCTTCCCAGCTCCAGGGCCATCCTGAGGCCTCCTCCTCTCCCTGGCACACAGGCGTATGTAAGAGGCGCTCCCATGTGATTGCTCAGCCCAGAAGCACCCTCAATCTTGGAACATTGCGGTTGGAAGAGCAGCCCAATGGGCCCACTCACCTTACAGGTGAAAACGAGGGCAAGGACCACCCGGGATCCGGCTCCCCCAGGCTCCAGAGTCCCCACTGAGGCAGATCTCCTTAGCAAGCTGGCTGGAGAGCCCAAGGGCTTCCTGCGACCTGACAGGTCACCTCTGGGGAGTTTGTTAAGACTCACGACAGTGCCCACCCTCAGGATGTTATTATATCATAGATACAGTAATATTATCTATTATCTTCCCCATTTTTCCAGCGAAGGAATTGAGACTCAGAGGGGCCAGGCGACCTCTCCAAGGTCACAGCTGAAGTGTGGGGGGATCCAGATCTTTGTGCCCCCGGGACTGCGTGCCCACCCACTAGCTCAGGGAGTCTCTCTGAGCAATGTCTCCAAGCTCCAACCTTAGAGATTTTGCTGCCTTTTGAAAGCAGCTCAAATCCCAGCAGTCCCCCGAGGCAGTCACTTGTGGGCTGCAGGCGCAGGCGGCTGTGTCTTCCCATGGATTTCTTTTATGTCCCAGCAGGGCCCCAGTGAATTGATTTAGGTTAAAACACAGATTTACGTAACCACTTGTAATGTTGGGAAATGAGCTCAGGCTCACGGCTGCAAATCCGGGTTTGAGTCCTATTTTTGCCTCTTGCTCTGGGGTGACCTTGGTTAGGTCGATTGCAATATGGTTTTGTTTTTTTTTGGTTTTTTTTTTGCTTTTTTTAGGGCCACACCCACGGCATATGGAAGTTCCCATGCTAGGGGTCGAATTGGAGCTGCCGCCTTATGCCACAACCACAGCCATGTGGGATCCGAGCCGCATCTGCGACCTACACCACAGCTCGGAGCAACGCCAGATCCTTCACCCACTGAGCAAGGCCAGGGATCGAACCCCCATCCTCATAGATCCTAGTCGGGTTCATTAACCCCTGAGCCAGGAAAGGAACTCCACGATATGTATTTTTGACCAAGGAGGCCATCACAGCATGTGGAGGTCAAACCCATGTCACAGTAGTGACAACACCAGGGTGCAGGAGTTCTTAGTTTTTCAGTAAAATGTGAGGAAGAGTAATCCCTTTTCTGCCCCTGGACATTGGTCTGTGATGCTGACAGCTGGTGAAATTCTGCATCCACCCTGTGATCTTGATGGGGACAGCTGGGCAAGGAAGGACAAGAACCACGGTGCAGAGGGTGGGGCAAAAAGAAGGAAGCTGGGGCCTTGCAGATTTCATGGTGTTGCTGAATTACCCAACCTGGAGCTGCCCTAGCTTGAACTTCTCCTTCTGTATGATAATAAATCCCAGAATTGATTAAACCAGTTAAACTGAAGTTCCTGCTACTTGGTTCTGGAGGACATTCTTTTTTTTTTTTTTTTCCTTTTTCTTTTTAGGGCCACACCTGCGGCATGTGGAAATTCCCGGGCTAGGGGTCAGATCGGAGGTTGTAGCTGTCAGCCTACGCCATAGCCACAGCAACACCAGATCCAAGCCAAGTCTGTGACCTACACCACAGCTCATGGCAACGCCGGATCCTTAACCCACTGAGTGGGGCCAGGGATCAAACCCATGTCCTCGTGGATATGAGTCAGGTTCTTAACCTGCTGAGCCACAGTGGGAACTCCCTTGAGGACATTCTTATACACATATTCATACTTGTTATTTTTTCCAGCCCAGCATCCATTTCTGCTGCTGCTAAAATAACCTGTATTTTCAGTGGGGGATCACCCTGCTCCTTTCTCACTGTTTGGCTTCAGTTCCTGAGCTGAGGCTGCCCAATCAGAGCATTTAATTTTCTTGGCGCAGTGAATGGTTTGACCCAAGACCCAGGTCTCGCCCATCTGCCTATTTCATCCCCTCTCTATCCTCAGCCTCCAGATGGAGTGGTTCAGGGATGAGCAAATAGCCTTCGCCCTGTTCCTGACCTGCCAAGGGACAGAGCAGACAAGGGGGGTCCTACTGGTTGGCAGTCAGACCTGAAAGGCAGAAGGGCACGAGGGGGTGAAGTTTCTCTATTGTGATTTCGCCTCCTGAAGAGTGGTGTGGGGGAGGGGCTCTGGGGAATCTCTCTCTCTCTCTCTTCTTTTTAAGGGCTGCACCTGAGGCATATGGAGGTTCCCAGGCTAAGGGTCTAATCGGAGCTACAGCTGCCAGCCTGCACCACAGTCACAGCAACGCCAGATCCGAGCCACCTCCGCAACCTACACCACAGCTCATGGCAACACCAGAGCCTTAGCCACTGAGCGAGGCCAGGGATCGAAACTGCAACCTCGTGGTTCCTAGTTGGATTCATTTCCACTGCGCCACAGCAGGAACTCCTGGGGTATTCTCTCTAAAAAACGCGGAGATTGTTTTTTCCCAGTAAGGATTACAGATCTTTCTTTCTTTCATCTTTTTCTTTCTTTCCTTCCTTCCTTTCTTTTTTCTCTTTTCACCTATTTCCTTTTGATTTTATTTATTTTTTAAATTGAATTAGAGCTGATTTATAATATTGTGTTAGTTTCAGGTGCACGGCATAGTGATTTGGGTTTTGGTGTTTTTTTTTTTTTTTGCAGATTATATTCTATTACAGGTTATTATAAGCTACCGGGTATACTTCCTTGTGCTATACAGTAAATCTGTGTTGTTTATTTTATGTAGAGTCGTTTGTATCTGTTAATCCCCTGCTCCTAATTTGCCCCTCCCCCTTCCCTCTCCCCTTTGGTCACCGTAAGTTTGTTGTCTATGTATGAGCTTTTTTAAAAAAAACGTTGTTCCAAAAACAGTGGAGACATATATATAATAAATATATATATAATAGATATACACATAATAAAAATGGTTTAAAGAATAATAGAAACTACCTCTCTGCACACACCACTGACCATCCCACGAGTCCCTCCAAGATGGCATCCTTCTCTCCCACCAGAGCCAAGTACTTTTACTCTAATTTTATGTTAATTATTCCTTGTCTTTCTTTGTTTATTGCCATTTACATGTGGGTCTCTAAGTATGTGTTCAGCTTCACCTCCTTTGATCTTCATCTAATGGAATCATGCTGAATGCATTTTTCCATAGTTTATTATTATTTGCCTTTTTAGGGCTTTACCTGTGGCATGTGGAGGTTCCCAGGCTAGGGGTCGAATTGGAGCTACAGCTGTCGGCCTACCCCACAGCCACAGCCACGCCAGATCCGAGCCACACCTGTGACCTTCACCACAGTTCAGGGCAACGCCAGATCCTTAACCCACTGAGCGAGGCCAGGGATCGAACCCACATCCTCACGGACACTATGTCAGGTCCTTAACCTGCTGAGCCACAGCAGGAGTCCTGTTCCTGATTGTTCATATAAACAGCTGTGCTATGAGCACTTGTACATGTTTCCTTGTGTGCACAGACAAGCAATTTCTAGGGTGAGTGTTTAGGACTAGGATTGATGGGTCCAATGTTATGCTCCCACTAACGTTACCGGGTGATGCCAAATTGTTTTGTGAAATGGCCGTAGTGTCTTAGAAGCCAGTCACCTGCTAGGGGAGTTCCTATCACTCCATACAGTGGCCAGTGCCAGGCGTCAGATGACTTAACCTTTACCAGTCCAGGTGAGATATTTTCAGGCTGGGTGTGCCTTGATGCTGTTGGTGGTGGGGTCTGAGGCATGTCAGCCTTTGTTTGACACAGACCCCAGAAGGATGCTCTGTTCTCCGTATGGCTGTGGAGTGGGCTGCCTCGGGGGCTCGGGGGAGGCGTTTATTCACTTGGAAGGGATGGTGTCTCTGCCGTCCCTTGAATGGGGCTTAGGAGGATGGCCCCACTCCCTCCCCTGAGGCCAAGGTCACTGCTGGTAAGAACCACAGCCAGATGGAAGCTGGAGGGAGTCTGTGACCTGCCAGACGAGGCACCTCTTCCCTGTCCCGTCGAGGATGGCTCAGAGAGCGGGCTGCTCTGGGCCTACAGCACCACAGTCACCACCTAGCACAACTGTCTTCTGCGCTTTGAGTGCGTCTCTCTGTGCTAATGGTCAGTGTCCGCTTCAATGCTCGGGCTGGGAAACAGCTTGCCTGCTGCTTTTTGTAGCTGCGGTCAATTGAAGTCAGACCAGGTCAGGTGGTTCAGCTTGAAGGCCCCCTAGGTATGGAAGGTGGATCTCAGAGCCATTGTGCGTCCCCCTTGGAGACAAGCCATCCTTCCTAAAAGGCTGATGGTGCAACCCACCCCTCCCCACCCTCTTACCCTACCCACGCGCTTAGCCCTCATTATGCAATAGTTCCTGGTTCTCCTGCTCAGGCAGGATTATCTCATGACTGTAGCTGGGTCTCCATGATTCTAAACATAGCGGTCTGCTGGGAAAGCAAAAACAAAAGGGTCAAAACAGGTGCGGAAAGCTGGCTGAGAAGCGACACAGCTAAACACAATGTGTGACCCTGGGTGGGAGAAAAAGATGCTCTGAATGACGTGTTGGGACAAATAACAAAACTCAAATAGAGACTGTGCATTAAATAATGATGTAAGGTTACCAGATGACCGGTTAAATGTAGATCTTAAAGAAATAGTTTTTAGTATAAGTATATCCCATGCAATATTTTGGGACATGCTTACACTTAAAATTATTGATTATGTGAAATCCGCATTCCTGGGCTCGCTGGATTTAATTTCCTAAATCAAGCAACCCTATAATTTATTACATTTATTATTAAATATAAAATCTCCTGAATTTGATCATAGCACTGAAAGTTCCTTGAGGGAACTTCCATCCTAGGAAGTGCTCATGGAAACATTTAGGGGGTAAATGGTGATTTACTCTCAAATGACTCAGCAAAAACATGAGTGACAGGAGTTTCGTGGCTCCGTGGTTAACGTACCCGACTACCATCCATGAGGACACGGGTTCAGTCCCTGGCCTCGCTCAGTGGGTTAAGGATCTGGCGTTGCTGTGAGCTGTGGTGTAGGTCTCAGATCCTGTGTACCTGGCATAGGCTGGTAGCTATAGCTCCGATTGGACCCCAGCCTGGGAACCTCCATATGCCGCAGGGGCAGCCCCCCCGCCAAATACACACACACAGGTGACAATAATACAGTTACTAATTAGTAACAAAATGTCAATCAATGTCAGGTTAGTGTACAAGGGTTTATGTGACCATCCTTTTAAAGTTTCTGCAAACTTGACAGATTTTCCAAATGAAAAATTTGGGGGGAAAAGCAAGAGCTGACTTGGGAAGCCAGGAAAGCTGAGTCCAGATAGTAAAGAGCAGGAGTGGGATAAAAGTCTGAGCGGTGGGCAGCTGCTCAGAGCAGGCATCTCTGCTGCGGGTCTCATCATTCCAGGAAGAGTGTGGGGGGTGGACCAGCTAGGGCGCAAGCCCCCCCAGTGCAGAAACTTTTTTCCGTAAACCTATCGCTGGGTCCCTGACAGCCACCAGGGGGCAGCAGTGAGAGACAAGGGCCAGGCGGTATAGGAGCTTTTCCCACTTTGCGATGAAGTCTCTTGGCCATTGTCTCTGAATCCCTGTCATGCCTTTTGTCTGTATTTCCTTTAGTTTGTCTTTTTTTTTTAACGATTTGAAGAATGCTTTATATAGTCCAGATATTAATTCTGTGTCACTTAGCTGTTGAAAATATTTTCATCTGGTTTGAGATTAGTTTGTTTTTTCCACTTCCCTTTGGGGTTGGAAATTCATCTTTGATGAATTTTTATGGAGTCAAATACATCGGTCTCTTTTATTAAATGATTTGTGTTTTTTATGCCTTCAGAAATCTTTCCCTGCTCCAAGGTTGTAGAGGTAGTACTCTGTATTGTATTTTTCTTCTAAAAATCTTAAAGTTGTGCCTTTCACATGACATCTGGATTTGATTTATGAGATAAGGATCTATTTTCCCCCTTTTTGGCCATGCCCACGGCATGCAGACGTCCCCAGGGCCTGGGGTCAAACCTGAGCCATGGCAGTGACCACACTGAATCCTTAACCTCGAGGCCACTGGAAAAATCCTATTTTCATTTTTATTTCCCATGACTTTCTCTATTTCGGCTACACTGAACCATCCCATATGCTCTAACCATCTACTCGTGGGGTCTGTTTAGACATATTATGTTCCATTCATAGGGGGTACATTTGAACCAGTGGACAAGAAAGATGTCCAGATATGTTACTGGTTGGGTTAAGACAAGGGGCAGCACCTCTGTAAAGGCGGATGCTCTAATGCCATATGTGCAAGGATATTGCACGCACACACACACACACACACACACACAATTGACACTCCCATCAGAAACAACAAATGGCCTTTGATGAATTGTTCCATTATCTGTAATTCTTTTTGTCCATTGGTAGCTTCCATCCCCCCAGCCACAGCCAGATGGAGGCGCAGACAGGGAAGAATACGACTTAGAGAGTCAGGTGACCCCCATTCTCACCCTAGCTGGAGTGAACTTCCGGATGACCTTGGCCAGGCCTCTTCTCCTTCTTGCTCTCAGCCTCCATCTGTAGAGCTAGGATGATGCCAGAGCCAATGACCTCTATGGGCCCTCCTGCTCAAGGATTCTCTGGCTTTCTCTGGTCTATTTTTGCCCGACACCTCTCCCAGGGGCCTGTGGGCCTGAGCTAATTTCCCTGGCTGGCCTGGATCCAGGCAGCACAGGTGGAGAGTGCCAAGCTAATGAGGCCAAGGTCATGGGCCAGTTAATGGCTCTGGGAGGGACCCGTGGCTCTGCAGCTGGACCACAGCTCTCCCGCCAGTTGCTGGGCTCGGGCACAGGGAGAGGTGATGAGAGCTAAGCTGGCTCAGGAGCCCAGGTGCCAGTTATCCTGGGACCCAGTCACGTGACAAGCAGGAACCTGTGGGGGTGGGGCTGGGGAGAGGACCGATGGTTTAAAAAATGCCTCCCCCTGCCTGCAAGTAGACCACACCTGGCCAAGCCAGGGAGATGAGAATCAATTCTATTTCTTTAAAGCTAAAGCAAGAGGACATATCCACTTTCTCCTGGGTCCACCCCTAACTGGCTTTTCTCCCTCTCTCAGAGTAAGTCACATCAATGCCTCCGAATCCGGGGTGAGGTGGAGAAGGGCTTCCTCTTTACGTTATTACCTGTCACGAGGACGAGGTTGTCTGTTCAATGCTGCGTTCCTGGCACCCAGATCAGTGTCAGGCGTGCATACAGTAGGAGCACAATTAATATCGCTCAAGTGAATCAACTCACCCTTGTCCAGGGAGAAGCTGTGGACTGCATTCGAAAGGACACAGCATCCCCAGTGGGTTCCACTTGATTGTTTTCAAATATTTCCACCGCAGAGAGTCTGTGGAAGCTTGATATTGAGAGAAAAACTCTGATGGCTCTAGGAAACAAGAAATAATTCCTTTTACATTATGCCACCATCCCCTAATGGGAACATTTTGCAACTTTGAATTCTCTGATTCCAGGTTTTTCTTTCTTTTGTTTAGAGTCACACCTGCAGCATATGGAAGCTCCCAGGCTAGGGGTCAATCAGAGTTGCAGCAGCCGGCCTACACCGCAGCTCATGGCAACGCCGGATCCTTAACCCACGGAGTGCAGCCAGGGATGGAACCCACGTCCTCGTGGATCCTAGTCAGTTTCGTTACCACTGAACTGCAAGGGGAACTCCTCTTATTCCAGGTTTTTCAACTCACTTAAGTGTTATATTATTGTGTGTGTGTGTGTGTGTGTGTGTCTTTTTGCCTTTTCTAGGGCCATTCCTGCGGCATATGGAGATTCCCAGGCTAGGGGTCTAATCTGAGCCATAGCCACCGGCCTACGCCACAGCCAGAGCAACTCGGGATCCGAGCCACATCTGTGACCTACACCACAGCTCATGGCAAGGCCAGATCCTTAACCCACTGAGCAAGGCCAGGGATCAAACCCACAACCTCATGGTTCCTAGTCGGATTCGTTAACCACTGCGCCACGATGGAAACGCCTATATTATTGATTTTTAATTGAGTTAATCCCATTAGCATGGCTTTGGGCTAAACAAAAAATAACTATTGATTTATTTAACCTTCCTTTCTTTTTTCTTTCTTTCTTGCTCTCTTGCTCTTTGGCCACCCCACAGCACATGGAGTTCCCCAGCCAGGGATCAGATCCGAGCCACAGTTGCGACCCACGCCACAGCTGTGGTAACGCTGGATCCTTTAACCCACTGCGTTGGGCTGGGGATTGAACCTGCATCCTGTCACTGCAGAGTTACTGCTGACCTGACCCAGGGCAGGAACTCTGATTTATTTAATATTCGTAGCTGTGTAAGATGGGCTCTACTATCATTCCCATTTTACAGATGAGAAAATTGAGGCAGACAGAGGTCAAGTAATTTGCTCAAATTCACATGGGTGGTGAATTCTGGAGCCAGGAGTCAAAAGTTCAGAGCCTACACTTAGTTTGCATGCAAGCAGTTGTCTATGAGGTGCTGGTGACTTACCAATAAAGGAGGCCTTTACCAAAAAAAAAAAAAAAAAAGGAAAAAAGAGGCCTTCAACAAATGAGAAGTTGAAAAAACAGTGGTACATCTGCACTATGGGATATGACTCACCAGTGAAAGGGAAGGGATGGTGGGTACACGGTGGGTACAGAGAGCCTGGATGGCTCTCCCGAGAATTACTGAGTGCAAGGCAGCCCCCCAAAGTTTCATACTGGATGATTCCATTTGTACAACATTCTCGAAAGGATAAAATTATAGAGGTGAAGAGCAGACAAGTAGCAGCAAGGACTTGGGAGGAGTGGGGGTGTGAAGGAAGTGGGCACAGCTATAAAAGGGCAGTGTGAGCAGTTCCCAGGGTGATGGAGAGACTGTCTCTTGACTCCATCAATGTCAATATCCTGGCTGAGATATTGAAGAGGATGCGAAAGAAGTAGCCTTTGGTACAATAAAATACAGTCAGAAATTTTTAGCTCCAAAGTAGAGAACTAGCTGTGTGTGTGCTAAATCTGTGTGTGTGTGTTTGCATTTAATTACCTATAGAGGAGTTCCCATTGTGGCACAGTGGAAATGAGTCTAACTAGTATCCATGAGGATGTGGCTTTGATCCCTGGCCTTGCTCATTGGTTTGGGGATCCGGCATTGCTGTGAGCTGTGGTGTAGGTCATAGATGCAGCTTAGATCCTGAATTGCTGTGGCTGTGGTGTAGGCCAGCAGCTGTGGCTCCCATTTGACACCTAGCCTGGGAACTTCCATATGCTACAGGTGCGGCCCTAAAAAATTTTTTTAAATTAAAAAATAAATATTTACAGAGCATTTAAATTTTTTGTTGTCTTTTTTTGTCTTTTCTATGGCCACAACTGTGGCATATGGAGGTTCCCAGGCTATGGGTCTAATCAGAGTTCTAGCCGCTGGCCTTCGCCAGAGCCACAGCAACTCGGGATCCGAGCCTTGTCTGCGACCTACACCACAGCTCACGGCAACGCTGGATCCTTAACCCACTGAGCAAGGCCAGGGATCGAATCTGAAACCTCATGGTTCTTAGATTCTTTAACTTACTGAGCCACAACAAGAACTCCTATAGAGCTTTTTAAATATTTATTCACCAACATTTAAAAATTTTGCAAGATATTACCATCGAGGGACCCTGGGTATATGGAATCTCTCTTTAAGATGTTGTACAGATGCCAATAAAAGTTTAAATTTAGGAGTTCCCTGGTAGCTCAGCAGGTTAAGGATCCAGTATTGTCACTGTGTCTCTGGTCACTGCTGTGGCTCAGGTTTGAGCCCTGTCCAGGAACATCCACATGCTGTGGCCGTGGCCAAAAAAGGTTTAATTTAAAAAAAAGAATGAGGAGCTCCCATCGTGGCCCAGAGGTTAACGAATCTGACTAGGAACCATGAGGTTGCGGGTTCGATCCCTGGCCTTGCTCAGTGGGTTAGGGATCCAGCGTTGCCATGAGCTGTGGTATAGGTTGCAGACGCGGCTCGAGTCTGGAGTTGCTGTGGCTGTGGTGTAGGCCAGTGGCTACAGCTCCAATTCAACCCCTAGCCTGGGAACCTCTATATGCCGCAGGAAGCAGCCCTAGAAAAGGCAAAAAGACAAAAACAAATAAATAAATAAATAAAAGAATGAACACACTCTTGCCTGCAAGGAACTCCTGTGTAGGGAATGAGACCCCCCGCCACGAGCTCAGGTCACTTCCTGTTCATCACGGTGGGGTGATGTGGCGGGCCAGGGAGGGCTTCTGATGCAGTGACAGTGGAACCGAGTCCTCGAACAGCTCAGAGGTGAGAGGAAGGGCATTCAGGCAAGTGCACATCCTGAACAGGGCGGGTGACTGGGTTTTCTTTCCCCCAAAGTCCCCCCACCACCCACTCAGCACCCACAAGATCTCAGATCATCCCACTGTCAAAACACATAGTGCAGGCTATTTCTCACGTTGTATAAACACATTTTAAGTGATGGACAAAATTGTCGCCTTGATTTTTTTTCTTCAGCCTTTGGTGCCCACCGCCACATATCTGGTAGAGCCCAATCACAGGAGAAAACGAAATCAAGATTCCCTTGTCAAACAGCACGCCAGAGAGCCAGCGTCTTTGCTCAGCCTGTCAAGTTCATCATTCACATTCAATTTAGGAAAAAGGTAGATGTTAACGTTTTTCTTGTTAAGAGATAATTTCTTAACGTTTTTTTGAGACTAATTATAATAAGCAGGTCGGCAATACGGAATCCGTGGTGGGAATTAAGGAGGAAACATTTGCCAAAGAACCTAGTCTAATGCCTGATGCATAGAAAGCACACAATAAGGGATATTTAGGAGCTCCTGTCAGGGCGCAATGGAAATGAATCCGACTAGGAACCATGAGGTTGTGGGTGTGATCCCTGGCCTTGCTCGGTGGCTTAAGGACCCAGTGTTGCCTTGAGCTGTGGTGTAGGTCACAGACGTGGCTCGGATCCTGCGTTGCTGCGGCTGTGGCATAGGCCAGCAGCTACAGCTCCAATTCGCCTGGGAACCTCCATATGATGCAGATGGGGCCCTAAAAAGGCAAAAAAAAAGTGATATTCATTATTACTGCTAATAATAGTAATAGGCAGCTGTCACAGGACTCTCTAAAGAGTACTGTGTTTTCCAAAAGTACTACTGATACTGTGATTTCCAAAAATACTAGCTGATACTGATTTGCTAGTACCAGCCAGCATAGTCAAGATTATGCTGCAGTAACAAATAACCCCCAAGTCTCAGTGGTTTACAGCAACCAAGTTTACTTCTTGCTCAGCCTACATACTAACCATGGGTCAGGTGCAATTCTGCTCCTATAGTCTTCCCTCCTGGACCCAGGATACGGGAGCAGCCAGTCACTGGAGTGTCGCTGGGTATCCTAATAGAGGGAAAGGGTCTTTTAATCAGCATTAAATGCCATAGATTAAATGACACGTATCATTTCCATTCAAAACTCATGGGTCAGAATGAGTTACACATTCCTGCTCCATCGTAAGGGTGATAGAAAGTACAATCCTATCTTGCGTCTGGAAGGCAAGGGAAGAATCACAAAAAGGTAGCCAACAGCTCTGTGGACAATCACAGTGCTTTTGAAAACCAGGGGCCCAAGGGATGGCTGGACAGTAGGAGGGAGGCAGGAGCCCAGGGGAAGGAGAACTACGGTGAGGGGCCCCAGATGGAGGGTGATCCCAGGTCACATGCAGGGCTGAGCCAGAGGATCTCTGGGTGCCTCTCCCATCTGGCACCGACCCAAACAGAACCTGGCCCATCCTGCTCCGGTGGCCAACAAGCCAGCCCTGGAAGGGGTTAGGAGTCCCAAGCTCTCAACATGGATGGTGAAGCTGCAATAAAAAGCTGTTTCCCTGCTCCTCCAGTTTGTGGGTAAAGCAGAGTCCCCAAGCAGTACCTCTCTGACTCCATCCCTCTTGCTTTGCTGGATCCCAGGACCTACTGGGGGGAGCCCCCAGGCTATGTCTCTGGTGTGCTTCCATCCTGGTCCCCATGACCCCTTCCTGGTGTCAGCCTCTGGCCACTCCCTGCTCTGCCTCTCCTGTTACCACTGACGTCAGAAGCAGCCAGGCTGCCGGCTTTGTCCTCTGAGGTCCCCCGAGGCTGCCGGCAAGTGGTTCCGAAAGCCACGGTGTCTGTGCTGACAGTGCCACCTCCGTCCCCCAAAAGCTGATTGTCAATCCAACATTGTTCCTATGGTTTTTGTTTTTGTTTGCTTTTTAGGGCCGAACCCTCGGCATGTGAAGTTCCCGGGCTAGGGGTTGAATTGGACCTGCAGTCGCTGGCCCATGCCACAGCCACAGCAACTCAGGATCAGAGCCACACCTGCAACCTCTACAGCAGCTTTTGGCAACACTGGATCCTTAACCCACTGAGGGAGGCCAGGAATAAAACCCAAATCCTCATGGATACTAGTTGGGTTCTTAACCCACTGAGACACAACGGGAACTCCCGTAATTTTTTTTTTTTTAATTGAGGAGACTTAGTAACAATACACACACCTGTGATACCAGGTCTCCATGTTGGTGGAGGTTTAATGGGGGAGGAATTTTTATCGGGATTGTTACGATTCTGGTTAGGGTCAGGAAATTTCATAGATTTGGAGGGGTCTTTGCCAGCCCGGCTTCTTCGTCAGCCCTCTGAGTTGTGGGGCAGGAGCCCCCACAGAGTGTCAGATCAGAAACAGCAGGACAGATCATGGTGTGGTGTGTGGAATCCCTACCTGCCTGAGGAAAGCAGGTGTTCTTGCCGTTACCTCTACTGGGAGGACTTCCATCACCTGGAAAGATTTAGGTCATCCTCCAAAGCCCAAAGCAGGCAAAGCCTCCTGAAAGCCACCTTCCAGAGTTCTCCCTGGTAGGGCTGACTGTCACCAGCTCGGTGTTTTGGTGGGTGTTTAAACCTAGCCCTCTTTTCTGATCTGTCTCCTTCTACCAGACTGGTAGCTAGACTGTGTGGACCCAAATACGTCCATGTCCCCATATCCTGTGCAGGGCCTAGGCTCCAGGGAGCAGAGATGAATTGCACTTTGAATGGAAGCACAAATTACAAAGCAGGGGTTTGGGAGTTCCCATTGTGGCTCAGCAGGTTGCGAACCCGACTAGTATCCATGAGGATGCCAGTTCGATCCCTGGCCTCACTCAGTGGGGTAAGGGTCCGGCACTGCCCTGAGCTGTGGTGTAGGTCACAGATGCGGCTCAGATCTGGTGTGGCTGTGGCTGTGGCTGTGGTGTGGCCCTGCAGCTGCACCTCTGATTCGACCCCTGGGCTAGGAACTTCCATATGCTGCAGATGCGGCCCTCAAAAAAAGAATGAATAAATAAATAAAATCAGAGTTTGGGAGGGACTGGGATGTACTGGGAGTTTGGGGTTAATAGATGCAAATTATCACATTGAGCATGGATAAGAACCTACTGTATACATACACACACGCATATATGTATGTACGACTGGGTCACTTTGCTGTACAGCAGAAATTAGCACAACGTTGTCAATCAACGAGAATAAAGAAAACAGTTATGAAAAAGCAGGGGTTGGTGGACAGTGATGTTTGGATGGAGCCAGAAGGCTATGGGAGTCTGTTAACAGGAAAGCTGGATGTTTTTGCAGCTTTTCACGTACTTTTTGCAGAAAGAGGAAGCGGAAGGAGCAGCAAGTGTTCAACGCAGCAGGGACGGAGGAAGGAAAGCAAACCAAACCCTCTTTGCTGGCGGGTGGTGAGAAGCGCAGCGATCTGCTGTTGGAGGCTTGTGTCTTTACAAGTGGTTACGGGTTTAATTTTCACATCCACTCCAGGGGGAGGTGCGTAGTTTATAAATGAAGAGATCAAGGCTCAGAGAGGAAAACAACACCCCCAACATCTCAGAGATGTAAAGAAAAACAGAGGCCGTGTCTCACCCCAAAGTTTCTCCCAGCTCATCTTCTAGTAAGATACACTGAGTATATCAGCAGAACTGTGAACTTGCAAATTTAGGGTTTTATCCCCCATTGCCTGTTTCCTTTCCAAGGCTTTTTCCTGGAAATTCTTTTTGGTTCTTAGAAGGTGTGCGTGCGTGCGTGCGTGGGTGTATGTGTGTGTGTGTGCTGTGAACTTGTGTCTACGATTATGTTATTTGTGTTAATGTTTTTGTGAAAAATGTTTCTTTAAAGTTTGGTAATCTTGGAGTTCCCGCTGTTGTGCAGTAGAAATGAATCCGACTAGCGTCCATGAGAATGTGCTCAGCAAGTTGGGGATCCCATGTGGTTGTGGCTGTGACATAGGCCTACAGCTGTAGCTCTAACTTGACCCCTAGCCTGGGAACTTCCATGTGCCACTGGGGCAGCCCTAAAAAGCAAAAAAAAAAAAAAAAAAAAATTTGTCATCTTCGCTTATACAAAATCATTACTGATTTTGTTAGAGTCAAGGTTTGCCAATAATTTGTGTTTTGTCGTAACTGATGTGATTATTTAGGATTAAAACATAATGAAGGCATAATTTATTAGATAATGTACACAACATTTTAAAATAAAGGTGTATTTTGATTTTTTCCAAGGTTATTATTTTTTTTTTTGAGAATTGCAACTTTATTTATTTATTTATTTTGCTTTTTAGGGCTGCACCCAATGGCATATGGAGGCTTCCAGGCTAAGGGTCAAATTGCTTACACCACAGCAATGCAGGATCCGAGTCGCATCTGCAACCTACACCACAGCTCAAGGAACGCCAGATCCTTAACCCACTGAGCGAGGCCAGGGATTGAACCGGAAACCTCATGGTTCCTTGTCGGATTCCTTAACCACTGAGCCACGACAGGAACTCCTGTTTTTCTTTAAAGTATTACAAGTTGCCTAGCACAGTTCAGTGGAAAATACAAATTCTAAGTAAAAATATTAAAAATTTAAATCTAAATTACTTACCTTTAAATGACTAATCTTTGAAAATGTAACTACATCTTTTAAAATACACAATAAAATGATCACCTATCATAGGAAAAAAAAAATCTAAAAACATAAAAATAAAATTTGGTGATCCTAACTCTTCTGATTTACCTCTGAGGGGAAGGGGATGGCAGTGGGGCTGGAATACAGAGGTCCAGGTTCACCCTACCTGTAAGGGCCTGCTTCCCTAGGATAAATATCATTGCATACCCTGGGCCTTGCTAGCCAGTGGAAGAACAGAAGGAGGAATAGGTATGGATCTACAGTTTGCAATTCAGTTACTTTTTTATTATGTACCCCTCTTCTCAGGAGGGCTAGAATTATTATTTTATCATGTAGGGAGATACACAGAGGCAAAGTCAGGGGTGTGGCTTGGTGAAGATCACACAGCAAGTCAGCAAAGGAACTAAGGCTCGAAAACAATTTCAATTAAGCTCCTGCAAACGGACTCTCCTGTAGATAACAATTTCACACTCCAGACAAGGTACAACCCCCCCCGCAACACTTCCGGGCTCAGAAGAGGGAAGATTTTGAGGGAGTCGAAATATGGATTAAATGAAGGGCAGAGAATGAGTCTGCCGGTTTTTGGTTTTGTTTTGTTTTCCAGCCTTCTCTTGAAAGCAGCTGGAGTCATGGCAATGCCTGAAGTGACTGACCCTCTGATAGAAAGCCTGCTATCTTTTGGGCCTGAAAAAAACCGGAGGACAGAACCCAGGGCAGCCGTGACTAGGAAAGGAAGGAGAAATGGTTAAAGGAGAGAGACAGAGAAAGGAAACTCCAAATTCCAGGCATCCTCTCTACTCCAGCATTAAGCAGACTGAAAGAAGTCTGAAATGATGGAGTTTCCACTGTGGCACAGAAGGTTAAGGATCTGGCTGATTGTCTCTGTGGTGGCCTGGGTTTGAACCCCGGCCAAACACAGTGGGTTAAGGATCTGGCATTGCCACAGCTGTGGCATAGGTCAAAGCTGATTCAGTCCCTGGGCTGGGAACATCTATATTCTGCGGATGTCACTGAAAAAGGGGGAGAAAAAGTCTGAAATGAGATGGTAGCTGTCTCTCATCACAGACAAGACACATTGGCAATTTAAGTCTAACCAAGTGAATTGCCTGCCCAAGGGGAAAAAAGATCAACATTTTGGAAGACTATAAAAGAATCCATAGTCTCTTCAATATACCATCCGTAATGTAATAAAAAAAATTACTTGACATAGTGGAAGGAAAATGTAACCCATTCTCGAAAGGAAAGACAATCAACAGAGGCCAGCCCTAAATGATCCATGCGTGGGAATTAACAGAATAGAGACATATAGAATACAGAAATAAGGAAAAAACACATGTGTATGAATAGAGACATATGGAATATGTGTATGAAAAGATAAGAATCTCAGCAGAGAAACAGAAAATACCAAAAAAAAAGAAGCGAAAGAAAATTTGAAAACTGAAAGCCATAGTATCTGAAATTTTAAAATGAAATGTTTGCACTTAATAGCAGAACAGGGATGGCAGAGGAAGAGTGAGCTTGAACATAGATATTTTTAAAGAAATTATCCGACCTAAGGAAACAAGAGAAAAGCCTATAAACCCTGGAATTCCCAGATTGCCCCATGGTCCCCAAATCCTATCTGGGTTTGTATCTTCTCTTGACTGCAGTGGCGAGGGAGTGGTTCTGGGTCCAGCTTGTTTCTTGAATCCCTCCAGGCACCCCCTCCTTTCCTGGATTTCCTGTTGTGGTCACCAGGCACCCAAGAGCAAAAGGCTCAAGGAAGGACATGAAGGGTGGGTTACTAACACTGGAGAAACATCCAGTAAATTCTTCTCTTCCAAGCCCAGTGCAGAGATTCTCTGGTAATTAACCCTGGAGTGAAACCCAGGCCTAGGAGCTGGGTGAGGCTCTTCTGTCTTTCCCCTGGGATCTAATGGCTAGGCCGGTGGGACCATCTGACAACCATTCATCCAATCAGCCACAGGCCAAGGATGGCCAGCGAGGCCCCCTCCCCACCACTGCCAGATGCCGGTAAGAGAACGGAAACAGGGCAGGATGAACTGAACAAGAGAGGAACTGGAAAGAGGGGAAGTTGAGGGGAGCCACAGCCATACCAAATCCAAGCCGAGTCTGTGACCTACACCACAGCTCACAGCAACGCTGGATCTTTAAAGCACTGAGCACCGCCAGGTATTGAACCCACATCCTCAAGGATACTAGTTGGGTTCGTTACTGCTGAGCCTTGATGGGAGCTCTGGCTTTAGATCCCTTCTTGGAGCCTTGAGTGGCCAAGGAGCCAATCTCAGGGGATGAAGCCTCTCTCTCCTTCTCCTCCCTCTCCAATCCCAGAGCTCATTCCATCAACGCATTTTCTTTTCTTTCTTTCTTTTTTTTTTTTTTTTTTTTAGAGCCATATCTGCAGCATGTGGAAGTTCCCAGGCTAGGGGTCAAATCGGAGCTGCAGCTGCCGGCCTACACCACAGCTGCAGCAACGTCGGATCCTTAACCCACTGAGCAAGGCTGGGGATGGAACCTGCATCCTCATGGATACTAGTCAGGTTCATTTCCGTTGAGCCATGACGGGAACTCCAGGACAGCCCCTTCTGATGCTTCTGACAGACACCTGGCTGGACTCTTTAGAGTTCCTCTCAAGGCATGAAAGAGAGTCTAGCTGTTTATATTTGTGGTTGAAAAATTGTCCTATAAAAACTAAATTCAGAAGCGGATCCCGGAGGTTGCTGATTCACATGATGAGTTCCATCCTCACGAGAGCTTTTCGGCGACGATTAAGGCACTGATGGGGAAGCGCCACAGGCTAATTCCCTGTGGCTGCTATAACAAATGACCACAAACTCAGAGGCTTAAAACAACTCCTATCTATTCTCTTAGGTTATGGAGCCCAGAAGTCTAAAGTTAATCAACACATCTGGAGAGAATGTGTGGGGTGGAGTCTAAGGCTTCACGGAGGAAGGTGGAACATAAACCTGTCTTCATTGCTCTGATGGTCCTTGGCGGACGCGGTTTAGCGCTGGTTAAAGGAAACGCAACCTACCCAGGACTGCTGGTACTGGCTCCGAGTTTACACTAATTACTGGGACCCAGAGTAACCCAGAATGACCCGGACCACGGTCTATTGGACAGAGGGGTTGATTACAGTGGTCAGTAATAAGCGGGTATCTGAGTTGAGCTCACCTCACCTTAGGTCCACTGGGATGCTACCTCCACCTTGGCCACCATTTTCCAGGCTCCTGAGTATATAATTGGAAAGGAAATTCTTGGAAGCTTCAGACTGTCCCCCCAAACCCATGAGTAGGGGCTATTGCCGTGAGATATACTGGTGGAGGCCATTGGGTTTTACATTTCTAGCCAACTATTTCAAGCAAAATCTGCGCCGCCTTCTTGGAGACATGGCAGAGATTGGTGCCATCATCAAGGAGAGAAGGGCGGTGACCCCTATGAGACACGTATTCACCTCTCCAGTTTGTCTGATCTCCAGTGACCTGTCCTGGAAAACAATGGTAGGAGTTCACAAACCTTCGTAGGTTGAAACCCTTCACAGAAATTGTTGTTCCTAAGATAGTCTTGTTAACGAAGGAAGTAAAAACAGGATCCAGCTGTTGGACGTATCCATCAGTCTTCTTAGTTGCAAGGAAAGACACCAATTCTGATTTCTTAGAGGAAAAAAAAAAAATGTATTTACTGGAATACTGTCATAAGAGGAGGCTGGAGTCCAGGCTTGGAAAATATGTGTAAGCCAAGACACCACGATGGTGTTAAGGGCAGAGAGCAAAACACTCATCTTTCCTCAGAACACTATTGCTTCTGCCACCTTCAGATACCATCCCCAGTGGTGCAGGATGCAGGCACTCCCATCACCCTTCCCCTCTTCAGAAGTCATGTGGAAGTTCCCTGGGCAGGGATTGAACCTGCGCCACAGCAGCAACCCGAGCCATAACACCAGCAGATCCTTAACCCACTGTGCCACCAGGGAACTCCCAGAATTGGTCCTAAGGACACTTAGTCTTTGCTTTGCTTGCTCCAGAATCTGGACCCATATGGAAAGAGCCAATGAGTTAAACCTAGCTGGAGCATGAGCCCTGGATGACAGGAGGTGGCAGAGAGAAGGCAGGATCTGGTCTCTCTGGCTTCCCACACCGAGGTAATGTCAAGCTATTCTGTCTCCTGCGATTTGACACTGGGGACCTAAGCCACCTGCTGGCAGGGGCCTAGGGGGCGGGGCCAACCATAAGCTCCTGGAGTTGGACCTGCCCTGCTTCCTGTCCTTTCTGAACTGTGCAGAGCTTGTGCTTCTTTCCATTCTCTGACCTGCCCTAGTTCCTTTCCAAGGTACTCTCTTTTGTGCTGACATAGCCAGACGCAGGTTCTGTTGCTTAAAATCCAAAGGAATCTCAACTGACATAGGTTCAGAGAGGCTGCCTCTGCTGGCCCCAGGCTGGTTCATCTCCTTGACACAAAACAAAGTTCCTTGACCCATTGCTGCTGTCTGGTTTCATTTTTCTCTTTCTTTCTCTCTTTCCCTTTCTCTCTCTCCCTCTCCTCTTTCTTCCTTCCTTCTTTTCTTCCTTCCTATATGTCTTTCTTTCTCTCTTCTTTCTTCCTCTTCCTTCCTTCCTCCCTCCTTGTCTCCCTCCCTCCCTCCTTCCTTCCTTCCTTTCCTTCTTCCTTCCCTTCCTTCCTATATGTCTTTCTTTTCTTTCTCTCTTTCTTCCCCTTCCTTCCTTCCTTCCTTCCTTCCTTCCCTCCTTCCTTTCTCTCTTTCTTTTCAAGTCAACCTCTGTTCCAACACAGCATTTGGAATATCCTGGGAACTTTAGTCTCTCAATCACCCCCGGCCCCAAAGAGCCACTGGCAGCAAGTCAAACGATCCACCCACCGTGTTGTCATCGCCACTGCCATTAACATCATCAAGAAGTCACTGCCTGAAGTTCCCACTGTGGCACAATGGGATCAGCGGTGTCTTGAGAGCACTCAAGACACAGGTTCAATCCCCAGCCCAGCACAGTGTGTTAAGGATCCAGAGTTGCCGCAGCTGTGGCTTAAGTCACAACGACGGCTTGGTTCTGATCCCTGACCTGGGAACTCCATGTGCCACAGGGAAGCCAAAAAAAAAAAAAAAAGTCTCTGCCTAATTACATCAATCAGCTGGAAGTCCAACGTGCATTGATACTGGAAAAGCAGGGCTAGAGACCACCGCCAGAACGCTTTGGTATTCCTGGCCTTCTCATTGCTTGTTCCTCCCTGCCTTTGTCTTTAATCATGCCTCAGTGTCTTTTTTAGTCCAAAATTGATGGTTTTTCCCATTCCCCTCTCTCTCCAGTCCCCTCTCCTCCCTTATTGCAGGCTCCACGCCCCTTCCTTGTCTTGCACCCAGCTGCCATCTGCATCAATTCCTCCCCTGCTGCACTCAGCTCCATAGATACATTGACCCTTCTTCCCCCCTCAAACAAAGGCACCTCCTAGTCTTGGCCCTGGACATGGGTCTGGTCCGTGCACTACTCTGGGGGTGGCGGAGTCGGGCCCTCCTGCAGACTGTCACAGATGCAGGTGAGATCCTCCAGCTTCTGGGCACGCTGCCTCAGCGCTTCAGCCAACTGTGTCTTTGCCCCTTTGTGCAAGTGGATTGACTCCTTCACCAGGAAGCCCACGTCCACCAGAAGGCCGACACCTGTACTGGCTATAGGCATGATCCGGGCGTTTTTGGTCATTGCCAGAGCACTGCCTCTGAAAGCTGCCTTCCTCGGTATGCTGCTTAAGGCTTCGATTCCCTCATCGGTCCTTAAGAGATTTGAACGAGCTTCTAAGCAAGGGTTGACTCTGACCCGCTGCATGGCTCTAATGTTGGTTTCAACGCGTTCTATGGCTTTTGCAAGTACCCGTGCATTGTCAACAATTTTGGGGGTGTTCCTAACTAGAACCTGCACGACCACGTGCCATTTTTCGATGTCAGTTGGCAGAAGGCAACTGGCTTCAGTTTCTCTTAATGAAAGACTGATCCTGTCCACAATGTCGGTGGACACACTGGTCACAAAAGCCGCTATTCTCAGCCCCAACCCAGTGGCAGAGAGTGCTAGGCTGACCCCTGCTGTCACGGGTGCCAGAGACAGACCGACGATGGTCAGGATGCTGGACACAGCATCAGCGGAGGTGGCCACCAGTTTGGAGATGGTGCAGTCCCTGTGTACTTTGTCAGCCTTGTCCGCAAGCGCATGGAGCTTTCCTATGCGCTCCTTGAGCTCCAGTTTTATGTGAGGGAACCTCATCAAAAACCTCTTTATATCCAGCTGCTCTTTATTCTTCATGCTCAAGTCTGTTTCCCGCTCCTCCAGATACTCACGCAGTGCATCTGCCTCTTCCCTGTAACAGTGAAGGTCAAGGCGTGAGGAAGACAGTGTGCAGGTTCATAAAACGGGTTTGACAAATCACAGGGATTTTGTTATCAATTAAAATAAAAAGAAGTTTACAGAAGGAAATTTTTTTCCTTCAACATTAAATACATGTTGTTTTGTGACTTGTAGATGCTCCATAGACGTATTCAATCATGGAATAAATAAGCAAATGTCACCTCAGCTTAACCTAAGGTAGGTATTTGATAGATGCCTCAGAACCAGATCAACACCATCGCTTCCAAAGAGTGTGTGGGGGATGAACTCCACAGATGAACAAAGAACAGTGGGACTGGAGCAGAAATCCCTCATTCAGAGGAACTTGGTGGGGGTGAGGCGTTAACCTGCTCGCTGCCCTTGGCTACTGGTAGTGACCCCTGAGCCCCTGGAATGTTCTGGCTGAGAGGAGTGTTCTTGTCCACCTGGGCCCTTGGCCACTGGGCAGCCCCACAAGGCGATGGGCGATGGGGCCTCTGGGTCACGGGGAATACTTTCTGGAGGAGCTGGACACGGGGAATAATTTCTGGAGGAGCTGGACCCTGGGACAGTAGCCTGAGCCCCGGGAGGGGCTGGAGACAGCAGGTCAGCCGTGCAGGCAGCATGTGATGGAGCCCCAGCAAAACTCCGGACACCGAGGCTCCGGTGGAAAAGACTCTCCCCTTGACCAAACTTGGGGCAGGCTCTTCTGAGCCCCCTTCTCGCCAAACCCTGACCTCACACCCGTGTCCTCGATGGCCCCTATCGCCCAGGTTCAGCCAGAACTCTTCCAGGTCACTCTAGGGAGAACGTCCCACCGGCACTCTGGACATCGGGTCCCCTTTGAGGCACAGGTCCTTGACCTCCTTTTAGCCCTCCTGGGAAAGTTTAACAGGGGTCCCCACCCTTGACGTCTCCTCCCAGTAACCTTCCATCCACCCCGGCAGCCCCTGCTCCTTGGCGACGAGTCCCCAGCTGTCTCTGACGCATTTGATTTTGAGCCCAGTCTCTCCTCCACGGCGATGGTCTTGGCACCTCTCACGATGGGCCTCAGTAACGTCTTCCTTATCATTTGAACAAGGGTCGGAAGCATTTGTTTTTTAAACAAGGGGAGCATCCCTGCCGGGCAGGCCTCCATGGGCCCTGTTCCCCTTGAACACAGGACAGCCGTGCGTCCTGAGGACAACGGGAGCTGCCCGTTCGAAACCCTCCCAGACTCTGCCCTGTGGCTGATGGTCACCCACATCCTGCCCTGGCAGACACCCTAACGGGGGCCACCACAGCTCCAGTGAGTTCTGCACCTCCCTCTAGGGAGCTCTCGCACCCGAGAGGGGTTTGGGGAAGCCCCCACCTTTGCCATTGGTGTCAAATGTAAGGAGAGTCCCGAGGACTGTGCCTCGGGTGGCAGACGGGCGACTGCTGCTTACTCGGAATTCTTCTAAAACACTAAAAACTCAGAGCTGGAAGAGGCCTTAATGATCCGGTTGCCCGGCAGCTGCTGTCTTCCAAGCCGCGTGCCCTTGGCCTTCCCCGCTGAAGGTCACGGGTCCACCCACTGTCCCCGCTGACTGGGAAGCAGGACATGTGCTATTACCCTGGCGCCCCTCGGGCCCACCTCGCTGACTCCTGACCCAGCACGCCGGCGTCTCAGGGGTCCCCAGCCTAACCCATACCTTAGCTGGTGACAGCTTCACCTGCCTGCACACCAAGGCCGTGGCGAGTTTATGGAACCTCTGAAAGAGTCAAGAGACTTTGGGAATCATCCCTAAGAACTGCTCGGCCTGAAGAGACCTGCACGTGGACATCCAGTGGAAGGAAGAGTTTCCTCGTTGGTGGGAACTCGTGAGTCTGCTCAGAGGCTCTCAAATTATGCAGAACTGGCAGCCACTCGTTGTAATGTTGGAGTTGTCCCCAGGCCACACTGCCTTCCCACCGGTCAGGGCTACCCTGCGTAGAACAGAAGAGGGGCCCGGGTGGCAGGGAGAACCCCCAGCTCCCAGGCAGGGTGTGGAGGACACGGTCACCCAAGGCCCTGGATGCCCGGCAGGAGGGGACCAGGTCAGGGAGGGAAGAAATGTCCCCTCTCCCACTCAGGGGATCTCTGCCAGGTGAGCAGCCCCTGCAGTTCGGTGTCCGGGGGTCCACTCGCCTCACTCCAGCCCTGGCCCTGTTGCCCAAGCCTTCCTATTCCTCCTCCACCTCGGACCCCTCTGCTCCATCCTGACCCCCAGGTCTGACCGTGGTCCAGGTCTCCTGGGCCTTTGGATGAGATGATTGCACGTGGCTCCCCACCTCTGACCCTGCAGTTCACTCGAAGGCCATTGCCACCATCCACCGGTTTTTGGTTTTTATTTTTTGCCTTTTTAGGGCTGCACCTGTGGCACATGGAGGTTCCCAGACTAGGGGTCCAATTGGAGCTGTAGCCACTGGCCTACACCACAGCTCACAGTAACGCTGGATCCTTAACCTACTGAGAGAGGCCTGGGATCGAACCAGTATCCTCATGGATGAGACTTGGGTTTGTTAACCACTGAGCCACGACGGGAACTCCCACCATGCATCAGATTGAGTTGCTATCCCCATTGTTCAGATGACAAAGCTGAGACTCGAGACATAAAACCAGGGTTCCAGAGCTGGGCCAAGGTAGAACCAGGTACCAGCTCAGCCCAATCCAATTCCCCTCCAGCCTCCCTGCCTGTTGGGGCAGCAGGATCCTGCACTGTTTGTACAATTCTTAAGATGAGGAGCAAAGGGCTCTAGCCAGAATCCCAGGAACACAAACTCATGACATCAGGTTTTCTGACTTGTGCCACTGGAAGTCCTGCTTGATTCTAAGATCAAGGCCCTTGGCCCCTGTCTCTTCCCAACAAACTCTTTTTTTCTTTTTCTTTTTCTTTTTCTTGTCTTTTCTAGGGCCATACCCACGGCATATGGAGGTTCCCAGGCTAGGGGTCGAATTGGAACTGTAGCCACCGGCCTATACTACAGCCACAACAACACAAGATCAAGCCGCGTCTGTGAACTACACCACAGCTCATGGCAACACCAGATCGTTAACTCACTGAGCAGGGCCAGGGATCGAACCAGCAACCTCATGGTTCCTAGTTGGATTCGTTAACCACTGTGCCACAACGGAAATTCCGGCAAACTCTTTTTTTCTTGATAGGGCCTGCAACATATGGAAGTTCCCCTTCCATAGGGGTTGAATTGGAGCTGCAGCTGCTGGCCTACACCACAGCCACAGCAATGCCAGATCTGAGCCCCACCTGTGACCTATGCCACAGCTTGTGGCAATGCCAGATCTTTAACCCACTGAGCAAGGCCAAGGATTGAACTCGCATCCTCACGGACACTATATTGGGTTCTTAACCCACTGAGCCCCGATAGGAACTCCCCAAGAAACTTTTTAAAAGCTAACAGTAATTGAGCACCTACTATGTGTCAGCAATTTCACCAAGCACTTTCCATGCACAATCTCAGCTCCTCACAATAAAATTGAAGAGATGAAGAAACTAAGGCAGGGGGTAGTTAAGTAACTTGTCCAGGAGTTCCCGTCATGGCGCAGTGGTTAACGAATCCGAGTAGGAACCATGAGGTTACCGGTTTGATCCCTGGCCTTGCTCAGTGGGTTAAGGATCCAGCATTGCCATGAGCTGTGGTGTAGGTCGTAGATGCAGCTCAGATCCCATGTTGCTGTGGCTGTGGTAGGCCAGCGGCTACAGCTCTGATTAGACCCCTCCATATGCCACAGGATTGGCCTTAGAAAAGGAAAAAAGACCAAAAAATAATAATAATAATAATAATAACTTGTCCAGGGTCACACAACCTGCTGCATCCTTGCAGGTTTCACCTCTGCTCAACCTGACGCCATTCATGGCCAGCAAATGACGTGGAGGAAATACTCCTCATGGAACCTTAAGGACGAACATTCTCAACACTAGTGACAGGATACTGCCTGCAGCAGGTGCCTGCTGGGAAGAAACTAGCTTAGGGGCAGGGGGATATGGGTGACTTTCCTGGAGCTCTGGTGCAGATTACCTGGGCAAACGGATCTTAGCCAGAATTCTGTCCAGGACTTGAGTGAACAGACGTTTCATCTCCTCCTTCTTTATTACATTTTGCAAACACTTAATGACAGCCTTCAAAAAGTCCTCTATATCTAGAAGGGAAAATGGGGGGGGGTTTTAATTAGAAGATTGTGGTGGAACATAAATGGTATGAGTATGCAGTGGTTAAAATTCATCTTCCTGAGCAGTAGCCACCTGGAGCTATGACTGTGTCCCCCTCCAAAACCGTAAGATGAAGCCCTGACCCCCAGGTAACTGCAATTGAACCTAGGGCCTTTAAGCAGATAGTTACAATGAAATCAAGTCATAGATGTGGGGCCCTAATCCAATAAGATTGTGTCCTTATTAGAAGAGATACCAGATTTTCTACCCACCCCCTTTCTCTCTCTCTCCCTCTCCTCTGTGGTTCCCCCCCCCCATCTCTTTCTCTCTCTCTCCTCTATCTCTCCACCACCTCCTCTGTCTCTTTCTCCCCTCCCCTCGCTGCCCCCCACCCCCGAGGAACATCCATGGAGCATGGAGGGAGAAGGCAGTGGGCATTCGCAAGGCAGGAAAGATAGTCTCACCAGAAACCACCCCTGCCGTATCTTGATCTTGGATTTCCAGTTTCCAGAACTAATCACCTAATTCCTGGGTTTTAGATGTCTTTGGGAACCTAACATTTTAATCCTTTAGAAAGCAAATGAATACAGGACAATACGGCTTATTAGTTACCAACTGCATCGCAGAGTCTGGCCAGCCCCCTGTCAATAAAGGCTTTCTTTCATGTTTTGACAGTGAGGCAAATGAATATTCACAGGAAAGGGGAAAAAGAATGTAATGACTAAACAGTCTCAGGTCAGTACAGGGCAAGGTTCCTGCCCAAACGAGCTGCCAAAAAAGTGTGGTTTTCGGGGACACGAAGGTTGTGGAATTGCTGGTAACAGACTGGCTACCAGTCTGTATTTAAGTGTGGGTTGGAACTTGTGAAATGGGCTTCCTGCTACATTCACACAAAGAGGTGTTATTCTTACTTCATGGAAGAAAAAAGTGAGACTGAAACTGCCCAAGGCCAGCAGGCAGAAAGCACAGGGGTTGAATCCAAGGCCAGCTGATAGACATTTCTTTGACCTTCCTTTGAAGCCTCCTTACATTTTAAAAACTCCTGTGAGGTCTTCATTCTACACCATAGTATGCTAGGGGGATTGATTCTTCGTAGCTAACTTTTGGTGGTAAGCACACCCCAGCGGGTACGGAAGTAGAGATATGACATTGTGCACATGAAACTTCTGTAATACTCTAAACCGATGTTACCTCAATTTTAAAAAAGGGTTGGAGTTCCCGTCGTGGCACAATGGTTAACAAATCCGACTAGGAACCATGAGGTTGCGGGTTCGATCCCTGTCCTTGCTCCGTGGGTTAAGGATCTGGCATTGCCGTGAGCTGTGGTGTAGGTCACAGACGCAGCTCGGATCCCGCGTTGCTGTGGCTGTGTTATAGGCCGGCAGCTACAGCTCCAATTCCACCCCTAGCCTGGGAATCTCCATATGCCCCGGAAGCGGCCCTAGAAAAGGCAAAAAGACCAAAAAATTTTAAAAAATAATAAAATAAAATAAAAAAGAGTTTCTGGCTACACACCATCGAGTAGAACTCAACTGAAGAGGATTCTTCCTGCTAATCACAGACACTCCAGGATGGGGAGGGGAGGGGGATTCCTCAGGTGGGGGGGGGGACCCCTCAACTCTGACCCAGTGATCAGTCCTTATCACCCTTCTCTCCTCCAGGCTGGCCCCAGGGAACAAAGCTCCCCCACCTGGCTCCACTGGCCCCAAGCCAGACCATTTATAAACAGGAATTTGCCATGTTTTAGTGTTTTGGAGGAAGACTTTATCCTCAGGAAACCACCAGCCCAGCCTTCCTGCAAGTTTTCCAGAAACTGCTGGAGTGAGTTTGCCGGGGCGGCGGGGGCGGCGGAGGCGGGGGGCCTGCCCTCCCCTCTCTCATCCTTCAACCTGATTCGTTTGCTTTCATGGGTGGTTCCACGGAGGGTCTGATTTGGTTCCTGAGGCAGTGCAGTGAGGGGGTGGGGGGAGAAGCAGTCCTGAGAAAAAAGGACTTAAGAAAAGACAGTTTAAAAAAAAAGGAGTTCCCGTCATGGCGCAGTGGTTAACGAATCCGACTAGGAACCATGAGGTTGCAGGTTCAATCCCTGGCCTTGCTCAGTGGGTTAAGGATCCGGCATTGCTGTGAGCTGTGGTGTAGGTCGCAGATGCAGCTCGGATCCCGCGTTGCTGTGGCTGTGTTATAGGCCGGCAGCTACTGCTCCGATTCGACCCCTAGCCTGGGAACTTCCATAGGCCACGAATGTGGCCCTGGAAAAGGCAAAAAAGAAAAAAAGAAAAAAGGCAGTAAAGGTAGTGTTGATTTGAGTGCTTGGAGAACTGTTCCAATTTTGGTTTTTTTTTTTTTTTTTGTCGTTGTTGTTGCTATTTCTTGGGCCGCTCCCGCGGCATATGGAGGTTCCCAGGCTAGGGGTCGAATCGGAGCTGTAGCCACCGGCCTACGCCAGAGCCACAGCAACACGGGATCCGAGCCGTGTCTGCAACCTACACCACAGCTCACGGCAACGCCGGATCGTTAACCCACTGAGCAAGGGCAGGGATCGAACCCACAACCTCATGGTTCCTAGTCGGATTCGTTAACCACTGCGCCACAACGGGAACTCCTGGGGGTTTTTTTGTTTTTACTTTTTTTTTCTTTTTCCTGTTTCACTAATGGAAAAAGGAAACAAGGGCTCCCAAGGAGGGAACCCCCAGCCCTAAATCTGCATATTGATTAACTGGGGTGGGGGGGGTGGGGCAAGTAACTGAGGGCCTGGGTCTCTGCAGGGGTATCTGAGATCAGGAGAGTCAGAGACCATCCCACCTGGCAACCAGGTGCTTTGCCATGGCAGCACCAGGCAGGGGTCCTAACACAGCAGGGCGGCGGGGACGGGGGCTTTCTGCAGGAGGGGGGCGGTTCCCCCCCCCAGAACTAACCAAGTGCAGGTGGGGGGTTCAGCCACAGCCCTTAGGGAGGACCTGCACCGTGACAGGCACTGGCCCAGGGCACAGACACACGATGCGTCAGTCCTCATAACGACACGGGGCAATAATGGTCTCATTTCACAGGTGAGGTCAGGTGAGTCGCTCCAGGTCACACAGGTGGGAAGTGGCCAAGGCCAGACCAGGTTCAGCTCAGTGGGCCACTGACCCTCACAGAGCTGTGGGGGTGACAGCAGGGTGGGCGCTGGAGGACACGGCCCCTGCTGGGGACTCCCCAGGCTCGGGGAGCAGGAGGGGGCTGGAGGGGGCTGGGACCCAGGGAGAGTCCAGGACAGGCCTCCAGGGTTGCTGGTGGACCTCCTCTCCCTGCCCCGCCTGGCCTCAGGGACCACCCCCACCAGGTCTGCTGTCCCCCCTCCCCGTGGGCTGTCCTGGCCTCACTTCTGGGCCATCTGCTGGGTGGCGGGTGGGGAGCGAGGGAGCCCCTTGGCTGTGGCTCCCTGAGGAGGGGGCCAAGAAGGAGGCTGTGGGGACAGGCCCCTGGGACCTAACTCTAATGCCAGGGTTCCTCTGGGCAAGCTGATAAGCTCAGGGACGCTTATCAATCCTCTTCTTGGTTGGTGATTCCTCTCTAGGTTCACTCAGCCTGGAGGACCCGCCCTCAATTCTAGGTCACGAGGAGGAACCACAGAGTAGAGACGCTAGATACCCAAGCAGCAGAAGACTAATGAGCTCATGGTGGCAGCCGCAGGGTCTCAGGAATCTCCCTTCCGCTCCGTCTGGGTCAGGCTGGAACGAGGTGTGGCTTCGCCCTTGGGGAAGAGAAAACAGACTGTGGCCTTGACCCTGAGTGAGCAGGGGCAGCGAGGGGACAGGTCTCCTGCAGATCCCCCAGGCACAGCCCCCAGGGCCCAGCGGCCTCCACCCAGCGGGTTCCTCGGTGTCCTGGGCTCTGCTGGCTGCTATTTCAGGAAAGTGACTCACCTCCCTCCAGCTCCCTCCAAGCCAAGTCAGAGGCCTGTTCTCCCGTTGGGGCCCAAGGAGAAGCTCATCAGACAAGGGACAGCCAGCTGCTAAGTTAGAGAGGCCACAAGACCAAACTCAGAAGAAAAGAGAGGAAGGGAATACTCTGGAAATCACCTGTGGTTTGGGAACATTAGTGTTTACTCATTGGCAATAGTTAATACTGATCCAGTGTCTTTGATGAGCAGGGCTCCTGAAACTCACGTAAACTCAGCCCAAGTTTTCACATCCGTGCCAGAGCCTGGACTTGAACCCAACTTTTCTTTTTTTTTCTTTTTCTTTCTTTCCTTTCTTTCTTTCTTTCCCTTTCTTTCTTTCTTTCTTTCTTTCTTTCTTTCTTTCTTTCTTTCTTTCTTTCTTTCTTTCTTTCTTTCTTTCTCTCTTTCTCTCTTTCTCTCTTTCTCTCTTTCTCTCTTTCTCTCTTTCTTTCTCTTTCTTTCTTTCTCTTTCCTTCTTTCTAATTTTGCTGAAATATTTTACTTTTTAATTTTTTTTTAAATTTAAAGAAAAAGAATTTTTTTTTTGTCTTTCTAGGACTGCACCTGAGGGCATATGGAGGTTCCCAGGCTAGGGGTCAAATCAGAGCTACAGCCGCCAGCCAACAGCACAGCCAGAGCCACGCCAGATTTGAGCTGCGTCTGTGACCTACACTATAGCTCATGGCAACACCAGATCTTTAAACCACTGAGCGAGGCCAGGGATTGAACCTGCGTCCTCATGGATATTAGTCAGATTCGTTTCCACTGAGCCACGATGGGAACTCCAGAACCCAACTCTTTCAGATCCGAATCCCACGTTTGTGATGACTAAGCTTTACTCCCATGAATATACAGAAATATCTGTGGATCTGTTGGTGGGTCCTGACTCCTCATTCCAACATGACATGTTGCCCCTGGAGCTCCAGTCTCTGCCTGCATCAGTTTCCTGTCCTGCAGCTTCCCATAGCCCACACACTCCCTGCTTTTGCATCAGCCTTTCTCTCACAAGGGTCTGGACTCCACGGGCCCAGCCCAGTCCCCGCAGCCCTGCAGTGGGCTGCCAAGCACCCTGATGGTGCCCAGTGCCCCTGGCTCTCCTCCCCTACCTGCTGGACTTGGAGTTGTTTCTTGTTCTTTATGTAAATAACAGTGCAAAGAGCAGCCTTCCTGCATGAAACTTTGCCTACATTTGAGATTCTTTCCTTAAGCTGTTTCTAGAAATAGAATGACTGGGTCCGAGGGTATCAGCATCTAAAAATGTTCCTCCCTGGAGTCACCCTGTTGTGCAACGACTTTCACACTCAGTATGTGACCCTGTGCCTCCTTTCAGTTTTGTTCTTAGTAGTCTTTTTTAAGAAAATAGCAGATCTTTATATCAAGAGAATTTCTTTCAGTTCTACTGTGCTTATCTTGCCTTGGGAGATGAGGAGAGAAAGCAAATGTTGACGATGTTTACCTGCTTTCGTAAGAAGGAAAAAGAACGGTTTATCAACTGCCCCTCCTGAGACCTGACTGAAACGATGGTAAAAGTACTAGAAGGTCTAATAACAGCGAATGATAAGAGTGGCTTGTGCTCGTGGTCTTTGCTCTGCACCAGTAGTTGCTCTAAGGCTTTAAAAATGATAACTCGTATCATTCCAGTGACCTTGAGGCGTGAACCCCTGTAATCCCACTTTGAGGTAAGGAAGCTGAAGCACAGATGTTGCCTGACTTGCCCAAAGCCAGAAATCTTGGAGTTCCCACTGTGGCTCAGCAGGTTAAGGACCCGATTAGTATCCAAGAGGATGGGGGTTCGATCCCTGGCCTTGCTCAGTGGGTTAAGGATTCGGCCTTGCCACAAGCTGTGGGGTAGGTCACAGAGGCAGCTTGGATCCTGTATTGCTGTGGCTGTGGTGGAGGCCGGCAGCTGCAGCTCTGATTCGACTGCTAGCCTGGGAACTCCCCATCTGCCACAGGCATAGCCTGAAAAAGAAAAAAAAAGAAGAAAGAGGAGGGGAGGGGGAGGGGAGGGGAAGTAGGAGTGGGAGGAGGAGAAAGAGCTTTTGTCTGTGGTTGACTGGTTTCCAACACACTCACCCGGCTCAAGAACATACACCCTGCCTCTCCTCACTCTGCTCCTAATAAAAAACGGGAATGAGGGCAACAGGAGCCCAGAGTAGCCAACAAAAGTTTGAAGACTACTTGGATGGAGAAGCGATAGCTGAATTAAGAGGGGTGGAAGGAGAGAGACAGTCAGAAAGAGAGGGTGGACAGGCAAGAAGAACGTTCTGCCAGACAGAGCCCCAGAGAGAGAGCAGATGAGAGGGAGGCAGAGGGGAAAACAGGAGATAAGTTCACCAACCCCACATCCCGTCCCTTTTGCACTTACATCCACACCGGGGGTGGGGGTGGGGGGTGGGGGGGCTGATATCACAACTGAGAGACTCCGTGGAGTGCCCGTCGTGGCGCAGCAGAAACAAATCCGACTAGGAACCATGAGGATGTGGGTTCCATCCCTGGCCTCCCTCAGTGGGTTAAGGAGCCGGCGTTGCTGCCAGCTGTGGTGTAGGTCACAGATGCGGCTCAGATCTGAGGTGGCTGTGGCTGTGCCTGTGACCTTCAGCTGTAGCTCCAATTGGACCCCTAGCCTGGGAATCTCCAGATGCCGCCAGTATGGCCCTAAAAAGCAAAAACAAAACAAAACAACAAAAAGAGGGAAGACTCCAGAAAAAAATACTTCTATATTCTGGCATTTAGGGATCCAGTCATTCCTCTGGGAAGCTTATCAGTCAACCTTCCTCTCTTAAATACGAATGGGCAATCCGAGATCAGATATATGAGAAAAATAACAATGTCAAAAAGGGCGGGAGTTCCCGTCGTGGCGCAGTGGTTAACGAATCTGACTAGGAACCATGAGGTTGCGGGTTCGGTCCCTGCCCTTGCTCAGTAGGTTAACGATCCGGCGTGGCCGTGAGCTGTGGTGTAGGTTGCAGATGTGGCTCGGATCCCGCGTTGCTGTGGCTCTGGCGTAGGCCGGTGGCTACAGCTCCGATTCAACCCCTAGCCTGGGAACCTCCATATGCTGCGGGAGCGGCCCAAGAAATAGCAACAACAACAACAACAACAACAACAACAAAAAGACAAAAAAAAAGGGCGACTAAGATAAACAGATGAAGAATAATATCAGATATGGATAGTTTTGGAAATAGAAATTGTTTTTTTTTTTTCTTTTTAGGGCCACACCTGTGGCATATGGAAATTCCTGGGTTAGGGGTTGAATCAGAGCTGCAGCTGCAGGCCTACAAAATAGCCACAGCAAGGCCAGATCCAAGCCATATCTCTACCCCACAGCTTGTGGCAACACCTGAACCTTAACCCACTGAGTGTGGCCAGGGATCAAATCCACATCCTCACAGACATTAATCAAGCTCTTAACCTGTTCAGCCACAAGGAACTCCTGGCAATAGAAAAATTGTAATAGCTCGAACATTTGTCCTCAGGGAGATTAAAAGCATATTTTAATCATAAAATGAGAACAAGATGCACTGTAAAGGGGGGAAAAATGAAACGGACACCCCCTGCCCCAAAGAGAGAGACACCAGGAAATAATAGGGTCTTACAAAAGAACTCTAAAGAAAATTTGAGAATGAAAAGCAAAGAAAGCTTCCAGAAAATTAAATAAACACACAAACAAAAAATGACCAAAAAATGGAGCTGAATGGGGAAGTTAAAAAGTTAGCAATCACAGTCATTTCTAGAAAGTTAATTGGGAGTGAGCTGCAGGGGAAAAAGGGGGGTCTCTATGCATGTGTGTGGTGTGTTGATGGATTGGGGTGGAGAATAACCAAAAGAGAGAGAGATGTAGGATCCAGGAATCAGGAAAATCAACCCACAGAGATGGGAAGCCAAGGATGAGCGCAGGCATAAGCAGCAGACCTAGAGAGCCTCTAATCCAGACTGGAATGAGAAGTCGAGGGCTCTGTGGACAGGGGACTTGATATCATACCTCGTATGAAGCATAGTTTTGAAAGACACTGAGGGACGATTGAAGATAAACAGTGCAAGAGGGAGTTCCTGCCATGGCTCAAGGGAAACAAATCCGACAACTATCCATGAGGGCTCAGGTTCGATCTCTGGCCTCGCTCAGTGGGTTAAGGATCTGGCTTTGCTGTGAACTGTGGTGTAGGTCACAGATGTGGCTCATATCCTGCATTGCTGTGTCTGTGGGGTAGGCCGGCAGCTGCAGCTCTGATTTGAGCCCTAGCCTGGGAATTTCCATATGCCAAGGGTGCAAAAAGCAACCCCCCCAAAAAAAACCCACAAACAAACAAATAGCAGGCCGGGGGGGGGTGGTGCAGGGGGAGGACACCTCCAAGCAGGTTCCCTTCTCTTTCCAAGCCGCCCTCACACTGGTCATTCTCTGGCTGGTCCATTTCCAGCTGCTGATCTTTGCTCTCAGACTCAATCTTAACATGTAGTGTCCCGGGGCCCTGGGTGCAATTCCACCCTTGAAGCCACCGGCCTCCCCCTCCACCTTCCTGCCTTTCATCCCTGGGCCTGGACACCAGGTATGTGTTTGCTGGGTCCCCCTGAGGCAAGGGGTGACTCTGACCCAATCCTGACTAAGAAGACACAGGGGGACTCAGATGAGGGTGTCCTGGGGGGCTCCCTGCTGTAAGGGACAGGTGGGAGAGGAGAGCCGGCTGGCCCCCGGCCTCCTCCTTCTGCCTCCTATGCTGCCTGATCCCGGGAGCCAGGCAGCCTCTAAAATCATGCAACACGAAATCGGGAATCAAGGCAGAGAGCGGAGGCGGGTGTGGGCAGAAAGAGGTGAATCCTGGATGATGCCGAATGTTTGTAAATGTGGCTGCGACCTTGACTTCATCCTTCCCACCCTCCTGTGACATTCTTGGCCTGGCCCTGAGCCTTGTCTCGGGCCTCAGCTGGGTGTGGATGCTGGACGGGCTTGCTCCAGCTTCATTCCTGGACAGGGTCCTCCTGGATTAGCTTTGATTGGTCAGTTCCTGGAAAGGCCGTCACGGGAGAAGGGAGGACCATGGAGAAGCCTGTCCCTGCCTGGCTGCGTGGGCAGACCCGGAGCCCTGTCAGCCCCATGGCTGACAGAGATTCTCAGCAAAGCATCTGCCTCCACCTGCCTGCAGGGCAGCCTCCTTTGAGCGAAAGGAAGGGTTAAGACAGGATCAAGTTCAAAGTCCTTAACTCTGAAGTTCTGGGTTAAGGACCTGCTGTTGTCTCTGTGAGGCTATGGGTTCGATCCCTGGCCTTGCTCAGTGGGTTAAGGATCCGGTGTTGCCGTCAGCTGTGGCATAGGTCACAGATGCGGCTCAGATCCAGTGTTGCCATGGCTGGCGTGTAGGTCTCAGCTGCAGCTCCGATTGGTTCCCTAGCCTGGGAATTTCCATATGCTGCAGGTGCAGCCTTAAAGCAACAACAGCAAAGTCCTGAGCCCAGCACCCAGGCCCTCCTGGCTGTTCCCACCCCTGCCTTCCTCAGCACTCCCTGACTGCACAGAGCCTGCTGGGGGACTCCTGGATGCCTTGCCTCTGGTTACCCCCCAGCCTCCAGGCCTTTGCTCAGGCTGCTCCTCCCCCTGCAATGCCTTCCCTACCTGCCTCACCTTGGGAACGGTTACCTGTCCTTCGAAGCCCAGCCTGGAAGTCCCTCCCCCTGCTGCCATCCCCCAGTGACTGTCCAGGGGCCCCTTGGATGTTACACTTTCCTGGCTAATGTTCTGAAACTGCACAACTCAGATTCAGACTTGAACTAACAGACTGGGACTCAAACCCTACAACACCCAGATTGGGACTTGAAACTGCTGTCTTTTTTTTTTTTTTTAACTGCTTTATTGGGTTTAATTGATGCACAACAAACTAAACACAATTAATAAACTATGCATTTAAAATTTCATAAGTTTTGATGTGTAAGTTTCACCCAGAAAACTCTTACCAGAATCAGAAGAGGAAGTACAGCCAGCACCCCACCTATTTCCTCTTGCCCCACTGTAATCTTGCCTCTTATTCTCCTGACCCCACCACCCCCAGCAACAACTGGCTTGCTTTCTATCAGTACAGACTAGATTGCAAATCCGCTGTCTTCATTAAAGTCACATGGCTGGTCTTAGGATGTACTGATGTTCACTTCTTTATGTCTCAATGCAGAAGGCAGTCATCGAGAGACAAAGCGATAGGTAAAAAGCAAGCAGATTTATTGAGATAGGGTATAGGCCGTCTCAGATGGCCAGAGACCCCAAAATATGGGGTGGTGAGTTTTATGGGCTAATTTCATAGGCTAATGAGTGGGAGGATTATTCCAACTATTTTGGGGAAAGGGCTGGAATTTCCAGGAATTGGGCTACCCCCCACTTTTTTGGCACTTTTATGTCCTGGCATTTTGGCCATGTCATTTAGACGCTAATACGTTATAATGCTATATTGAGGCTCCAGCTTCACTGGAAGCCTCATCATCCACCATCCTGGACCTAGTTGGCACCAACCAGATATTTTGTCACATCCTCAAGGGCTATGTCATTCTTTTAAAGGTTGTGCTCTGCCCCCTTCCCTCCTGTTTGCGTTCTATTTGTGTGGCATTTCTTCAGCGCCAATCACCCCGCCAGGGGCCCTGTCTCTTCTCTGCTGCACCTCCTGCTCCAGGGCCTCTGGGGACGGCCTGGCTAAAAAAAAGGGGGTGTAGGGACATGAAACAAGCAGCACAACCCTTGTTTCACCTGCGGTCAAGTCATTCCATGTATTTTCTTCTCTATCTTGATGAAAAGCTCTTTCTGGCAGAGACGAAATAACACTGACTCAGATTTCACACACTGATGTAGTGTATTTTGACGGTTCTATCAGGTTTCTGAGTGTTTGCATTCATGGGCATCCCCTGCTTTCCAAAAGATCACCCCCTGCCACTAAACTTTTACAGAAAAACCACATGCGTTTGCTATGCCCCATGTCAATTTGTGAAAGGTTTTCTCAGAACACTCTTTCAAGAAGCACGAAACACCCCATATTTTTTCAAATCTCATTGCTCTAGCCATGACATTTTTCTTTCTTTCTTTCTTTTTTTTTTGCCTTTTCTAGAGCCGCTCCTGCGGCATATGTAGGTTCCCAGGTTATGGGTCGAATCGGCGCTGTAGCCACTGGCCTATACCAGAGCCACAGCAATGCGGGATCCTTAACCCACTGAGCAAGGCCAGGGATCGAACCCGCAGCCTCTTGGTTCCTAGTTGGATTCATTTCCGCTGCGCCACCACGGGAACTCCAGCCGTGATATTTTTACGAGGAAGAGAGAAGTGTAGAAAAACATGGGTCCCAGCTAAACTCTGAACAATGCCTTTCTGCACTGGAGGTGCTTTTGAAGACACGAAAAAGACTGTGCTCTTTTTGACCATTGCAGATGTCCTTTAAATGTGTCCTACTTCAAGAAGGAGAAGAAAAACGAGCGGGAAGAAGTCGGGGTGCACAGGAGAGGAAGAAGCCAAGGAGGGGGAGGAGGAGGGAGAAAAAGAGGGAAAAACCAAAAACTTCTAATCAATCAATCGATCCATCAGCCAATCGTCAATCTCAAAGGGATTACAGTGTAAACCAGAAAGAAACAAACTACAAAGGTACCGGAATAAACGATAAAAACTACTGTTGAGTTGAGGAAATCTTTCTCACCAAAACACAAAGCCATAAAGGAAGTCAGACCCATTTGACCTCTTCAACATTAAAAATTGCAAAAGAAGCAATAAACCAGGTCATTACACAATGACACCAGGAGACGCTGTCTGCAATAGCTACGGGAGGCAAAGGTGCCTATCCACAACACGGAGAGCCTAAAATCCACATGAAAAGACTGAGACCAATTTTTAAAAACCAGGTAAGCAATCTGAACCAAAAAACTCCTGGAAAAGCAACTCGCACAGGCTCACACAGCTCTCAATGGGCAGAACCGAGGCCAACACCAGGCCTTCTGGCAGTGGTATTTTAGGAGGGACAAAACGATGTTACCAACCCCCAAGTTTCTAGGTGTGTCTGCTTAGATAAACAGAGATCCGAGCGCACACACATCCTGTTATGCACCTGAGTGTATAGATTTTTATCTTAAGAAAACCGGGGAAGAGCTTCTGCTGTGGCTCAGCAGGTTCAGAACCTGACCAAAATCCATAAGGATGCCGGTTTGATCCTTGACCTGGCTCAGTGGGTTAAGGATGCGGTGTTGCCTTGAGCTATGATGTAGGTCCCAGATGCGGCTCGGATCCAGCGTGGCTGTGGCTGTGGTGCAAGCCGGCACCTATAGCTCTGATTTGACCCCTAGCCTGGGAACTTCTATATGCTGAAGGTGAGGCCATACAAAGAAAAAAAAAAAAAAAAAAGAGAGAGAGAGAGAAGAGAAAACAGGGATCCTGCTGGGGATTATTCTGCCATGATCCCTTCTCACGTCCACCCCCCGGGCCGTTTTTCTGATTCCGGACACACAGAACCACCTCTTACATCTCCCACCACCACATCCTGAGCCGAGGCCGGAGCGGGGACAGGAAGGCAAAGCCCCCATCTCCCTGCTTGCTCTCCTGTCCCTCCCTTATCCCCAGACACTCAGGGTGGGTGAACAAACCTTGATTCCTTGT